>NC_134137.1:293937500-294562500 GCF_033958435.1 Carettochelys insculpta
CACTGACTATGTAATATAGCATGGAAAAAAGGGAAGGCATCTAAAGACTGGACAAGATCTGTGCTAGTGACAATACACAAGAAAGGAAGTGCACTGGAGTGCAAGAACTACAGAACAATTGCTCTAACAAATCATCTAGGCAAGGTGCTGATGATGATACTGATGAAGAGACTGAGATTGCAGATAGAAGAACATCTAGCAGATGAGCAAGCAGGATTCAGGAAAGATAGAAATACCATACAGCAGATATTGGTACTAAGGTTGATAGAGGAGAAAGCTCAATGAAAGAACAAGAACATTTACAATTGCTTCATCAATTTTCAGAAGGCATTTGATAGTACAGATCAGAATGTGACTTAGGTAGTGTTGGAGTCGCATGGAATGGATAGCAGACTGATACCGTTGTTGAAGGATATCAATGACAATGCTGAAGCAGTGTTGAGAACATGTGGACAGTTGGGAAGTTGGTTTAGAATGAGTAGAGGTACGAGACAAGGAGATCCGATATCACCAAGTATCTTCATTACGCACCTAGAGAGAGTGATGGACATGATGAAGGAAGAAGTAGAAGGAATATTTGTGAGCGGGATGAGAATCAATAACTTGAGGTTTGCAGGTGATATAATTGTCACTGAAGGAGAAGAAGAGAGGTTAGCAAGCACGGTGCAGGTGCTAAATGAGGAAGGAAAGTGGTACGGACTGATTACGAACATCGATAAAACAAAAACAATGGTAACTGGAGATAAGGAAATAGGAAGAAAGATCAGTGTAGATGGGATTGAACTAGAGAATGTAGAGAAGTTCACATATCTGAGGACAACATAACGTATGATCTAGTCTGTAAGAAGGAAATGACAACTAGATAGTGAAAGCAAGATCGAGTTTGAAGGCAATGGATAAGATCTGGATAAAGCAAAGAAATTAGCTTAGGAATGAAGCTGAGCATCTTGAAAATGTGTGTATTCAGCAGCATGTTGTACGGTTGTGAGACATGGGTGATAACGAAAGATTTGAAGAGCAGGCTATTGGCATTCGAGATGAGTTGTTATAGAAAGATCCTAAGAACAGGATGGATGCAGAAGATTACCAACAAGGAATTATATAGGAAGATACAGCTGAAAGAGAAGCTACTGCAGAAGGTTATACAATGGGAGTTACAGATATTTGGGCATATCTGTAGAATGAACGATAAACAAAAAATCAAGATCCTGATATTTGGCATAATGGACGGTTCGAATAGGAGAGGCAGACCCCATAGAGAATTACTAGATGATATAATAGATTGGTGCAGAGCTCGTCTACAGAAACTAAGCCACTCTGCACCGGACAGGGAAAGATGGAAGGAAATAGTGAGGGAGGCATCGGACACCAACGGGTGCTGAGCCCGGACTAACAGGCCGTGTAGACATGGTAACTGTTCCTTTTTACCATTGCATGGTCTGGGGTTGGAACTGCAGACAGTCAGTTTGTCCCATGTTTTATCTACTTGGAAGAAACTATGATCCAGAGTTAGTGCATGGGCCAATAGACAGTACTACTTTAAAAATCTCCCGATGCAGACATATGGTGTGCATGCATAAACCTTCAGCAGAATACAATAGAGACCATTACTCGAAGAAGAAGCAATTGATTCTCACACTTATACCAAATATTTAATATGTGTTCAGATACTGTTTATTATTTTTATTACAATATTGCCCAAAGAAACTATCCAAGATCACATATCCCATGTGCTAGATGCTATGGTAAGAGATGTTCCCTGCCTGCAAAAATTCATAATCCAAACATATGAGAAAAGGGGTCTTTCAAACAAAAGTTAATATCTGTTTTCATTGCAATTAAAACATATACAGAAAAATGCCAACAAACACCATTGTGGTAATAGTAAAAACAATGGATCTTATATTGTATTTTGGGGGATAGCTAAATCTTCTGCTGATTTCCCTGGAAGATTTCAGTGAGAAGGAATGCAAAAGCAGGCCAGGAGTTTGTTCGATGTTGGAGATGTGTGAAAAAGAGAGGCACCCGTTACCAGAAAATTTCTGTTTTGCTCTTTTCCTTTTTGTAATTTTTAAAGCAGGTTACTTGGTCCAAACCAAAGTTTATCAGAAAAAAAAAAAGCCAGCCTGGTTTAAGACCTTCTATTCTAAACTTCCCATTGGTGGGCTTATTTATAGCCAAATTGTCCACCTCCCAACATAGTAACAACATGAAAACACTAAGAAAAATAGGCAGTAGGGCATGAATCATTTAATTTACTATTTTACTAGTTTTCCCTACACCTATAAACAGTAGTAATTAGATTTTATTTAAAAATACAGACATTCTAGGATTATCTCTATAGATGACTCAGTACAATCACAAAAGAGATATGTTTTAGGGCCCATTTCTGTAACCCTTTCTCAGTCACAGTGCCCATGAAATTAGAGATAGGCCTGTCAAGGCTGTTCCCCACTCTGATACTCCAAGTGCAGAAGGCAGGGGCTGCAAGAGACCTTAAAAAAACCTTGACTCTATACACTTTTGTATAAAAGCTTCACAAGGTCACAGATTCCCTGGCTTTAGGAGGTACGTGCCACCACCCAAGTGAGAAAACACCCCCTTTTAGAACCCAGAAAGATGCACTTGGGATGTCTCCCTGTGGGGTAAGCCCAAGCTCTTAACTCCCTCCTCTTAGGTGAGAGCTTGAAAACAATAATAATAATAATAATAATAACCCCACAACTGCAATCTTTGATAGCTGATCTCTAAGTCTTAGGCATGCATATACACGGAACCTCCTCTACTTGCCAGGACAGACAAATCAAACCATCACCTTAAAAAGAATATTTTATTAACAGAACAAATAAAACATGCTTGTTAAGTATACTTGGTTGATAGGTGTTACAGAGCAACTAAAAAAATAAAAATAAAAAGGATTAAAACAAAGACAATTACTTCCCCAGGATTCAATTTAAAAGTTACAGTGTATCGGGGAGAGGAGTACATCAGTCAGTCTGAGAAGTCCCACACCAAACCCAAAATTAAAAAAATAACCTCTTTGCATCTGACTAAACATTTCTTTTTTACTCACATATCTGTTATTTCAAGACTGCTGTCAAGGCATGGATATTACTGAAGTCTTCCATGCCTGGCCCCAAACTTAATCCATCTCTGTATCTCTTCTCAGGCCACATAAAGAACTCAGAAGACAACTGCTTCAATACAAAAATCCCCCGCTCTCTTTCCATTGGCTCACTTGTCTGCTTGCCAGCAGAGGACCTACTTTCTCTGGGTTTAACCCTTCACAGGCAATTTAGTTAACTAAATACTGGGATGTCTAGAAAAGGGGCAGTAGCCTTCCAAATCAGACCACAGAATCCAAACTGTCTAAACCTCTGACGTTACGGTTACACTGACGCGAACCACTGGCAACAGTGTGCAAATAGGCACTTTCAAAAATGCAAATGGCTGCTCTTTTCATAGAATCATGGAATCATAGGGCTGGAAGGGACCTCAGGAGGTCATCGAGTCCAACACCCTGCTTCAAGCAGGATCAACCCTAACTAGGTCGTCCCAGCCAGAACTTTGTCAAGCAAGGACTTAAAAACCTCTAGGGATGGAGATTCTACCACCTCTCTAGGCAATGCATTCCAGTGCTTCACCACCCGCCTGGTGAAGTACTTTTTCCTAATATCCAACCTACTTCTCTCCTTCTGAAACTTCAGACAATTGCTCCTTGTTCTGCTAGCTGTCACCACTGAGAACAGTTTCTCTCCATCCTCTTGAAAGCTCCCCTTCAGGAAGTTGAAGGCTGCTATTAAATCACCACTTAGTCTTCTCTTCTGCAAATTAAACAAGCCAAAATCCCTCAGCCTCTTCTCATAGGTCATACGCTCCAGCCCCTTAATCATTTTTGTTGCCCTCCACTGAACCTGCTCCAGAACATCCACAACCTTTCCACACTGGGGGGCCCAAAACTGGATACAGTACTCCAGATGTGGCCTCATCGGTTGCAAATAGAGAGGAACAACAACTTCTCAGATCTGCTTGAAATGCTCTTCCTAATGCATCCCAATATGCAGTTAGCCTTCTCGGCTACAATGGCACACTGTTTACTCATATCCAGCCTTTATCTACCATAATCCTTAGGTCTCTTTCCACTGTATTGCTAATTAGCTAGTTGGTCCCCAGCCTATAACACTGCTTGGGATTCTTCCATCCCAAATGCAGGACTCTACACTTCTCCTTGTTGAACCACATCCAATTTCTTTTGGCCAATCCTCCAATTTATCCAGGTCACACTGCATCCTATCTTTACCCTCCAATGTACCTACCTCTGCCTCGAGCTTGGTGTCATCTGTGAGCTTGCTGAGGGTGCAACCCAGTCCCTCATCCAGGTCATTAATAAAGACATTGAACAACACCAGCCCCAGAACCGAGCCTTAGTGCACTCCACTTGAAACCAACCACCATTGAGATATTGAGACATTGACCATTACCCGTTGGGCCCAACCATCAAGCCAGCTTTCTACCCATCTTATAATCCATGGATCCAATCCAGACTGCCTTAACTTATGGGAAAGAATGCTGTGGGAGACTGTATCAAAAGGTTTGCTGAAGTCAAGATATATCCCATCCACTGGCTTCCCCATGTCCACAGAGCCTGCTACCTTATCAGAGAAGCTAATCAGATTCATCAGGCAGGACTTGCCCTTGGTGAATCCATGTTGACTACTTTTGATCACTTTCCCCCTTCTAAGTGCTTTAAATAGATTCCTTGAGGATGTCCTCCATTATTTTCCCAGGGACTGAGGTAAAAATGACCAGTCTACAGTTCCTTGGATTGTCCTTCTTTTCTTTTTTTTAAAGATGGACACTACATTTGCCTTTTCCCAGTCATCTGGGATCTCTCCTGATCTCCAAGGCTCTTCAAAGATAATGGCCAAAGACTTGGCAATGATGTCTGCCAATTCCATCAGTGCCCTTGGGTGCATTAAATCCAGACCCATGGATTTGTGTACATCTAGTTTTTCTAAGTAGCTCTTAAGTCGTTCCTTCCCCACAGATGGCTGCCCTTCACCTTCCTATACTGCATTGTCTAGCACCTTAGTGTGGGAGCTGTCCTTATCCATGAAGACTGAGGCAAAAAAGAGGACCAAGTACTTCAGCTTTTCTCACATCATCCATCACTAGGTTACCTCTCTCATCCAGTAATGGCCCCACACCTTTTCTGATAACCTGCTTATTGTTAACATGCCTGTAGAAACCCTTCTTGTTACCCTATGCATCCCTTGCTAGATGCAATTCCATTTGTGCCTTCACTTTCCTGATTACTGCCCAGCATTCTCTAGGCATGTATTTATACTCATTATTCAACTGTCCACGTTTTCACTGCTTATACACATCCTTTTTGAGTTTAAGCTGACCAAGCATTTCTCTGTTAAGACAAGCTGGTTGACTATGATATTTGAATTTCTTACTATGCAGTGGGATGGTTTGTTCCTGTGCCTTCAGTAAGACTTCTTTAAAATACTGCCAGTTCTCCTGAAATCTTTTCCCCTTCATCTTCATTTCCCAAGGGATCCTGACCGTCAGTTCTCTCAGGGAGTTGAAGTCTGCTCTTTTGAAATCAAGGGTCTGTATTTTACTGCTCACCTTTCTTCTTTTTTGTCAGGATCCTGAAATCTACCATGCCACATTTTTTCCCCAGGGATAAGAGGCTACGGACAAGTGGGAGGTGGGGGTTCACTGGCAGAACCAGGTTTACACAGCTTTTTTTGTGCTGCTAGCAGCATCTTTCTGGTAAGCAAATATTCAAATGAGCATCCATTTGTATTTTGAGACCTCCCATTTTCATACTGCTGCTGGCAGTTTGTGTCAGTGTAACCATAGCCTGAGAAAGTTTGGATCTAGATTTAAACTTTTTCTTTGACCCCCATTTATAACTACTCCATGTTGTTGGAGTAGAGATTTCAGGATCGAACCTTTAATGATTCTAATGAATCAAAAGTCAGGCTGAACTTTTAGAGCCTTGCCCAACCATGAGCAAGGAATCTTTACAAATATTGACTGGAGCATTGATTTTTCACACTTTCAAATCCTGGCCTCTTTAAAATCAGTGACAAAACTTCCATTGACTTCAATGGGGCCAACTGTCACTATTTAATCCCCCAGAAGTTGAATAGTTTTTAAAACTGCTTAGAACAACCAGAAATTAAATACCAGATTCCTGGTAGTTTATACACTGTTTTCCTCCTGACCGTGCTCCAGGGGCAGGCCGCAGGCCAGACTGAAAGGCTTGGTGGGTTAGCATCAGCCCATGGGCTGTATCTTTCCCACCCGTTTTAAAGGCACAACTAACCCCTGAACAAGGTTTCTATCATATTCTGTTCTTAAAACTATTTCAGAGCCTGGCTATTCAAAGCACCAGTAAAATAGTACCTCTTTTACTCAACATATTTGTTTCCTGGGGCATCTTTGAACCTTATGGGTTTATTTTACCAACAAAAACAACTTTTGCTATTTCTACTTTCTCTGCAAGGTCAGTGCAGCTATAGAAGAGACAGCTACACATCGTTTGGATTCATGCATTCTTAATCCCATTATCTGCTAAAGGCCAGATCGCTCCCCAGCCAAAAGAAGCCCATGTAACAGCCAGCAAATCATTGTGAAAATATAGAATTTCTCCATGTCATTTTCACAGACACTCTTCTGTCTAACTGGTAACATTTCGAAATGTGGATCAGACATAATAGTTTGTGGTGCCTTTCTAGGCAGTACTTCCTATTCATCTGCTATATGTAGTATATATAATATAGTATATTTAGTGCATTTTTAGAGTAATGCTATGGTAGAAGGGGATATTTGGAGAAAAATACTAGAAAACATTGCAAACAAGAAATGTCCCTTTGATGCTTTGCTTATGTGTCTGTTCTTGCACCAAGGGATCCTCTCTTCAAATGTGTTTATACAATGCACACCACACTGGGGTCCCAAGCCAATCAAACCATTTAGCAAGCAATAATGTAAACCAACTAAATCGTAATTCATATGAACAAAAGGCCTGAATTAATGCTGCAGAAGTAATTCTACTTCTGGTACTTTCTACTTGAACTTATATCCTTAAACATTAAACATATCATCATCATCAACAACAGGCACAAGGGACTGGCAACTGAGGGAGGCTTAGCCAGCAGAGACACGTCCACACTGCCTTTGTACTGCCAGCACACACACACCCTCCCACCCCAGTGACAGCAACATCTCACACGTCTGTGTTAATTAGCTGCATGAGTTTGCAAGTGGTCCTCCGTTTGCAATTTCTTGAACTGTCATTAGCATAGCGCTGCCGGCAGCAGTGCTGTGCTAACAGGCCATGTGGACGTGGGCTTAGTGTCCTCTTGTTTGTGGCGCACATTAAAAAATATACAATTGTAGATAGATTATACCGTTCCCCCACCTCCAGTTTTATAGTAGTTATAAGTACTTTGAAAGTTTAGGAGAAGAACCTGGGTTTCTTTTTGGGGAGTTTTGTTTGGTATGTTCACCAATACACCTTACCCACGTGCGGGTATGAGACTATGTCACACACATCACTGTTGCCTCTGCTGTGTGAGAGAAGCTCACATTTCATTGAGGTGCAGTGTCTGCCAGTTTTCTCCTGACTTTATGCAAGAATGTTAGGCTCTCCACTTCTAAAATCACCTCATGGAAGTCACCATGAAACGTCATTTGGACCTTTTTTGGGAAACCTCATGTACATTGGCCTGAGGCTGCCAGGAGGGTGACCTTCGGTGTCCAAGGCTAGCACCAGCATAACACCACTGCAGACAATGCACCAGGGCCTATTGGAGCACACACTTAAGTACTGCAGTAAGTATTTCTTTAGGCCTAAACGGGAGAGACTCCTTCCATGAGTTCCAGTGATGGGGAAGAAGCACACTCTGAAGTGCACAAACACAAAAAGATGCTGCTGAAATCAATGGATCTGCTGGTACAGAGTGAAGACCTGAATGCACAGTCAAGATCAGCATCCCTCTGAGTTACAGAGCCATCTGCTCTGGGGAAGACCATTGCTTTCATACCATTTCTAGGAGTTGAAAAAGTTGCCTTGACTCTGGGAAAAGCACCATAGCCTGAGAACTGTTTGCCCTCCCAGAGTTCCCTTGTCTTCTGGGACCCTCTATTTCTAGGTAAACATTATCTACGACACCAGACATGCCACAGCTGAGGCACTCCTCACTCCTCCCACACACTCTAGCTGTGTCTGGTATCTGACAACTCTGAGGGTACCACTGAAGGAACCATTTTTATCTTTGAGGGACTCAGATGAGGACAGGGATTGTCTATCGGCCACTAGGAGCATTGTTAGCCATTCTCAGGCCAGACTCAAGAAGGGCAGAGCAGTGGGGGCACCATTGCTAAGAACTTATCCCAGCTTAGACAACAGTGAATAACTAAATAGGTTCGAGCCTGCATGTGTCTATCATCATGAAAGGGGAGGGGAAGCACTTAATTGATAAACCAAATATCCTTTATTGGAAACACTGCTTCAGAAAGCTTGAAGTTCTAATAATTAAGTCTAAAGAAATCCTTCTGGTTGCCAATAACAAAACTTCTTTACAAACTATTTACAAACTTCCAGACCCAAGTCTATTCATACCACAGGCATGCTTTCTCCTTGACTCAGTGGATGGAATCACTGTTCGGACGACGATCTTGTCACTCGCAGGAATCAGCGTGGCTCTCTTCTCTTCTCTTCTCTTCTCTTCTTCAGATCTTCTGGTCTTCGTAACCTTTCCAGCATCGTCGTGCGTGCAGTATGCCTGAGAGAAATGGATCTTGCGTGCGGGTAAGCCTGCCTATATCTGTATAACTAACTTTAGGTTTTGGCACCTTGACAGACTACAAATCCTGTCTCTTATACCTCTTTAAGCAGGAAGTGTCACTTTCCCTGACCTAGTGTTCACCCTATCTGCACTAGCAGCTGCTCACATAACAGGGCTAGGAAGACAAGACGAAGCAGAAAGCTAGAGGGGTGTCAATTCCGTAGGGGATGGCTAGACCCCCACCTCTGTGACACGAGTACCAATTCCGCAGATATATTCAATCTCCATCTCTATGGCACTCCTAACTCTCTAAAATCCTTCCCTCCTGAGGTAAGTTAGGCACCCTACCTCTGGGGTGTGTGTTGGACCCTCCTACTGGATAAGTTCAGTACTGCCTTAAATAGAATCTTCAGTGAATCACATGATTCAGGGTTTTCCCGCCTAAAGGCTAGGGTTTTCCCGCCTTCCTTCCCTCTGAGGTGAAACCCTTTGTCAGCATGACTCAGTGTTTAGACCTCCATTTGGAGTCAAAATGGAGTTCACATGTCAACCATTTTGATAAATCTAAACTCTTAGACTCAAATAAAACCTGACCAAAATAAAACCTCCCAACAGCACCAGTGAAGGCCTTGTGTACTGTGGTAGTATCTTCCACTTCAGCTGCCAAAGAGCCAGTGTTTCTCCTGCACTCTGGGGTGTTCCTCATCTGTCATGCTGTCTAATTGGAGATCCTTGTCTCTATACCCACCCTTTGCCTATTTCACAGCCTCTGGACCTTTGAGTAGATGCTTGGAAGCGGCATGGCTCCGATGGTAGTGTTAGAACAAGAGGGAGTCTTGTCATTCTCACCTGATGCAGCAATGACTTTGACATTCCACCCTCACATACTCCAGATGACAACTACAACCAGTTCCAGGATCTCCTGTGTAGACTAGCTGGAGAAATCACATTTCTGTGGAGAAAATCCAAGACACTCAGTATATGGCAGCTTATACTTCACTCATTAGCGCTAAGCAGAGTCATTCTACCAAACAATGGTACCAACCTTGAGCCAGCTCGTGCCATTTGGCATATGCCAGCCACATGTACACCTACCTGAAAGGGGGCAGGAAAAAAATATGCTGTTCCAGCTGAGAGGTTTGAGTTTCTATTATTACCTACCCCAGCACTCCACCCCAGTTCACCTGTCGTCCAGATATTTACAGAACGAGCTAGGCAACAGCATCCATGCTGGTTCCCATCTGAAAGGGAGGACAACAACTGACTGGGCCTTTTTGGCCAAAAAGTCTTCAGTTCATCCAGCCGTCAGTGCAGGACTTGGAATGATCAGGTATTGCTTGTATTCTCACCATTTATAACCTATCCAAATGAATTACTAATACAAGTACACAGAGACTGCCAACAAAGCCATGATTTATTATGTCTGCTCATGCATGACCCATGAAGAAATACCTACATTAATATTCATGAAGAGAGAGGGGACAGTGTTTTGAATTGCAGGCATGTGAATTTTTATAAATTTAGGAAAAGCGTCTTATTATGTTTGCTCAAATATGCATTGAAAACATCCAAGGACTCTCTTCTCTTCTGAAATTATTCAAAAGGGTGACTTTTCAAAGAAATGCATTGAACTCCAATACCATTAAATCCTCACACATATTGAAAATCAGAAAATGCATCCCAGTTTGTTAATACTCAGAGCGCCTAAGAGGCTAAGTGATTTCAATGACTCAGTTGCATATACATATGACACTGAGATGCCTACATACATATTATTTATATATATATAAATAAAATGTCCCCTGCTTATCTTTCTGGAGCTATAACATTCTCTTGTGAGCTGTTTGACAATACCTGCAATTTCAAAATTATCTTTGGAATTGCCCAAATTGTGAGTGGAAGGAGATGACCAAGGAAGAACCCTGTATAAGACCTGAAATGCAGACTAGTTATATGGAGGTCAAAAGTGAACAGATAAGAAAATATAGCTATTTTAACTGCCTACAATTTGTTTTGAAGAGGAATGTTACAAATACGTTTGCCCTTTTTCAGTGCCACTTATGTTAACAGACATATTGTAATATTTCATGGGGTTTGGGGCCAAACTAAGAGAATCAATTCTGGGCAAACCACTTAAACCCAGGCCACTTACAGCCCAGGATGGGATTTCCTTCTCATAAGGCACAACAACCCAGCCACAAAAATACCTCTGGTATCCCCCACCCCCAGCCAGCCGGAAGCTACAGAAGCAAACCCACAGATTCTTCAGCTGCTCCTAATTCCCAAACCAGCAATCCTCCTTACTTAGGTGAGAGGCTATGAAAGCCTATTTAACTAAATCCACACAGATCCTTCCAGTCCCCAAAAGGAGCAACCACATCCCCTGATCAATATATACTTAGATCTTACCCAAAGCAGCACACTTTGCCAATTCTGTAGAACCTAAAGGTTTATTAACAAAGAAAGAAAGAATAGGGTGAAAGAGAAAGTGATACATTACATACATATGTTAAAGTTTCCTTTGTGCTTTGCGAAGCTTCTTCTGAATCAGTAGTTTCTTCAGTTGGTTGGCCTTTATATCTGCAAAAGCCGTTCACTTTTTTAAAAAAAACTATCTGGAATTGATGGCACCTTCTTTTCTTCTATGCTCACCATGATCCCCACTGGAAAAGACATCTGTTAAATACATCTGTTAAAGCTATTGATGCAGGCCAGCAATGTTATATGCTGTTTACTTGTGAGTCACTACAAACACATCCTTCTGAGGGATGGCCCCTAGTCCTCCAGGCTTAATTCATGAGGACTGACGAACAAGATGGTCACTGCCAGGGGCATCATTTTAGACTTCCCTGAGGGCAGGGGAGAAACCCTTTCTTCTTCACAGAGGCAGTTGAGGATCACTTGCCCAGGATGTCTATTGTGGCATTCTGCCATTCGCTGCTGGGTTAGCCAGCATGTCTCAGTCAATTTCCATAAGATGCTGAATTGATGTCTGGATATCTGGTCTCCATTCCTTTGCTCATCCCGTGTCACTGACTGGGGTGGCACTCACACCTTCCATTGTGAATCTCAGCGCTAAAACATTTCCAATGTAGGTATACAGCCAATATCTATAACTTCACATACAAACATGGCACAGATATACAAGTAGAATAAACAGATTCAATGCATTACAAGCTTTCATTAGACAGCTCACTTGCCCCATGTGGCACGAGATGTGGTGCAAACCAAGTATAGTGATCACAGAAATGGTTTAATAATTATTTTAAAAATCCAGTAATATCACACATATGAACACTCTTTAGCACAAGGCAACTGTTTGGAGTAAAAGGGAATTAGAGAGGTGATATAACTATATGGGTTCAATGGAAGTTTTTATCGTGGAATTTGAATGTGTTTTCTTGCTGTAGGGTTTAAACCTTACGCAGAAGAATCTATTGGCTGAAGACATTGGCAAGAGATGGGCTGAATGACTCAACAGAGCTTTTCTACCTCTAACTCCTATGATATAAATATGTGGACTCAATTTTCACATTAACTAGTGAAAGGTGATTTTTTGGTCATTGCTCCTCACATGCTAGCCCTTCTAAACTTCTGTCAATGTTGATGCACATCTCTTAAATCACTGCAGTGCAGATATGCCTAATAGAACTTTGAACAGTCAGCAAAAATTTGTTTCTGGCTACAAACATTTTTGGTTTCCCCTCTGGAGGTCAGATTCACATAAAAGCAAGATAAATGTAGTCATTGTAATAGTAAATGTTAATTAATTAAAACATATGTAATATTACTATTAAAATTTAAAATCTAGTGCTGCAAGTATGTTAAATTAAATATAAAATGTAGATTTACTTATTCTGGCAAAGCCTTTTCTTTTCACAGTAACAGTGAGAACTTTTCTATTGCTCCTAATTGGGCATTATAGTCATTGCACTGTGGATATAGTACAGGTGAGGAACAGCATGTATTTTGCAAGTCCTGTGAGCTCTGTCACAGTGTTTTGTTTTTTGTAATTGATCTTTATATTAACTGGCCAGTTTGCTAGTATGGGGTGGGGGAGCAACAGACATGCTGGGCCCTGGGGCAAGGGGATCAGGGCAGCTCTGTGTTCCCAGAAAGGATGGGGCCTCAGGAACAAGGTATGGCTCTGGGGCAGCCAGCCATCATTGCTTTTTGGAGTGTGTGGCACTGCTACCCCATCCCCCACACTCCAGGTAGCATTCAGAGCTGCCCAAAGCACATGAGGTGCTCTGGTGGTGATTCAAAAGTGCCTGGGGCTTGCACCACTGTCGCTGCAGTAGGGGCAGTGTCAGCTGGGAATCCTGGGCCCTTTTGAATCACCAGGCCCAGGAGCAGTTGCTCCCTTTGCCCCGCACTCCCCATTGGTGGGCCTGTGCTAGTATATGAGGATGTATTAGTATGTTAGCATATTCTTAAACCCTGCCCCTTCGTGAATGATGAAGATTTGCTATGGCAAGTGCAAATGTGAATGCTGCTTTGTCCGCAGAAACACTCTCCTGCCAACAAAGTGAAAGCAGCTCTTTTGGGGGTGTGTGCATTTTGTCAGTGAGACTATATCTAGACTCCAGCGATTTGTCAAGAGAAGTTTTGTCAGAAGATATCTTCCGACAAAACTTCTCCCAACAGATCGTGGCCAAACTGACAAGCAGATCACAAGAGAGATCCACTCTGTCACCAGAGAGCGGTCAACCAGAAGCACGGCAGACAGGGCTGTCTGGTGTCCTGGAAGCTCTGTCTGTCAACTATGTCTACACTAGCATCCCTCTTTCAAAGGAGGCATACAAATGAAGGAAATTGAAACTGCAGATGAGACACAGCTTTACATATCTGGCACCTCATTTGCATATTCTTCTTTTGAAAGAAGAAAAGCAGTGTAGACATGGATCTTTCAAAAGTAATCCCCATCTTTGAAAGAACCCTTCTTCCTAAAAAAAAATTCAACACATTATTCTTTTTGGCTATAGTGGCCATTATTTGAATGAAAGAGAAAAATTGTTACAAACTATGGCCTGTATTATACAGGGCAAACTAGCTATCATGTACCCCTTCTGGTCTCAAAATCTATGAAAAAATGTAAATGAGGTGCCATCATGTAATTTAATACTATGGATCAAAGTGTAACAGAGAGGAAAATAAAACCTTTTTCTGAATGTTTTGAAAACCTGATGGTATTTTGCAGTGTACAATTTTCAGCTGAATGCTCAATAAAGTGTGCAACTGCTCATGCAAATTTCCATTTCCAATAGTACTAGGTTAGTTAAATTACTCATGCAAAAATATTTTTATCCGAGCATGCAGGTGTTAAGCATCTGTTCCACATTTAGTGCTTAAAATACCTCCTTCTGATAAGTTATCCGTGCTATCTTTCACACTAATGTTATTACTTATTTAACAAAACCAGTATGGAGTTAGTTAAATTTGTTTTTTCTGTTATATAGAATGCTTCATCCACATGCCAGAAAAAATTCCCACAGGAGGTGACATGAAGTGTAGTCGATGTTTGAGGGGAAAGTTCCACTTTCTTCCAATCTTGATCCGATTGGGAAAAAGTGATAACACAGAACCTAGAACTGTTGGTTTTTTTGTTTTGTTTTTGTTTTTATGTTTTGAATCTTGAAACATATTATATGCTAAAGAGCTGCCTATTGATATTGTTAAATATAAATGGGTAGATCAGCCAGACACAGGTGCAGATGTCCACTCTGGAGGCAAAAGTTGTTTTTCTCTGGAAGGTTAGGTGCCCAAACCTGTTGTAGTGACTAAAAAAAAAGTGCACTGAAGGAGAAAATAAAGTATTAGAATTAAATAATATGAGCAAACAAGATGGAGGACACTCCTATAAGTAGAAGAGAATTATCATTACTCTTTAGGGACAGATCTTGCATTCTCTGTGAATCCAAAACTTCCTGTAAAGTCAATTTATCTGAGAAAGGACCACAAGATTTGTCCTACGAAAACTAAAAATAGGGCTGAATTGAGTGGGTTTAATAAATATCTCCTTCATGAAAAAGAAAGGGAGACTGTAAAGGATTCTTTGTATGCAGCGCTTTTTATATGCTGAGTTTCTATACTGTTTACAGGTAGACGAAGCAAGTACTTTCCAATTACTAGTGACAGTTTGGTGGCTTGCAAACCCAGGCATGTAACTCTATACACTATGAATTTGCCAAGGCAATTTATGTAGAAACCCCCACCTGATAACTAAATTTAACAATTAAGTTTGTGAATTTGGTTATAAGGTTGAACTAAAAGACTTCATCAAAGGGAAGACCACCACACACAATGGGAAAATGTCTGACCAAGAAACAGACTTCAATTTGTTTTTCTTTTTCATTTTATGGCCAGGATTTGGTTTGGGTGACATAGTACTTTTTTTTCCAATTTCCTAAATTCCTTGAGACCAAACCCTTAGGAAAAAACCCTAAACTCTCATGAGAAGTAGAAGGCTGATCCAGAAGATGCTGGATTCCTCTTTTGTAAACCCAACATCCTCATCTCCCTTCAAAGTCAACAGGCGTTGAGTGCGTTTGATAGCTTGACTGTATTTCCCAAAGAGAAAGCACACCTAGCTGCTCACCCCATCCTATTGCCAGTCACTTGTAACTCTGTGGGCCCCTCCCCACTCCTGACTGAAGGCTGTTGACTGCCTCTAGTTCCTACCCTGCAGGGCCCCACTCAGGAGGCTGTTGCTAAGGGCTGCAACTCGCAAGGGGTCCCTGCATGTTGGAATGCTGCCTCTCTCACTGTGGGGTGTTTGTGTGCGGGGGTTGTTTCTCTGCTTGCCCACACCTAGCTATTTTAACAAAAAAAAGAAAAAGGCAAGCATTTGTCCCATTTGCTCTTGCCAACTGACCAAGTCAGTACAAGCAAATGTCTCTTTTTTGAGGGGGGAGTGTGTGTGTGGGAAATTAGAATGGCCAGGACAGGAATAAAAAAGGGACTGCCTTGGCCAAAATGGGATATATAGTCACCAGACTGTCCAGTATTATACAGGATTGGGCCCCAGGAGAAGTGAATATGACAAGAAGTACACACGGAAAATTCCAGACTTCCCACCCACTCCTTCATGAAGTTCCATGACATTTTCACTGGTTGCTCTCCTGACTAGAGCGATGTCTAGATTACAGGGATTAGTTGACAGAAGTTTTTGTCTGAAGATATCTTCTGACAAAATTACTGTTGACAGGTAGTGGCCAAACTGCCAAGTGGATTGCAAAAGTGACCCACTCTGTCAACAGAGAACAGCTAGAGTGCCCGGCCTATTGGCAAAACAGTCAACCAGGAGCACAGCAGACAGGGCTGCCCGGTGTCCTGGAAACCCTGTCTGTTGACAGACAGCCCCCCCGGAACATCCAGACCATCTTTCTGTCAACAGATCTCTGTTGACAGGGGTGTTATTCCTTGTGGGGAGCAGCGTACAGCTGTCGACAAAAGTGCTGTGTTCTGTTGACTTACTGTCGACAGAAAACCCTTGGGAATCTGGACGCTCCATAGGTTTTGTCAGCAAAACAGCTGTTTTGCTGATAAAACCCTCTAATGTAAACGTAGCCAGAGAGAACAGCACAACTGTATATAGAGCAAGAGACATTAATGATGTACCTACAGCAACAGCAAAAGTTGCATAGTAAAACTTGAATTTGACGTTCATTGTAGCTTTTATGGTTGTCAATTAAAGTCTATTAGCCAAGTGCAATAAGATTTTATTTGACAGCGATTTGTTACAAACTAGAGAATGTGCCACCATAGTGCTGCTGTTAGTTGGCTCTTTTGCTGACAAAATACTTCCAGCTTGAAAGAAACGCATTTGTGTTGTTGAAAGAAGAGTGCTTTTTGATTGCAGCAAAACTTTTCTCATTCAGTGATTTTTTAGCACCTCTGAATGATAAAAGTTTTGTTTTCAATTGCCAGTGTAAACATAGCCTTAGATTTCCTTGCTTTCCCATTTGCTGCTTCAGACAGAAAAGGCAGCAGCTACCATGTAAGTAAAGAGCATATGTAACTGCAAGTCCAACAAAAATCTGGAGTATTTACAGATAGAGCAACACAAAGAAAAGGCAATAACAACCTAGTTCTCACAAGCAATTATCACACCATGCTAAAAAAGCAGTTTAAAAATAATGAAAAACCATGGAGGTAAACACACCTGTTACATCTATTATAAATATAAATACTAATTACTTATCTAAATTCTCATACTATGATGTAACCTTACAACTTTATCATTCTTTAGGAGCTCATTGTGTATTAATCCAGTAACCTAATATATTTAAGGAGTCTTTGCTTCAAAATTATCTCTGGATTAGTACAACTGCATTTTGTATGCCAGACCCAAATATACAGCACAGAGGTCCAAACAAAATTACAATAAAAAGTGATAAATCAAATACATGAACTGGTGGAGGGTTAGGGAATGTTAAGTGTCTTGCCTGGGATCATTATGAACATCCAAGGGAAGGGAAGAAGTCCTTTTAATGAGTGAGATAGTGGTTGTTTTTGTTCATATTAGCTGTGTCTACACGTGCACGCTACTTCGAAGTAGCGGCACTAACTTCGAAATAGCACCCGTCGCGGCTACACGTGTCGGGCGCTATTTCGAAGTTAACTTCGACGTTAGGCGGCGAGACGTCGAAGTCGCTAACCTCATGAGGGCATCGGAATAGCGCCCTACTTCGACGTTCAACTTCATATTCAAATTTGACACATAAACACTTGCTATGAACAACAGGAATTCTCTCACACAGTACAAGGACTGCTTCCCTTCCTTTGATGTTCGTAATGATCTCAGGCAAGACACTTAACACCCCCCACTCTCACCTTCAGTTCATGTATTTGATTTGTCAGATTTTATCGCAATTTTTTTGGACCTCTGTGCTACGTATTTGGGTCTGGACTGGAAATCATATAGATCTGAAGTGCCTCTGGCCTAAGAAAGCTCATCACCTAATAAATCATTTTGTTAGTCTTTGAAGTGCCACATGACTGCTGTTTTGTTCTGTTAGACTACAGACTAATATGGCTACCTGTCTGTTACTAGACTATATTTTCTGTTTAAGAAAATCCTGGTTCTTGGTGGGTCACTGGTACTTTGCCATTGAATCCATGATGACTGGGATTTGGGTCCCAAAACTCCATCCCTGGTCACTGAACACTTCAGTACAAGTTAAAATGTAACTACTTTTCTGAGCTGAGCTTAAGTGAAAAAAATTCATCCCCCAGTCATCTGTTGCAGAGATAGGAAGTATCTGGCTAGTCTCTGCAAAGGGTCACAATATCCCCATGGTACAGTTCTGGGGAACTCTTTGGGAGGATCCACAGCGTTCATAGCCATGATTCTAGTGGGACTGTTTCTAGGAGGCAGCATTTTAAAAAGGACGTTTACTCATAGCCCTGACTGGTTTCCTGGGGGCAGATGCCACCCTTCAGTCTGGCATCACTCCTCCCCTTGCCCCCTGTCCTCAGTCCCGTTTAGACAAGGGGGTGAAGTAACCGCTTTTATCGGCCCCACTTCTGCTGGCGGGAGAGCCAGGCCTTGGCGCGGGCCCAGGCTCTCCACGGGAGCGGGTAAGTCCAATAAAAGCCATTTCCTCACCCCCTGGTGTGTGCTATCCTGAGCCCACCGGCCCTGCCACCAGCTGCGGGGAGCTGGCGCTCAATTTCCCGAGGGCGGGAAGAGGAGGAAGCCGCCCCCTCAGGCAACGCGGCCCGGGCTGGGAACGGGCGCAGCCCCGCCGGGCCCAGCTGAGCGCCAGCTGACGGCGGCGACGTTTCTCTCGGCTGGTAGAGGCCTGGATCCCACCGCCCCCGGCCCGCCCTGCTGGACAGGCCGCCGCTCCCAAGCTGCGCGACGCGGCCCCGCCCCCAGATCGGCTTCCCCGCCCAGCGGCTGCCGTCACTGGCAGAGGCCAACGCCGCCGTCCCGCCCCTCGGCCGCTGCGGCGGCGGCTCCTCCTCCCGGCGGGCGGCCCCCGCTGTCACCGAGCGCGGGCCGGGCGGTGCGGAGCGCGGTTCCCCCCTCCCGGCGCCGCGTCTGCAGGCAGCTGGCGGGGCCGGGCCGCCGTAGCCATGTTTAGGAGGATTTTGCAGCGGGTAAGAGAGTGACGGAGGCCGGCCCGGGCAGCCGCGTGGGGAGGCGGCTCCGCTTCCTGCTGCCGCTGCTGGCGGCGGGGCAGGCAGGGGGCAGGCGGCGCGTGTAGCAGCAGCAGCGGCAGCAGCATGACTCCCCGCACTCCCACCTCCGCGGGCGGAGCCCCTTTGCCGTGAAGCAGCCCCCCCCCCCCACACCTCTCCAGCTGTGGGGCAGCCTGCAGGGCCAGGCCGGAGGCGGCGCGTTGCTGTCTGCCCATTGGGATTGGTGCCAGGAGGTGCCACACGCACACCGGCCATCTGGTCTGGGCAGGGCCGCCTTGTTCCCGCCCGACCTGGCCGAGGAATCCAAATGGCGAGGGAGTTGAGAGATGTAGGCCCGGGTCCCAGCTCCTCTCCACTTGACTCCAGCCGCAGAAGGTGGCGTCCGCCTAGCGCTGGAGGCCTGTTTTGGTGTCAGGAGAGGGTTAATGGCAGGGCTGTCTGGCAGGGAGGTGGCTCTGCTGGGGTTGGAAGACATTACTCGCTCTCCGAAGCCTTGTGTTATTAAACATACATTTCTTAGGGCCCCCCCCCTCGCGAAGCTCTCCGAGCCAGTGGACACTGGTGCTCCCAGGAGAGCAGAATGAACTCAAGTCACACACATTCTGTAACTCAGACCTGCAGTAATGCTGGGTAGGGTATTTCCATTCTACTCTCCTCTGGGCTCTGATCAATAAATAAACTCTGAAGTCAAACGAAATACAAATGCAAGTCAGGATGCCAAAATCTACCAACCAGGTGTCTCCTTTATTTTAGGGATTGGTTTTTGTGTAACTTGAGCTAGGTTTAAAAATCCGTGTGTGCTCTTTGATTTTGAACCCTGCCTCTCCTGCTGCTTCTCATCTGCCTTTAAAACAATCTCAGTTATTTACCTTGCTACTAGTTTGTTGTGGTACATGTCCTCCTAGTAGGTTGGTCGTGGTTTACACTGGGGTTGACCATTCAGTATTATTGTGCAACCTAACTTAGATGATTGTTTTCACTGAAGTTGGATAATTGGTTCAGAGTGCAAAGGGAAAGCTTTCATCTTTAGTGTTCAGTGCTGGGATGTACAGAATAGAGTTGAGTCATCCGGCTAGTTGAAAGGGTGTGCTCTAATTCCTACATAGCTTTCTTGCAATGTCAGTGTCATGTAGAACTTAGTCATGCATAAGCGTTGAAAATAGCAAATTTCACTATTTGACACCAGCTTTAAATGTTGACTGTTTTAGAAGCAAATTTGTGAAAGGATTTGAAGACTTTTCAAGTTGTTCTAATAATACTTTACATAAGGAACATGCATTGCAACAATGGGGACAAATCTTTATGCTTGGGAAGACAGGATATTTGTGTATGTATCAGTGTACTTCTCAACTTGGTATGACTGATTTTCTTGTGGATCAGACTGTATTTCAGACATAGTTTCTAATCAGTTTAAGGTTTTCCCCTTTCCTTATTTAAAGTTTACAAGGAATAGGTTTCCTGCCTGATTCCTACAGTATTAATATAATAGCAGCAGAAATCATGGAAAGTTTACTTCTGGTGCTAGTCAGCTTAGGTAACATTAATAGTTGTTGGAAATGTGGCTTAAAATATACATTTAATTAACATGCTTTTTCTTCAAAATCTCAGGGCAATATAAATGTTTCTATATTTTAAAATTGGAGTAAAGACAGTTGTTTTTAAACAAATAAACATTTCCCTGTCATTTTTGAAACTCATACTTAGAGCTAACTTTGAACAAAAATGAAACTGGTTTAATTGATATTTATTGTTCAAGCTGCAGGAAATATAAAATATTAATAAACGTCATAGTGACTATATGAACTTTTAAAAATGTTTCTTTTTCTTTGTTATTAATAACGTGGATAAAATATGTGCTTATAACATATGATTAAGTTAACTGCAAATCATGTTAAAATTACATAAATAGTTGTATGCAAGGGTTATGTTGAAAGTAGCTCCTGGAATATGATTAAGCCTTTACCAAATTCATGGTCATGAAAAATGCCTCTCAGACTGTGAAATCTGATCTCCCCTGGGAAATCTGGTTCGCAACTGGGGCTCCTATCCTGCACTGCACTCCTGCTGGGGAGAGACAGGACTTCCTCTTTCTCGACAGGGCCATTTCAGGAATAGGTCACATTTGGGAACCTTCCTTGCTGCAGGCTGCTGCACAACTTGAGCTGTCTCCCTCCCACCCACAGCACTCCCCTTTCCTCATGGAGAGGCTGTGCTTGAGCTGTCTCTCACATGCACACTTGTATGGAGAGTTGTCAGCCCTTGATACTGATGGGAAACTGGAATATAAGGTAACCTCACTCCCACATTTCTGCCCCCTTCTGGCAGCAGCACTGGTTTTACAGCTGGGTGGCCAGACAGCTTTGAAGGCAGCATCCTTGCTAGCATCAGGGCAGAAGTAATGATGGCAATCCCAGAATTTTCATACAATAGCATTGTGACTCCTCTCATCTTGACTCCTTTTTGCATTGGGACCTCCAGAGTTAGAAACACCTGAAAATGTGAAATTGACTAATTTAAAACCCCTTCTGCCATGAAATTGACCAAAATGGACTGCGACTTTGTTAGTACCCTATGTTGATTTGACAAAATAAGAGAGAGACACCTGATTTGCACTAAAATAATAACTATTTATAATTTTTTTATCCAGGTTGTATGAATACGTACTAGGAGTATAAACTTTAAAAACTGGGATACTGTGTTCTGAAACTGCCTATTTAAAGCATGTATTTTTTTCTATCTCTTTAAGCATTTGATATTTGAACACATTTGATTAATAATGAAGAAAATTGTATACATTTTTGAAGTCACCAAAACAGATATATTTGTAATATTATTTTGTGTGGCCATAACTGGAATTTGGTTAATATTTTTCTTCCTAAGCCAATGAGTAGTTATGACTAACAACAGAACACAAATCCTGAAAAAGTGCAACATAGGGAAGTCTCCCCTTTGTAACTTTTCATTTTGCATAGCAATTGTAAGACAGCAGCTGAAGCTGCAGACAAGCTGTTTTCACTTTATTCACAATTTTCATATTTTTCTTTGAAAAGTTCCCTTTCAAAGGTGGTTTTTTTTTTCATACTAGAAAATAAACAGAATACTGATTGCAATTTTTCATAGTTCATTTTAGTTTTTGAATGTGGCACAGCCAACGAGGTGGTATGTCTTTTTTCATTTTGTCCCTCTTTTTTAACCAAGATGTTTTGAATGTGTTATTTAGGAAGGAGAACTGTAGAGTCCTGCAGTTGAGATGCAAGAATCCCAAACATTGTTGTAGGCTGGGGACCTACTGGCTAAGCAGCAGTATAGCAGAAAGGGACTTAAGGATTATGGTGTATGAAAGGCTGGATGTAAGTAAACAGTGTGCCTGTGTAGCCAAGAAGGCTAATGATGTATGGGAGTGCATTAGGGGGAGCATTTTGAGCAGATCTAGAGATGTTGTTGTTCCCCTCTGTTCAGCACTGGTGAGGCTGCATCTGGACTATTGTGTCCAGTTTTGGACCGCTAGTATAGAGAGGAGGTGGATGTGCTGAAGCAGGTTCAGTGGAGGGCAATGAAAATGATTAAAGGTCTGGAGCACGTGACCTATGAGGAGAAGCTGAGGGATTTGGGCTTATTTATTTTGCAGAAGAGAAGACTGGGTGTGTGATTTAATAGCAGCCTTCAGCTTCCTGAAGGGTACCTCTAGAGAGGATGGAAAGAAACTGTTTTTAGTGGTGACAGACGACAGAACAAAGAGCAATGGTCTGAAGTTACAGAAAGAGAGAAGTAGGTTGGATATTAGGAAAAACTACTTCACCAGGAGGGTGGTGAAGCACTAGAATGCATTTCCTAGAGATGTGGTGGAATCTCCATCCCTAGAGGTTAATTAGTCCCGGCTTGACAAAGTCCTGGCTGGGATGACTTAGTTGGGGCTGATCCTGCTTGAAGCAGGGGGCTGGACTCAATGACCTCTTGAGGACCATTCCAGTGCTTTGATTCTATGAATTGATTCTGTGATTGCATAGTCATCTGTTGTGTGTTGCATCCTGTCTCTTATCTGTTTTGTATATGTTGTCTGTTAGGTCCCATTCCTGCAGTCAGGTTTGGATGGATGGACCCTTGCTTTTTTATGGCTTCCCATTGACTTCATTGGGTCTCCGTGTGGATGCAAGGATCTGCCTGCATGGATCTGATGGCAAGATAAGAGCTGAAAACTTTGTCCTTTGAGGCAGGAGCGGTTTTATTTTGCCTGTCTATGAAGCAGGTGGTACGCTTCAAAATAAGTAAATAATATTATACACTACACAAAAATGAATTTATGAATGTCTGATCTATAAGCTTCTCTTTTCTTTCTGTCTTTGTAAATGCACACACAGCTAATAAAAGAAAGGGACAAAGCTAATATCTTGAAAATTGTTCAGAAGCAGAGACTTAGTGCTGTCGTCTTTTTGTATTTTAATCCTTGCATTTACTATTTGTTAGGGAATTCAGAAAAAGTGAACAATAGTAGCCTTAAGCTATGTTTGAATTTCTGCTGGGCAAATGGGATAGCTTCACATTCATAATGTTGTTTTTCATTTATTTTTAAAGAGATTGAGTTAAATCTAGTTGGAGAAATGCTTAAAAGGGTGCTGCTGTTAAGTTGGAGTACAGCTGTACACAGGCAAGTGACTGTAAAAGTGACAGTGGGGATCCATATTTATATTCTCAGTGATTCCATGAGAGGTGGTAGGTTTCCAAATTTAAAATAAATAAGTAAATATATGCATAAAATGTTACCTGGTTTTCAAAGGGGAAACTGCTGTCTTTGGTGATGGTGACATTACTGCATTTAGTTAGCTCCCCAGTTGTGTTGCTACATGAAGAATTTGTAGTTCAGAGTTTCTCAACCTTTGTTAATAAAGCACCTCTTAAAAAAAAAAAAAGAAAGTACCCCCAGACTTCTCTTGCATACCGCTAAGGGTATGTGGGCCACCAGTTGTGAAACATCATGCTAAGGTAATCCGAGGTCTTGAAACAAGTGCCATTCAACCTTTCGAGATTACTGTACCCTTTTCAGGAGTCAGGTTTGTTTTGCAAGTCACCACAAAAACATGCAAAAATATCACAGAAGATAATGACTGAAAACATGCTGACTTTCTAATATCTTATCAAATAAATGAATAGGAATAGAAATCTTGTGCTTAGATTTCAGCATAAGGCATATGAATCAGTAGAAATAAGTCATTGTCTGAATGAACTTTTAGATTGCACTGACTTTGCTTGTCAACCTCTAACAATTTTTGGATCTCTGTGCTTTATGTATTGAGTCTGTTCTGGTAAGGCTATGGGCTGAAGAAGTGGATCTGTCTCACGAAAGCTCATCACCTTATAAATTATTTCGTTAGTGTTTAATGTGCTACATGACTGCTTCTTTTGTTCTGATAGAATACAGACCAACATAACTATCTCTCTGTCTCTGTAACTTTACTAGTTGTTCTTTATGTAGCCTGTTGTAAAACTAGGCAGATATCTAGATGAGTTGATGTACCCCCTGGATGACCTCATGTACCCCCAAGGGTACACTTACCCCTGTGTGATGTTGTGAGGGGCGCTTGTGTGTGATTTGTAACCTAGGTGACCAGGTTCCCTGCTGTGGGTAACTGTGGCAACCAGGCCTGGTCATTTGTAACCTGAGCAACCAGGTGACACCTTTCTTGGAGACAGACAAGAGCCCTTCTGGGTTTTAAATTTGAAAACAGAGAGCAGTTACAGTGAGAGGGTCTGGAGAGGAACAAAACCAGGCTGGGCTCCAGCCACTCCAAGCCTGGGGTTTTCTCAGGGAAGGGGTTCTCCTCCCCCCCAGTATGGGTTAGACAGACCACTTCTGGTTGCTGTGCTGACATGTCTGTCCCATGCTGCGTCTCTGATGCCTAATTAACCTTCTGTTCCATCTGCTGAGTGAGAGTCACTTCTGGCTGTACATGTGGTACAGAGCTTGGGGATCCCTGAACCCCATTATACCTGGTGGCAGTAATGGGATTTACTGTTCCCGATGGATGGAACATGCTACAATAAGTGACAAGGGTGTAGGCAGAAGAGTGGCCAGCAATGGCCAGGCGTGCTGAAGGGCGGTAAGGTGCGGTCCCCAGAGGCGGAAGGGCCCACAGCCTAGCCCTTGGGAAGAGTAACCCACAAGGAGGCTGGCACGCTGAAGGAACCTTCCACGAACAGCAGCAATGGCATATTATTGGCTCCTTAAAATGGACATTGTCCAGTAAGGCAAGAAGAGAGGGCTATCTGGTGGTAAAACCACCAAAACTCAGCTCATTTCCCAGCTGGAAAAGATTGTTGCTTGGAGTAGGGCCAGGCCCCGTGGAGAGTTGTCAGACAACCCCTGTGGATACTCCAGATCCCTGCCCAGCTGAGTCTCAGGAAGAGGCAGGGAGCAGCCAGATAAACCCCAGGGCTGCTGGAATCCACATGGGCAGTGGCAGCTCCTCTCTGCTCAGCCCCTCCTCCATGGAGCTGAAGCATCTGGAGATTGAGCTGTGGCTGAAAGAGCTGGATGACTGGGGAAAATAGCAGCAGCATGAGCAGATGATGACAAAGCATGAGTGGACCATGGCAGAACTGAGAAACCCAGAGGCCCTGGCTGCGGTGAGTGGGGAGTGGAGAGTGGGGGTGAAAGGACTGGCAGTCACTTTCAGAGGTTTGTGCTGTCCCAGTGTAAGGGTGTAGGGGACCTGGATGTGTTTCTCACCTCCATCGAGTTACCCTGTGAGGTCTGCCAGGTCCCCCAGCTGAATGGCTCTGGCAGTTCACCCCCTTGCTGGATCAGAAGGCCGCAGCGGTGGTTAGCCAGCTGGAGGGGCAGCAGCTGGGGGACTACCAATGAGTCAGACAGACCATGCTGCATAATATGGGCTGACCCCTGAATCACATAGGAAGAAGTTCCAGGAGGTGCACAAGGGGCTGGAGGAGACCTGTGTAGACTGGGCCTCCCACCTGATGCAATATTTCTGCAAGTGGGCGTTGGGGACAGTGGCCCAGACTGCAGAGGACCTGGTTAAGCCGATGGTCCTGGAATGATCCTGTGGAGTGTGCCTGCGTGACATGAGGCTATGGCTTGAGGACTGGAAGCCAGAGGACCCACACAGCACAGGAAAGGTGGCTGATGAGTTCGTGAATAGCTGGGCCAGGTGTGAAAAGGAATTCCAGAGAGAAAGGGAATCCCGGAGAATTGGTTCCTGGCTGTGCAATGGAGGGAATCACCTACAATGTAAGCCCAGGAAATGGGCCTGCCATCCGCCCTACCAGAGGAGCAGCCAATGCTTGGATGGAGCAGCCAGACTGAGGTACACAGGGAGACTTGGTCTGTTATTGCTGTGGGCAGAAGGGGCGTAGACAGTGCTCCAAGGTCCTCAACAGGCCCAGCAGGCTGGGGCCTCGTGGGGTCAACTGGGTGGAGTCTGAGTAGCCAGAGGAGCAGGCTGCCCCTGAGTCAGGGGCTGGCAGGCTGCCCTCAGCTCAGGGGGTGGAATCCGCTCAGGTTGGCTTCTCCAGGAGACCTGACATTCCAGGGGTGGGCATCTCCGTGTACCAGGTGGGTGCAGGGCTGCCTTGGTGGAGCGAGTGCCTCATACCCCTCGAGGTGGATGGGAGGAAGGTTGTGGGTTCTGGGATATGGGTGCAGATATGATGCTGGCGCGGCTCAGGGTGGTGGCACCAGGCCGGATGATGCCCAACTCCTAGTTAACTGATGGGAGTAGATTTGACCCCTTTCAAGGTGCCCATAGCAAGGGCACACCTGAAATGGGGGGATAAGCAGGGCCCCAAAGAGGTGGGTGTTCACCATTTTTTGCCCACTGATGTACTAATGTGGAGTGACCTGGAACACTGGCCAGGTGATGGTTCTCGGGCCCTGGTCTTGACCCACAGCCGAAGGACGTGAGGGGTGCTCTCCCTGGGGTCTGGGGAAGATGTCCAGCCAGAGTCATAGGGTCCTGCCTTGGGAGTCAGGGGGCCCCCAGGATTGGGATCTCACAGGCTGGTGGTACTTGAGCCAGGTGGGGAGGGAAAAGCGGCTCCCGTCCCTTCCCCAGCCTCTGAGTTCCAGGCTGAGTTCCAGAGAGATCCCCCCCTTGCAGAAGCTGAGGGAACTGGCCAGCCTCAGTCCAACCTCAGCACTGGGGCAGGGCTTCAAGGAGAGATTCCTGTGGGAAAAGGGTTTCCTATACTGGGAGTGGATTCCCACACGCAAGGTGAAGCTGTGGGGGATCCAGAGGCAGCTAGTGGTTCCCCAAAAGTACCGACTCAGGCTGCTGTATCTGGCCCATGATGTCCCACTTGCAGGAGACAAAGGGATCCACCGCACCAGGAAGAGTCTGTTATGGAACTTTTTCTGGCCAGGAGTCTTTGCTGCTGTCCTTTGATATTGCTGGTCTTGCGACCCCTGCCAGAGGGAGGGGAAAACCTGAGACAAGGGGAAAGCTGCCTTGAGGCCACTGTCCATCATAGAGGAGTCTTTCTAGAAAGTGACCGTGGACACAGTAGGACCCTTTGACCTGTTCTGGGAAGAAATACATCCTGGTGGTGATAGATTTTGCACTTGCTGCCCAGAAGCTGTGGCCCTGAACTCTATTAAGGCTGACACTGTGGCAGATGCACTGCTGTCCATCTTCAGCAGGATGGGGTTCCCCAAGGAGGTCCTTACAGATTAGGGGTCCAACTTCATGTTAACTGTGCTGCAAAGCTTGTGGAAGACGTGTGGGGTCCGGCACACCTGGGCCACAGCCTACCACCCTCAGACCAAAGGGCTGGTGGAGAGGTTCAGTGGGACCCTAAAACAGACGCTGAAAACTTTTATGAACCAGCACCCACATGACTGGGACAAGTACTTACCACGCCTGCTGTTTGCATACAGGGAGGTTCCCCAGGAATCCACAGGTTTCTCCCCATTTGAGCTGCTGCATGGAAGGAGGATGCGGGGACCCCTGGACTTGCTAAGAGATGTGTGGGAAGGGACGGCCTCTCCCGAAGGGGAGTTAGTAATGGAGTACATATTTGCTTTCTGAGAAAAGTTCACTGAACTCATGGACGTGGCCAAGGAGAACCTGTCCAGGGCCCAAGGGAAGCAAAAAGTCTGCTATGAGTGCAACACCTAGGCCCAAGCCTATGCCACCGGGGACCAAGTGGTGGTTCTTATACTTGTATATCAGAACAAGCTGCTAGCAGTCTGTGGTGGTCCCTTCAGGTCATCAGACAGCTAGTAAGGAGAACTATTTGGTGGAACTGTCGTACTGGGCTCACAGCCACTGCGTGTCCCATGTCAACATGATGAAACCGTACTTGGACAGGGAGAATTTGGTCTTGGCCATATGCAAGCACTGGGAGGGGCATGAGGATGATCCCTTAGTGGATCTGCTTTCTGGGACTGGAGCTTGCTCTTTGCTGGAATCTATCCCCCTCTCTGACCAGCTGACCTCTGCCCAGCAGATGGAGATCAGGGAGATGCTGTGTTCACACCAACAGCTGTTCTCTGACTGGCCCGGACCCCCTAATGTGGCTGTCTACTGAATAGAGACAGTCTCCCACACTCCTATAAAGTGTAAGCCATTCAGAGCCATGGGCAAAACAGCCCAGGACCTAGTACGGGAGATCCAGGACTTGCTGGCCCTGGGGCTGATCCAGCCATTCTCCAGCCCCTGGGCCTCTCCCATAGTGCTAGTCCCTGAAAAGGTTGGGTCAATCCAGTTTTGTGTGGACTATCACAAGCTCAATGCCATCATCGTGTTGGAGGCCTACTCCAGGCCTAGGCCTGATGCCCTCCTGGACAAGCTTGGGGGAGCCTGCTACCTCACCACCATAGACCTCACTGAGCGGTACTGCAGAGTACCATTGGATCAAGATGCCTGGCTTAATTTGGCTTTTGTCACCCTGGTGGGGCTCTATGAGTTCCTGATCCTGCCTTTCAGCCTCAAGGAGGTGCCTGCCACCTCCCAGAACCTGATGGACTAGGTGCTGAGGGGGATGGAAGGTTTCACTCTGGCTTACATCAATAAAATTTCTGTCTTCAGCCAGACGTGGGAGGACCACGTGTTCCAGGTCAGCCAGGTGCTAGATTCGACTGACTATCAAAGTGGGGAAGTGCGAGGTCGGGGATGGCTGAGGTGACTTACCTGGGCCACAAGGTGGGCAGCAGCTGCTTAAAGCCAGAGTCAGCTAAAATGGAGACCATCAGAGGTTGGATGGTGCCCCCAAACTAAGAAGCAGGTCCAAACCTTTATTGGGATGGTGGGGTGCTACCAGAGGTTTGTGCCCCACTTTAGCTCCATTGGAGCCCTCCTAACAGAGCTGTGTAAGAAGGGTAAGCTAGACAAGGTGGTCTGTACCGAGCAGTGCCAGTGTGTTCCCTGGATGCTGAAAGAAGCCCTAGGCAGGGCCCAGTGTTGGTAAACCCAGACTTTGCCAAGCCCTTCATGATGTTCACTGACACCTCAGACACTGGGCTGGGCGTAGTGCTAATGCAGGGTGAACAGAAAGGGAGAGAAACACCCTATTGTGTACCTGAGCAAGAAGTTGCTGCCCCGGGAGCAAAACTACACAGCCATAGAGAAGGAATGCCTGGCCATGGTATGGGCTCTTGGGAAGCTGCAGCTGAATCTATTTGGGTGGCACTTCACATTGTGTACAGATCACTCATCCCTGACCTAGCTGCATCACGTGAAAGGGGCCAACACTAAGCTCCTCAGAGGGAGCCTGCTCCTGCAGGACTACAACATGGAGAGGGTCCATGTCAAGGGGAACAACAGTATCATAGCTGATGCTCTGTCACATTGGGAGGGAGATGAAATTCCCCCGTCACTTGCTAAGTGACCCTGCTCAGTTCAGTCTGGAAGGTGGGAAAGATGTAGTGTAGTGTAGTGTACTGTACTGTACTGTAGTGTGTGTGTGTGTGTGTGTGTGTGTGTGCACGTGCGTGTGTGTGGGCATGTGCGATTTGTAACTTAGCTGACCAGGGTCCCTGTTGGGGGTAAGCTTGGTGACCAGGCCTGGTCATTTGTAACTTGGGCGACCAGGTGACACCTCTCCCAGAGCCGGACAAGAGCCCTGCTGGGTTTTGAATTTGAAAACAGAGAGCAGTTAGAGTGAGAGGGTCTGGAGGCTGGAGAGGAACAAAACCAGGCTGGGCCCCACCCAGGGACTCCAAGAATGGGGTTCCCTCAGGGAGGGGGGATCTCCCCCCCCACCAACATGGGTGAGACAGACAACTTTTGGTTGCTATGCTGGCAAGTCTGTATCATGCTGCATCTCTGATGCCTAATTAACCTTCTGTTCCATCTGCTGAGTGAGAGTCACTTCTGGCTGCTGAAGTGGTGCAGAGCTTGGGGATCTCTGAACCCCATCACCCTGAGAAACATAGTTGACCTTGTTTTTCAGCTGCTATAGTGACTCTGCAGTGCCAACAGTAATAAACTTGTAGTTAAAATAATAAATAAATACAACTCAGGCACATAAGATATGCACAAGCAGATATGTTGAGTAAAAAGGTGCTAGATTTACATAAGCATTTTTCCAATGCTAATCATACTTTAGTGCTTCAGAATTTTAATCTTGTAAAAGTCTGTATTTATCCAGGAGTGAATAATTAGAAGACAAACATGGAAACCAGAAGGGCATCTACCTTCTTCCCTTTTCTTACTGAGTTGTACTGATCGGACCATACTTGTAAAGCTAGGCATATACATTCTGACATGCACAGTACATGGTATAGTAGTGTTTAGCTTGAAGCCTTAACTAAACGTGTCGTCAGAAATATTGAGTAATGGAAAGATTAAAGTAAAAGATGCTTTCCCTACTTGCTGGTAGAGCCCATGCACACTAATTTTGAAATTTCAGCTGTGGAATGATTTTGAGATTTCAGCATCTTCACAGTATCATACTAAATTTAAACAATTATAAGTAGCTTATCTCTGCTCTGTTCCTAATTGACATGTGCATTTTCCCAGGTTTTGAAAGCTAATATTTTTTTAAGAAGCACACAAAAAGTTTTCTGTAGCGTACTTTTTACTGTGCTGTAGGCTGAATCTGTGTCTGTTTTAATTAAGCATATTACTTTCAAAAGGTTAAAAATATTTTACCCAGTATTGTGTGATAACTTTGTCTGTATTTTGCATAGCGCAAGCAGTAAGACGTACTGCAGTTCATTTCAGTCATTTCAGTGTGATATAGTACATCTAAAATCTTGGAATCATAGAATACTAGAACTGGAAGGGACCTTGAGAGATCCTCAAGTCCAGTCCCCTGCACTCAGAGCAGGATCAAGCACCATCTAGATCAATGTTTCTTAATTTTTTTGAGACCATGGAACACCAAACAATAATATTTATGTGGAACACCTATGAAAATTTTCTTCAAAATTTGAAAACAAATACTAAAATGAAGTAATTGAATCAGGTATCATAGCAATAAAGAAATAACATTGTATTTTGTTTTAATAACAGAAAATGTAGACCATCAGTGTATGATACAAAAAAGTGTCAGGCGCTCATGGCACACCTGTGAGTTGTTCACAGAACACTAGTGTTCCATGAAGCATAGTTTAAGAAACACTGGTCTAGCTCATCGCTGACAGATGTTTGTCTAACCTGCTCTTAAAAATCTCCAGGGATGGAGATTACATAACCTCTCTAGGCCATTTACTAAAGTGTTGGGCCACCCTGACAGTTAGGAAGATTTTTGTGATGTCCAAACTAACCTCCCTTGCTGCAGTTTAAGCCCGTTGCTTTTTGTCCTATTACCAGAGCTTAAAGAAAATAATTTTCCTCTCTCCTCCTTATAACAACCTTCTAGGTATTAGAAGGCTGGTATTATGTCCCCTCTGTTTTCTGTTTTACAGACTGAAAGAAAAAAAACAATTATTTCAGTGTTTTCTATACCTTTCATCACTTTTGCTCTTCTCTGGACCTTCTCCAGTTTATCCACATCTGTGGAGTCCAGAATTGGGCATAGTACTCCACTTAAGACCTACTGTACTACTTGTATAGTAGAAGCATGTACTACTTGTGTGTTGCTTACTACACTCCTGCTAATGCATCTTAGAATGATGGGTTTTTTTTGCAGTGGTGTGTCTCACTCTTGACTCATATTTAGATGGTGGTCCACTAAGACTTCTAGATTCCATTTTGTAGTACTCCTTCATAGACAGCGATTTTCCATTTTGTACATGTGAAACCCTTCCTTCCTAAGTAGAATACTTTTAATTTGCCCTTATTGTATTTCATTCTGCATAAGAACATACGAATGGCCATACAGGTTCAGACCAAAGGTCCATCTAGCCCAGTATCCTGTCTTCCAACAGTGGTCAATGCCAGATGTCCCAGAGGGAGTGAACAGAATAGGTAGTCACTGAGTGATCCCTCTTCTGTCATCCATTTCCAGCCTCTTGACAAACAGAGGCTAGGGACACCATTCCTCCCTATATTGGCTAATAGGCATTGATGGACCTAACCTCCATGAATTTATCTAGTTCTTTTTTGAACCCTCTTAAGTCTGAGGCTATGTCTATACTACATCATAAAGCTGATTTTAAGGCTTCCATCTCCACTGCTCTCCAGGTGAGCAGGAGGTAGGTCACAGGAAGCCCACAAATGTGAATTCATCACCAGGAGGCCCAGGAAATTTAAGGGGCACCTGAAAGCCTGAATTTCTTTCTAGCCATCACACTGGTAGCCATCACCTCAGTAGCCATCTCCTGCCATCATGAGTAGTCAGGTCTGTGACCTGAGTTCTCAGGGTTGCAAGAGAGCTCCAACATGGTCCATAACAAGAGCATGGATCTCTTTGCTGTTTGGGGAAAGGAGTCAGTGGTGGGCGGACTGCAAGTCTGCAAGCAAAATGCAGATATTTATGAAAATATTTCTCGTGGGATGGTTGCCAGAGGTTACTTCTGGGATGCTCAGCAATGCCAGGTGAAGGTGAAAGAACTCCAGCAGGCTTATTATAAAGTCTGGGAAGCCAAAGGGTGATCTGAGTCATCTCTCGAGATGTGTCGGTATTATGAATATCTGGACGCTATTCTTGGGAGGGACCTGACCCCATTGCCTAATCTTAATTGGGACACTTCAGGGGGCCTCTCTGCAGAGTCTTGGGGGGAGCAGAGAGGAGCTGAGCTGGGGGAGGAGAGGCAGGAGGAAGAGGCCAACGGAGAGGAAGAAGAGGGAAACAAGCAGGGGACTGAGGAAGCCGTTCCCAACAGCTGAGAGCTCTTCTCCATCAACCTCGAGCTAGTCCCTTCTATGCTGATACTGAACTACTGGGGCCCAGCTGCTTTTGTGAGTATTTTTTTTTCTAGACTGCTACAAGCAGGTTGCTGGGTTTAGGTATAGGTTTTCTATCGCTCTGTGCCTCTCAGAACAGCATGTTAATATTTCTGGGGATGCAGCACTTATCCTTTTGGAGATCTCTGGGAAGGCCTCATCCAGGTACTCTTGTATTTTTTGCGTAAGGTTTTTGTGCAGGCCTGACTTACTGTGGGTTCCACGATCGCACACCTTGCCATGCCAGGCAACCAGATAGTGATCTGGTATGGTGCCACTCAGCATTTTGGCAGATTTTCCAAGCTTGTGCTCACCCAGGATGAGCATCTCTTCTTTTTCACTGTGTGTTATTCTTGGGAGGGTGAGGTCTTCTTTGGAAATTTAATTAGATTTATATTCAATGCTTCCTGCCTGTTTAAATTTCCCAGGACTGCATTGCTGCACGATGTGGCTGGTGGGTGTTCTGTCTTCCTCCCACCTGCCACGTGGCTGGCAGGATCTCCTGGCCTTCTCTCCTCCTACCACACTGTTGGCTTGATTGGGAGCCAGCGAGAAACATTTTTCCACCACCATATGACTGGAAAACTTTCCTCCCACCTTTCTTAGCACTTTCTACAGACTCCTCCCCACCCAGACAGCCATGCAGCTAGAATCAGCCCCTCCCACTGCGACACGCAGTTGCTGGGCTCTGCACACCCTGTTCCCAGACACCGGCATGCCCACATTGTTTTTCCGTGCTTTAAATGATCTTTTCCCTGATGAAGATTGCTCTGGGAACTGCTGAGAAAACTTTTTCCTCTGCCGTGTGGCTCGAAAACTTTCCCCTCACCTTTCTTTGCACTTTGAACGGATCCCTTGCCACCCAGCTGCAGGAGTCTACAGACCCTGCTCCCAGACACCAGCATGTCCAGTGTGGGTTTTCCCTGCAGAGGGTTGCTCTGGGGACCACCAAGAAAACTTTTTTCCCTGCTCCTAACACCATCTGGCTTCCTCTCCTTCAAATGTGCCCCGCCTCCCACACAGAGTAAATCAGGCAATAGTTTTCCATGTCCACAATGAAGTGGTCTGAATAAGTGATGGCTCGTGCAATGCAGAGTTTGCTTCCTTGCCATCCTTAAGAAGCCAGAAGTGTCTTTGCAAAAAGAAAGTTTCTCTTTCTCTCAAAAAGAAAAAGTAAAGACAGAGATCAATTCATTCTATGAGTAAGAGCTTTGTGTGAATTGTATCTCAGTTTTGACCTCATTTTTCAGCAGGCATCCTCAGTGTGGGAGGCAGGATGAGGAAGCATGAAAGGTGCAAGCAGAGCCTTATCCTGCTGGAGCTGGAGCAGGCTGAAAGAATAGCTGCTGACAGCCAGAGGGCCGGGCCACAGAACATCAGCGGCAGAGTGTCCTGGTGTTCAGGAGAGAGGAATTGGCACAGCTGAGAAGAGGACATGGTACAGCTCCTGATGGCTGTGAGAGAGCAAACTGAGATCCTGCACTTCATGCTGGAGCTGCAGCGGGACTCCCTAAACAGGATTCAGTTTGAGGACTCTGTTCCTTGCTGCCTGGGCTCCCATCAGTATAGGTCTCCCACCCCCCTTCGTCATGGTCTCCGAATGCGAGAGGGAGGGCAAAGACAGTGTACTGCTCCATCCCCAAGACCTCTACCCACTGCAAAAGGTTATTTCACCATCCTTGATATCCCTTCTTTTCCCTTCCGCTTAACCTTTCCCCCCCCAAACACAAGTATTCTTTTTATGACAACCACAGTCTGATTTATTGGTTTACGTGTGTGGTGGAGTAGGATGCACACATCATTGTGGGGAGTGCACAAAAGGGGCCTGAGCAGGGTAGAGAGGGCTGACAGCACAACTGCTGCTATGCAAAGGTCCACAGAGGAGTTGCAGCAGAGGAACCCACGCAGGGGTGAAGAGGGCTGATAGCATAACTGCTGCCATGCAGAGGTCCGCAACGGGACCTGCTAGGTGGGGGTTGCCAAAGCTGATGGGGCTGATGAGACCCCGGAGGCACCACTTGGGCTGATGGGTTGTCGGTGGTGCTTGCCCTTGGGCACAGGGAATCCAGGTGCCAAACCTGGCTTATAGGATGGATGTGTGCACCTCTGCTAAGAAAAACCTTACCTTCTTCCCATCTGAAAAAATACAAACGTTCTGTTAGTGAAAATAACCCTCTCTTTACATCCATTTTTTCCCAACACCTTAACACTTCCCCCTCCCCAAATAAAAGTATTATTTCTGTGAAAGCCATGATCCGATTTATTGGTTCACATTTGGTGGGGAGCACAACTCATTTTGGGGAGTGTGGGGTGGTATTAGAACAGTGAAATACAGTGCAGTCATTTCTGGCAGATCATTCATGAAGCTATGTTTCAAAGCCTCCCTCATTGCCGCTGCCTCTGCGTTCACATTGGTGAATGCCCTTGTGGGCAGCTGTGCATAAGCCCTGCTCATGGCCTCAGCCTCTGCACTCCAGGCGCTTATGCAATTCTCCTGCCTAGATTCACAAAGGTTATGCAGAATACAGCATGCTGCAATCATGGTGGGGACATTAGTTCTGGAAAGGTCCAAACAGGTTAATAGGCACCTGGACTTCGCTTTTAAATGGCCAAAAGCACATTCCACCACCATTCTCACTTGCTGAATCTGTACTTGAAGCACTCCTTGCTGGGGTCCAGGTGTCTGTGTATGGCTTCATGAGGCAAGGAAGCATAGGGTAAGCAGGGCTACCCAGTATTACTAAAGGCATCTCCATGTTGTCAATCTTTCTTTTTCTGGTCTGGAAAAAAGTCCTATCCGGGAGTTTTCTGTCCAGACCAGAATTTCTGAAGAGGTGCAAGTCATGAACCTTCCCTGATTATCCCAGGTTGATGTCAGTGAAATGGTTTTTGTGCTCTACCAATGTCTGTAACACCATCAAGAAGTATCCCTTTCTGTTTATATACTCAGAGGCCACAGGCCAGGATGGGGATGTGTGTGCCATCTGTTGCCCCACCGCAGTTAGGAAACCCCATGACAGCAAAGCCGGTGTTCCTCACGAGACGCCGAAAGATTGCATTGGCTACCTGCATCACTGTGACCCCCCCCACTGTAGGTTTGCTAACTCTGAACTGGTTTGCCACTGACTGGTAACTGTTGGTCATTGCAAACTTCCATAGAGCAATTATAACTTGCTTGTGAACCGTTAAAGCTGGTTTCATTCATGTATTGCTGCGCTTCAGTGTGGGGCGCCACCAAATCACAAAGTTCCATGAAAGTGGACTTGTACATGCTAAAGTTCTGCACCCAGTGCTGGTTGTCCCAGGCCTCCAAAAGAACGTGGTCCGACCAGTGTGTGCAGGTTGCACGAGTCCAAAAATGCCTGCTATATTGTCAGCAATGCCTGCAGGGCAGCCAGCATTGCTCAGTTCCTGGTCTGCAGTTCATTGATTTCATCTCCCCTCTTCATCCACAACCTTCATCTCAGCCCACTGCCTTTGTCAAAACAAATACTGCGCAACATTCTGGCAAATGGTGATAATGGCCTATTGAAAGACTTGAAGCATTTGAGGATCCAAGCTCGCATTAGTGTTGTACGGGAGAAAATGGCAGAATCTGCTGTTTGTTTTTGTGTGGTTAGTGTGTGCTTTGTATTCTGGGATAGCGACATCAAACAACCACAAGCAACAGCAGCAGTTTTTTACCCCTACAACCCAATGGTACAAAACCCCCAGAAAGCAACAGGGCTAAGGAGATGGGTACTCAGACTGCACTGCTCACATAGTCAAACTTTGATAAGGCAATGGAGATGCGATAAATCAACATGAAGAAACAGGAAGTTGACTTTATGGAACATTAACGGATAGTTAAGTTTAAGTTTATAACATGGAAGTTAAAAAGTCAAATTTAGTAAAATTGATTTTGTCTCATAGTGTAGTTGTAGCTATAGTCTTCACAACATCCTCTAGCAAGGAATTCCAGAGGCCTACCTTACACTGTGTGAAGAAGAACTTTCTTTTGTTAATTTTAAACATGCTCCCTATTAATTTCATTTGGTGACCCCTAGTTCTGATGTTATGGGAACAAGAATATAACTTTTCCTTATTCACTTTTTCCATGCCGCTCATGATTTTGCAAACTTCTATCTCATCTCCTCTTAGTCTTCTCTTTTCTAAGCTGAAAAGACCTGTCTTTTTAATCTTTCTTCGTATGGCGCTGTTTGCCTAAGACCATTTCTGAAGTTTGTCTAGATCATTTTGAATTATTATCCTACCCTCCAAAGTACTTGGAATCCCTCCCAGTTTAGTATTGTTCACAGACTTTATGAGCGTACTGTTATGGCATTATCTAAATCGTTGATGAAGATAATGAACAGAACTGGTTCCAAAGCTAATCCCTTCGCAGCCCCATTTATTATGTTAAACCGTTGATAACTGCTCTCTGGAAAGGGAGTCTTTTATGCACCCACCCTATAGTAGCCCCATCTAAGTTGTATTTCCCTAGTTTATTTATAAAAAGGCTATGGAAGATGGAATCATATTCTTTACTAAATTCTAGGTATACCGTGTCTACTGCATCTTTCTGCTGACAAAGCTTGTTAGCTTATCAAAGAGAGCTATCAGGCTGGCTTGACATGATTTGTTCTTTACAAATCCATGCTAACTGTTATTTACTACTTCATTAGTTTCCAGATACCTGCAAATGGATTCCTTAATCGTTTGCTCCATTGGCACAGATGATAAGCTGACTTATTCCCCTTTTTATAGATTGGCACTATATTTTTCCTTTTCCAGCTATCTGAAATCTCTTCTGTCTTCTGTGACTTCAAAGAAGAGAGCTAATGGCTCAGATACCTCCTCAGTCAGCTGCTTGAGTATTTGAGGATGCATTTCATCAGGCCTGGTGACCTGAACACATCTAACTTCTCAAAGTAATTTTAAACTTGTTCTTTTCCTATTTTAAACTTCTGAACCTATGCCATTTTCTTCAGCATTCACTATGCTCTGCCTCCAGTCACCACCAACCTTCTTGGTGAAAACTGAAATGAAGTTAAGCACCTTTTCCACAGCCACATTTTCTGTTATTTATTTCCATCTTCATTGAGTAATGGGCCTACCCTGTCCTTGGTCTTCCTCTTACTTCCAATATATTTGTAGAATATTTTCTTTTTCCATTTGTCTTTAGCTAGTTTTAACTTGTTTTGTGCCTTGGCTGGAGCTTATCTGCAATCCTGGGAATTCATGGCCAGGTGCGGTGCCAAGATGGGCTGCTTGCTCTGCTCGTCATGCTGGCCAAACAGGATATGAAATTGAAACTTTCCTGGGATGTTTTTTGCAAACCTGGAGGGCAGCAGATCTGAAAGTTCTGGATAGAGTGGTCACATACCATGGGACACCTCCAGGAGGTCAAGAATTTCAAATTTCATAACACACTCTGTCTCCGCTACCAGAAGTTGACCATGCAAGGTTGAATTTGGCTTACTCCTTATGAAAAGCAGGAGTACCAAAATCACCTTTAGGTAGGGTGTCCACCATCACTGACACCCTGTCGTTGGACACTGAGCTAAATAGGAGGATTGGAAAAGCAGCCACAACTCTGTCTAGACTCAGCAAGAGAGTGTGGAATAACAACAAGCTGTACACTCACACCAAAATGCAAGTCCACAGAGCCTGCATCCTCAGCACCCTCCTTTATGGCAGCAAGACTTGGACCCTGTATGCCCGCCAGGAAAAGAGGCTGAACGTCTTCCACTTGTGCTGCCTCAGGCACATCCTTGGAATATCATGGAAGGACAGAGTGACCAACACCGCTGTCCTCAAGCAAGCTGGAATCCCAACCATGCACACCCTCCTCAGGCAGCGTCGGCTCTGCTGGCTTGGCCACGTCCACAGGATGAATAATGGAAGGATTCCAAAAGACATCCTGTATGGTGAGCTAGCCTCTGGCAAAAGACCTCCCGGACACCCCCAGTTGCGCTACAAAGATGTCTGCAAGAGAGACCTCAGAGAGGTAGACATGGAGCTGGACAACTGGGAAGAACTAGCAGATGACCGCAGGAGATGGAGGCAGGGGTTACACAAGGGCCTTCGAAGGACGAGATGAGGATCAGACAGCTAGCAGAGGAGAAGCGAGCGCACAGAAAGCACACTAAGGACTTGCCAGACACCCACCACATCTGCAAGAGATGCAGCAAGGACTGTCACTCTCCTGTGGGCCTTCATAGTCACAGTAGATGCTGTAAATGAAGTCCTCAATTGAAACTATAAAGGGCGTGATCCATAGTCTATGCAGACTGAAGGATGCCTACTACTACTGCTGCTACTACTACTAGGGTGAGCATATCTTCCTGCCCCAAATACAGGACAGGGAGATATGAGGGGGAGGGGCGGATCTTCCTGGCTCCACCAAGCCGTGCGAAGCTGGGAAGGAGGTGGCAGCCACCAGCCCTTCCTGAGCCCTGGGGAAGTGGCAGCCGCCAGTGCTCCCCTTAGGAGTCCTGGGGAAGTGTCAGCTGCCGGAGCCTCCAGGAGCCCCGGGGAATTGGTAGCCCCCAGTGCTTCCTGGGGAAGCAGCAGCTGCTGGTGCTCTCAGGGAGCCCTGGGGAAGCCGTAGCCCCCACCACTCCCTGATCTCTGGGGAAGTGTCAGCTGCTGGCCCTCTCCAGGTGCCCTGGGGAAGCGGCAGCTGCCGCCTCTTGCCTGAGGCTCGGGGGGGTGATCTCGTGCTCTCTGGCCCATAGCTGCGTCTGTGCGGCTGCTAGCGGGAAAGGTCAGCGAGGGAGGGCCCAAATAAGTGACAATTGGTCTCTCTTAAAAAATAAGTAGAGATGCTTTTTGGCATCCCAAATACATGACTGTCCCGCCAAATACGAGATGGATAGTCACCCTGCCTTTAGGACCCCTTAATGTCAGTGGAATTAGTGTGGTCTCTAGTGTGGACTCTAGTGTGGTCTGATTGCTTAGAAAATGGACTTAAATCAGTTAAGTTTGACCTCTTGTCCTAGTGTAGGCCAGTCCTGAGCCTCTCCTCCAGTGGGAACACATGCGTCTTCTTTTGGTTTCTCAGTTCTGTGGGTACAAAAATGATGTCTTGACATAACCTTTATTCAATTTGACCACAGCTTATGTACTTTGTGGCAAGGTGTTTCTGCCTCAAGTTCATAGAGTTTTATGGTGAAGAAGAGTAATAACAAGATGTTGTATTCATATCTCCTTCCTCCTGTTGAGATAGATAGGTCTTTTGTTTTGTTATGTGCACATCAGAGATGTGATTTTGCAACAGGAGGAGGAGGAACTGGCAGCGTTTTAGTCCTATAAGCTCTTGGGGCAGGGGACTATGATTCCTTTATATGCAACACCTGGTTCTTTAAGGGTATTACAGGAAACAAATGTTTAATAATTAGAATGGAAGAGGTTTCTTCAATCTTCCCAGTAGAATCTATCACTTTATTTTTTCCCCTCTCCCCTTTTGGATAACTTAAAGGTACGGGGAGCACTATGCTTATCCTTTTTCAAAGTCCTGATTTCATTAGTTCAAAAACAGATGAAACCTAGAGCACATTAATAGAGCCAAGGATTATTGTCCACTGGTTGGATGCTAGCCCTTTAAAATGCACGCATACATTTGTACACTCATCCCTCGCTATACAAGCACAACTGGTTCCCAACTTTCTGCTTGTAGGTGAAAACTTGTAAGAGGGACACTAAATTACCCTTACAATACAGTTAAAGTCTCTGGTTCATTCCAAGTGCTCCTAACTCAGCGAAGGAGTGGCAGCATGTGGCGCTGCGTTTGAAAGGTAAGTGAACCTGGTATTGCGGGGGGGAGGGGGATATAAGGCTGGGGACAGTTTGGGGCCATGAGTGAGAAGGAAGGGTTAAAACCTGGTGGCGGGTTGGGTCTGTGGGGCGGGAGGCGGGGTCAAGGCTGCTGCAGGTTGGGTGTGCGGGCTGGTGGGGAGGGGTCAGGCTGCAGTGGGTTAGGTCGGTGGGGCCAGTGGCAGGGGTGTCAGGCTGCCGTCAGTTGGGGTCGTGGGGCAAGCAGGGGGGATCAGGCTGCCACAGGTTGGGGCTGCGGGGCTGGTGGGGGGGTTAAGGCTGCGGCGGGTTGTTGGTTGGTGGAGGGGTTAAGGCTGCAGCGGGTTGGGGCTTCAGGGCTGGTGGAGGTGGGGTTAGGCTACAGGAGGTTGGAGCCGTCGGGATAGGGATAAGGCTCATATTAGTGGGGGGCAGTTCACTTGTCTAGTGAACTAAGGTAGGTATATGTGTCCCTCATTTAAGTGAGTACTCATAAACAAAGTACTCATTTAATGGGGGATGAGTGTATTTCAAAGTCCCTCTCCTTTTTACATTAGTCTCATGTAGCATTATATCCTGACTGTGAGGACCTACACATCTAATCGATGTCAATCTCAGAGGGCTAAATAGCCTAACAATTGTCAATACCAGTCTTGCTCAGGTTGGGCCTGATCTCCTCCTCTTTATGAAAGGGGGACTCCATTGACTTCAGCTACTTTTTTATGGCAGTGTGAGTGGAGAGTCAGGACTCCCTCCATTCCATGAACGTTTGGGTTTAAGTAGCAGTTCTGCTGGTCAGCTACAGAGAATCTTTTCTGTTGTCTTCCCCACCTGCACTCATGTTGTTGAGGACTCCATTTTTGTTCTTTTTTTATAGTTTACAAGGCTGTTACTCTGGGCTGTTGGGTTCTTGGATATAGAAAGTGGTTTCACCTCTGCTTCTTACAAAAACCTATATCCCCTTCTGTCCACATCCACCTCATGGAACTGAGGGAGGAAAAGATCTTTTTCCAGCTAGTTGGTGCTAAGATCTTTAAATATTAGATTGCAGGTTTATTCTTTTGGTGCTGTCTCTTTCTCATTAAGAAAAGGGAGTCTGTGCACAATACTGATCTCAACAAATTGTTGAATGAAACAAAATTTCATATAGTAACATAATTCCTTTTCTTCTCAAGATTGCTGTGGAATTGGACTCTCATGATGCATCCTTCACCGCATCAAAAAGGTTAATACACGTGAGATGCCTGAGGTTCAAGTTCCCTTATAAGTTGTTCCTGTTTGGATATATTTCACTGCAGCTCCCTGTTGCTTCAATAATTATTTGTTTGGGGTGTTTAGTCACCTCTATCATCTGGAACTTCAGGTTGTGGTCATAAGTGGTAATACTTAAACAAGTGGTATTTGAGACTTATTACCACAACACGATATTTGGGTGTGGTTCAGAAATCCTCGTTAAAAGCTTCTCTGGTATACTGGAGTCAGTGCTTCTATGCTTTTACAGACTGTTTCATTTACTGCACCAAAGGTGATTCCAGAAGCCTAAATTTGTTTGCTCTGGGCCAGGGGTCTGCAACCCTTGGCTCTGTAAGGACGTCTTTGTGGTCTCAACACTATAATTGCAAATAAAAAAAAAAAGTCTTCTGCTTATTTTCGATAAATGGTGAACATCTAAAACCCCAACAATGAACGACTCATATGTACATAGCAGATGATATTTGATGTTGAAATGTTGGATAACTCCCACTTTACTATGTGCAGTGCATTGTGGGATATGATACTGTATCTGTTTTTTGATTGTGTTGCTAATAAAGTCTTGATTTTGAAAAGGAGAAGGAGGCTTGCAGCATTCCTGCTGTGAAGGGCAATGTGCATTTTAAGAGGGGAAACAAATTAAATGTGAAGTAAAATTGTCATAATTAAAGTTGATTCAGGAGTGAAAGGAAGGTTGTAGTACAAATACATGTAAAGTGTGAGGAAATAGATTATGTAAAAAGTTTGTGAATGTCCTGCAGTGCTCAGGTGTTGCATTACAAATCATTGTGTGTGTGTGCTGTTTTTAAAATAGGGGTAACAAGGAGTATGGTTTGACATTATTTATTAAGGACCTTCTCCTATTCACATGCATTGCAGCTCTTGAATTATTGAGTTTTTACCAAGTATGAAAAAAATGGCTCTTCTTTTATTTTGATGGCCTACCTCTGTTCTGGGGAGAGAATTGCTAAGGCTAGCAGATAGTCTCTCAACCTGGCATCACGGATCTTCGCTTCTTAGTTGAAGAAGAGATTTATACTTAGAGGAAAGCTAGTAAAATTTATTAGCAAGTTTCCAGATGTTCACATAGTACAGATATGCTTTAAACAGAAAATTACTGCAGTAGTTTGTACTGAAGGTTGACTATTGACAGACTGTAGAAGAATGTGGCTCATAGGGTGTGGATGTGAATTAGAAGTTATTTGTCATGAGGAAAGGAAAAGAATAATTACTGTCTTAAACACACAGAAATATTCTTACATCACGTTATATCATTTAACTTGTGTTAATGTGCACAATTTGCTCCCCAGAAAGATCAGGAGACTTTTGTGCTCCATTTGCTGCTGGATATTTTATGCCTTTCTAGAAAATAGCGATGTCACCAATTTAGATCTCCTTTAGTATTTTGTCTATTACTTTTATAACGTAACATACTTTAAAAAAACCTGAAATATTCTTATCACATTGCTCCCCCTTTTGACTCCCTCCACTGAATTGCCGCATTTTCAGAACTTTGTCTAAAAGAAATATTAGGTACCATAAAGAACACTCTTGGTACAGAATGTTACGTAACATTGTTCGTAAGTTGTCTGTGCTTTTTGTATTACAAACAAAATCGTGTTGGGACCTTCAAGCCACTTTTGAATGCAGTTTATCTGCCATATGAAGCTTTTATCATTGTCTTGAAGGCCTGGCATGATACATTTGTCGCTCCCTGCCCTCTTCATTTCTCCAGAGTTGTCAGCTTTGATGATTTCCTTTCCTTTATCAGTTTCTGTCCTTTTTTCAGTCTTACTGTCTAGCCCTGGATGGTATTTTCTGTGTTCATACTGATCTCATTTTTAAAGCCCCTCCTAAGACTTACTACTTTTATGAAGCCTAAAGTGAATGAACTGCTTGGTAAGAAAGCAATAAGATGATAGCTAATAGAATGCAAAAAACAAAACAAAACAAAAATAGAACTACCAGTATAAGAGACAAGCATCACCTTGACATTTGTGTCATACAGTATTCCTTTCTTCCGTCTTTGATCTATTTTTTACCCTGTAGATTATAAAATTTTAGAGGTAGGAGATATGTTGTCATTTCCCATGATCAGAAATCTTCTAGCACATTATGGATTCTGTTTCACTCTGAAGAATAATTTAAAAGCTAGAATGAGACTATATTCTCTCAAGCAGTGTTTGTCTTTCATGTTTCTAGAAAATAGACTAAGTAATAAAGAGGATAGAAATTGGATAAACTTGTAGCACTGGCTATTTTTCGCAACAAATAAAGGGGGAGGATGCAACAAGAAAAGTCTCTCTGCTTTCTCCTGTCATGGTGACCATTGCTTATCTGTTATGTGCAGTGCATTCAGCTAATCTCCCTCTCCCACAACCATTTACCTCATTTTATTGGCTCTTCAAAGATTTCTTTTAGGTGTACTGTTTGTTTGCAGCAATACAGTAATTAGATGATAGGTTTAAAATTATATTTAATTACTTGTACAGATCTGTAATCTTGGTTGGGAAAAAGGAATAGAATATTACTTAAACTCAAATAGAATGTATATTTCAATTTCAAATGAAGTGATAAAATTATGTTAGAAACATCTTTAGTAAGGGCTGTTTATTGATCTGTTTAAAACGTAAGGTTTTGAATTTTTTCAGAGACAAATAATAATAGGATTTTTGCATTTCTGAAGTCTGTAGTTAACTCACTCACCTAGCTCTCTCTTTATTTTAGAATTTTGTGTGCATAAATTGTGACTCTCTTCTATTAGCGCAAAACTGTTTCCAGATTTCCTACAAAATTGCAAGATACATGTTTCATTTGGATTCTAAACCTTTGAATGCAATGCTTTAAGTAAACTTTGATTTGGCTCTAGATTGGGAGTGGTTGATGGTCAACAGTTTAGAGACCAAAAGCGAGAATTTATACTATAAGAGTAAACAAATCTTTTTTTTCTCTGAACAATCTGGAGCACATAAGATTTAGGAGGGAGAAAAATTTTATGCTATAATGGCTTTTAAACAATTTGCTGTTTCAGTAAGTTTCCTTGTTAAAGTTTGCCTTGTCGAGGATGCTAACTATCTTTTATGAATTTGATTAAATAGTGAAACTTTGGAGGTGATTAAGAGAGAGAATAAATAAATCTCTTGCTGAAAAATAGGATGAATTGGATGAGGATTGGTAACCTGAATCTATTTCATTAGGCTTTGAATAAAATAGTAGTTACCTGATTTGTTTATAGGTTTGAAACTCTTAATTTGGAAAGTAGCATGGAGTGGAATCGTATGAAAATTAAGTTGTATATTATTCCATGTTGAATAAGCTTGTCTATTTAATTGAAGTTTGATATAGGAAACAATTTTAGCTTTAATTTTCTTCTTAACCTCTATTTTGAAATTTGTGTGGTTTGTAGAGTATCAAAGGACTTATTTTTGTCAGTTTTTCTACTGAATAATCTGACAAATATAAAACCACTATTGCTTTAGTTATCAAAACACCACATTCTGAAGAGTAGTTTGTTAGTTATTTTAATGTCTTGCTTAAGAGGCTCAGTTTTAATTTCAGGGATTTTTTATTGAATAAGCATTGACCTATATTTAGCTGTAATTTGATTGATAATGAGTGCAGTTTGGCTTAATTCTGTACGTATTAAATTGTTGTATATTACGTTATATATTGTATATTATATATTGTACATAATCTTGTATTCAGCTTTCTAACTAATACTGCTTACTCAAGTGATGATGTCAGGGTTTGGAAGTAAGGTTATTATTGCACTGACAGTTCAGGCAGTGTGCTTGTCAGCTTGTTCAGTTGATGTAAAATCTTAAGTTTATAAAGAAATGTATAAAACAGATTCCATTTTGCAACATAAACATCAGACTTGGTTTAATAACATTTCTATATCTTCTTTTTTAGACTCCAGGCAGAGTTGGGTCTCAAAGCTCAGATTCAGATTCGTCTGCAACACCAGGAAATGCAGTGGATGTGAACAATGAAGGCACATCAGAGGTATGGTAGGGTAATATATGGGACTAGATACTTATATTTGGAACCTGATTCGCCTCTTGCAAATTGTTGGGAATTGATTTGGGAATCTTATTTAGATAAAGCCTGTGTAAATGGACAAAAACATGCAAATGTGTGGTACCAGGAAATTAATAAATGTTTCTTATGAATAGCATGCATGTGTTAGTGAACTGAATCTGTCAAGTTTGCTGTCTTAAAATAAGCCGGTATAGGCTCAGTAGGCTTCATATGAGATGTCAGCACAGTAAAATATCAGCTTGTATGCAAATGAGAGTGAAATATATTAAATATATTAATATGAAATAATTTCTTATCAGCACTTTTAATAAAGTTATATCATCCTCTGAATTTGGGTGAGACATCTATGATTCTGCATTTTACATCACAAAGATCCTGTGTATTGGTGTAATAAGCTTCAAAATCAAGAATTATGCATTAAGAATAGTTTGTGAATTGTGTGGTGTTTTCATTTTTATGCAGTCTAGTTGCTCTGAGAACTCATGAACTCAGGGATAGGGCTCATGCATCACTTGCTTTTTCAAGCTGCTCTTTACTTATCTTAAGAAATGCCTAAATAAGTAGACTAATGCAGTGACTAGTGGCAGACTGGATTGTTCCTGTAATACGATATCCAGTAATGTGGTATGTTTGAAATCACCTGTGGCATGTTGGTAAGTGCAGTGGTGAACTTAATCAGTACAGTAAAGTGTGGTTCCTTTATACTGAAAAGTCTAAGCTAATGATAGGAGAATCTCAGAAAATTCAGATATTTACAGTCTGTTGTGGTCTCCTACCCAGCTGGCCTGAAATGTTCTCTTCCTGTGATTCTTCTATCCGTGTACATTGTGTATTGCTTATGTCTCTCATTATAACTGCATTTGATCATCTAGCATTATGCGGGATTGAGCGTAATGATGGAGCGATCATTCTGATCCAGGCAGGCAGGTTTTTTTTCCCCCTAAATCTCTCAGCTCAGAGCACTGTCATATCAGAATGGAGGCAGTAGCCTCCGTATCTAGGTACACAACATCTACACTACGGAATTAAGTGGATGGGAGTTATGCCAACAGTTGTAAACAGCTATATTTACACTGGTTATGCATGTACACACAATGCTGCTTTTGTTGGTGGAGTTTGTGCTGTAACATTGAAAGAGAGAGTATAGTGCACTCTGGGTAGTTATCCCGTTGTGCAACTCGCCACCTTCTGCTGCTAGGAATAGGGGGCCTGGGGAATGGATCATAGTGCATCATGGGTGCAGGCTCATCATCCCATGATGCAGTATTTTCTGTCTCGTCATTCCATGGCCTATTAATCACTTCCTGATAAGAAGACTATGACTCTGGGAAATGTGTGAGAAATAGTGGCTAGCTTTGTGATAATGGGATTCCCAGATTGCAGCGAGGCAATAGATGGCAGGCATATCCCAGTTTTGGTCCCAGATCATCTTGCAACAGAGCACATTAATGGAAAGGGTTACTTCTTTATCACACTGCAGTTGCTTGTGGATCACCAGGCCATTTGTGGATCAGTGCTGGGTGATTAGGGAAGGTGCATGGTGCATGCGTTTTCAGGCGCGTATAGAAAGCTGTGTGCAGGGTTTTTCCAGACTGGAAAATTAGAGTGGGGGATGATGAAATGTCCATATGATCCTGAGAAAGACCAAGCCTACCTTTCACTCAGTGCTTTTTTCTGGGGAAAAAAGGTGCCAGAACTTGGCCCCATATCACCACCACAATCCCCAGGCTTAAACCCCTTGCAGCTCCAAACTGCCCTCCCAACCCCCAGTCTTAAATCTCTTGCAGCATCAAATTTGTTCTCCTCCCGCCCACAAGCTTAACCCCTTGGAGCCCCAAACCTGCCCCCCCACCCCCAGGATTTACCTGCCTCAGACAACAGCTCAGTGCACTGCCCACTTCCCCTGGCTGCTGAAATATGAGGAGGTGGTCTGGAGCTGGTGCCCATCCTGCTCCTCTCTCAGCACAGGTGGATGGTGCGGTCCAGGCAGCGGTAGTGCTAGTGGCAGGTGCTGCGGATGGGCACTTCCAAGCCAGCAGCAGCAGCAGCAGAGGGAGCAAACAGCTGGTGGAAAAGCGGCCGTCTCTCTTCCCACTTTGGCTGCAGCTGCCCGCTCTCCCGCCGACTGCTGCCACTGAGCGCAGTGTCCAGAGCAGGCTGCAGCAGCCAGGCAGCACCATCCAGACTGCAGGGAGCAGGTCAGCAGCTGGAGGACAAAACTCCCCAGTCTGGGGGCAAAGGAAGTGGCACTGGCCATGTGGGGTGAGCTGGCTGCTTTCCTTCCCCGTCTTTCTGGCACAGTTGGGGGGTGCCTGCAGCTGAGGGGTGGGGTGAGCTGGGTTTCTGCTCTGCTCCTCTCTGGCCTCTGTTTCCTCCCTACTGCTCCCTCTGCCTCCTCCTTCTCAGTGCAACTCCAGTAGGGGCAGAGTTGTCTGCCCCTCCTCTCCAGCTCTCTTGCAGGCTTAGGCTTCCCCTCACATGGAGTGTGCGGGCAGCTCCCTGCCTTGCCGGCTTCCTCTTCTGGGGCTCCCTGCCGCAGGTGACTGCTCAGTGTCTCCGGAGGCTGCCCCCACTTAAACAAAAAAACTAAATTCAGTTTTAATGGCGAGCATTGTGTAAGCGGTGGCAGCCTCCAGAGCCACGAGTGGAGTCAGCAATGGCAGTGCGCGGAGCCTCAGGTTGCTGATCCCTGTATATGCAGCTTGGAGCTTCCAAAAAAGGTGCCAGAACTCTGTTCCATTGCATTCCACCAGAAGAAGAGCCCTACCTTTACTTTCACGGATGCTTACAGTAGACGTCCTGACTGCAGCAAGGAGTGCTTCAACAGCAGGCTGAGCTGGTGCTGAATGACCTTTAAATGTTTTGGGCAGATTAAAGGCTCGCTAGCGTTACCTGTTTATCTGACAAAGAGGGTTTTTTGCCCACAAAAGCTCATGCCCAAATAAATCTGTTTAGTCTTTAAGGTGCCACAAGACTTCTCATTTTTGGGGATACATACTAACATGGCTACCCCTTTGATACTTGGCATTACTTTAATATTTATGACAGGTTAGACTTCAAAGAGGCAAATATTCCCATGGTCATAGTAGCTTGCTGTGCTCTGTATAGTATTTGTGAAGCTATGTGGAAAAAGTTTTCCCAGGGTAGAGCATCGAGGCATATTAACTGGTGGCTAATTTTGAGCAGCCAGACACCTGGGCTATTAGTGTGACTCAAAGGAGGGTTAATTGAATCAGGGAAGCTTTGAAGTAGTGTTTGTACAGTGAGAGCCAGTAACGTATCTTTATGAAATGCATTCTGCCATGCTTTGTGTAGTTACTGTGTGGAATGATCATCATGGCAATTGGTTCTTGAGTTTGATTTGTTGTCTGCAAATATGCCAGTTGCCACTGTGTATGAATTCCAGCAGCAACCACCAGATGTAGGAGAATAACAATTCATTTTCTTTGAGTACATTTTTATTAAACAGCTATAACTAGTACACAACACTTAAGAGCACTTCCTTAGTGGAGGCTCGTATTGCTGTGTATAAGTGCAGTTGTCGACAGGACTGATGTGAAAGGGTTAGTATGATGGGCTGGGAAGATGCAAGGAATATGCATGGGGAGTTTGGGAAGGATGTGACATGCAAGTGGAGGAGAGCATGCATGTGTTCTGACTGCTGTGTAGTCAGGGACTGCATTTGTGTTTGGTCCGCCATGTGTTTTATTATTTGTTCTTAGCCCACTAAAATACATATCTAGTTTCTCCTCCAGGCTATCTATTTTCAATTTTTTATCAGTTGTCTTTCTCCATGCTCCATATTCATCATCTGTGGTGTCTGATGAGTGAGTAGAGCACCTGCCTGAACAGGTCCTCCTTACTCCTCCTGTGCAGTCTCCTTGCCTGATTGGAGGTTCTCCCCTCGTGTGTAAGGGGTTCCCCTCAAGGGAACATCTGCAGAACAGCAAGAAGCAATAAACAGAGGCAGTACTATGAGTGAACTCACAGCATTGATTCATTATCATTAAATATATGTCTTTCTTACACCCTCTGCCTTGGCAAGCACACAGCATTATGAGCACCCTAAACATGGTGAGTTCAGCCCTGGATTGGGGTAAAATCCAAGATGGGGCAGAGGGCCTATGTGGTTTTTTTGTAAGGATCAGTGCAAGCAACTAGGGACACTGTTTTGAACTTTGACACAGTCTTCCACAGGTGTGGTAATTAAAGCTACTCTCTTCCTTTGGTATTCATAATGATCTCAGGCAAGATACTTAGTTTCTCTCCCCTCGCCCCCCTTCAGTTCCATGTACCTGAGTTGTCAGTTTTTATTTTTTGGACTTCTGTCCTATATAACTGTCAGCCTGGACTAGAAATGCAATAGATCTGACGAAGCTCATCACCTAATAAATTATTTTGTTAGTCTTTGGAGTGCTGCATGACTACTGGTCTGCTTTGTTAGAAAACAGATGAACACGGCTACCACTCTGTTACTACTCCTGAGGGTAAACAAGGTGCGAGGGCACATCTGCATGTGTTTGTCTTCAGATTGGATCTCAGTGTTCCTTGTTTGTGTGCTGCTTTGGTGTCTTCACAAATGATTACTGATTTGCATGGCAAAGTTTCCTACAGTTGGGGGGGAGGGAAACAAAGCATCTGTACCAAGGAACCTTCAGCAGAGGATTGACCAATGCTAGAGGAGTTTCCTAGAGATCTCGATGCAGGATTCTTGTGAAATCTCAGTGTGCATTAACAAGTTTTCTCTGTGGCCTGCACTGTTTAGCTGTGTAGGTGAATGGGAAGCAAATGCAAACACTGCTAGTTTGGTACATTGCTGTCCCTTAACTCATTTTTAGCACACAAGATGGAAGAAAGGAGAGCACTTCCTCACATTAACTGAGCAGTATCAAATCAAAATCAGTGCTTACTGGAGTTCCCCTCTTGTGCATCATGCCCTGCAGAGCTAGATTGCTGTGACTGGATTGAACCTCTGGACTCAAGAAGAGATCCCGGCTTGCCATGCCTTCTGGATGATCTTGTCACCCTGTCCCACTTCATCCTCCAATTTCACTTCGTCACCCACCACTTTGTCTTTGCAGTTCAGTGTGCTGGCTACTGTCTCCAGTTCCCCCCTGAAGTATTAACAGGGCTATTGTTGGTGGAGCTTGAGTGGCCTCAAAGCCTGGTGTCCAGCCCTTTGCAGAAGCAGCAGTGTTCTGGCACAGCTCCAGAGTAATGTTTGCCTCCTTTGCCTGCTGGTACACCTGCCTCAGCTCTTTGATCTTTACATAGCACTGATGCATGTCCTGTTCATGGCTTGTCTCCAGCATGCCAAGAGAAATCTGACCATAGGTATCAATGTTTCTGCAGAGTTGGATCTGTATACTCCTTTCCTTACAGTGCCAGCAGATCGAACAACACTGGTGTGGTCCAAGTGTGCGAGTATTTTTGCTGTGGTGAGCTGAGTGGGTCAGCTGGGAATATGCAATGTGAGCTATCTATTTTAAGTAAATAGAAAGTGAAATTTCAAAAAATCCCAGCCCTTTAAAGAGGAGAGAGGCAGGGCAGTGGCATTCAATCTGATGACCACCATGGTCAGGAGTGGCATTGTGGGCCGCCTCCTGGTGGCTGTTTACATGTGCATTTAAATGTTCCTGCTTTCAAACTAGTAAAATCTTTGCTGCTGTGTACATATATCTGAATGTCCACCTATACATTGGTGACTTTATCGTGCCATTTGGTGTTGGGTATGTGGCATAAACAGCCGAGGTAGAAACTTTTCAACCTGTTTTCTTGATGAACGTAAATTTTCCATGATCTACTGAATGTGAAAGTCCTGCTCAAGCAAAGATGACTCTGCTGACTGGGCCATCTGAGTAGGTTGGAAGATAGATGTATACTTAAGGACATGCTGTACAGGGAGCTATCAGAAGGAACACATGACAGGAGCTTTCCTATAAAGACCCAGGTCTGTGAGGGATGAAGAAATTTGGAATTTATCCTGAACAATGGAATTAGTACCATCATCTCCCTCAGATCATCAAAGTCCATGACAGGAGCTGGTTCCTCCAGCCTGAAGAGAAAAGAGCTGGTAGGATGCAAGGAGCTTTCACCTAAGATGCATACATTTGCACCAACTGCCAAAGATCATGCAAATCTTGCATTGGGTTCTTCAGTCACATGAGACATTGGAAACAGTTAACATAATAAACAACAAGAAGTCCTGAGGCACCTTATAGATTAACAGATATTTTGCAGCATAAGCATAAACCAACTTCTTTTGGAAACTACAGTTCATTGGTGACCTTCCTGAAAACACCATCCTGGCCACCATGGATGTAGAGGCCCTTTACACCAATATCCCACATGAAGATGGACTTCAATCTGTTAGGAACATTATCCCTGATCAGGCCGAGGCACAAGTGGTGGTGGAGCTTTGTGACTTTGTCCACACCCACAACTATTTCAGATTTGAGGACAATTTATACCTTCAAATCAGTGCCACTGCTATGGGCACCTGCATGGTCCCACAGTATGCCAACATTTTTATGGCTAACTTGGAACAACACTTCCTCAGCTCTTGTCCACTAGCTCCCCTCCTGTGCTTGCGCTACATTGATGACATCTTCCTCATCTGGACCCATGGGAAAGAGGCTCTTGAAGAGTTCCACCGTGATTTCAACCTTTTTCACCCACCATCAACCTCAACCTGGGTCAGTCCACACAGGAGATCCACTTTCTGGACACTACTGTGCAAATAAGTGATGGTCACGTAAACACCACTGTATACCAGAAACCCATGGACCACTATGCATACCTACACACCTCCAGCTTCCATCCAGGGCATACCACATGATTAATTGTGTACAGCGAAGCACTAAGGTACAACCGCATTTGCTGGAATCCCTTAGACAGAGACAAACACTACAAGACCTTTACCAAGCTTTCCTGAAACTACAATACCCAATACAATAAGGAAGTAAAGAAACAGATTGACAGAGCCAGAAGCCACCTGGTACAAGACAGGCCCAGCGAGGAACATCACTGGACATCATTCCTGCTGCATAGTAAGAAATGCATGCATGGTAGGCAATCAGCTTGGCTTAGCAGGGAAATCCTTAGTCAGCTTAAACTCAAAAAGGATGCATACAGGAAATGGAAACGTGGACAGTTGACTAAGGAGGAGTATAAACATATGGCTGGAGAATGCCAGGGAGTAATCAGGAAAGCAAAAGCACAATTGAAACTGCGGTTGGCAAGGGATGTGAAGGGTAACAAGAAGGGTTTCTACAATCATGTTAACAATAAACGGGTTATCAGGGAAGGTGTGGGGCCATTGCTGGATGAGACAGGTAACCTAATGACATATGATGTAAGAAAAGCTGAAGTACTCAATGCTTTTTTTGCCTCAGTCTTCACGGACAAAGTCAGTTCCTACAGTACAGTCCTAGACAATGCAGTATGGGAAGGTGGAGGGCAGCCATCTGTGGGGAAGGAACAAATTATGAGCTATCTAGAAAAACTAGATGTACACAAATCCATGGATCTAGATTTAATGTACCCAAGGGTACTGAGGGAATTGGCAGATGTCATGGCTGAGCCTTTGGTCATTACCTTTGAAGACTCTTGGAGACCGGGAGAGATCCTGGATGATGGGAAAAAGGCAAATGTAGTGCCCATCTTTAAAAAAGGAAAGGAGGACAATCCAAGGAACTATAGACCGGTCAACCTTACTTCAGTCCCTGGGAAAATAATGGAGCAGATCCTCAAGGAATCCCTTTTGGAGCACTTGGAAGAGGGGAAAGTGATCAAAAATATCCAACATGGATTCACCAAGGGCAAGTTGTGCCTGACAAATCTGATTAGCTTCTATGACGAGGTAACAGGCTCTGTGGACATGAGAAGTCAGTGGATGTGATATACCTTGACTTCAGCAAAGCTTTTGATACAGTCTCCCACAATGTTCTTGCCCATAAGTTAAGGAAATATGGATTGGATCCTTAGACTATAAGATGGATAGAAAGCTGGCTTGATGGTTGGGCCCAATGGGTAGTGGTCAATGGCTCAATATATGGATGGTGGTTGAGTTCAAGTGGAGTGCCACAAGGCTCAGTTCTGAGGCCAGTGTTATTCAACATCTTTATTAATGACCTGGATGAGGGACTGGATTGCACCCTCAGCAAGTTTGCAGATGACACAAAGCTAGGGGGAGAGGTAGATATGTTGGAGGGTAGAGAGAGAATTCAGAGTGACCTGGATAAATTGAAGGATTGGGCCAAAAGAAATCTGATGCACTTCAACAAGGCGAAGTGTAGAGTCCTGCACCTGGGACAGAAGAATCCCAAACATTATTATAGGCTGGGGATCGACTGGCTAAACAGCAGTACAGTAGAAAGGGACCTAGGGGTTCTGGTGGATGAAAGGCTGGATATAAGTAAACAGTGTGCCATTTTAGCCAAGAAGGCTAATGGCATACTAGGGTGCACTTGGAGGAGTATTTTGAGCAGATTTAGAGAAGTTTTTCCCCTCTGTTCAGCACTGGTGAGGCCACATATGGAATATTGTGTCCCATTTTGGGCCTCCCCCAGTATAAAAAGGATGTGGATGTGTTGGAGCAGGTTCAGCAGAGGACAACAAAAATGATTAAGGGGCTGGAGCACAAGACCTATGAGGATAGACTGAGGGATTTGGACTTGTTTTGTTTACAGAAGAGAAGACTGAGGGGTGATTTAATAGCAACCTTCAACTTCCTGAAGGGGAGCTCTAAAGAGGAGGGTGAGAAACTGTTCTCGGTGGTGTCAGATGGCAGAACACGGAGTAATGGTCTGAAGTTAAAGAGGGAATGGTGTAGGTTGGATTTTAGGAAAAACTACTTCACCAGAGGGTGGTGAAACATTGGAATGCGTTGCCCAGAGTGGTGGTGGATTCTCTATCCCTCGAGGTTTTTAAGTCCTGGCTTGACAGGGTCCTGGCTGGGATGACTTAGTTGGGGTTGATCCTGTTTCAAGCAGGGGGCTGGACTAGATGACCTCCTGAGCTCCCTTCCAGCTCTATGATTCTATGTACAGCCCCCATCTAAAACCTCTCCAGCACATCATCAGTGATCTACAACCCATCCTGGACATTGAGCCTTCACTCTCACAGACCTTTGGAGGCAGGCCAGTCTTCACCTACAGACGGCCCACCAACCTTAAACAAATTCTCACCAGCAACTATAGACGACACCACAGTAACTCTAAACCTGGAACCAATCCCTGCAATAAACCTTGGTGCCAACTCTGCTCGCATATCTACACCAGTGATATCATCACAGGACCTAACCACATCAACCACACTATCAGGGGCTCCTTCACCTGCACATCTACTAATATATTATATGTCATCATGTGCCAGCATGCCCTACTGCATTATACATTGGCCAAACTGGACAGTCTCTATGTAAAAGAATAGATGGACACAAATCAAACATCAGGAATGGTAACATACAAAAACTTGGAGGAGAACACTTCAGTCTCCCTGGACACTCAGTAATAGATTTAAAAGTAGCAATCCTATAACAAAAATCTTCAGAAACAGACTCCAAAGAGAAACTACAGAGCTGCAATTCATTTTCAAATTTGACACCATCAACCAAGGATTGAACAGAGACTAGGAGTGGCTGGCCAATTACAAAAGCAGTTTCTCTGCTCTTGATGTTCAGGTTTCCACATTAGCTACTAATAATGGGCCACATCCTCCCTGACTGAATTGACCTGATTTCTCCTCTCTTGATGTTCACAACTCCATAATAACTGCTGATAGTGGGCCACATCCGCTGTGACCGAACAGACCTTGTCAGGTCTGACCCTCCCCTTGACTGAGACTCCCTCCTTTTCATAAGCCTATATTTAACTTCTCCTCTGGAACCTCCCCACTCATGCATCTGATAAGTGGGTCTTTGCCCATGAAACCTTATGTTCCAAAATATCTGTTAGTCTATAAGGTGCCACGGGACCTCTTGTTGTTTTTGAAGTTAAGACTAACTCAGCTACCCCTCTGATAATACTTAACATAAGCTGCAAATGCCACCATCTCTTGCAGATGAAAGGATGCCAACTATGGGTGTATTCGTTGCCTATTTTCACCAACAGATGTCATGCTCAGTTTTGAGAATTAAGCTCCGGAAATTAGCTTGGCTATATAACTTTCTGTTTTTTAATAGTTTCTGTAAAAAAGCCTATTTTAACTGGAAAGCAAAATAAACCAAAAAGTAGGTTTAATTAATGCAATTTGAGTCCAGGACTTCCACTTTTATGATACTCTCTAATCAGTGAGAGACATTATTAAGGCATTGCACTCCCCCGATTGATTAGTTTGCATACTTCAGACAAAGGCCAGGGGAGAGATTCTTTTGATGATGCAAGGTTTTCTTATAGCTAGTTGTCTGCATTTAACTTCAGAAGTTAGGTAGAGCACCAGTGATCCTTTAAACAGAGGTAAATGACCATTCTTCATGAAGAATGTGTTGTTAATGTTGCTAATTGGTTAAAGATATTCTGAATTACAAAGAAAGATTGCTTGGGATTTTTTGTTTTGTTTTTAACCATTTATCTAAAGTGCATTCTAATCTTCATCATCATCATCATCATCATCAGTAACTGTGGGCTCAGCGCCCCTTGGTATCTGATGCCTCTCTCACTGTTTTCTTCCATCTTTCCCTATACAGTGCAGAGTGGCTTAGTTTCTGTAGATTAGCTCTGTACCAATCTACTACATGATCTGTCCATTCTCTGTGGGGTCTGCCTCTCCTATTCGAACCATCCATTATGCAGAATACTAGGGTCTTGATTTTTCATTCATCGTTTATTCTGCAAATATGTCTGAGTAGTTGTAGCTTCCATTTTATAACCTTCTGCAGCAGGTTCTCTTTTGGCTGTATCTTCCTGTATAATTCCTCATTGGTGACCTTCTGCATCCATCCTATTCTCAGAATCTTTCTATAACAACTCCTTTCGAATGCCAATAATCTTCATTTTGAATCTTTTGTTGTCACCCATGTCTCACATCCGTACAACCATGCTGCTGAATACACACATTTTCAAGACGCCCAGCTTCGTTCTTAAGCTAATTTCTTTGCTTTTCCAGATCTTATCCATCGCCTTCAAACTCGCTCTTGCTTTTGCTGTTCTAGTTGCTATTTCCTTCTTACAGTCTAGATCATATGTTGTGTTGCACCCCAGATACGTGAACTTCTCTACATTTTTCTAGGTCAATACCATCAACACTGATCTTCCTTCCTATTTCCTTTTCTCCAAATACCATTGTTTTTGTTTTATTGATGTTCATATTCAGTCCATACCGCTGCCCTTCTTCGTTTAACACCCGCACCATTTTTGCTAGCTTCTCCTCATCTTCCTCAGTGATAACTGTATCATCCATGAACCTCAAGTTGTTTATTCTTTTCCCGTGCACAGATATCCCTTCTACCTCTTCCTTGATCTTGTCCATCGCTCTCTCCAGATGTGCGATGAAGATACTTGGTGATATTGGATCTCCTTGTCTCATACCTCTACTTGTTTTAAACCAACTTCCCAACTCCCTGCATGTTCTCACCGCTGCCTCTGCATTATCGCTGATATCTTTCAACAGCCGTACTAGTCTGCTATCCACTCCATATTACTCCAACACTGCCCAAGTCACTTTCTGATCTATACTGTCAAATGCCTTTTGAAAAATTGATGAAGCAAGTGTATACATTTCTGTTCTTTTGTCGAGCTTTCTCTATCAGTCTTAGAGCCAATATCTGCTGTATGGTACTTCTATCTTTTCTGAACCCTGCTTGCTTGTCTGCTATATGTTCTTCTATCTGTGATCTTAATCTCTCAGTCAGTATCATCATCAGCACCTTACCTAGATGACTCGTTAGGGCTATTGTTCTGTAGTTCTTGCACTCCAATGTACTTCCTTTCTTGGGTATTGTCACTAGCACAGATCTTGTCCATTCCTTAGGTGCCTTCCCTTCTTTCCATGCTATATTACATAGTTGGTGTATTTCCTGAATCATGTTTTCTCCGCTTTATTTGATCATCTCTCCCATGATCTTATCATTTCCAGGGCTCTTGTTGTTCTTTAGTTGTTTCACTGCTTTTTCTACTTCCCCCTTCGAAATATCGATCTCGCTCTCGATGCGTGGGGTAGATATCTCTTTTAATTCTTCAGTCAGTTTCTCTGAGACGCTCAGGTCCAACTGTGCTTTGTATAGATCAATGCAATATCTCATCTGTTACTGTGCAATCCTCTCCCTGTTCATGAGCACTTCTTCGTTCTCATCTTTGATTGCCATCTGCTTTGGTTGCCATTTCCTATTAATATTCCTAATTGTCTTATACACCTCCCTGGTTTTACATTTGCCATAATACCTCTCGATATCTTCACATTGCTCCTCTAACCACTTCTCCTTATCCTTTCTGGCTGCTTTCCTTACTTCATTGCATTTCATCCTGTATTGCTGCTCTGCCGTCTCAGAAACATCTCTTCTGATATTCAGTGCTCTTTTCTCTTGAACCAACTTCAGCGTCTCCTGGGTAATCCACTTCTTATCGATCATTTCTTCTTCTGGAACAATATGGTCAATTGCCTCTTCTATAGCGATGGCTATCCCTGCGACTCTCTTTTCTAGGTCTTTCTCTGTGTCAATATTCTTAATCTTCTCTTCAAGCGCTATTCTGTATGCATTCCCTGTTTCTTCCTCACATAGCCTCACCACATGTCTTCTTTTCTTAAACTGTGTCTTACATTTTCTTTTGAGTTTTATCTTGATCTTTGTGATCACTAGACTGTGGTCTGAATGTATATCTGCTCCTTGGCAAGTTCGGCACTGCTGTACTGATGTTATCCATCTTCTTCTTATCAAAATCATATCTGTCATGTTCTTGGACTTCCCGTCATTCGCTTGCCATGTCCACTTCCTACAGTCCTTTTGTTGGAATCTTGTGTTGCAAATCACCATCTCATGCTCTGTCGCAAACTCTAACAGTTTCTCACCTTGTTCGTTTCTTTCTCCATATCCAAACCTTCCCATGACTCTCTCCCAACCTTCATTATCTGTTCCAACCTTCGCATTCCAATCTCCTCTGATGATCAACACATCTTTCTTCAGTATCTCCTCCACTGTCTTGTCAAATCTTTATAGAATAGCTCAGTCTCTTCTTCCGTACTGTCCGATGTGGGTGCATACACCTGAATGACTGAGATGTTGAATGGTTTTGCTTCGAATTGTGCGACCATCATTCTTGCACTCACCGGTTTGTATCCTAATAATGCTCTTCTAGCTGTTTTGCTAAGAAGGAATCCAACTCCTCCTTCATGCTTCGCTTCATTTCCTGACCAAATGACTTCACAACCGTATCTCTCTCCTGATCCCATCCAACACATCTCTGCCAGTCGAAGTATATCACATCGGTATCTCTCCATCTCCTTTCGAAGCAGCTGTAATTTTCCAGTTGCCCACAGTGTTCGGACGTTCCATGTTCCAATGGATAGCGTATGTGTTAGGTGTAATTTTCTTTCGGTAGCCAACTTATCAACCCAACCCTGATCACTCGATTGGTATTGTGGACCTTGTTTATCCAGGCTTCGTCCGAGCCTGCATCTTTTAACATTTGGTGGTACTGGCATCAGATTTAATTCGTATTGTTGTTTGATGGTCAGCGCATTGACACACATCTGACCAACCCTCCTCTTTCATCCAGGCTTGGGACTGGCATGGAGCTCTCAGTGGCTTTATGGCGGAGTTATTCCAATCTTGGGTACAGTTTATTCCAAATTTTAAATTTTACTTCCACAGGTGGATTGCTTGCCTCGCATATTGTGAATCTGTAATAATAGTGGTTTTGTGAACCGTACTGAAAGAAATTTAAAAAGCCTTGTTAAAACAGCTTACCATTTAAGAAATAAGTTGGTAGAAAAGATTTGGATTTATTTTGTATAGCTCCACTTCAACAGATTTCCTTTTTCAAGGCACACATTCATCAGCACAAGAACATTTAACATTATTGTAGCTAAACAAAATGATGAAAAGGGAAACAACTATAGAGTACAGTCATTTGTCAGAAAAAACGTTGACTCCACTCTGAAAACATGTGAATTTTCATCCCCCTTCTGCTAATGTTGAATTGTCTATCCTCTTTTTCACATAATATGGTACTCCTGCTCTTTCACATCCTCAATGCCCAGTCTGCTCTGGAGAACTTGTAGCAGTATGGATGCAGCAGCACCTCTATAAAATCTCTTGTGTAGATGCTCTGTGTTTACAGGCAATAGCCCTTCCATTGACATAATTAAACCATGCCAACAAGTGGTGATAGCTGTGTTGGTGGGAGAAGCTTTCCGTCTAACATACCCCTGTCCACGTTGTTGCTTCTGTTGGTGCAACTTATGGTGCCCAGTGGTGGTGTTTTCCCTCCATACTCCTGAGCAACATGGTTATACTGACATAAGTGGTAGTGTAGACACAGGCCTAGTATTTTACAGTGGTCTGTCATGATACCTTATGTATAACATGCCCCTTTGTAGTGTGAAGGAGTAACAAAGGCTTAGTAAAACTGATGAAAACAATTAACAAAACGAATATACTGTCTACTGTGAAAGCTCAAAGTCTCAGATATGTTTTATTTTTCATTAACTAACAGTTCTGTTTGTGTTCTCTATGTATTGGACTCATGATCAGCAAAATTTCATCTCAGGAATCTTACTGAAATGCAATAAGTACTAGGTTTGTTTCTTGCTTATAAGCAGTAGAATGCTTTTTAAGAATTCGAATACATATTGTACACTTAAGGTGCACTTTTTGTATTTTATATTCTTAGTTTTTTTTTAAAAATGTGCCTAAAAGTTACTGTTTCGCAGGGCTTCATCTGTCCACTATGTATGAAAATGTGTGTAAGTGCCACTGCTCTGTCTGAACATTACCAGAATGAACATACTGAGACAGAGACAAGAAGACAGGAGCATCGTGACCTACCTGCTGTTACCGTGGGTCTTGTTCATTTTGTCTGAGTGGCTTGGTAATGGGTTGCATAAAATAAATGCCTTTCCTTTCTGGTTGCTTGGGTACTAGCCTCTTTTACTTTTTTTTTTGTAATTCCCTCCGGTAAGGAAATATGGGTCAATCTTTACATGCATGTTTATAAGAAAGTATTTCTTAAGATGTCTTCTTTTACTATCTTTCTGGTGTGCAGCTCGTTCTTGTGGAATTTTTTGTAACATTTTTGCATGTTTTTTCTCTGAGTTAATGGATGTTATTTCTGCATTAGTCACAATAATGAACCAAAATGTAAGATATGAGAAATGATTTATACAGGTAAATGTCTTAGAATTTCTGTTTAGCTATTTACTTTACTCTTAAGAGAGACTTTTAACAGGAGTCTGATTTTGAGGTACAGATGTAATCTATATTTCAGTTATCTTCAAAGTGGAGGAAATAGGAACTTTTAAAAACCAGTCAGAATTTTCCCTTTAAACAATTTTGCTTAGAAGCTTCAAGTACACTGACAAAATCACAATAAAAATTTCTGTAAAACAGTTTGTTGAGATTTAGAACGAAATCAATATTTGATGTCTTGTTCTGAAAATTTAAAAGCTTTTTGATTAATTAGCTCTTATGTTTTAGAAGTACGGTACAAACCTTGTTACCCGGCACTTATGTAGTCAGAAAACTCAAGTTAACCAGTATTTGCCATAGAGAGCAATACAATTACCTCTTCAGTTAACTGGAAAAAGTCTGATAGCTATCCCACATCATTTTCCAGTGCTTGCGGAAATCACATTTGTAAATATATGGCAGTAAAGGCTCTTCTTGTTGTGCTTCTGAGTATAACAGTGCCATCATTAGATACTATCTAACCCATCATGTAGCCTCATTTTTTACTTTAAGTGAGAAAGCTCAAGTAACTGACGCATCTGATTGACTGGTAACCCCCATTCTCCATACTTGCAGGGTAACAATGCTTGTGCTGTATATTTAATATTTTTCACTATCTTTCAGTATGATGTTAATTTTATGGTTGTCAGTCCTTCAGTAAATCAAGTAGTTTTTTCTCAAAGCCCATGAACATCGGGTGGTGAAGCGATCAATTGCGTGACAGTCATGTGCCTAAATTATCAGAAAGGTGCAATTACTTCTCTTCCCTCTCCTCTGCTCCCAACCACCAGATTCTGCCTTTTCTGAAAAAAGTTAAATGTTTGTTTAAAAAAATAAAGCTTCCATTCAGGGAAAATGGAGCAGCTGCAGAAGTATGTGAATAGGTCTTGTTCATTTTTGGCCATCAGATGGCCATGTGGGCTGATAAATGGAGCAGCAAGAAAATTATAGCATGTGGCTCCAGATAGCGGCATTAGTAAAGATTGAGGATAAATTACCACTTTTCACTGGGATTTGTCTAGCAAATGTGTTTTTCTCCAGTTCTGTCACATTCGAGGAAGATCGTGGTGGCCAGCTGAGCCTTGTTTCACACAGATTGACCTTTGCAAACTGGGGAACGTCCTTAGCTTTCTGTGTCACTATTTCAGGTTGCTCTTGCCAGGGCTGCCTGGGGAAGATGGGACAGATGTGTGTATTTGTAAGCAAATAACAGCCACGCTTTGTCAGATAGATTGGTTCCTTTCTGAGCTTTAAGAGGGTGTAAGCTAGGCTGCTGCTACACTATCACTCTACCATCGGGTGCTATGGTAATGAGGCAATTCAAAGCAAGCTAATGAGACGCTAATGTACACATTTGGCACCTCATTAGCATAATGGAGGCCACGTGAACTTCAAAGTGCAGACTTTGAATTGCAGATTGACAGTGAAGATGGGGCAGCTTCAAAGCAACCCCCCCACTTCGACATTCCCTTATGCCCACAGAACTAGATCGGAGTAAGGGAAAGTCAAAGTGGGGCACTTATTTTGAAGCTGCCCCCATCTACACTGTCAATCTGCAATTCAAAGTCTGCACTTCGAAATTTGTGAGGCTGCCATTATGCCAGTGAGGTGTTGAATATGCACATTAGAATGTCATTAGCCTGTTTTGAATTGTCTCATTACCATGGCACCTCTGAATGAAGAGTGATAGTGTAGAAGCAGCCCTAGATTGGCTTTTGGGGATGGGCTACTTGCCGCTTATTTAATAAGGTTAGAGGGGAAGTGAGGATCCTTTTGGCTTCTCTTCTTCCAGCATCACTTTTGGCATGGTGTGCAGATTGTTTGTTTGTTTCAGTAGTACGAACTGTATGAAGACATGGTTTTGAATTTTTTCTCTACTGGGAAGATAATGCTATAGTTGAAATGTTGTAATTTATTTTATGAATAATTGGTACCTTGTGGCGTGGAGTGCTTGTAGACAGCCCTTGCCGGGGAAACTTTACACCCAGTAGACAGTTCAATTAGGTGGAAGTGATCTTGGTTCTCTCTTTCATGGTTAGGCAGTCTGGAGATCGTGATGTTTCAGGACAGTGAAACTCACCATTTGAGACACAAAGGTTTGTCCTGGGTTTACTTTAGATCTTGTTGAAAGGGTCAAGTTGTAAGTTATATGACTAAATTGGTCCTTGGACCAGCAGGAGAAGAACTATATTACTCCCAATTATCGATTTAAGACCAGGGAGTTGCATTTGATTAGGAAATTGTCTGCCCTTACCGCAAGAACTAATCTTTATTTGTTGCATCAATGATGATTCGTACGTTAGTTAAAGTGAGGCATTTGTGTACCATGCTTTTCAGTCAGAATGCAAGTATCTCCCCTAAGGCATACTGGGCAAATTAACACTTCCCTGGGAAATGTGAAGCAACCAGACCAGTGATTGAGTTTAGTAGTCTGGATCTTCAGTAGGCTGAACATTAAAATAATGTGGCTACTTGCAGAAATTAATAGGTTTCCGGCCTAACTAGTGGTTATATGCTGGAAAGTAACTGGAAAATGGTTTCATACAATACAATGGTTTCATGTATGTTTTTTGTCAATTACTCCATAGTGAGTCACTGACAAGTAAAAGTATGACTTTCTTATAATTGGCAAGCACTGTACACTCAACCAGGCATTCGATATTCAAACTCAGCTGTTTCTGGCTTGTGCCTTATAACCAGGAATATAAACTCTGTGAAAAGAGCTTTGTTAAGAATTACATTTTTTAAGAGCTTGATGGATTTGACTCTAGCTTCATTTTTTGAAGCTTCATTGACTTTGCAGTGCTGTCGAGATTAAAAAGCAATAAAAACTTCCTTTGTTTAGAAAATTAATTTCATGAGAAAGTTAATAAAAGTAGGGTGTAGATACGTTGTGTGATTTTTATATAACTTCTCTGATCACAAATGTTTAACATCAGGAACACTTCTGTGTCCTTAGACTACAGATGGGTGTGAAAGGTGGATATTAAAAATAATCCATCAGAAGCAGGAAGCATGTTAGTCGGTCAGTGGGTCTACTGGATGATCAAGGTGGTAAAGCAGCACTCAAAGAAGATAGGTCATTACAGATGAGTTAAATGAATATTTTGAAGCAGTCTTCACTGTAGATGATTTGAGGGAGATTCCCATATTTGAGCCATTCTGTTTAGGTGACAGATTTGAGGAACTGTCCCAAATTATGGTGTCCACAGAAAAGGTTTTTGACTAGATTGATAAATTATATGGTAATCAGTTGCCAGTAGCTAATGGTATTCAGCCAGGATTTCTGAAGAAACTCAAATGCAAAATTACTAATGATGGTATATAAGCCAGCACTTAAATAAGCCCCTGTACCAGAAGACCAGTGGATAGAATGGAACAGCGGTTAAAGCAGAACAAAAAGAAACAAAAAATGCTCCAGAGGTGATCCTGACAATTACAGACCAGTAAGCCTAACATCAATAGAGGCAAATTGGTTAAAACTTTACTAAAGTATAGAATTATGAGATACACAGATGTATCAGATTCATTGAAGAGCTAACATGGCTTTTGTAAAGGGAGTTCGTGCCTCACCAGTCTGTTAGAATTTTTTGAAATTGTCAGCAAGCATGGGAACAAGGGTAATCCAGTTAATAAAATGTACTTGGAGTTTCAGAAAATGTTTGACAAGTTCCTTTACCAAAGACTCTCATCCCATGATTGCTTACTTTGCTTAAGAGGGAAGGTCCTCTCTGGGATCAGTAACTGGTTAAAAATTCTAAACAAAGGATAGGAATAAATTGGCAGTTTTGCAGTAGCGAGAAATACATAGTGGGGTCTTCGTAGGATCTGTACTAGGAGCAGTGCTTAACATTTGCATAGGATACGGAAACGGAGATAATATGTGAGGTGGTAAAGTCTGTAAATGGTAAAAAATTATTCAAGATAAGTTAAGTCCAAAGCTGACTGCACAGTTGCAAAGGAATCTCGCAAAACTGGATTACTGGGTACCAAAAGGTAGATGATAGTTATTGTCGATCTCTGCAAAATAAAGCACATTTGAAAACATCCCAGCTATATGTATAGAAAGATAGATTCTAGATAAGTTGTTATAGCTGAAGACAGATCTTGGGAGCTGTCATGGGTAGTTCTGTAAAAATACTGCTCAAGGTCCAGCAGCAAAGAACGTAACGATGTGAGGAACCACTAGGAAAGACAGAGCTAAATATCATAATGTCGTCATAAAAATCCCTGGTACACTGGTATCTTGAATACTGCATTCAGTTGTAGGTGTCTGATCTCCACAAAGATATGTGAGAATTGGGAAACGTACAGAGAAGTGCAACAAAAATGATCAGTGGTATGGGATAGCTTCCATTGGAGGCAAGAGAAACCAGCTGGCAGTATTCACCTGAGAAAGGAGATAACTGAGTGTCATTATGATAGAAGTCTATAGACTCGTGAATGATGTGGAAACAGTTATTGAGACTGAGGGATACATATTGGGGTCTTCTAAAGGTCTGTATTGGCTATTTAACCTGTTAGGAAGTAGGTTGTAAACAAACAAAAGGAGGAACTTCTACACACAACTTAGTCAGGCTGTGGAACTTGGTTTCCGGGGATATTGTGAAAACCAGCACTAAAACTGGATTTAAAAAAAAAAAAGAATTGAATAAGTTGATGCAGGATAGATATATCTATGCTTATTAACCAATATAGACAGGGATGCAACGCCATGCACCGAATGTCTTTATGCCTTTGACTGACAGAAGCTGGGATTAGATGACAAGGGATGGACCACTTAGTAATTGCCATGTTCTGTTTAATTCCTTTCAAGCATTTGGCATTGGCCACTGTTGGAAAGTAGGATAAGGGGCTATAAGGACCATTGGCTGACCAGTATGGCCATTTTTAATGTTCAGTAAAAATGTGCATTACATCAAATTTTGATTTGTTTCAAAAATTGCTGTTTGTATTTAGGGAGTAAGAGTACTGCTTACAATCTGAAACTTGCTAATTTAGCATTGTTCTTAAATTCTCTGTAGCCGTGGTAACCAATGTCAAATTGTACTGCTTATGAAAAAACAAGGCGGTTCAGTTATTTTTGTTACTGAGCGGATAGAGGATAGAAATTTTGTTTTAAAATATGGTGCTGATGAAAATAATGGAGTATTTGGAGTGATTTTGGAATGAAGATGTTGGAGAAGCACCCATTTCCAGTGCATCTGAATTGTATCTTGCAAAAAACATACTACTATATCCCTGGACCTCTTCTTTTTGAAGAGACATGCTTATTCCAAATTGTTTCCATTTTAAGAATCCCAAAAATAGAAAATAGAACAAACTAGGCAAAACCCACATTTAAATTTGTTTTCCAAAATACAGTAACAATCTGTGGGTTCAGTTTACTCTGTGTAGAAAGAATGTGCTTGTTTTTTTGTTAACACTGAATGGGGAAGAGGTTGCCCCTTAAAGTAAAAGAACACATTTACAACGTCACTGTAGGTCTTGTCCGGGATGAGTGGCAAGTGACTGTGGAGTTCCAGTATAAAGATAAGAAGATCCTTCATAAAGACTGAAATCATTATATTTTATACAAAGTTCCTCATACCCAGCGAAACAACACAGCAGTCATGTAGCTTTAAAGATCAACAAAACAATTCATTAGGTGATGAGCTTTCCTGGGACAGACCCATTTGTCTTTAAAGTGCTACGACTGCTGTTTTGTTTTTTTAGAATACAGACTAACACCACTACATTGCTGTTACTACTTAATATCCAGCAAAGGTAGATGTGAGCAGAAAAAGTAGCAGAGAAGCAGGACTTAAAAAGACCTCTGAGTGGTCTTTTTGTGCTATAAGAACTATTTCTAAATTCGTTTTTTGGAACAGTAAAAGATTACATAGCTTCTGTAGTTACGTTCTGCTAGTCACACTCATTGGTTTTATACAATGTTTATTTCAGCCTGTAAACTAGAACTGTTTTTTGGGTCTGTGTGTGTACATATATGTGCAACGGTGAAGTTTCTATAAGGTTAATGCATTTCAAGTTATAGTGGTACAAAAATATATACATATCATAACTGATCTCAAGGAAATTTTCTGTGCACTGCAGCTTTTAGTGGACTGACTTACTTCCCAAAGTATAGTCAATCACTGAAATGATGAATGAAGATATTAATGCTACTTTAAAATGAATGTGATGTTTTAGTTATTTAAAATGGCTTCTGCATTAGTTGATTGAGGATGACAGGACACTTGGAAATCCAGTTAGGTAGTTACAGGTGAATCTTTACTCTTTGAAAAATTTGGTTATAAATGTAGGTGGGATATTCTGTGAGAGATCTTGTTGTAAGGTATCTTTCCAAAGCTGATAAGATAACCTGTACTGTTTTCATGGAGACCACAACATTATATGAAGTTTTGACATTAAAAACAACAGCCTCTCCTCAGGTTCTTTGGGATTCCTTTGCCTGAGCCCAAAGAGCAAGTCCCAGACTGTGTAGAAATGACAATTGCAGGAGTTTTTAGGCATTGACATGCCACACCATTACATACATAATGGCAAATGGAATCTTTTTGGTTGTGTAAACATGACATGAAAAAATGGCAAATCTGTGTAGATTTCCTTGGTAGTTTTTTAGGAGTTAAAATATTGCCTACATTTTTAAGTACATTTACCCACTGGCAGGGTAGATTGATTCAAATCAAGGTGATTTCAATAATTGATTTAAATCATCAAGAAACATAATTTATTTAGATTGTGTCCCACTGATATGTCTTCACATATTTCTTAAACAGAAATAAAGTCCGATCATTAAAGTTTGATCACTACACATTAAAGTCCGATCACTACACATACAGAATGGGGAGAGACTGTCTAGGAATGACTACAGCAGAAAGGGATCTAGGGATTATAGTGGACCACAAGCTAAATATGAGTCAACAGTGTGATGCTGTTGCGAAAAAAGCAAACATGATTCTGGGGTGCATTAACAGGCGTGTTGTGAACAAGACACGAAAAGTCATTCTTCCGCTCTACTCTGCGCTGGTTAGGCCTCAGCTGGAGTATTGTGTCCAGTTCTGGGCACCGCACTTCAAAAAAGGAGTGGAGAAACTAGAGAGGGTCCAGAAAAGAGCGACAAGAATGATTAAAGGTCTAGAGAATGTGACCTGTGAAAAAAGGTTGAAAGAATTGGGCTTGTTTAGGTTGGAAAAGAAAAGATTGAGGGAGGACATGATAGCAGTTTTCAGGTATCTAAAAGGGAGTCATAAGGAGGAAGGAGAAAACTTGTTCTTCTTGGCCTTTGAGGATAGAACAAGAGGCAACGGGCTTAAACTGCAGCAAGGGAGGTTTAGGCTGGACATTAGGAAAAAGTTCCTAACTGTCAGGGCGGTCAAACAGTGGAATAAATTGCCAAGGGAGTTTGTGGAATCTCCATTGCTGGAGATATTTAAGAACAGGTTAGATAGACATCTGTCAGGGATGGTTTAGATCGTACTTGGTCCTGCCATTGGGGCAGGGGGCTGGACTCGATGGCCTCTCGAGGTCCCTTCCAGTCCTAGTGTTCTATGATTCTATGATTAAAATGTTTTAATTTACATCTAAGTACAGCATTTTATAACATCTAAGTGGGGTGTAATTTGATTTTTATTAATTAAGAAATAGTGCAGAATACTCATTAACTGTGTTAAGCTGCAGATGCAGCAGCAGTACATTATGCATAGTTAGAACTAAGTCACACAAAAATATAATAGTAGCAATGGTCTCTCTCTTTTTTCCGTCCATGTAGGAAATAAATTTTGTTATGTGCACCAAAACATATGAAGTCATCCATCATCAGTAGAAACCCTTGCTGCTGGTTGTGGGCGCTCTGCTGATCAGCCAAGTGCATATGAATCTCTCCTGGGTGGCTTCTCAAGCGCTCATCTTACAGGGAACACTGAATAGCACTTATATTTTATTAAACGAAATCTTCAGTGTTACATAAATTATTCACATTTGCAGTTGCAGCAGTCTTCCTAAGTGGCCACCTGATAGTTATCCATAACCTTTCTTTTACTGTTCAATTTCTATTAACTCTGACAAGTCATCACAACACTATATGTATGCTGACCTTAAAAGCTCTGTAACTAACTCTCATCTTTCCCCACTTCCATTGTTATTTTGATTCAGACTGAAACAGAAATATGTGTATTCCTGCTTTTTCAACTCCCAGTTGATTTATTGACTTTGAGATAATATCAAATGATGAAAGTATTCTCTTTACTGCTGCAAGAAGTTGGCTTAGTAACTGAAGGAATTCTGTTTCAAGGTGCCTGGCTAATGATTTCCACCAATTCAGGGAAGTGATTTTGTTCACAACATCTTCAGTAAACATGAACTGATTAAGTAGTTTTGCTCTAGCCCTGAAATTTATTGACTGGCATAATTGAGGAATGATTTTGATGTACCCATACTATAGCAGCGGCAGCATCTTCAGACAGTAAACATCTACCTTTATATCTGGGATCGAGAATGTTCGCAAAAAATGAGGTAGGGTTATTGCTTGATCCATTAGTTTCTTTATTACCTGCCATTCAACTTTCTGGGGAGGTATTCTTTACGTCAGTGTCTTTTGAACTGCCTTTGAAATTTTGATAGCATCAACAGTGCTGGTAGGCTGTAGTATATTGGGCATATCCTCTGCATTCTGCTTTGACCTAAAAGAGACTTCAGTAAACCCTCAATTTAGCAGACCCCAATTTAATGGACTTCAGAAATGATGAACGCTGTTTGCCAGCCTCCCCACCCCTGAACAAATGAATGCCAGTAACTTACCAGAGCCTCTGGAGCTGCTGCTGGGGTTGGGGCCACCATGACTGGGGCTGCCACAGTGACTGGGGATGCCTGGCTGTAGGAGCCAGGGCTGGAGGAGCCATCGAAGCCACTTCTGCAGCTGGGGCTGCCTGGGCTGGAAGAGTCACTGGGCCCACTGCCGCTGGAGCCATCATGTGCTCCTCCCTAGTGTGCCTCACAAGGTGCTTCCAGTCCTGCAGATTTGGATTTAATGGACTTTTGGCATTAGTCTGTTAAACTGAGGGTTTACTGTGTGACTCTCTTGCTCATCTTCACTGTGTTCTTTAAAGACATAGGGTCTATCCGTTAGCTCTTTATGAGTACACACAGTAGCAGTCAGTTCATATAGTCCCACCTGCTCAGATTTCTAACACCCACTAACCAACAGATTTTGTAAGGATGCAGTAAGGTCTTCTCTGTCTACTCAGGTCTCATCCCAATGGGATGTGAATCTCATTCTCAGCGGGCTAACAAACCATCTCCACCCTTGAGCTTTTAATTATTTGCTCCATGCACTTCCTGTCCAGGAAAGCCACTTTTCACACAGCTGTCACATCAGCAAGGAGTGGTATAACAAATGCAGCACCTCATGCCAGTGTCCCTCCTCCTGGGCAATGGTTTCTTTGGTGGGTCTTCGCTAATTGAGCACTCTTGCAGAGTTGTGTGTGCTATATGTAGGTGGAACACACTTCCTCCACTCAGGATATAGAGTCTTTAATTTAGGACCAAGGCTTTTTCCCCTAGAGACGCTGCCCTTCTGAAGTAGGCCAACATGGACCCAATATGGTAACCTCAGTTGTTTTTTCCTTTTTAGTAGCCCTCTTTGGGTGCAGCGTCAACAAGATCAACAGGGCCTGTCATACTGCCCTCACTTGGTCTGGTCTCAGTACTTGTCCATCCCCACAGTCAGCCAGGATCTCCTTCACTCCCATCCTGGTCTTCTGTAGCCTTCCCTAGGCTCTGTCTTACCTGGACTGAGCTGTCCATGGTCCTGCTGCTCTCCCAGCCAGCTGGGAACCCAGTTTTCCCTCTTCTGGCTCCAGGCAGCGACTGATCCCTCTGCCTCTGCTGCTGCTTTTTATATTGCTCTTCTGACCTCCCAGTTAGCTGCTCCAGCAACGCTTCTGATTGGCTATATCCCCAGCACCGGCTCTAGGCCTCATGAAAAACTTCTCAGCTCTTTATGGGATAGGGCGAGGCAGGATTCTTCCAGACTTAGTCTACCCTGTGACAGTTGATGAACTTGGTAGAACAATAGCAGATCCTCTCTATCTATAAAGATAAAATTTCTTTGGATCTACATTCCAAATTTATCCATGAAATGGTTGTAGAATTTCACCTTGACCAATCCATTCACTTATCTGTGTTTTTTCTGAAATGTCACACTTTTTCTGAAGAAAGAAGGCTACACTCCATTGATATTCAATGAGCCTGGGTGTTTTACATCCAGCGAACAAAACCAGTCAAATTCCTGAGGTTGTTTGTCACTATAGCAGAGAGAGTCAGAGGATATGAGGATCTCCAAATGCCTCTCTAGCTACATTCTGCTCTGCAAGCTTCCCCCACACACTTCCAAGGGAGTGTGAGCACGTTCCACTAGGGTGTACACAACAACTGTATGGCATCTCTTCAAGAGTTAGCCGTTCTGGTCATGTTCCAGTCATATGATGGCAACACATGCTCTGATACAGGAGCATATCAGCTGCTGATGCTTCGTTCGGAATGGTGATTCTCAGCTGAATCCTGTAGTTCTCATCATTGCCTCCTCTTCCTGTTTAAGTACTGCTTATCAGTCACCCGCAATGAAATATATTAGAGACAATCACTTGAAGAGGAGGAGGAGGTTATTTCTCTGTAACTGGAGTTCTCTGGTCCCATCCATGTACAATAACCTGCCCGTAATCACCTCTACTATGGATTCTCTCTAACTCACGGTGAAGAAGGAACCGGAGAGGTGGTTGTTTTGTCTGCCCTATTATTTATGTCCTAGGTCAGAGGCATGAAGTGAACTAAGACAGATGTGTAGGGAAGCACAGAAATTCATTGTGTGTGTGTGCGTGTGCGTGCATTTACTGTGGACGCACAGTCCCACAGAATTCCCCACAGGAGTACCCAGTGAACCACAAATGGGGCTCTGTGTTACACCTTACCAAACATACATAGGACTTGTCTAGCTTGTTGGTTTTTTGCATGGAGTTAATCGACTGCCAGTTAAATTGACATATTTTAACTTGTCCGCTCATGATTAGTCTAGGGAGCCACTAGTGTTTGTAATAGGATGCATCATGGCAGTCATTTAATATTAGTGTAGACAAGTCTGAGGGAGGGAAAGGGCGACAATCTAAATAGAGCAGTACTACATGAATTTACAGTGGATCATCTAGACTTTAAAAGGATGATGTCAAACTCTTTAGAGCAAGCAGGCCCGATTTGTATGAGGCAGTTATCCATCACTGACTTAGTTAATTTACTTGCTTTAGCAAGACCCAAAGACATTTTTACTAAAAAGGGGATTGGGTAAATGCAGAGAAAGGGGAAGGGAAAAGAAGGAGGGCAAGGTGTATGGGGCAGGGAGAAAAATGTAGGAGATACAGTGAGCTCAAGTGAAGAACTGAGACTGTAGGGGAAGGGGAGGGTAGTAGCAAAACCACCAGTCAGCTCATGGCAGAAAGAGTCTAGCCAGAATTGTGGAAATGTCTCTGAATGTCTCATGGTCCCTGCATTGGCTTCTATTGCTTCTACTGGCTGCGCTTTGTGGGTGACACTTTTCTGCCATGTTTTCTCAAGCCCACATAGAAGGGATGTTGCAACTAGATTCTAGTGCTTTCAAGATCTGTGTGTGTGGGGTGTCTCTCTTTCACAGTTCTGTGTCCAGAAGGTTATTGGTGGGAGGGATGGCCTCATCTGGGACCCATTTTACTCTGTCTCCCCAGGGCAGAAGCCCCATCTTCAAATGCTTCTGTCCCTGCTGGTTGAAGCTTTTTGCTGGCTCTTGTTTGCAGTTTTTTATTCTCATTACTGTGTGTAGTTCTTGAAAGGTCTCTATCTTAAGAAGAATCTTTGAAAGGAATAGAACCCTCTTTTAACAAAAACGTTGTGAAAGTGCCTTTTTAACACAGCCTTTCTCCAAACATTTAAAATAGTGATTGAGTCTTTTGTGATGCTGCCTTTTTTCTTAAAATTTATTACTATTCTGTATAGTAGTTCTGGGAGTGAAATTTAGCAATAGGTACAGTTTTTACTGTAAAACAATACTACATAATGAAATAGGATGTTTATTTTATCTATTTCTCATTTTCTCTTTTTCTATAAAGTCAGAGAAATACATAATTAGTATATTTTAAGATAAATACTCTCCTACATTTTAGTTTTCTCATAATTGGTACCAATGAATCTCTTGATTACGATGAAAAGATGGGAAAAGACAAAAACTACTGTTGAATTTTCATTTTTTTTATAATAGGGCTTTATTTGTCCTCTGTGTATGAAATCTCATGGATCTGCTGAAGAACTTTTCAAACACTATGAAGCAGTTCATGAATCTGGCAATGAGTCAAGTCATGGAGGAGAAGGGCATACTTCACCAAAAAGGTAGAACAATATTAATTTGTGTATATAGTTTTCTGTCAGCGTTAGGTATTTTTAATTACATTTAAGTATGTGCAAATCTGAACAGTTAATTATGCAGTGAAGTATTTAAATCATGGTTCCCCATTTCTAAAACCAATTAAAATATCAATTTAATACTATGTTAGCTGATACTGGACTGGTTGTACATGAAAATTGGGTTTGCATATTGGTTCAGGTCGAACCTCTCTAGTCTAGCACCCTTGGGACTTGACCAGACCACAAGAGGTCAATGTTGTCTAGCACATTACCAACACTTCCATTGCTTACTAGGCTCTTAGAAGACATTTAAGGGTAAATTACAGCAAAAAAAACCACAGAAAACTGAGAGCCATGACTAGTGCCTATAAAGAAACTTTATGGGATCATGGGAAACTTGGCCACACTCATGATAAGTGGTCATCCAGTTAACTAAAATCATGCTGGATTATGGATGTTGGCAGACGAGAGAGTTCCAGATCAGAAAGTTCAACCTGGATTATTAATTCCATTCATTACCTTTAATGCTGTTGATGAGGAGGTAGCGGTAACTTTTATGTATGTAGCTGGAGTTAAAGGGGCAGATCTTGGGTAGCTTGGTGCCCTTCTCATTTGAGCTTTCCCAGGCATTGGCTATGGACTCTGGTTACTGTCCCTGAGGACTCATTCTGTTCAATGGATATAAAGGGCTGTTATAAATTGCAGCCTATGTTACATCCAGTTTGTGCACTCTATGATTATCTTCTTGGCTGTGCACAGCAATAAGAAGTGAAGCCGCTTTTTAGTGTTGTCACATACTGTGTGGGAACATGGGATGCTAAGATAATAAAGGCATAGATTATGTAGCTCTACTGGGTTCATCTAGTACTTTGACTAGTTATTTTCTCAGCCACGGTGCAAACTGTCTGTAATTGATTAAAATAAATGCCAAAAATGATAAATAATTTAAATAAAACATCGATAATCTATTTAACTCAGAGATGAACGATAGGGTTTCTGTAAAAAAAGAAAAAGAATATGAAATATAACTTGCAGTGGGTATTAAGTTTTAGTCCATTGTGGGAAATAAAAATATCTAAAGCAAAACATACTTGCAACTGTCTGTAGGAAACAGGAGTTCCAACCAAAACCTACTTACAACTGTCTATAGGAAACAGGAGCTCCGATTTCTTCACTACTGCTATTGGGTTAGTCCGAGGGTGGCAAGTCACAAACTGGCTGGGCAGGATATCCACTAAAAACCGCATTGTTCACAACGAGCATCACTGGAGATCTTTTCACACACTGAATCTCGAGAATTCTCCTGACTCACCGTTCTCCAGTTGTCATGGGATCTGGATGATTTTACTCAGCTGGATGTGCTCATTTTGTTAAATATGCTAGATATAGTGGAGCATTTAAAGAGTCTGACAAGACCCTTTTGTACTCAGCAAAGAAAAGAGGTTACCCTTAAAACTAGAGGTTCAAAAAAGTTTTGAATGTTTTTTTAAAGTTCTCTCACTAAATAAAGCCAAATTATTTCTGCTCAGATTGACGAAGCAACTGTTCAAGTAAACTAATAAAAATGATTTTTCCAGGACTTTCTTTTAGAAAGGAACAAGTAGAATGATTTAATGATGAAATTAAAAACAAATTACATAGGACTAACATTAAATATCCTCCCCAGTCATTCATCGGTTAAGACTTTTGAACACAGGGGCAAAGGCTACAGATTAGGCCTTCGGGAAGAAATGTATTTATAAGGTATGGGTCTACTGAGTGAACCAATACAATTGGTTTTGTGGGTTTCCATGCTTATGTTCATCTGAGTATCAAAAGTGTTCAGTTTACAAGAGTGAAATTTGAGAGTTTCAGGCCCAAGGGTTTTGAACATCACCACATTGTCTGATATTGGTGTAACTATTGGGCACACTGAATTGCTGTATGGGGTAAATACTATTTGGCTTCATATTTCAGAGCAAATGAGAGAACATAGTGTCTTTTAGCATTTCTCCATGACATTATATGGTAAATGAACAGGAACTAACTTGCACTTTTAATGGGCCATAATACAGCTAAACATTTACTTCACTATCTTGCAAATCTGAAGCGCCACTATTTAGTTGATACAATCTAGTAAAACCAAATATAAGCCTAAATCAGTTTATTTAAATTCTTCTACTCTTTTTGGGATCTGTTACTCTGACACGAATGCACACAAAAATGTAAATAATTTTTTTCATGACACATTGCTACTTCTTCACACATTAAGTATGCTCACACTGGAATGGAGTCAGTCTTTCCACATTTGGGCTGCTTCTACACTCTTATTCTCTCATCGGAGGTGGCATGGTACTGAGGCAATTTGAAGCAGGCTAATGAGGCGCTAATGTGCATATTCAGCACCTCATTAGCATAATGGATGCTGCATGAATTTCGAAGTGCACAGTTTGAGTTACAGATTTACAATATAGATGGGGGCAACTTCGAAGTAAGCTCTCCATTTTGACATTCCCTTACACCCACAAAACTAGATCAGAAATCTGTGAGACATCACATAACATATGCTTCCCCCATCATCACATTTGTTCAACAAATGGAGTTTCTTTGAAGATAATGACATCAAATTAGTTTTGTGGTAAGCCTGCAGTTGCCAAGAAGAATTTCTGTGGAAGCAACATTTGTCAAATACATTTTTTGACAAGTCCTTACTTGACAGATGCTGTGGCTGGTGCAAAGACACACTGTTGCACTGTACATGCATACTGCATGCCTGAATGCATATGTTGTTTGGATTTTTTTGAATCACAAGTGGCATAGTAAGTGTTTGGATAAAGTGATGAATGTTTCTCAGGGACATGGGCATAGAAATGGTTAACCCGTGGGTGTATGAAAGGAACATTGCAGCCTTGCCTAAGATTTCTAGGGAGGTAGCATGTAGTGTCCTGGATACTGATCCAGAGGCTAAAGCTATGTCTACACTACATGATAAAGTTGAATTTAAGGCAGTTATCTGAATTTTACAATGTCACCATTAGCTCAATTTTAGGGACCACTGAGACTGATATAACATAATTGAACGCGGATGGGTGTAGCATCAAGTTTGAATTTAAAAGTTGTTAGAATGACGGCTAGTGTGGAAGTGCCATGTCCTTGAATCGAATTCCTTAGCCTGCATAGGTGCCGTGTATATATCCCAAATTGCCCCACAGTCCTCTGCTCTGGCTGCTTCCATCTCTGCTGCTGTCCAGGTGCACAGGAATTAGGGAACAGGAAACCCGCAAATTTGAATTTGTCACAGGAAGCCTGTGGCTGTGGGGTCATGCTTGTCTGAGAGGCTGAGAAACTTCTTTCTTTGCTATCAGCACTGTGAGCCCATCTACTTATTAAAAATACCCCAACACGGAGCTCATGGTTCTATCTCTACCTCTGCAAGCTGAGCACTTGGATTTTTTTTTTCGTGTGCTGGCGCCAGCCTCTGTCACGCTCCACCACATGGAAGCTAGGCTGTGGAGGGGGTCATGCTTGTATGAGAGGCCAAGAAACTTATTTTCTGTGGTTTACATTTGTGCAGAGGCCCCCCTTTCCACCCCCACAAGCATCACACAGTTGAAGTCTTTCCCACACACAACCACATCGTGTGGCTAGCCCCCAGCTCAATAAAAGGACGTGCCTGCTGTTCCATGTGGACCATGTTGCCAGGCAGCATCATGTCCTGGCTTGTGCATGGTGAGGGCTGCAAGGGCAGGAAAGATTTTGGGGGACTTGCTGCTTCTGGGGGTAAGTTTCCCCCCCCCGCCCAGAGGTTAATACTTTTGGGAGCTGGCAGCCACTGGGGGGACCGTTTCAACTGGCTCTGCAGCCACAGATTCCCACACCCTTCTATGGTGATGAGGGGGACTCGCCCCCCCACAGTGAGTCGGGGCTGGCCCCGCTTCTTGAGTATACTGAAGGGACCTTGTCAGCTGGCCCTTCATCCTCTGATCCACCCAACCCCCCAATGGGATGAGGGGGTCCCTCCCCCTAACAGTCAGTTGGGCCTGGCCTGCCTCCTGAGCAACACTGCTTTTTGAAATTTGGTGAGCCCCATCCCCGGTGTTGGACAACTCTGTAGTGAAGTGGGAAGCCAAAAATCTTTTTCCTAACCTCTTTTATTGTCTGCCTTCAGTCTTTCGTCCCCTTAACATAGGGAAAAGTGGCTGGAGGGCCAGTTGAGAAGACACAGACACCTTGTTGTACTTTAAGCCCATTGCAGACACCTGCTGTTTTTGTAAAATCTTTGACATTTTAGCTATTTCTTATTGTAGCCTTCTCTTTCCTCAAACTTTGGCCTCATTAATGTAGGGAAAAGTGCCTGGTGGGCCAGTTGAGCAGGCACAGACTTCTGGCTGATCCCATGGCACAGAAGCATTTGTGTGTGTAAATTTGGTGAGCCCCATCCCCCTTGTCTGGCATCTTTGTGTAATGATCTGGGAAGCCAAAAACCCTGCATCACAAAATGTCTTTTTTCCAAACATTTACTATCGTACTCTTCAAGCTTTCCATTGTTCCTGTATTGTTTTCAGGGATCATGCTTCTGTAACTAAGGGAGCAGGGACAGTGGCTGGATGGCCAGTTGAGAAGACTCAGACACCTGCTACTTTTTGTAAAGTCTTTGATAATTCAGTTTTAAAAAGCAATTCAGTTGTAGAGGCAACAGAGTTGTGTTAATTTGGCACTCTCTGTTGATGCCCTACTTTTCCTTTTTTCCTTCTGGAAAAATAGCCATTTGCTTTCCACAGGAGAGGAATGAGGACAACACAATGTGGCAAGATGACGTCACATACTCAAACACTTGTGGGGCATTTTTTTTCCCATTCTGCACCAGTAAAAATACCCAGAATGCTACAGGGATGAGGGAACTGTGGGATAGGATCCCACAATGCATTGCTGCAACAGTTGATGTTTAGTGATTGTGTGTGGCAGCAGTAAGTCGACTTTGTGGGGAGTCTGTGGGGAGGTGAGGATACTCAAATTCGATTTTTTTAAAACCCAGAATTACAAAATTGATCTTAATGAATTTGAATTTATCTCATAGTGTAGACATAGCCTAAAGTTGGTAAAGTTGAATTTAAGCCCATTAGCTTGATTTTACAATGTCACTGTCATTACTGTAGATGTCATAAGGTTGATTTTAGGCAGCGCTAAGATCACTATTATAACACCGTGGAAAGCTACTCAAGGTAGTGTCAAGGGCGAATTTAAAAGTTCGAATTAAGGCTCATATAGAAAAACTCCATGTCTTTAAATCAACTTTATTAGCCTCCAGAAGTGTCCCATATGTATCCCACAATGCTACACGGTTAACCGCTATGGCTGCTTCCATCTCTGCTGCTCTCCAGGTGCGCATGAAGTAGGTCACAGGAAGTCTGCAAATTTGAATTCATCACCAACAAGCCTGGGAAATATAAGTGGTGCCCAGAAACTATAATTTCTTTTAGCCATCACATCACACTGCATCGGTAGCCATTGCATCAATAGCCATTTTTTTGCAATCATGAGTATTCAGGGTAGTGATCTGAGTTCTCAAGCTTGCAAGAGCACTCCAACGTGGAGCCATCCAGAGATTATGGATCTCCTTGCTGTTTGGAGAGAGAAGTCAGTGGTGAGCAGGCTTTGAGTGTCCAAGCAAAACGTGGACATATATGAGAAGAAGTTGTGTGGGATGATCACCAGAGGTTATTCCCAGGACTCTCAGCAATGTTGGGTGAAGGTGAAAGAACTCCGGAAGGCCTATCACAAGGTACAGGAAGCCATGCAGCAGTCTGGATCATCTCCAAAGATGTGCTGGAGACCCGACCGCATTGCCCAATCTTACTTGGGAGTCTTCAGGAGTCCCTGTTCTGGACTCCATGGTGAGCCAAAAGGAGCTAAGCCTAGTGGGGGCCGGGGGGAAGAGGCCAATAGAGAGGAGGATGGGGGCAGCCAGCAGGGGCCAGAGGAAGTTGTCCCTGACTGCCCAAAGCTCTTCACCATTGACCTGGAGCTGGTCCCCTCTACACCAGTCCTTGAATCCCCAGGGCTCAGCTGTTCCAGTGAGCATTTTTTCTGAAAGCTACAAGTGGGTTGTGGCTGGGTGTGAGTATAGGTTTTCTGTGGTTCTGTGACCTTCAGAACAGCTTGTTAATATTTCTGGGGGTAGAGTGCTTATCTCCAGGAAGGCTTCATCCAGGTACTCTTGTATTTTTTGTATGAGGTTTTGGGCAGGGTTGACTTATTGCAGCTTCCACGGTAGCACGCTTTGCCATGTCAGGCAACCAGATAGTGATCTGGTATCATTGTGTCACACAGCATTTTGGCAAATTTTCCAGGCTTTCGCTCACACAAGATGAGCATCTCTTCTTTTTCACTATATGTCGTTCATAGGAGCATGATGTTGTCTTTGGGAACCTAAGCAAACGTGGGAATTTGGATTGGATTTCTTTGCAATGCTCCCTGTCCTTTTCCATTCCCCTGAGTGCATTACCACACCACGTAGCTGGTGGACACTCCCTCTGCCTCTCTTGGTGTGGGTGGTAGGCTCTTTGGGTCTTCTTCCCTCCCACCATGCTGCTAGCTTCATGGGGTACCAATGAAAAACATTTTCCCCCCCCCCGCATGCTTTTGGAAAACTTTGCCCCTGCATTTCTTTTCACTTTACAGGTATCCCTCCCCACTGAGCCATCCATGCTGCTGTAATTGAACCCTTTCTCTTCGCCACATGGCTGCTGGGTTCTGTGGACCCTGGTCCCGCACACTGGTATGCCCAGTGCTGGTTTCCTCTGCTTTATATTACCTTTTCCCTGAGAAGGGTTACACAGGGGACTGCCGAGAAACATTCTTCCCTCAGCATGCACCTGGAAAACTTTGCCCCTGCATTTCTTTTTACTTTACAAGGATTCCTCCCCACCCAGCTGTCCATGCATCTGGAATCAAACCCTTCCCCTTGCCATGTGGCTGCCAGGCTCTGCAGACCTGGTCTTGCACAGTGGCATGTCCAGCACAGGCAGGTTTTCCTTGTGGAGATTGCTCCAGGGAGTGGCTGAAAAATCTTTTCCCCCTGTCCAGGACACAGGCCTGCTTCCCCTTCCTCCCCCCACCACCCCCACCCTGCCACTAATAAAGCAGACAGTAACTTACCATGTCCACAATGAAATGGTGTGGATAAGTGACGGCTTGTGCAATGACAGTTTGAATCGTTGTCATTCTTAAGAAGCCTTAAGTGGCCTTTTAAAAAGAAAGTTTTACTGATTGTAGAGACAGAGACCCAGTCATTCTATGGGTAAATGCTTTGTGTGAATTGTATCTCAGTTTTGACCTTCACTTTGCAGCAGGGGCATCCTCAGTGTGAGAGACGGGGGAGGAAGCACAAAAGGTCCAAGCAGGACCTTATCCTGCAGCACCTGCAGTGGGCTCAAGCGGAAACCACTGACAGCAAAAGAGACACACAGCACAGTGGTGGGAGACTGTGCTTAAGTTCAGGAGAGAGCAGTCAGCACACACGAGAGAGGAAGCAGCAAAGCTCATAATACCGATGAGCGACCAAACTGATGTCCTGTGCTCCATGCTGGAGTTGCAGAAGGGCTCCCTATACAGCACTGTGGGCTCCATTCCCTGCTGCCCAGACTCACCTGAATCTAGGTCCCTCCCGCCCCCCATTGCAATCCCTGAACATGGGGAGGGAGGGACATTCTGCTGCTCTATCCCCCAGGAGCCACTGCAAAAGGCTATTCCACCACCCTTGACACCCCTTCTTTTCTCTGCTGCTTACCCCTCCCCCGACCCAAATAAACATATTCTTTTGATGATCACCATGGTGTGATTTATTGGTACCCTTGTGTGGTGGGTTGCACAGATCAGTGCAGGGGCATGTGGGGGTGGAGAGGGCTTATAGCACAGCTGCCTGCTGCTATGCCAAGGTATGCAGAGGGTTCGCAGCAGGGGCAGGGTTGAGAGGGCCCCTAGCACAACTGCCCATCTTTTTGTGAAAATAACCATCTCTTTACAGCCATTCTTCTTCCTTCAACTTAACTCGCACACCCCAAGTAAAAGTATTTTTTCTGTGAAAGCCATGGTCTGATTTATTGGTTCACATTTGGTGGGGAGCACAACTCATTTTGGGGAGTTGGGGGTGGTATTAAAACAGTAAAATGCAGCGCAAGCATGTGTCTGGCAGATCATTCATGAAGCTGGCTTTCAAAGCTTCCCTGATTGCTGCTGCCTCCTCACTGGTATTGAAGAATGGCCTTGCAGGTGGCTGTGAATAAGCCCTGTGCATGGCATCAGCCTCTACACTCCAGGCACTCATGAAATTCTCCACCTAGATTCACAAATATTATGCAAAATACAGCATGCTGCAACCATAGTGAGGGAAATTAGTTTTTAAAAGATCCAAATGGGTCGCTAGGGAACTGAACTTTTAAACTGCCAAAAGTGCATTCCATCACCATTCTGCAGCTGCTGAGTCTGAAACTGAGGTTATCCTTGCTGGGGTCCAGGGTGCCTGTGTATGGCTTCATGAAGCAAGGAAGCAGAGGGTCAGCAGGGCCACCCAGTATTACTGTAGGCATCTCCACGTTGCTGATCTTGATTTTTCTGGTCTAGAAAAAAGCCCCATTCAGGAGTTTTCTGTACAGCCCAGAATTTTTGAAGATTCTCATGTCATGAACCGTCCCTGACCATCTCAGGTTGATGTCAGTGAAATGACCTTTGTGATCTACCAACTTCTGCAACACCATCAAGAAGTATCCCTTTCTATTTATATACTCAGAGGCCAGGTGATCCGGGGCCACGATGGGGATGTTCATGCCATCTATTGGCCTACCGCAGTTAGGAAACCTATGGCAGCAAAGTCATTTACTATGGCCTGTACATCTCCCAGAGTCACGGTCTTGCTCAGGAGATACCAACAGATTGCATTGGCTACTTGCACCATCCTGGCCTCTATTGTATATCTGCCCACCCTGAATTGATTTGCCACAGACTGGTAATTGTCGGGCATTGCAAACTTCCATAGAGTGATTGCCACTCGCTTATGACACATTACAGTGGCCTCATTCTCATTGTTGTGCTTCAGGGTGGGGACCAGCAAATCACAAAGTTCCATAAAAGTGGACTTATGCATGTGAAAGTTCTGCACCCACTGCTGGTTGTCCCAGGTCTCCAAAAGAATGTGGTCCCACCAGTGTGTGCTGGATTCATGAGTCTGAACCGCCACACCACTATCAGCAATGTATCCAGGGCAGCCAGCAATTCTAAGTTCTTGGCCTGCAGTTGAGCGATTTGCTTTTCAAATCTTTATCATCACCCTCAACCATTGTCTCAGCCCACTCCCTTTGTAGTCAAAAGAAAAAGTGCACGACATTCTGGGAAGTTGCCATAACAGTCTGTGCAGTGACTCAAAGCGTTTGAGTATCCATGCTTACGTTATTGCTGTACTGGAGAAAATGATGTGATCTTCTGTTCGTTTTCATGCTGTTAGTGGGTGCTCTGAATTTTGGGAGAGTGCTTTGCATTCTGAGTTAGTGACATCAAACACCCACAGGCAACTGTGGCAATCTTTTTTTAATCCACATCTCAGTGGTACAAAATCCCCATAATGCAACAGGGCTAAGGCACCGTGAGATAGGTACCCACAATGCATTGCTCATGTAGTCGAACTTGGGTAAGGCAATGGAGATGCGGTAGGTCAAATTTCTAAAATGTTTATGGACAATTAAATTAGAGTTCTTAAGATAGAGGCTAAAAATCAAATTTATTAAAAATCTATTTTATTTCATAGTGTAGACATCTAAGAAATTGGGAAGATAATTCACCTCTGTCAGAGACACAAAAAACACATAAAGTGTGAAGTGCCAAAACATACTGTTTTCAGAACATATATATATGTCACCTGCTAGCTCCATTTGTTCAAACTACTACGCTGTTTATTTTGCTCTGCTTGTGCCTTTTGTATTGTTGCTGTTGCTATCTATTTTCATTGTCTAAACATGGGGTCACTTATACCCCAGACACCTGTAGAGTGTGTTTCATTACAGGATCAGTTATACCCAGCTCAAGTACTGTGCTGGTTCTTCAAATATGGAAGCTCCACTGTAGGTGTGTGTGCATCTCTATACTCTTGATTGTTTGGAAAATGAATGTTAGTTTATGCAAACCAAAGAGGTTAACTGAGCAGCACATTTTGTATTTGTCCTGATGTAACCTTGTCCTGAAAGAATACTGTGTGGGGAATGTGCCCCAAAGCTGCCATTTCTCCTATTCTGCTGGATGTTTTAATTGCTATCAGATAGGTCATTTTCACCGAGACGTGAATGTAAGTGAATAGATGCAACTGGCTCAAAAAGAGGCCTAGTTAGGCCTCTTCAATACCAGGTTGAAGACCCATGTGGGAGTAGGAAGTCAAGGGGCAGTTAGCCTACTGTGCTGACTAGCCTCAAGGCGCAGCATGAGGAGAGACAGCGCATGTGTGGGCCTAATGGATACTGCAACAGAAGTTCTGAGCCACCCAGGGACATAAGCGCACCTGCAATAGAGCAATCATAGAAACATGCACCTCTAAGATCTGTTGTTACTGCTTGAGGTGAGTTACTACTTCTCCGAATCTAGAAAGCTTTATCATGTTCATAATTTTGTAGTTCACTTGTTACAAGTAAAGTCAGTTTTAAATCCATCCCATGTGTTATCTTCAATTTTCACATACTAGGGATCTTCAAGACCCCAGTGTGGAAATAAGTAAGCTAATTTTGGCCCAATACAAGGGTGACAATAAAATTTCATACAACTCATTTTGAGAAGAGACCAACTATGTTAAACTGAAAATTTCTAAGATTTTTATGGTGACTCATCATTTTAAAAATCTGGTGATTAGTGTGAAAATGAGATAATGGATGTCAGTCAAGTTCAATTTGTGTTATATTTTTCATTTTTTAAATTTAAGACTGTATTAGGACAGTGATCAAATGTGTTGTGTCCTGTATGTAGCTTATTTAGTGATAAACACGAACAGGAACTATTACGTGTACAAGAAGTTTAATCAACAAAATTTAACCATGACTTAATCATTTCTCAACTCCTGGGTCTTTATTCAGCGATGAAATATCACTGCTCCGACAAGAAGTCCAAGACTTGCAAGCTTCACTTAAGGTTAGAAATTAATTTTACTTGAATATAGTTCATGATTTCAAATAGTGACATGTGCTGGCAGCTTAAATTGTGAGTCATAAATACGCTTTTACCCCCTCGTGTCTAGGAGGAGAGATGGTACTCAGAAGAGCTGAAGAAAGAATTAGAAAAAGTCCAGCAGCAGCAAGTAATTGCTTTAAAATACTTGAAGCAGTTTTACAACAGCAGTTCATAATCATCTTTGACATTGAAGATTAATATCTTGTTGTAAGGCACGTGGCCCAATTCAGTTAGTTCCATAACTTGATTCCCCAAGGCCGTGTCCACACTATCCCAGAACTTCGAAATGGCCGTGCAAATGGCCATTTCAAAGTTTACTAGTGAAGTGCTGAAATACATATTCAGCACCTCATTAGAATGCCGGCAGCTGTGGCACTTTGAAATTGCTGTGGCTCGTCGCTGCACGGCTCATCCAGATGGGGCTCCTTTTCGAAAGGACCCTGGAAACTTTGAAATCCCCTTATCAGCAGTATCAGCATATAGGAATAAGGGGATTTTGAAGTTGCTGGGGTCCTTTTGAAAAGGAGCCCTGTCTGGACGAGCCACGGCAATTTTGAAGTGCTGCGGCCGCCGTCATTCTAATGAGGTGCTGAATATGTATTTCAGCGCTTTATTAGTAAACTTTGAAATGGACATTTGCAGGGTCATTTCAAAGTTTTGGGATAGTGTAGACGTAGCCCAAGTGTTTTAAAATCAGTAGTCATCGAAATAACTGTGAATGAGGTTAAAGGGATATTAAATGCACCATGATTGTTCAGTGCTACATATCCTTCAATTTCTAGTCAGATTTTCCCTCTCAGTTTGCTTATTCAGACCATGCTGTGTTTACCAGTCTCTTCATTGTTGTTGCATCTATTTGAGATCTGTAGTGAGGTATTGCTTTCAAAATATTTCTGGAAAAAGCCATATAATCTTTAAAACCCCCAAAACCTTCTCCAAAAGCGCCTACCAAAGCAAAGTTAACGGTAGCCTCTTGTATCTTATTGAGCTTGCCTCCTGAAGCAATGGAGCTTGAATTTATTTTCGTATATAGGATTGCTTCACTGTGGATTTATACAAACCTCAGAAACAGGCATTAGAAAGAAGTAAATTTCACTCTATGCGAAGAGTTAATAGAATTTCTTGAATCTTTTGGGAAATTTCTTTCCTTACCTGTTGATCCTCTTTTGCGAAATGGTGCGTGACGTAACATGTATGTGGAGACAGATTTCAGTGTAACAGAAGGCTTGTTCACACTGGAGTCTTGCCGTTCTGGATCAGCGTGATAGCAAAGTAATACGAGAGGATGGAAAGCCTTGTTGGCCTTTTCTGTCCTAATTTGCCTTGCAGCATTGAAGCATTTAAGTCCATTTTTGTAACGTTACTAGAGCTTAAAGTTCTTTCTAGTGCTAGGGAAATGTCTCCATTTGAAACTTTTATTTTTCCTTTACTATCTACTGACATATTTATTCTTTATTTTTCTTAAGGAATCAAAGCCTGATGGAGTGACAACTGCTGCATCTACAGGTGAGAAATATTTTAATAGCTAACTTTCTACGTTGCACTGAAATATTACAGTACTGGGTGTTACAGAAATTAAGTGAAACTTGTTTTGATGACAAATACTGTTTCCTATATTGGAAAGCTAAACTAGTATAATTATTTAATGCCTTTTCTTGCTTTCATTTTTTCAATAAGTTTATAAGGATTCATGGGGTTGCTTTGTCCATTTTTAGAGTAAAGTAATTTTAGAAATGTATTGCCTGAGTCCATCATTTTTTTAGGATAAAGGAGGTGAATTATTGTGAAACTAAAATTACTTCTAATAGTGGTTTTGATTTTTAAACATGTCCTTAATCATTTGAAATAGCTGTGCAGCTGTTGCGCAGAGGAAGATGGGTGATTGTTGACATTTGAATTACACCAATTGTCAGTGCTGATTCTATTGACCTCAGAATCCATCTTCCCTGCTTGCTGGAAAAGAAAACACTTTTTAAAAACTCTGCATGTTTATAATTTTTCATCCACTTTATATTTGCATGATGCACTCATGGAGTAATAACATTCTTATGTACATGCACAATCTCTGAATGATCCTTGTTTAATAACTTCTGACTTCACCTCACGGCTCAGAGTTTAGCAGTGTACAAGAAGTGACCAAAATGGATACACTGATTTCCACTGGTTAGATTGATTACGAGCTCACGACCGCAAAATACTATGGTCACTGTCCTATTCCAGTGAAGCATATTCTGAAGTTTAAGTATATAAACAGTCCTTTAGAAGTGACTTGAAGGTTAGTGAGCTTTGGTGAATTACTCCTTTGTAATGCTCTGTTATCAATACAAGTTTCTATATAACCTCTGACTTTAGTTTATTCAATAAATACTACTGTTTTTGAGCTAGAATCATTGGAACGGCAACTCGAAGAGACCCAAGTAGAAAATTTTAATATTAAGCAGATGAAAGACCTGTTTGAGCAAAAAGCTGCACAACTGGCTACTGAAATTGTGGGTAAGTATACACAATAGTTATGCCACCTGTTCGTCTCTTAGTTAAAGCTTGGATGAATGATCTTCTGCACAACTTCATTCTTAACTAGATATTAAGGCTAAGTATGATGAGGAAATGAGTCTTCGAGAAAATGCAGAGCAGAAAGTGACAAACTTGATGCAAGAACTACAGAAAGAGAAAGCCAAAATAGAAGACTTAAAGACTGAGCTGGTAAAGTATATTCTGCCTTTTCTGTTTATTCAGTTATTGGCATTATCATTATGTATGTATGACATGATACTAGTTTGTGCACTGTGCTGTATGAGGCCTCTGTTGTTTCCCTCCTTCCAGGACTTTCATAAACAGACGATTAATCCTCATGATTTATTTAGCTGTAGTTTTGCATCCCTTACTGATGATTATAATTCACTCCCGTGAATAGATCCATTGTTGTTTACTTCAGCGAGTGTGTTTATATTGGCCTTTTTCTCTCAAGTTTTTCACTGTTGCATCCACTGCTCAACTGCATTTGGAAGAGCAGCTCTGCCGAGGCCTTGGTCATGTGGTGGTTTAAAAGGCTGACAGCTGTCATCACTTTGGCTATGCTGGTGTTACTGTTGTGCACAGGACACATGTATTCCAATAGTGTGCCTCCATGGAGGCAAAATACTAAAGAACGTTTTTTTCACAATCATGGTCTCAGAGGAAATTACCTAGCAGCTTTACTTGCATATAAGGGATTGCTAAGTAGCCAAGAGGAGCCTTCCACCCTCCTGTCATCTTCAGTCCCTTCATGGTGAAATTTCAAGTCTGGATTTTTCTTTTAATTTACTGTTTTGCTATTGGTCAGTGGCATTTCTTCATGCCTCTCTACGCCCCTTTCTGCCACTGCACTACCCTCAGTCTTCTGGCCATTGTACATCTGTTACTCCTTCTCCCCTTCCTCTCTCCCTCCTGTCTCACCTTCACTCTCTTTCCTGTTCCCTGTCCAACACCAAATATCCCTTTCTCCCTCCCACTTCAGCTCCAAGTGTTACATTTCCCCACCTCCCACAAAAAAGTCCACCTTAAACATTTTTGGGTAACACATATGTAAATATCCCATCCATCCACAGAACTAATGCGCTGTATGTCTGTGTGCAGCTGGTGGCATTATTGAGTTCGTCTCAGAATATTAGGAAGACAAGGTGGGTGAGGTAATATCTTTTATTGGCCCAACATCTGTTGATGAGAGAGACCTGGCCGGAGCGCGGGGAGACCTGCAACCCCCTACCCCCAGTCCCAACATTCCCCCTGCCCACGGCTCCCTGCACAACCCCCCACCAGCCCACTCCCAACACCCACCCCATCCTGTTCAGTTCCAAACCCCCTGGCCCTCCTGCACCTCCCCAGGTACCTGTGGTGCAGCCGGGAGGAACAAGCCGCCACCTCCTCCACCTGAGCTGCCTACAGGTTTTAACCAACTCTTCCTCCTGCTCATGACCCCAAACTGTCCCCATCCTTTAACCCCCTCCCAACCCCAGGGTCATTTACTTTTCAAAAGCAGCACCACCTGCTGCCCCTCTGAGCACTTGGAACCAATCAGAGTCTCTTACAAGTATTTTAATAGGAATTTAGTGTCCCTCTTACGAGTTTCCACCTATGAGCAAAAAGTTAGGAACCAATTGCGCTCACATAGCTAGTATTGGAGCCCTTGCTCCTTGAAAGGTTTTTTGTGGAGAGTACTGATTGTTGTAGAAATGGGGATATGTTTACAGTTTTGCATCTGTCTGGCAATGTCTGGTGCTAATTTGAGTTGGGCCCCGGTCTACGAAGCGCTTGTTCTGATGATGAGCTTTGAGAGGCTGGAGGATTATCTGAAGTCAGAAGAGGAGATTCAGGAAAGTTTTCTTTCAGAATTTTGTCCCCATTCAGTGTGGATTGTAATTGTTTGATGGTATCCTCTAGGTTTTAGTGTGGCATGGAAAGTGAAAAGTAGAGCCCTGTGGTTGGAGCAGATTTTATTTCTGTACTGAAGCAGGTCTCTCAGGGTGTTTGGATAGCCCATTTTATGATGCTTTCTACTTCTCTGGTGTAGTGTCTTTGGTGAAGGTGGTTTGAAGTGTGTATATCCTGCACCTTTTCCTCAGAGCATATTTTATGGTTCTTGAGTGCCTGGCTGTAGATGACAAAACTCACTTTAACACGAGTTTCACACAGTGGTGAAGCTGCTGGGCTGTCAGCCTGCCTAGCTTCCCACAGCAGTAGGCAGCTGGGCAGTCTAAGAGCCCCTTCCCCATTCCTTCCCACAGCAGCGCTAGGTGTCACTCTGGGAAGGTAGGGGGAAGGCTTTTAGCTTGCCTGGCTGCCACCTGTTCAATCTGTACATGCTTTAAAGTGATACCTGCTAAAACACCTGTCCCAGAGCGGCACTGCTGTCAGTTGGGAAGGTAGGGAGAAGGGTTTTAGCTCCACTAGCTGCCTGCTAAAACCCCCTTCCTTCCTCCCTGCCAGGCTCAACCCGTCCACCCCATGGCCCTAGCTCACCCCCCTGCCCCTGAGGTGGGGGCTCCGGCTCCAACCCACGCGTGGTACATGACTCCTACCCCGTGCCCACCACCCCCATGGACCCGGCTCCAGCCCCCAAGCCGGCTCAACACCCCCCCCACACTCCATCTCAACTCCACCCCCTGCAGCCCTAACCCACCCCAGGCTTAACCCCCCTGCTTCCCTTCCATGACCTAACCCGTGGCCCAAGCCTCCTGACTTATGGGAGATTCAAGGTACGAGAGGGTTGCATTCTACGAAAGCTGAAGCTAGTGTTCTAGAGCTGGGGTTTTCACAACTGTTTTTTTCTGATTTCCCTGTGTTATGCTTATAAGAAGCACATGGGATCTTTTTCAGGGGAAAAGGCAATACGCTGCATTTATTGAGGAAACAGTATAAAAGCTGTTTGCATATGCACACACACATGCACACGTACATTTACTGTCTTGCCAGCTGAGGTTATAGTTACCAGTCTGTTGCTCTCTGTCAATTAGTTGATCAGGCTAATGAAATATGAGGCTGGATCAGGACCAGGTTCCTTCAGCCCAGGCTGAGACCACATTGAGGCTACATCTACACTAGCCCCAAATTCGAAATGGCCACGCAAATGGCCATTTCGAAGTTTACTAATGAAGCGCTGAAATGCATATTCAGCGCTTCATTAGCATGCGGGCGGCTGCAGCACTTCGAAATTGAAGCGCCTCGCCGCTGCGCGGCTCGTCCCGACGGGGCTCCTTTTCGAAAGGACCCCGCCTACTTATTCCTACCCCATGGGAGTAAGGGGACTTCGAAGTAGGCGGGGTCCTTTCGAAAAGGAGCCCCGTCGGGACGAGCTGCGCGGTGGCGAGGCGCGTCAATTTCAGAGTGCTGCGGCCCCCCGCATGCTAATGAAGCGCTGAATATGCATTTCAGTGCTTCATTAGTAAACTTCGAAATGGCCATTTGCGTGGCCATTTTGAAGTTTGGGGCTAGTGTAGACACGGCCTGAAAGTGGCAGACAAACCCAATGTCTGTGACATGACAGCTTCTTCTTACAGCAGTTTTCTAGGGATCTTTGGATTTTGCATTCTGTTTGTGGGTGCTTGTTTTCTCAAGTCCTTTAATGTTCCTTTAAGCTGTTCTTCTATTGTCCCATCATGCTGATTCTCAGTGATGCCTGTCTTTCACTGCCTGTCTTGCTTTTTTCAGAGTTGTCAGTGTGCCCGCTTCTCGCCTTTATAATGATATGTAGCAATAAGGGTCTGATGCCTTCCTGGAACATCTAGTGGCAGTCCTGCATGCATAAATATATTCTCATTCACACATCAAAGGGCCTTCGTTAGCATAGAGTCAGTCAGCATGTAGAGAGAAAAGTTAGTTGTAACAAACATCACACTCTTTTACAATCTGAGCTCAATATCAGATACAGGCAAACTTTACATATAGCTAAAATAGTTTTATACTACATCTGCAACCCCAGCACAGTATAAAAACTCCACAGCCCATCTGTGCCAAATAAGTGTGTTTCTGCGTGAAAAAGCCAGGGCCAGGACTAGGGCATAGGAAGCAGGGCACTTGCCCATGGCCAAACAATGCAGAAGCTAAGTTACCCGCAGGTCTAAAATGCTGGCTCTCTTGATGGGCCCCTGAAATTTTCTCAGGGGTCCCCAGCTTGAGAATCATTTGTTCTAGAGAGAGTTTAGTGATTGGGTGTTGGTTGATGAAATTGTGGAGAAATTTAGGTTATCTGTGTAGAAGATGAAAATGTCATCCATGTATCTCAGGTACATCAGTGGTTTCTTAGTGCATTTCTTCAGAAATTCTTCTTTAAGGTGACCTCTGAAGTTGTTGACGTTGGGGAGCCATCCTGATAGTAATGTCTGTTCCTATGCTTTGGACAAAGTGTTCGTGCTGAATGTTAAATTGTTACGGGTGCAGATGAAATGGATGAGTGTGACAGTGTGCTTTGGGGTGGATTTCTGAGCTCGTTATTGTTTTTTCATAATTTTGCTAGATGCTGAAAAATTACTGACCGAATAGAGAGACTGGATTCATGGCTTATTACAACAATCTATAACCCACTAACCCTTCCTCTCCCTGCTTCATCTTGAATGGTCTCTGGAAATATGTGTTAACTACTAGGCTAAGTGATTTATTCTATCTTAGGTTTAGCTGTGACGCTGTGAGTATGTTTCCCTAACGTCAAGGAGTGTTCCATGTAAGCTGAAAATCTTGTCTCTGTCCAACAGAAGTTGGGCCAATAAAAGAAATCGCCTCACCCTCTTTTTCTGTAATAGATGGCTGGGATTACAAACCTCGTGGCTTTCCTTTGATTATCTTTTCCTTCCACACCACATCTGTTCTGTTCTTTAGTACTGTAAGCTGTTCAGGGTAGTGATTCTGCCTTTATGCATCTGAATACACTGCCTAATGCGGTAGTGTCCCTCATTGAGGGATTTGGGTGCTGCAACAAGTGTATATAATAAAAAACACTTATAAATAATATCATTCTTTCTGTTTAGATTAAGAGTATTTGAAAATAGAGGTCTGTAAATAACTGAAGATAATTCCAGCAGGAAATCTTAATGAATTTGCAAGTTTATGCTGAGAGTATGTATGAAGTGACAATACAAACGTATCTCAGTATTAGAAATCCTTATTGGTGGTAGTTATTATTTTGTTGCTTTTCAGCTGCAAAGACCTGGTGTGGAGGATGTTTCTGTTCTAAAGAAGGAGCTGGTTCAAGTTCAGACATTGATGGACAAGATGACTTTGGAAAGAGAGAGAGAATCAGAGAAGCTGAAAGATGAGTGCAAGCATTTGCAGGCAGAGTATGCAAACTCAGAGGTAATGGTGCCAAACAGAAAGGCTTAGAATGTGTTTTAGCATTACCATGATTTTCATATGATAATGATGGCTGTTAGTTCATCACATTCACTAGAACTTTGCTTTCTTTCGTAACTAGGTTGGTAGGGTGTGTTTTATTAGGTTGGAATAGATTGAGACAATCCATGTGTCTTTAGCATGAAAAGTTAGTTTTATACAGCCATGCAGAAGAGAAGCAGCCTTTCTGGCTGGTATGTGTTGTGATCTCTCCAGTGAGACAGGGAAAGAGAGAAATGCATTTCTGCCTCAAAAAGAAAAAAATATTTTGACCTTTTCTAAATTGTGTGTTGTAGTACTGAGACACAAACTAATTGTTACCTAAGGTTATGGTTGCCACTTAACATTAAAATTGAAACATATGTTTACAAAACAGGGTTATAATTTCAAATAACCCACAAGCATGGAAATGTCTGAAAATGAACCTCTCATGCAAGGTAGTTAACTATTGAAATATTTTCAGAGTTCAGACAGTCCCCTAGAGAAATGTACGTGTGTAGAATATGCATTGTGACTTTTTTTAATTAGTGTAAATTCTGCACCATTTCTCTGCCCAGCATTAACCTATTAATCAGGAGCTCTCTGACACTTACTCTTTATCACATGTATATTTTGCTTATAAACAAAAGGTTGAACCTGTCTAATCTGTAACACTCTAATCTGGCAACATCTGTAATGTGACGTGAGTTGAGTTAGTTGGACAACCACTTCTCAGGGGTGTGGCCAAGTTTCTCATAGTCCCATAAAGTTTATTTCCAGTCACCAGTCCCGCCTCTGTGTTCTGTGCTATTGTTTAGATGTAATTTACTCCTACATGTTTTCTAAGAGCCCAGTGTTGGAAGTGTTGGTAAAGCTGCTGGACATTATTGACCTGTGGTCCGGCAAATTTTCAGGTCCCAAGGGTGCTGGACTAGAGAGGTTCAACCTGTACATGCTTTAAAATCATTGGTGTTTCCTCCCCATTCAATAACCTTTAGTTCACTGCTCGTTATTGGCCATGGAAACCAAAATTTTGCCTATTACTCTCTCTATGTAAAGCAGAAACTCAGCTCTTGCCAGGCCCAACTATCTGTTTTGGCTAAGAGACTCCAGTATATCATGTCTCATCCTTCATGGTCAGACCAGCGACACCACTATTTTTCCTCATTCGGTATTCCAGTCTGAGGTTGCAAACAAAATCTGTTACTTCCACCTTAATTATATGTCCTGGAAGTATGTAGCCCTGTATCTCTCCATGCTGTCTTTTCCTGTTTATCATTTCAATGTGAGATTCTGTTCCATAAAAGATACAGACTGTAGGTGGGTTTTTCAGAAGCGCTTATCATTGGCCTAACCAGAAGTGTTGAACTCAGTGGGAGCAGAGTTAGGCCAGTGCTGGGAAATCTGAAAATATCTAACAGTATTTACCCAATCCTGCTGTATTTAATAGGGAGCAGGGCTCAGTATACGCTTTTGATTAAATGAAGTTAGTACATTACCAAGCTACTTAGGAAGAACAGAAAGGCAGGGGAGGGAGGGGGGTGTCAAGTAAATTTGGAGAATGATGGGTGTTTTCACCTGTAACCAGTGATTTCAAATATTCTTAAAACTGTTTTTGCTCCAATAAGCATTTCCTGTTCAATGTTAGGCGGGTAGATTATGGGTTTCTGAATTAAGGTTGTTTTTGGAATGTGCAATGTGATTTTTATTTTTACACGTGTGTGCTTATTCTAGAGAATGTCTGAACTGTGAGGATATGTGAATCTTTATTTACCTTCCTTTAACTGTTCATTTCCAGACTTTTTAGATGCTTATGCTTTCTTAAACTGGAACAGTCCTTGCTATAATGTTTGGCTTGGATCAATAAATTTTGGCAAGGAGATGCTTATGTTAAAAGTAACAAAATTATTGGTTAATTTCCTTCTTCTAAATATAGGGCCATTATGGAACTCCGGAGCTCTGCAGGGTCCCCATTCCACTACAACTATGTATTTCCCGATCATGTACAGCTCAGATAAAAAAGCAATCAAGTCAGATAAGTGTATAAGTTTTCCAATTACTCCTAGTACATATTGTTCTAGAGACCTTTGCAATGACACAGAACAACTGGCTCCTCTAAGTCCCGTGGGTTCATTTGCCCTATGAAATTTCAGAGCTCTAAGATTCCAGCTCCTTCTTCCTTCCTCTGCCCTACAGAGCATTAGAGAAGCTTGGAGTTACCAGTTCTCTCAGCTTTGTACTGTTTTTAAACTCCTCAGGGTTCCTGTCATCTTTCCTTCTCCTGCAGAAACTGTACAAAACATTCATGGGGACACATGAACTGTGCAGAGAGTACAGTATTATACCAAACAATAAGTCCAGTATTTTCTTGCTCAAGTTTTAAAACATTTATACTGAGAAGCCTTTCAGAGACTGGATCAAATATGTATGTGAGAAAAGGAGTCTTACAGTTGGGAGACTTGAGTATAATTGTTTATGTAGCTGGGTGCATTGCTGTCTTTTTGTCCTTTCTTTTTGAGTGTATTATAATTGTGCTTCATAATTTAAGCATTCAGTTCATAATACTGGCCATGTAGTCTATATGTTTCAAAGATAATCTTAAAGTATAAATAGACTATAAAGTGATACCTGCCAGAGTTTGCAGAGCTAACTCTAGTAGAAATATAAATGACTGCTTTTCATCCTAATGAAGGGATTTACAGAGCGAAATGGCTAACTATTTCATGGCATATTACTCAGCACAATCAATCTAATGTTCATTATCACTCTGGTTGGATGTAATGGCATAAAAAGGGGAGAAGGGTTGAGTTGGCGTAGCTAGTTATTCTTATGCATACATATGAGAAATCTTGGAGGAGAGTTGAGGCAGGGAAAATTTCACTAAATTTTCACTGTGGTCTTTGCAATGGCATTAGCTATCTATAAAAAAAAACTAGATAGGCACTGTTGAAATTGAAGCAAAGCCAATTACTGGACGAGGAGTGCTAAAGTAAGTAGCAGTAATTCGTTCTTTTGTAAAATGGTGCTATCCCCTCTGCACCATAATCTTTAACATATGAGTGATTATAGTGTGATATACAGGTAAATTACATTGTTGTCCATGAGAAGTGATATTAGATCTACCAGATTTTAAAACAAGTAGCTTCAATTCCACCAAGCTTTTTAAAACTAATGCATGTGTGAAAGGTGCTAGATTGAGAACACTGGAAGCTGAAGCTGTATATAGTAATGGTTGTGAAAGCTTCCCCAGGCCTGTGATTCAGCCCTTTTCTTTGAGGGATCACTTCTGGGACTGAGAGATTAATTTAGGCTGTGACCATTTAAAAAAAAATTGGAGTCAGTGTTCAGACGGCCCCCCCGACCTGTGCCCAGCCAGTCCCAGGGCTGGGGCTGCTGAGGCGCTGTTCCTCAGTACTAGCAAGAACTGGCACAAAACCAAGTACTGGCTAAATATATTATTTTCTAAGCCCATCACATTCACCTCAGTTCACCTTCTGGATATTATGCTGCCTGACTGCATGGAGTTAAGAGTTGGCTGGGGGAAACTAATGGGAAATCTAACAGTAAAATTCTCCAGAAAGAGTACTTTAAGGGTTAGCCAGGCTAGCAGGATAATTTTTCCCAGGGCCAAGCCTAGGGTCAAAGGGGTACTAAACCATGAAAGATCGTAGCTTAGAAAGGCAGAGGAATGAGTGGGTAGCAGTTACTGAAGATGAGTCTCTGAGTATGCTACCACTGTGTTTGAAAACCCATGGTACTGAGTTTCAAACCCTGAATCTATACACATAGATTTCTACTACAGCACTTAAAACAGGAGTGGAGGTCCTGTCTTTTGGCCTGGAGCTAGAGCTCTAAAGCCTGGGTGGGAAGGTGAGCCGGCAGCCTCCCCTTTTTTACCAACCATGTTAATATGGGCTTCAGAGCATACGCAGCTGTTTTCAGTGCCATAGCTTGCACCTGAGTCTGTAGACCCTTTTGAAACACAGTGCAGACATACTTTCTGATAGTGAGACACTGTGGCTGCATCTACACTTACCTGGAAGGTCAACAGCTGCTCCGCAATTTTTGGCAAGTCAGTTGGCTACCAAAAATTGATTTTGTAGTTGTCAACTTCGGTTTCTGTCTTCATGGCAGAAGGTTGATGGGAGCGCTTCTCCTGTCAACCTTCCTTAAAGCCATGCCGCTCAAAAGAAATTCTGGGGTCAGCATTCACCCTGGAACACGCCATTTTGTGCATGCTCAAATTGGCACCCCAGAAGATCAAAGGTAAATATTTTCTTCTGTGGTGAGTATAGACCCAGCCAGAGAGTAGCAGGGGCTTTCTGTCTCTCCCAACTCAGCAGTAGGTGGGACTGAGCTTAGTGGAACTTACATAGAACTTGCACAGAAAAAATACTGTTTAGGTAAGAGTAGGTATACAGACCTTTTATGGTTATATCTTCTTTGTGTGCTGTGCATCTTTGAGTGAATAAACAATTCCTTGTTTTGAAGAAGTTGTTTGAATCTCTTCAGTCAGCCTAGGTCAGCAGCCCTGGAAGAAAAGGGCGTCCAGTATCTCAACACGGTTGGGCCTGTTGTGTTATTACAGTTGGTAGACAGTAGGGTGCAGTGTGCAGATCCATTGAGAGAGAGAGTTGGGATGCATGGTTCTGCCCAAAAAAGAGTGAAAGTAGTGAAACTTGTCACCAGATGCATCCATTCGAAGCATAGCCCTTCTTGTAACTATGACACAGTCAGACTGCTGACATTGCAGATTGAGAATATAGCTAAAATAGCATTAAGAAATGAAATACTTTCTCATGTTCATAGATTTGGTTTCCAGAGAATGTAATTTTTTAGAACAGAGAATTGTATAGACTGAATTGCAAGAATAAGAACAAAAATCTCACTGTTTTAATGGACCTCTTCCTTTAAATGCTGAGAAACTAAGTAGTTTTGAGGTGAAAGAATCTACCATTACCATATTTGTGGCATTTCTGCTCTAAATGTTGGCTTCATGTTTGTTGTCTTGTGTTGGCATGGTTTTTTGGCCTCCATTGCTAAGGATTTAAAGAAAGAAGCAATATGTGTAACTAAATTACCATTTGGTCGTTAACTAATTAAAAATTGTTGAAAGAATACTAATTTTTCACATATAAAAACACTGATTAGCTGTACTGTGAGTTACTCTTTTGCGAGTCGCCATCTTGCATTCTTATTCATTGTATTGTTGGGATTGTTAAGGAGTTATATGCAAAAAACATGGCATCTTGCTACCTTAAGTTAATGTTGCTTTTGGGATCCTCTTAATTATCTCATGATTAGTTTCTCACTATAGTGAATCCCATATAGTAAATTTTCTGTGCAGCACCTGAAACACACAACACCTACTCCAAAAGCCTTTAGAATCAATGTAAAGGATGCTTAACTTCACACTCTGCTTAACTTCGTTCATTGTGGATAGTCTCACTACAGTCAAGTTTAGTATGCATGTGAATCTTTGCAGGAGCCTATTTCACTTAGGCTGGGTCTACATGTGTCCCTTCCTTTCAAAAGGGGCATGTTAATGAGTGGGTTCGAAAAATGCTGATGAGGCACTGCAATGAATATGCAGCATCTCATTACTATAATGATGGCTGTGGTGATTCGAAAGTGCGGGTTTTCGAATCGCGTGCTGCCTATGGACTGGAGACGGGACCTTCAGAAAGGACCCCCCCCCCCGAGTTTTCGAAAGCCCTTCTTCTGATCACCAGATAGGAAGAAGGGCTTTCGAAAACTGGGGGGGGGGTCCTTCCAGAAGGCCCTGTCTCCACGGGCAGCGTGCAATTTGAAAAGCCGCACTTTCGAATTGCCGTGGCCACCATTATGCTAATGAGGTGCTGCATATTCCTTGCAGTGCCTCATTAGCATCTTTCGAACCCGCTCATTAACATGCCCCTTTCGAAAGGAAGAGGCATGTGTAGACACAGGGTTAGTTGCATATGGGATAATTACCTACTTGGCATAAGACTCTAAGTATAGCCCTGCTAGACTGTTGATAATATTTCCAGTGCATACAGTGATTAACATGAGGAGAGTTATTAACATAAGGAGGTACAAGTATTTCTTTTTGAAGTTACATTGTTGTGATAAAGACTTTCTAAGTAAAGACATAGAAGGATAATGTTTGACTGTAGATTTTGAAGACTTGTACCTAAAACTTTTATCACTACTTGTTTCCACCTTTCATCCATCATTTTATTTTATTTTTTCTGCTTTCTAATGGAGACGCTTAAATTTGAGGTAATTTTTTGTGAAAGCTTTTTATCATTATATTGTAATTCTGTAGTCTCAAGATATCATCAAGATCATGTTAAACAGATTGTTCCTGTTTGCTTACTGGTGTGTTAATCAAATAAATGTCAGCCAGCAAGTATTTGAAATGATTATTCAGCTTCACTTTGTTGCTGTTTAATAACTCAATTTTAATAATAAAATTTCTTATAACAGTGGCTGCAGAACTATATCTTGAAATATATTTATAGTAACTCATCTGTATAGTTTCTTTGTCTGTTTCTGGTTTTTATGGTTGCAATAGCATTTGACAAATTTGTGCATATTTTTGCATTTACATCATCCCTTCTACCAAATATCCATGTACATTTCTGGATTCTTTCACAAAACAGTGCATTTGCATAGTAAAATCAGGTGTTTTAAAGTAAGCGCTCTGCAACTACAGCAGTTTAGTGTGCCATTATGAAGAGTCAGAGCTAAGAGCTGCTTATATTCTTATATTTTCTTTGTTCTTCTCAAGAAGGTAGCCTATTTTATTAACTAAGCGAAGTAATTTGTCTTTATTTATGGGCTAGTGCTTCTTTCTTATAATTTTTGTTACAGCACAAAAGATTGTAAACTTTCATGGGATGTGCTATTCTTTATCTAAAAAAGGAAATTATCACATTAACTTTTGTACCTGTGACCAGAAATCTGTGGCTAGAATAGTTTAGGGAAAGGAAAAGTATTTATAAGTAATAATGCCATTTGTGCATTATGTGTTTCAAAGTTAATACAATGTGCATTTTATTTTCTCATTTATCTTTAAAATGCAAAAAGCTGATGTTTCTCAGTATCTTCCTCCTGTTGCAGAAAGAGTGAAACGAAGAGTAACAGCAAGGGAATTGGACTATTTAGCCATTGAATAGTTTGCTTAAGACATGTCTTAATGAGATAACTGTTAACTGAGTTAACTGTTGTTAATACATATTTTATAAAAAGCAATTACCTTTGTTTTCCACCTTAAGGACCATATCATGTAGCCCAAATCTAAGCATGGAGGGGATCCTCCAGAAACATCCTTCCTACCACATTATTTTGTTCCCACCCCCATCCTCCCTTTCCCCCTTCACCATTTCCTGTGTGCCACGCTACAATTTAGCAGCACTCTAGAGTCCTTGCTAGGGAGGAGATGGGGTCTGGGGGATGCACATTGTGCATCTGTCTCACAGAAATTAGCTCTTAAAGATGCGAGTCAAGTGCAGTCATTGCTATCTACTTAAGGTACTTATGCCCTCATCACTACAGTATCTGAACACTTCACAGTCGCTAATGTAGTTGTCCTTCTGTCACTCCTGTGAGGTAGGGAAGTATTATCCCAATTTACAGATGAGGAAATGAGATGCCAAGTAGATTAACAGCCACAGGAAGTCCTGTGGCACCTTATAGATTAACTAATATTTTGGAGCATAAGCTTTCGTCAGATGATGAAGTGGGTCTTAGCCCACGAAAGCTTATGCTACAAAATATCTGTTAGTCTGTAAGGTGCCACAGGACTTCTTGTTGTTTTTGAAGGTACGGACTAACTCGGCTACCTCTCTGATACTTGTCACCATACAAGGTAGATTAAGTAATTTGTCAAAATCACACAGGAAGTTTGTGGCAGAAATGAGAAGAGAATCTGATGTGTGGAGTTGTTTCTGGTGCCTTATCCACTTGACCTTCCTTCCTGGCTGGGGATCTTGGCAACAGGGCTGAACTGGAACCAAGGGATCTGAGTTCCAGTGAGAGTCGGACCTATGAGAGAGACAAAGCCTCATTGCAGATCCTTTGGGATTTGCCAGGTTTGGGGGATGGCCTCCTTGACCTTTTCCACTTGAGAGGGCAAACAACATTTTTCTGATAGAATGATGTGAAATCATCTCAGCAAAGGGATTTCCCCCACTCCCCATGCCCTGGTAGTGGTCTGGGCCAAAATTTGTACATGGAGTTCAAGCTAATTAAACATACAGTCTTGTTTTCCAAGCTGTTTTATATGTTGCCCCACTCCAGACCTCCTGTCTGTGTTTGGGGTATCAATTAATTATTATCAAATCAATTATTAATCATAACTGTTTTTAATTTTTTATTAAGGCTACTATAAATCAGCTAAGAGCTGAGCTTGCAAAAGGGCCTCAGGAGGTTGCTGTGTATGTGCAGGAACAACAAAACCTTCAAAGTTCAGTTAATGAATTAGTACAGAAAAACCAGGTAAGAGTTTTATTATTATTCACATTTGTAAAACCTGTATTTATGTGAAAACATACCATTTGGCTGTTGTATCTGATACTGTATTTCAGAGTTTTAACCAAAGAGTTTAAGAAAATATTTCATTGCAACATCAACAGTTATGCCTTTCTTGGGACCTGACTGGTGCCAAATGAGAGAATTTACTCGACCACAGGAGGTCAATGTTGTCTAGTAGCATTACCAACATTTAGGCTGCTTAATGGGCTCTTAGAAGACATTTAAGGGTAAATTAGAACTAAATAACAGCACACTGGCTGCATCTACACTACTCCTCTCTTTCGGAAGGGGTATGTAAATGCCACAGATTGAAATGCTAATGAAGCACTAATAAGAATATTCAGTGCCTCATTTGCATAATGGCGGCCACCCAGAGCATTGAAAGTGCTACTTTTGAATTGCAGACTAGCCATGTAGATGGGGTTCCTTCCACAGGAAACCCTGATTTCGAATGGGGAAGAATGGTGCTTTTGAAATTGGGGTTCCTTTTGAAGGAACCCTATCTACATGGCTAGTTTTCAATTCAAAAGCAGCACTTTCAATGCTCTGGGCAGCCACCGTTATGCAAATGAAGCACTGAATATTCATATCAGCACCTCATTAGCTTTTCCGATCTGCAGCATTTACATACCCCTTCTGAAAGGGGGGTGTAGTGTAGATGCAGCCACTGAGAGCCAGGACTGGTGGCTGTAAACAAACTTTATGGAACCACGTGAAACTTGGCAACACCCATGATAAGTGGTCATCTGGCTAACTAAAATCATGCTGGATTACAAAAAAAAAGTGCTGGACTAGAGATGTTTAACCTACATTGAATTTGCTGACACAAGTGTTGAAAATCATTGCATCCCAAAATATTATGAGTGGTGTAAAAACAATTAATTTTAAAAGGAAATTATATATATTTGAGAGTTCTTTTTGTGTGCTCTCTGGTTCTTGCACCATTAGGTTACAGATGGGTCACATTTGAGGATTTTCACAGCCATAGGGGCTAGTAACTTTTTTTATTTACATTTTTATAATAAAAGCTGAGTTGCTCTGGTCCAAGAGCTGTCACTTTAAGATAAACACAAAATATTACAAAATATATGATAAAATCCGAAGTTGAACTCTTTGCATATGCAGCACATAATGTAGCACGTACACATACGATAGAAACTCAGAGTTAGGACAACCAGAGTTACAAAATAACTAACCGTATACCTCATTTGAAACCCTAAGTACATAGTTAGGCAGTAGCAGAAGCAGGAGGGTTAAAAAGCAAGTGCAGTAAAGTACAATGTTAAATGTAAACAACTAAAATAAAGGGAATCTTTTAAAAAGAATGTGACACAGCAAGGAAACTGTTTCTGTGCTGGTTTCATAGAGATATGTAAAAGCAGCATTTTTCTTCAGCTGTATTAAGTCATTGTTCATTTATTAATTTGAAAGAACAACCATGGCATTGTGTTGTGCGTTATGAACATTTCAAAGTTACTAACAGCCTCTATTACCAAAGTGTTCATAAATCTGAGATACAACTGTATTCCCTAAGGAAGCAGTGATTAAAAGCAGTAAAGGGAGACAGAAGAGAAAGAGGAGACAGGAAAAGAAATCAGAGAAAATTTTCTACAATGTTGTGGCTATTTCCCCATTATAATGCATGTTTGTGAGTGTAGAAAATATTTGAATATATTTGTATTTTATATGTTTATAATTTTGTATGCTTACATTGTGTGTGCATGTGTATTTAAATATATATTTATGTGGTGGCAGCATGAATAGGTTAGGGTAAGCCTCTGAAAAAGTTCTCCCTCTTATTAGAATAACTCATATTTTAAATGATTTGTATTAACATGGAAACCACCAAACTCAAATTTAACCACAAATTCCTTGATCAAATTCAGAGGTCAACTAGTATGTACACAGTTACTCTAAACATGGGTAGAAAGCCTGAGTAATAAGCAAGTATGTCAAAACAGTAATATATCTATACTCTCACCATCTATTTTTTTATATATAAAACCTGTAAATATTTACTTTTTTAATACTCATCAAAAATAAGTGCAGTTATTGCCAGTTACAGGTTGAACCTCTCTCATTGGAACCCTTGTGACTTGACCAGTGCCGTATGAAAGAATTTGCCAGACGGCAGGAAGTCAATATTTTCTAGCACATTACTAACACTTCCACTGCTTACTGTGCTCAATTGACATAACTCTGTCTCTTGCACTCAGATCATTAATGCATCTCAGCTGGGCTTATTTCTGACTTTCCTCCTCATTATGTAGCTCTAAACAGCCATTTTAACCTGCCAGATAAAAATGTTTTTCTTTCTTTGACTTGTAGAATTTGTCATCTAATATCATGTGATACTTCTCAAAGTAAGATATTTAAATATCAATTTGTTGAAGCTGAAAATGGGAGCATAATAACACAGAAAAAAGGAGAATCCCAGCTTCTTCCCTGCAGCCAGAATTCGAGTCTAATTATGGAAGGGCTCATGTTATTTCATTTCAGAGTACCAGTGATTTTAGATAAAACTAGGTTATTTTGTGTCTTAATTTGAGTTTGCCCAAAACAGTTGAACTCATAGAAAGTAAATCGCTAGCTTTTCAGTTGTCACTTTAAAAAAAAAGTTCCAGTAAATATTCAAAAATATGGTGGGTTGGTAGGGTATAACATTTTCTTCAGGGCATGTTTAGACCCGTAAAACTTGCTTATGCCTTCACTGCTCATGAGTAATGTGCCCATCTCAAACTCATGCTCATAAACTATACTGCTCCACAACATTTTGTGTTCTTTGGGTATTACATGTAGTATTATATCTTCTTATATATGGTATTTCATCCAGGTTCTTATATTTTGGAAAGCACTGTGATATGAGTGCCTTTGTATTCATAATATTATATAATAGCTATAAAATATAATCAAAACTCATATTTAGTAATGTAGTTAATGAAGCATTTCAGTGTTATATTAAACAGCTCTGTTGCTTTGAAAGCTACATAATTTTTTCTCATCTCTAGCTTGAGTGAGTGAAGTAATTTATTCCCTCTCTGTGGAGGTGAAGCACTTTTTCCAGTGCTCGGTATTTATTTCAGTATTGTAGTGCTGTTCTTAAATGTCTTGGGAATAAATCAGACACATTTAGTGTATTTGGCATCGCTTTCAACACATGTAAGGCGGGATTTTCTTGTTTTTTGTTAGCTTCATTTTCTTAAATGTTACACATTTTCCTCCCTCACAGTTGCTCTTGTAATCTGCATTGCCAAAACATATGGATAAATTCTCCCTGCAAAGCGTAATGCTTCACTGACTGTCTTGTATTATCTACAATTCTGCCAAAGCAAAACTTGGACAAACCAACATGGAAAATATTCAGGTCAACTTAGTCATAATGATGTTAACTTCTCACTTGGAGACTCAGCAGATACCTATTCAATATTCCTATGCTTACATTAACGTATGGGAAACAAAACAAAATCTAGGCTTCTAACTCCAAAGTGTCCCACACCATACTGCTGAATACCACCTATTGACCTCTGCTGCCTAGATGCTTTTCTTTGTTTCCATATGTGCTCTCTCTCTCTCTTTCACATTTAGGAAAATAGAACATAAAATGAAAGTAGGGAGCTGGGACTGAGACCAAACACTTAAGTTTAGTGTAGAAATAACATATGCCAAGAAATATAGTAAGATACAATGTAAAATGTGTTTATACTTTGCTTATGATGGCATGATGTCAATCTGAAGTAGAACTATAATAGATGGTGAGAGAGAGCATATTATTCTGCTTCCCCAAAACAGCAGAGTTTAGTCATGTATGAAGACTACATTGAAACTGATCAAAAGTACTAGCCGCAATACATTTAATGCCCTGTATTTAATAGAATGGGAACAAATTGAATAAGATGAATAGTCTGTAGTCAAAATAGGAAGATAAATCAGAAATCAAGGGAAGAGTCCTCAGCTGTGTTGAATTCATATTTAGTACAGTTGAGGAGATGGTGTGGGAGGAGTGGCTCCAAGCTACCTTTTCACTCCCCCACACCACAAGTCCTGAGGGTGTAGGAGCTGAAATTACACCCAAACAGACTGGTGGTAGCCTAAGACTGCTCTGAGTTGCAACATCTGAAGATGTACTCTAAGAATACTGTGGTCCTTGGCTGTTCTTCTGACTTGTCTTCACTCTAGTAAATCCTATCCTGAGTGGTGGGTGGGACTTGGACTCATCAGCTGCCAGTGGCTTTCCAAATATGCTGTAGTGTCTTAACTGGAGGGTCTGCCACAGAACTAGAAAGTTAAGACAAGCTTTGTAATGCCAAAACTTTACTTTTAATCTCCTGGTAAATGTGTACTTTTGGAAAAGATATAAAACAGATATTCATGCAGTGGGGAATATATTGGATTTCAGTTTGTATGTTCATTGAAATTTCAGCATAGCCCACAACAGTCTCTTTGTGTGTGTGTCCAGATGTTGAGATTGTACAAAGTCCAGTTTGGAAAATGTTGTTATTACAGTGATGTCTTGCAGCAACTGCAAATTATACTGAGCCTTTGGACAGGAATCTATTTCCTCCAACTTTTAAAATAAAACAGCGAACTTTGAGAATAGCAGGGGCTCACGAGGAAGGACAGAGACATTTGGAATTTAGGCCAAATGATTGCAAATCTCTTTATCCCATCACAGGGGTATTCTTCTTCCAGTGCGTATGTGTGCATGCACGTGCATAGAAGGTAGAAGATTTTTTTTCTCCCTAGTGACATCCATTGGGTTGACTTGGGCATCACTCAGGCATTTATTGCTACTGCTGCATCCTCTGCTGCACTTCCAGAGCTCTTCCTAGCTGCCTTGCCTCTGTGAGAACTTTTCCTACAGCTTCAGGTTTTCCCTGCTGTGAGGAACAACACCTGCAGTTTTGAGGCAGTGGGAAATTACCGTGCTAAAAATAGCAATATAGACAGCAGGCACTGCTTGTGCCCATAAAGAGCTGTGTTGATTATATTCTGTAATGTTTTGGAGTGTCTTTATTCAGCTAAGCATTGCCTCATCATCTACGCTACTGTTTATAGCCATTTTTGGGGGGCATACAGTATGTTTACGCGGCATGCTGCCTTAAGTTTAGGTTTAAGCTCAGGTGCGAGTGATAATACTTTAAATAAGCATTAATTGATAGCCAATTCACTATTCATTAAATAGTGTACCCAGAATGCGGTACAAGTACCACTGGTAGTACATGAAAGGATTTCAAGGGGTACGTGACAGAAAATAAATTAATATGAATCAGGAGATCAGCACTGGAAGAGGGAGTACGCTGATAAGGCTGAATTTCCAAAAGGGGTATGCAGATGTTTTAAGTTTGGAAAACACTGCATTAACGCATGGAGTGAGAGGAAGTATCATGTATCAAGCAGATGTGAACAATTCCCTCTGAACGACTGCTCATTTTGGCTAAGTATTAGGTTAGAATGGGTTTTGGACTGAAGAGGAGTATATTTCATTTCATTTTCCTGAAGGGGAACTACCATTTCAAAAATTTTGGGTAATACTTCAGTAAAGTAATTTATAAATGTCAATTTAGCATATAGGTATAATATCTAATATCTTTACCAATGCAGCACAGGACATTGTCCTAGTGTTAATTGAAAATTAAACTATTTTAAGGATCTCTCTTTCAAATTCTGTGCTTTCTTTTCTGTTCATTAAAATGTTCAGTGTCTCCTTACTTCTTTGAAGCACCTCTGTATTGGTTATTATTAAAATACCATCTAATGATTGCAAAGGTATTGTGATAATCCACGTATGAATCATTATAAAACCTTTGTAACCATTATGCAACTACAAATGGCCGAAATCAGGTTGTGAAAAGGATGTTATACTTTGTTGGTGCTCCTGTAGTAAACCTGTTTTCCTGGTGTTAATAAGGCTAGTGAGAATTTTTATTTTTCTAAAGGTTAAAAATTACTGTTTTACACTGTAAACTCAGGGTGAAATTCTGGTGCCATTGTAGTCAATGGTAATTTTGCCAGTGATTTCACTGGGTCTAGGATTTCATCCATATAACCTTCAAAACAGAAATTCTATATATGATGTTTATTATTATATATTGTATGCAATAATGCATATTATAATATAATCCTATAAATAAAATAACTGATGTTATTTTTCAAGAATTTGTTTGGAACGCGTTATTGCCAGGCCAGAATTCATAATCAAACTTTAGTCTGCAGCAAATATTCTTGACCAAGTTGTAAGGCTTAAAAAGTATATTTTATAATGGAAACTCTGGGAGGACTATAATTATATTTGTTTTAACATAAGCTGCTACTGAAAAGCCATTTGCCAGATTGCAACAAAACTTGAAAACTGATGTGCTGAAAAATTACTCCCCATTCTCCTTGAATTTGCTAAAAAGCAAGTAAACAAGTAAAACAGAATCTTTTACTCTTTTAAATATTATCAGATTTAACACTTGTTAAACTCTGTATCCTCAAAATCAATCTTGAATAGTGTTTTACTGTTCTGTTAAGCTAACCAAAAAAAAATCTATTTGTATTTGGTGCCTAAATGCTGTGAAAAAGTGTGCTTTAAAAATGACCTGCATAGCTAGAATTACAGTTCTTTCTGTGTCTTCTCTTGAACCGGTGTATTCCAGGAATTGCAGAACATAAACCACCATCTGATGCTTTCAGCACTGAACTTGTGAGTGCTGGCATTTTTCAAGCTGCTAGACAGCTGAATTCTTAGAAATGTTTTGATTAAAGAGCAGCTGAAAAACAGAGTATCCAGTTAAACTGTGGGGAGAATATCAGTCGCTGATAGATACACATGGAGATGCTGAACAGGGACGGGAATTTAAGAATTCAGTTACACCTACATGGGGATTTGAGGGAGACAATGAATTCTTTGAGCTGGAATTTTAATGTGATACCCTGGAAGAGTACAGATACATTTCAAAAAGCACCATTGACAGTTTACGGACATGGTTAAGATTTTGGCTTTAGTTCTGTCTTTGAAAGATGGTACCTAAAGCCAGAAAATGGCCTTTGTTGCTGAGGCCTTTAATCATTGATTTGAATCACTGTGCAGTAATTAACTGGAATGCATGACTTCAAGTTGTGCTTGATTTGCATTAACACGAGTTAAACACGACCCAAAACTGCTCTGTGGCTGTCTGCTCACCTTGCTCCTGCAGCTGGGGGAAGCTGGGCAAACACACAGGGGCACCACTGTGACTTCTCCCTGGCTTCTCCCAGTTGGGAGAAGCCATGCCGCAGCTGTGTGCCTGGTGTAGCTTCTCTCAGCTGGGGGAAGTGGGGAGAAAGCCCCGCTGCTGTAGCTTCTCCCCAGCAGGGAGAAGCTGGAGAGAAGCTGCACCTGGTTCACAGCTCTCCACTTCCCTGTGGGAACCAGGAAACTGACCAGCACTGGTGCTGGCCAGTTTCCCAGCTCCTACAAATGGAGGGAAGCTGGGAGCCAGGCTGCCACCTGGTCCCTGCCTCCACTCTACTCTCTGGAGGCAGGAAACTGACCAGGTGCCCCCATCAGTTTCCTGGTTCCCCTGCTTTGTGTAGGAAATTTGACTAACGTTGGGGTTGTGTTCTTACAACCCCTGTGTAAGTTGGGGGTCTACGGTAATAACTGACATCACTTTATTCAGCAGCTGAATTATTTAATCAATTTCTGCCTCAATTTGGTTCTGTTTAGCTCATAAGAATTGACAATCCAAAATGCATATCCTTTGTAAATATTTTCCAAGCTTTATGTTAATCCATGGATTCCAAAGTAACTCCTTGTTGCCTGCAAAATCATTTATTTATTTATTTATTTTTAAGTCTTGTGAAGAAAAATTTGAGATTCCAGAGGCCCTCTTCACTAAAAGGCCAATCTAAGTTTGTGATATGTTCAGATTAAAAACAAACAACCCCCTGAGCTTATCTGTAGAGTTTTATTTTCCTACAGAAAAGTTTGGCTCCAGGGAGGTAGTTGGTATGTGCTAGTAGAGCACCAGCTTGTTAAAACAGGCTAAATTCTGAATCAGGTTATGAGTTTTGTGCCATCATGCTATTATCATTTTTTAGTGTCACATACTGTACTCATTTGGTCTATTCAAGAGAGGCTCACTGTTTGAATACCTGGATATACAGCACTTCTCTTGAGATGTGATAGGTTAAAGTGTGGAAAGTTATTGAAAATGGGAGCGCGTACTGCCATATGCTAGTGGTTTTCAGCCTGTGGCCAATGGACCCCTAGGGGCCTGCAGATGGTGGTTAAGATTTTCAAAGGGATCCGTATCTCTTATTTGGAAATTTTTAGTGGTCTGCAAAAATTGGAAACCACTGCCTTACACAGAATTACAGGTGAAACAGTGACTCACATGTTTAGATGTACAGAGAAGAGCATGCAAGGGTGAGTTACCTCTGACTTACACATAATGTTTTGGCACTCAAAAAGCGATTTGTAAGCACATGCATGATCTTGCAGTAACACAGAAGCTCAATTGCTTCAGTAAAACAAACCAGTCTTCAAGATTTAGAAATAACGGCAACTGAGTCAGCTACCGGAAAAGAGCTTATGTGAGGAGCAAGTGCTAGTTTCAGTCCAGAAGGCAACTTTACTGATCACATTTGAAAATACAGAGAGTTAGGATACCTGAAATTGGGATTTATAATTGAAATGATATGCTGTATGGACTTTGGCATTGACTGCTATAATATGAAATAGAAATTAAAATGTATTAATAGGCCTATCTCATTTCTCCTTAACTCAGTTTTGGAGGTTGTTGTTTTGAGAGACTTGTTCATTGCTCTGATAAATTCTTGTGAGGCAGTGTAATAACAGTTGATCAGATGTAAGCAGAATTTGTAATTTAATTTCCATTTAATTGCTGTTATAGAGTCTGACAGAAAAGCTGCTGAAGAAAGAACTTGATTACACCCAGTTAGAAGAAAGGCACTGTGAAGAATCAGCAAGTAAAAAGAGCATGCAGGCAAGCCTTCATCAAAAGGAACTGGACCTGGAGCAGCTTCGAGCAAGGCTGTCTGCATCTGAAGCCTCATTGCAGAGGTTACAGACAGAACTTTGTGAGAAGGGGGAAGCAAACCACAAACTTAAGGAAGAATTGTCAGAAATAGAGACAAAATATCAGCATCTCAAGGCGGAGTTTAAACAGCTGCAACAGCAGAGAGAGGAAAAAGAACAACATAGCCTACAGCTGCAGAGTGAGCTAAATCAGGTGTGGTTCCTTCAACAACATTACAGTTTCATTCATGTTGTTCATCTCAATACTACACTTTTCTCTGTATATTTGTATACCTATAAAATAGAGCTTGTGTGTATCTGCGATGTCTTTGTTTAAAATCTCCTGCAACTATAATACTGTGTGTGCGTGCATGTGCGCTTGCTTGCTTGCGTGCATATGTTTGTTTACTGGAGGGGGAAAAAGTTGCTAAATATGTGTTTTTTTTCCTGGCTTTTAAAAAAGAAAAATAAATTTCAAGCATCATATTTTAAATGGCCACAATAGAGAAATAAGCAAAGAACACAAAGAAATGCAAGCGGTGCAGGTTGACTCTCTCTAGTCTGGCTTCCTCAGGACCTGACTGGTGCCAAATGAGAGAATTTTCTGGACCGCAGGAGGTCAGTATTGTCTAGCAGTATTACCGACACTTCCACTGCTTACTGGGCTCTTAGAAGACATTTAGTCTTTGTCTAAGCTGCAGGTTTCCGTAGGGAGACCAGAGGTCTCTCAGCAGGTCTGCTGCATCAGGGGCATGCCAATTTGCGTATCTTTTGCCTTAGGGGTAAATTTAGGGTTAATAATAGGACAGAACACTGAGAGCCAAGACTTGTGGCTGTAAACAAACTTTATGGGACCACAGGAACCTTGGCCACACCCACGATAACTAAATCATGCTTGATTACAGGTGTTGAAGGACAAGAGAGAGCCAGAAGAGAGAGGTTCAATCTGTAAAGGGAAAAGAGTACAGAAACTTACTCTAATCAGTTCTTTCATACTTAAAACTAGTTACAGGGCCAGACACTAACTTGGGGCAAGTTGGTGTAGAGTTATGCTGACTAACACTAGGTGAGAATCTGATCCATAATTTGTATTTCTTTAATTTTATATCTCTAAGAAGATGAATGCTGTCAGCTTAAAATAATGTAAAGTGTTGCTCTATGTGAAAGGAACCTCTAATTCAGGGGTGGCCAACCTTTTTGCGTAAGGGGCCCTGTGGCAATTTTTTACATGTTCCAGGAGCCAAACCCTCCCTTCCCTCCATCGCCAGGTTTAACCCCTTTCGGTCCCAAACCCCATTTCCAGGTTTAACTTTTCTCAGACGATGAGCTCCATGTGTGGCCACTGCCTCCCCCCACTTCTCAGTGTGGCTGCACAGCTGCAGCTCCCCCTAGCTCTTCTGTTCACTTCCCCCATCCGCAGTACAGCGGCTCCATGCCCTGCCACACTGAAATAATGGAACTAAATTTAATTGGTTTAATGGCCAGATCTCTCCCACTGCCCTGCCAGCCATTGCACCAATTAAATTTAGTTCCATTATTTCAGCCACGGCAGAGCAGGGAGCTGCAAGACAAGTCAGTGGGAGCAGCATCTGGAGCCGCAAGTGGCTCTTTAAACAGCTGCATGCGGCTCTGAAGCCACAGGTCGCCGACCCCCACCCTGAATGCGCCCCATGCCCCACCCTCAGTTTGGCTGGCTCGGGTAAAATGGCACCACTGCTGTAGGAAAAGGCTTTGTGGACTGGATGAAAAGGCTTCGTCAGCCGGATTCTGACCCACAGGCCACGTTTTGGCCACCCTGGCTCTAACTCCTTTAACCCCATAAATATTTCTTTATAAGTTGCTTTCCATTTTTGAAGAATAATATTTTCTTATTAACTTAATTTATTCTTAAAGCTTATTTCTTGTTTTCAGAGGGTTTGTCTGCATTGTGCTTTAATCCACCTCAGCTGGAGTGTAAATTCTAATGAATGCTGCTGGTTCAGGAACTAACTGGCCCCTGCTGGTGTACACTGAAAGTTCACTAGTGTATGGTAATGTAGTCCCCTTTTAAGTACTACTACATTAGTATCCAATGAGGAGGTGTTAGTGTGCACCTGCAGAATCCACACAGGTCAGTTAGTTTGCAGTATGCTGATGCATGTTGGAATTTACACCCCTGCTGACGCAGACTAAAAGGTACTGTCTAGATAAGTCCTGAGATCAATAATTTCCACATTCGTCATGCCCTTACCCAGAAATAAATAACATGGGATCTTGTGGCATAGCTTTGATATTTCTCTCGGTGGGGGTTCTTAGTTAAGTGGTCATTGTATTGCGTTTGGTTTCCCTGACTTTTTTTTTGTTTTTTTGTTAGTTACATTTTTTCCTGACTCTAGGTGTTAAGTATTAACAAATGAAAATGCTACTTAGCTCAGTGGTGGGCAGCATGTGGCCCAACAAGGTTCTGGGTGTTCCCTGAAAGACATTTTGTTTCCTGAACAACAAGAAGTCTTGTGGCACGTTATAGATTAACAGATATTTTGGAGCTTGAAGCGGGTCTTTGCCCACGAAAGCTTATGCTTCAAAATATCTGTTAGTCTATAAGGTGCCACAAGACTTCTTGTTGTTCTTGAAGCTACAGACTAACACGGCTACCTCTCTGATTTTGTTTCCTGTAGCCCATGATTCCACTGGCTTCCATTCATGTAGGTTTTTTTCCTCCTAGTATTACTGAAGTGACATGCACTTAAAGCAAGGGCACATGAAGGGAGGTGAGTGCCAGTTGCACACAACATTGACTGTGAGAGCCATGCACTCCTTCTGCAGCCAAAAAGCTGCTATGGTTCAATCAGCATATCCTGCAAACTCTAGGTGCAGGTGCAGTTAGCAAAACTGCCTATCTTAGGAGACCAACAATCTTGTGGCCCACTCACTAGCCTAGGCTGCCCATTGCTGACTTAGATTGTTGGGTTTTCTTTCTAGATATGAAAATGATCAAGACTTCTTCATGTTTGTAAAAGTTGTGCAGGGCTGTAAATAACAAGGAATAGTAGAGTAAGTTGTGATGGGATGAAAACGTACAAAAGAAAGTTTTGGTGGAATATCATGAAAAGTGTCCTAGTTTTAAAGCTTATTAGAAAGCAGGTTTGTACAGAAGAAGCAATGGACACCAAAGTCTTTGATTCTTTAAAAAATGTACCAAGCAGTGAATGTGTTACAAAGAATGCTGCATGACCAGAGGAACAACATGAAGTTCTAATAGTTTTTTTTCCAGTTTTCTGATTTTTGGTTCTGTGTTGAGCCTTTATATTGGGATGCGTATAGTGAACAGTTTTGGTGTCCTTTCGTGTGCTAAACCCTATAGAGTATTATCAAAGTTATAGTCTCGGAACTGTGGCATTGACCCACTATTATTCAGTGTTCAAGAAAAGTTGACTTTGAGGTACAGTTTTGTTTGATCTTTGTTTTGTTGGGTGCCTCTGTGTATGTAGTGTACAAGGGTCCGAGAGATGTTTGTGTTTCAAGAATCATGCTCAGTCCTTGAATAAGAAAACTGTGGCTTATTCTAGCTTGGTTTACTTTTCTTTTAGGCCTGTGCTTCTACAGCCTTCCCCTTTTCATTAAGTAATTTAAATACAACTCAGACAGACTCTGTTGTGAAAGCTAGTTATGTGGTAGCAAATCTGATTGCAAAAAAATCAAAACCATTTACTGATGGTGAGTTTATTAAGCAATGTATGGAAAGCGTGGCAGATATAATTTGTCCTGATAAAAAACGGATTTTTCTAAAATCAGTTTCTCTCACCAGACTATAGCCAGGCGAATTGAAGAAATAGGAAAATCTATCGAAAGAGATTTGGAGGATAAAGCTGCTAATTTCAAATTTTATGCTTTGGCGATAGATGAAAGTACTGATGCTACAGATATGGCTCAACTTGCCATTTTTATTAGGGGTATTGATAACGAATACAATTTCACTGAAGAAATGGCTTCTTTGGTGCCATTAAAAGACATAACTAAATCTCTTGATTTGTATGAAGCAGTAAAAATTACATTAAAGCGATTTGCTTTAACCTTTGACAACATATCTGGTATAGCTACTGATGGCGCCCCGGCTATGCTTGGTAAAAAAGAGGGACTTATAAAACTAATAGAAGATGGTGCAATTGCCACAGGCAACTCACGTTTGATGAAATATCACTGCATCGTACATCAAAAAAATTTATGCACGAAAGCTTTAAAAATGGATGATGTCATGCGAATTGTCATCAAAGCTGTGAATTTCATGAAGTCCAGGGGATTGAATCATCGCCAATTCCAGGAGTTCCTTAAAAGTATGGATGCTGATTATGGGGACATCATTTACTTTTCTGAAGTAAGGTGGCTAAGTCGGGGTAAAATGTTGAAAAGATTTTATAATTTGCGAAATGAAATTAAGTCATTTATGGAATCAAAAGGAAAATTTGTGCCAGAATTTGAGGATGAAAAATGGCTGACAGATTTAGCATTTTTGGTGGATTTGACCTCTCATTTACATGAGTTAAACATGCGTCTTCAAGGTGAAAATCAACTTATCCGTGCTATGTTTCAAACCATAACAGCATTCTAAATGAAACTTAAATTATGGCTAGCTCAAGTTACGGTAAAGAATTTTAAGCATTTTGGTCAGTTGGCTAAACACAGTCCTGTGAACAGTGAAAAATATGCAGCCTTGCTTTCCGTTTTGATACAGGAATTTGATAATAGGTTTCAAGATCTTTGAAAAAATCATCAATTTTTTGGTATATTTGTGACTCCATTTTTCAGTCGACATAAATACATTACCTGTGAATTTTCAAATGGAATGTATAGAGTTGCAATCAGACATTCAACTCAAAGAAAAATTGGATCATGTCTCTTTACTAGACTTCTATAAGTCCTATCTTCCCAGAGAAAAATATCCCTCGCTTCACAATCACGCCTTATTCATGTCATCGCTTTTTGGCAGTATGTACATTTGTGAACAACTTTTTTCAAGGATGAAGCACACAGAGTAAAATTAGATCAAAATTTTCTGATGGGCACTTTGAGAACTCACTAAGAATTGCGACCATTTCCATCGAACCAGACATTGATGCATTGGTTTCACAAAAACAAGCTCAAATATCCCACTAGTTTTATGTTTATATTGCCCTCTTTTGTTTTAATGTTATAATAAAAATATAAACAAATAAAGGAAGTTTGTTATTTATATACATTAACTATATTATATATTTTATATGCGGCCCAGGCAAGCCAAAAGGTTGGACACCCATGTTATAAAGTGTTGGACGCAGCACAAAATATATGCTGTTCTCATGAAAATATTAATAAAATACAAGTCAGTTTTGACTAGGACATGTTGAGAAAAGGGAAAATATTGTTAGTTTCTGCAGTCCCAGAATTTTTTTTTCAGATGAGATTTTACCTCACATGAAGCTGAGGAGGTGGTTTTGTTGAAAGCTTTAATATCTGATCTGGTCCTAAATCAGTTGTTTCTTTTAATTTAAAATGAAATTTTAAAAATGGGAAATAGTATTTTTAAATATTTAATTTATGAAACTCTCTGTACATGTATGCAATTATTTTTATAAATGGACTATAACACACACAGTTAGTTCATTAGGATTAATCATTTCTTGGGGACTAAAGGAAAATTTATGGCCATACCGTGTTATGTATGTTCCCTTATGTGTCATCATGTTACATTGTTCATGATGATGTAGTGACTTGACATTTGCTATATGACTAGACGTGATTTATACAGTAGCCCAACTCATTTGCTAGTGGAGCACATCTGTGTGTCCTCTTATCAAAATTGTCTCAAATAGTTTTTGGTCCAGATCCTGGAGTGTTCCATGCATGTCTGCAAGGTACTGGGCACCCTCAACTGCTGTTTTAGCCAGCAGTTGGAAACCTCGGAACATTATAGGGTGATCTCTTAGTTTTCAGAAGGAAATGCTCATCACTAGCAGACTTGGCTGTCTTATGTAATGTTAACATTTCTGATGCAGTAGTTTAAAAAAGTATGGTTTCTCTGTTTGGTTTCCATTTTGCTTGGTGCTGGTGGGAAAGGCACTGTGACTGTACAATTGGTGGTAGAACTTGTTTATGGAGCACCCAAAAGTGTGCTCTATAGAGAATATGAAAGTGTAAGATGGGCCTGGCCCTGAACTCATTATGACTTGGGGCCAACGTGTGTGTTTCCATGCAGCCTGTTGCAGGATCGGGACTTAAGTTTTTATATAATATGGCAAGAAAAAGGTTGAGAGATGAGGGAAGAAAATAAAAGGGTTTTAGAAAAATGATTTTCTAATTTTAAGTTTTTGATATGTTCATATATCTGTGGGTTGGCTAAGTGTGTGCCTGTACAATATACTTTTTTGAAGTGCCATGGCAAAGTGGATTTCAGTGAGTTATTTGAAAGAGGAGAGGCTGATGGTTTGGTTAGATGGAGATTAAAAGGATGTTCTTCTTCAAGTGGTCCCCGTGGGTGCTCCACAATAGGTGTCGGGCTTGCCCGGCGCTGCAGATCGGAATTCTTCAAGCAGTTTCTCCTGGATCGCGCATGTGCTGGCGTGCACCGCTGCCTGCGTGTCCCCAGCCATGTGCGCAGTCCGGTCCCCGCCAGTTCCTTCTCAACTGCCATTGGCTGCAGATGGAATCTGCTCAGGCTAAGGCCAGAGTCAGATAAGATAGCTGTTTTTCGTGTAATTTGTTGTTTTTGTCACTAAAAAAAAAAAAGGAAAAGAAAACAAGGACAAAGAGAATATCAGCAAAAAAAAAAAAAAAGAGAGAGAAGCGGACGAGAAGGCCACTTAGGCCACCCGCTGCCCTGCAGGCCGGTGATCGCTATTTGGGGCAAAAAGGCACTGATTATGCGCTAAGTACCCTACTAACACTAAAGGACTCACTGCGATGGCCTCCTCAGGTTTTAAAAAGTATGAGTCATGCCGTGAAGCTATGCTGGCCTCCGATGGGCATAGTGAATGCATCCGCTGCTTGGGGGAATCACACGTTACCCAGAAGTGTTCTCACTGTGCTAAGCTCACAGCCAGGGCCAGGAAAGACAGAGAGATGAGTCTTAAAATGCTCTTGTTTGATGAGGCTCTCCAGCCGGAGTTGCCGGAGAAGCCTCACCCAGAAGGGCCCTCTGGGTTGCATAAGAGGAAGGCAGCCTCTCTGACCCCCTCGGTGCAGAAAAAGAGGAAACTCTCCCCGGCTCGATCCTTGCCGGTGAGTTCAGCGAGCAGGATGAGCAGCGCACAGAACCCCCAGCCACGAGCTCAGGGAAGCAGTGGCGCGGCAGCGCATGTGGCAGAGGCGGAGCCTCCGAGTACACAACAGCCAGCAGCAGGGCGACGAGAGTGTCAGCGACGCAAGCGCCGGAATCGGCGGCACCGTTGCAGGTGGCACCGGCCCCTGCGGCACGGAGCCTGCAGGCGCCGGAGGAAACTACCCGCACGGCACCGCAGCTGAGTGTGCCGAGCGCGGTGCCGACAGCGGGGCCGAGATCCCCGGCACGGGAGCGGGTGGTGCCAGCCCCGCAGGGGAGGGGCAAGGCTAAAGCAAAAACCCAACACCGTAGCCCATCTCCGGACAGGGCTGCGCTGCCTTTAGCACCAAGCCCTCCCCCCATGATGCACACGCCGCACCGAAGGCCTGTGACTCCACCGGCTTATCCAGAACCTCCCTCTCCATTCCTCCAACCAATGTCACCATGGCTTGGGCCACCTTCACCATTTCTGGGAACGGATCCCCTGGAGTACTATCACAAGCCAGTTTCGCCTCTATCTGTGTCGTCGCGGAGGTCTCGCTGTCCCAGGCATTGGGGGTACACTCTCCGTGCGTGGTCCAGGTCTCCATCCCCGGGCCCTTGCCCATGCTGCTATGGTCGTCCTCATCATGCTGAATAGACACCGCAGGCCTACATCCAGGGGCAGGTCCCCCCCTGCTGCTCAATACCCCTGTGTACACTCTCGATCTGGGACGGAAACACAGTTGTCTCAAGGGGAGTTAGTTTTAGAACCCCGGGACTTTCCTTCACAATCCTCCAGGGAGCGAGTGTATCATCGACCACAGGAGCCTGAGAGTTTGAGGGAGGTTTACCCCAGTGGTTCCTCCTCATCCTCCCCAGATGGGACCATGGTCCCCAGGGATGTCTCCGCCCCGGATGACCTTAAACAATTTCAAGAGCTATTCAAAAGAGTGGCTTTCACGCAAGATATTCAAACAGCAGAGCTGCAGGAGAAACATCACAAACTCCTGAAAAATTTGAGACCCCTGGCTTCATCCAAAATTGCTATTCCGCTGGACGAAGCCATTATGGAGTCAGCGACTACCATATGGCAGATTCCGGCCTCTATCCCGCCTACGAACAAGAGAACGGATAAGAAATATTTCGTCCCGGCAAATAGCATGGAGTTCCTTTTTAGTCACCCACAACCGAATTCTTTGGTGGTCGAATCGTCCCAGCAGAGGTCAAAGGCCTTTCAGTACAAATCGGGGGGATCGGACAAAGATGCTAAGAAGCTAGAGCTGTTTGGCCGGAAGGTATATTCCTCCTCTACCCTGCTATTGAGAGTGGCAAATTACGCGGCACACATAGCAAACCACAACTTTGATAATTACTCCAGGCTTACTCCCCTCATGGATTCACTCCTGGAAAACAAGAAGCCAGTGTTAAAGGCGATTGTTCAAGAGGGCTGCGCAGCATCGCGGATGGGAGTACAGATTGCCCTGGATGTGGCGGACACGGCGGCACGTGTAGCAGCTACAACAGTGGTCATGCGTAGAGAATCCTGGCTCCAGATGTCTGGTATCCCCAGAGACCTGCAGGCGAAGATGGTGGATCTTCCCTTTGATACACAAAAGCTGTTTGCAGACTCCACCGACTCGCTCCTCCATTCCAGTAAGGACTCGAGAGCCACACTTAGAACCTCGGGCATTTATACTCCCCCATACAGGAAGAAAAAATTTTACCCTCAGCAAAGACGCTACGCTTATCAACCACAGCGTGCTCAATATCAACGAGGCTACAACCAGGGGCGCCATCAACGGGAGCAGCAGTACAGAACTCCCAGGCGACATTCTCAACAAAGCCGTACGCCTTCGGGGCAGGCCCAAAGGCAGCAAGTTTGACGGGTATGTCGGGGGCTGCACTGTCAATACCATCGCTCAATGCCACTCTCATCTCATGTTCCATCATTGCCTCAGACCGTTCCACTCCCAATGGCAAAAGATCACCACAGACAAATGGGTGCTGGAGGTGATAGCCACGGGTTACACGATCCCCTTCCAGTCACTCCCACCGACGAAGCCTCCCACCAGGCCTCACCTCAGAGACGCTGCCCACGAGGCGAGGCTCAAGCAGGAGGTGGATCACCTTATGTTCATAGGGGCGGTGGAAAGAGTGCCGGAAAAATTCCAGGGGAAAGGTTTTTATTCATGGTACTTCCTAACAGAGAAGAAAACAGGAGGCTGGAGGCCCATATTAGATCTTCGGGGCCTCAACCGTTACTTGCGCAAACAACGTTTTCAGATGATGACAGTTGCCTCTATACTCACGGCACTGGACGATGGAGACTGGTTTGCAGCCCTCGACTTGGAAGATGCTTACTTTCATATAACAATCCACCCGGCACACAGACGCTTCCTCCGCTTCACGGTCGGCAAGGAGCACTTCCAGCACAGGGTTCTTCCGTTCGGCCTTTCTTCGGCTCCCAGAGTCTTTACCAAAACCCTGGCAGTGGTGTCAGCCTACCTGCACAGACAGGGGTGTTTATTTTCCCATATCTGAATGACTGCCTGCTGAAGGGGGCCTCGAAGGCGGAGGTCTCATGCATGATACACGTCACAGTGGACACGTTTTCTTCGCTGGGCCTAGTTATCAACCTCGCAAAGTCAAAGACCGAACCCACACAAGATATAGAGTTCATAGGGGCACACACAAGCTCTTTCACAGCAAGAGTATACCTGCCCGACGCCCGGTTCCGCGCTATCAGTGCGCTGGTGCAGGTCATCACATACAGCCCCATGGTGCCGGTCTTAACGTGCCTACAGCTGTTGGGCCACATGGAGGCAGCGACGTTTGTGGTACAGAATGCCAGGTTACACATGCGAAGCCTGCAGCATTGGCTGGCGAGCATTTACAAACCGGCATCCCATACTGTCCACAGGGTGGTGTCGCCCACGACAGAGGTGCGCAGATCCCTGGCGTGGTGGGAAAATCCCAAGAATCTGCTAGTGGGGGTGCCCTTTCACCAACCACAAATTTCTATTTTTCTTGCTACTGACGCCTCCCGCATAGGATGGGGAGCGCACATCGTCGACAAGGTGACGCAAGGGCTATGGTCCGCTGCGGAACAGACACTGCACATAAACATACTGGAGCTCAGAGCAGTGTTCAACGCCTGCAAACATTTTCGAGATTACCTGCACGGCAAAGTAGTCGGGATCAATACCGACAATACCTCCACTATGTTTTATATCAATCGACAAGGAGGAGCACGATCCCGTGCTCTATGTGCGGACGCAGTCCGATTGTGGAACCGGTGCATCGCCAACAACATAACGTTGAAAGCCTCATACTTGCCGGGTGCTCACAACGCGATAGCAGATCAGCTGAGCAGGCGCTTCGCACTCACGCACGAATGGCAGATCCGCTCCGATCTGCTACGGCGCATTTTTCGTACATGGGGGTTTCCCCAGATCGATCTGTTTGCCACCCAGTACAACAAGAAGTGTCCTCAATACTGCTCCAGGGCAGGAGTGGGACGGGGGTCCCTGGGGGACGCATTTATGATTTCATGGAGGGGCCCTCTACTTTACGCATTTCCCCCCACAGTGCTTATCCACAAGGTTCTGCAGAAAGCCAGAAGGGACAGAGCTCGCATGATATTCATAGTCCCAACTTGGGATCGGCAGCAATGGTTTCCCTTGCTTCTGCGCATGTCGGACCGCCCACCACTTTCTCTACTGGTGATGCTGGACTTACTTACGCAGGCTCAGGGGTCCGTAGTGCACCCGCACCCTCAGGGTCTGCGTCTGCAAGCATGGTTAATCCATGGCTCAGCTCCTTAGAGAGCATGTGTACGGAGGGAGTACAACAAGTCCTGGAATGTAGCCGAAGGACCTCCACCAGGAGGACTTATAAACAGAAATGGACTTGATTTACAGCCTGGTGTTCTGCCAAGCAGTTAGCTCCCCTTGACATTCCTATACCTGTAATACTAAAATACTTATTGGACCTCAAGAGAGGCGGGCTTTCTCTATCCTCGCTAAAGGTCCACCTCGCTGCTATATCAGCCTTTTGGCATACAGAGGAAGGGCCCTCTGTATTCGCCCATCCTATCGTCACAAGGTTCTTGAAGGGGTTGGTAAACCTGTACCCCCCTCGGAAACCGCTTCCACCATCGTGGAGTCTGGAGTTGGTGCTCAGCATGCTATCGGGTCCACCTTTCCAACCATTAGCCACAGTTCCCCTCCGTCTCCTTACGATGAAAACAACCTTCCTCCTTGCGATTACGTCAGCCCGCAGGGTGAGCGAGCTCGCAGCAGTTATGGCAACGCCGCCCTGCACAGTATTCTTAAAGGAGGCGGTAACCATAAGGTTGCACCCAGCCTTTGTTCCAAAAGTTTCTTCAGAGTTCCATCTTAACGAGCCAATAGTTTTACCCTCGTTTTACCTGAAGCCTCACAGCTCCAGCAAGGAGGCACTCCTGCATCTCCTGGATGTGAGGAGGGCGTTGGCTTTCTACATAAACAGAAATAAGTCCTTCCGGAAAATGGACAGGCTTCTAGTCTCTCTCGCTCCCAGGTGAAAAGGAGAGGGTCTCTCTTCACAGAGACTCTCAAAGCACATTGTGTCCTGTATAAAAATGTGCTACGAGCTTCGAAAGACTCCTTTGCTGGTCCCGCCTAGGGCTCACTCCACCAGGGTGGTGGTGGCGTCAACAGCCTTCTTCAGGGGCATCGCGTTAAAAGACATCTGTATAGCGGCGACCTGGTCACCCTACGACACCTTCGCCAAGCATTATGCCCTACATCAGGTATTTGAAGAAGATATCCGTCTGTCAACAGCAGTCCTCTCGGGGCAAGCTGCACATGAGCCGATTACCCACCTGCTTACTTGGGTTACTGCTGGGTAGTCACCTATTGTGGAGCACCCACGGGGACCACTTGAAGAAGAAAGAGAAGTTACTCACCTGTAGTAACGATGGTTCTTCGAGATGTGTCCCCATGGGTGCTCCAGCACCCGCCCATCCTCCCCGCTTTGGATCTCTGTCTGGTGTTTTTCAGGAGCATTCGAGGTGGTTGGTCAAGGAACTAGTGGGGACCGGATCACTCATGTGGCCGGGGGCGCGCGGGGAGCGGCGTGCGCCGGCGCATGCACGATCCAGGAGAAACTGCTGGAAGAATTCCGATCTGCAGCGCCAGGCGAGCCCGACACCTATTGTGGAGCACCCACGGGGACACATCTCAAGGAACCTTCGTTACTACAGGTGAGTAACTTCTCTTTGTGCACACAATGTCAGTAGCAGGAAGGGTCTGAGATAGTAATTGAGGGGTACAGAATAGTGCGATACAGTGAGAGGAGAAAAGAAAGGAAAATGTATCCCTCTCTTTTCCCAAGGAGTGTTAACTGCTAATAATAAATGTAATTTTTTAATAATACAGCTTTGAACATGTTTAGCCTCCTTAATGGTCATATGTTTTTAACTTTAAAGAGATTTTTTTCTTAATAGGTAAAATCACATAGTAACATTCTATACACTGTGTTAACGTCTTGTGCTATACAGCCCTCCTAGCTACCAGTTCATAATGTGTCCGCACTACGTCACACCATTCCCCCCAGAAGTCTATGGTTTAAGAGCTTTTGGCCACATATGCTGACTCTTGCTTCTATTGACTTATTTTTTGTGATCCTGAAGTAAAAAACAGGTATTGTGCTTAGCAGTGTCTGATAGCAAAAAAATACATTTCCATCACATTTTATATTAAAGGGACCTTTATAAATAGTTAATAGTGTTTTTTAAAGGAATGCTTAATTAATACAGCTTGCTAGCTGTCCAACAGGTCAGTAAGCTGCCTGTAAGCCTGGCTTGAAACAGTCTATAGCCCCTTCTTCTAACAAATTTATAACCATCTGCAGCACATGCTACTCATGTCTTCATCAGGTTTATAAAGCCTATTACTTATTTATTGACCCTTTCTACATTGCTTGTGAACATATATGTAAAAGAAAGTGTGACCTTTATTTCTGTAACATGTAAAATGTTATACTTGTTATGTTTTTTTTTCCCTCTGGAGCTCATTTCCTATCTTTGGTGTTTTCTCCCAGCATCCAGGTACCAGTGGCATCAGTGCTTAAGTCCATTGCTGCGGATTTAAACAAGTTTGCTCACTTCTTGCACATGGTTTTTAGAAGGAAATTAGCAATTTGCCACAACTTCTTGCCTCCAATCACACACAGAACACGAGTGTTACTGTGACACAGTTACCAATAGTCCGTCACCCACTGGTGGGATGACGTTTGATTTACAGTGGTTAATAGTGTGGACTTACAAAAGGAAATAATTTCATTTCAAATATTATTTTGCAGTGATGATGTAAGTGATCTAGTTAGGCTTTTCTACTATAAGGTCTCACCCAGTCAAAGTTTTGCATTGTAATACTTCTGTCAAGCTCTGTAGTTACTTGTTTCCCTTCTGAATCCACAAAATGGAAGTTCAGATGTATGTCTCCTGGTTGGGATACAGTGGTGTGTAGGTATTAGGAGGAGGTAACCAAACTCTAAAATTACAGCTAGAGGTTTTAGAGAGAAGTATAACTTCTTTGAATAGATGCGTTTTTTATAGCAAATAACTGCAAAAGAAACCTTCAGCTCCTTTAGCTGATGACAGTCTTTACTTTGTACTCTCCTAGGAGTTTCCTGTGCATCAGTCCACCCAAGAGAGTGGATTATAGGTCCTATGGGAGGACCTGGGTAGTAAGCTACAAAACGGTGTGTGACCAAAGAACACACCTAAAGATCTAACACATCTTGTGGAAGGAGTCGTTACCTCAGCTCCCCTTGTAATGGAAGAATGCCATGTGAGGTGAAAACACAAGTCCTCAGGGGCCCGCATAATGCAGAATACCGTGGTACTGGGAACATTGTAGCCAGTAACCTTGGCTTTGCTACATGTAAGGTCACCTAGCTCATGTGTAAGGGCTTCTATGACGGGACAAGGATGCTCCTGTGTAGATTTACGTGCAGTGGTCCTCTAATTTTGTCTATCCACGTGCAGAATAAAGTTTGTTATGTTCACTGAGGCATGTGTTGATGGGTACCACCAGTAGAAAGACATACTTCAGGCTATTGGTGATCTGTTAATCATCTGGGTGGCATTCAGATCTCTCCTGGGTGGCTGCCCAAACACTCAGTTTACAAGGAACACTACATACTTCCCACCTTCTCAGTATGCCAGCCCTTTTGAGCCTCTGCTTCTGCACATGCACTTGACTGATATTATTTGGTGCAGGTTTATGAGAATAATTCCCAAGATATTGTAGTCATCCCATTCTTGTATGTGATTAAAAACATGATGAAAATTATGATAGTGTGTGGATGAGTCTGAAGTACAGAACAGTTGCTGGAAAACTAAGACCAATATTTTCTTCCAGTTGCATAGCAAACTTCTGGAGACAGAACGCCAGCTAGGGGAAGCACATGGTCGACTTAAAGAACAGAGACAGCTCTCTAGTGAAAAGTTGATGGACAAGGAACAGCAGGTGGCTGATCTGCAGTTAAAACTTTCTCGTGCTGAAGAACAGGTAGGAATAATACATATGATCAGATTTCACTTTTGTTGTGCTAGTATTTGGTGTATTCTCCTTGTCATATCCTTCTCATGTTGTTGAGGGTTTGTGTTCACCTGGCAGCTTGGATCAAGTTTATGAAAACTTAATTGCATTTTCTAAAACTCGTTATTAAAAGAATCCTTAGTATTTTTTCTTTCGCAAAATAATTTATATGACAGTTACATTTTTTTGTTTTCAGAAGGCTAGAGAATTATTTCCTTATCTAGTGCCTAAATATGTAAGATGCTTTATAGGTAGATAAAGGGTTTGGTCCCTGCACTTGAGAACTTTGAGGCTAAGGGACTGAGCGTGCAAAAAGATCCACATGCACAGAATCTTATGCTCTGCATAGCAGAGTTTTGTGTTTATCTTTTTATGGGATCTGGGTCCCATTGAAGAAGTAATAGACCTAATATGTGATTATTGTGAATAATTTATATGTACGGGGGAATTAATGTCAGCAGATAGTAATTTTACTACTCTGTTGATAGGTCACATTTTTTACAATTGGGGTACTGTTTTGATAACATACTTGTTGCTGACCTATTTACGTTATCTGTATACAGAATTGTCAAACATCAAAGAGTAGTGAATTTTCATAGTTTTATACTGCGGTAGAGTGGACACCTCTAAACTTGAGGGTAAAACTTTGAAAATTTACCGCTCAGAATTTAGTGAGAGTCATACAGCTAACTTCGTGCAGTGCTTTGCGTGTTGGCTTTAGAATGTCTGTTAAGGTAAGCAGAGCATAAGGGCAGACGTATACGTAAAATGCTGCATCAGCACAACTGCACTGACCCAGTTTATTGCTGCAGCGCTTTAATAAAAGCTGTCCTGTCAGTATAATTAATCCACTTCCCTTAGAAACAGTAGCTATGATGACTGGAGAAGGTCTCCTGTAGACCTAATGCTTTCTGTAATAGGGGCGAAGTGTATATAGCTACCTTGCTCAGGGATGTGGATTTTTCACACCTTGGAGCGACACAGTTATATCAGTGTAAGTCTGTAGGATGGACCAAACCTAAGTTGCTACTACAACTGATAATGATAATTAGTGTTCAGTATATTTTATGTAAAATAATGCAAGTCTGACACTTCAGATACTTTTTGTTATGTAGAAATTGCCCACTGTCAGTATTCAGAAGTACTCCAGTGCTGTGTGTGTTCTTCGCTGTAGAACTGGTATGACAAATTACTACTGTTAAATCTGTTTAAAATGTTAACCTGTTTAGTGTACAGTCTTTTCAGTTTTAGAATGAATGATAAATGTTATTGAACTACTGAATTGTGCTTGTCAGTTTTCAGTCAACAGTCCGTGACTGTTTTTTTAAGCTAAAGGAAAAAGCAGCAAATTGCACTGAATTACAGCATCAGTTAGATAAAGCAAAGCAGCAGCATCAGGAGCAACAGACACTTCAGCAAAGCACTACAGCAAAACTGAGAGAAGCTCAGGTAAAAAAAACAAACAAGGCATTCTTGTCCAACTAGTGTATTCATATTGCCAGTGCCCTGCAACATGTAACAAACAAGCTGCATGATTGCCTAATGTACAAAATTTTCTTTTTTAAATTAAATAATATTGAAAAAGAATTCAAAATAACTTTGTGAAAATTGATATCTAACATTTTATGCATCAGAATTAACTTTTAGGGCCTCCATACGTAAATAAACTATTTTATGTGTTTTTAGAATGATTTGGAACAAGTACTGCGTCAGATTGGCGATAAGGATCAGAAAATTCAAAATCTTGAGGCCTTGCTACAAAAGAGTAAAGAGAACATTGCACTATTAGAAAAGGAGAGAGAGGACTTATATGCGAAAATTCAAGCAGGGGAAGGAGAAACAGCAGTTCTTAACCAGCTGCAAGAGAAAAATCATACTTTGCAAGAACAGGTGAGAAATGCAAAAGCCTTCACCAATATTAAGGAAGTATTCTTATTTGTGTAAGAATAATCTCCTTTGTTTCTATCACCCAGTCTGTAGCATCAGCCTCCAGTGTAGTTCGTTTCTCTTGGATACTGTTGGTATGTCACATCCCAGTGCATTTGCAGTTGTGTGGTTTGGATATAAAGAATGTTGCTCTCACACATAATCAAAATAATTTATTATTTTTTCTTATCTCTATGGAAATCTAATTGATAACATAATTTGAACAAGAAAAACATGTTGAATATGATTTAATGAAAATGTCTTTGAAGTTGGAAATTACAATACTAGTGTTGCATCTGAAAGGTATATTATTATGTTTTTGAGGTATTTTTAAAGTAAATTTAGCTCACATGTTCACTATCTTAAAATATGTGTATACACATACATATTTTTAAAAAGCTGTACTAGAATCAGTACTTCTTGTGCATGTAATTTTTACCTCAAACTTGTGCAAAAGATAATTTATTGTACATTAGTGACTCTTTATACTTAAATGACTTTTTTAATATTCTGTTTAAAAGATCTGTATGTTAATATTGTTGCATACTAACAAAGGTTATTAGAACACGGTGTATTTAATTAAATGGAATTTAGTTAATGTTTGTTGCAGACATAGAGCTTTGACACTGGCAAAGTTTCAGTTGATAGCAGTATATTATCTTCTGAATGTTCACATGTAACTCACATTTGTGCTAATGGCAACGTAGATATACTCTTATCCTGATAAGTTTATAACCCAAGGATGGATGCTTATGAACACTTATACATATATCAGTGGGACTAATCATGTTGTGTAAAGTTAAGCAGGGGCATAAGTGTTTGCAGGTTCAGGCCTTAAGAGACAGGTGAAAGGAGAGGGATACAGTCAAATATATACATTTATTAATGGATTTACTTGTAAATTCTTGGCAAATCTATAATCGGTGAACAAGTGCTATGCATGTCATTTTTCATACTGCTATGAGCTGGGTGGATCCTTTTTGTGTGTCAATTTAACACCTTATTCAAATAGATTAGTGAACACACAAAATAAAACTCAGTAGCATCTTCCCAGAATCTTGCACCATGTAGACGGAGGGTTTGACTGGGTATTTTAACCAAAAGTATATGTGGGAGGAAGTGGGCATGGAGCATAGAGAAATGGAGAGCAGACAAGATCTGAGAGAGGAGAGACAAGAAAGCCAAGCAGGAGCACAGAAACACAGTCTGACTTTTCAAAAAGCTAGAGAGCTTTTTGGAATGGTATTGTGGCTTGTGGGTTGTAAACTTAAAACCTGCACCTTTTGTTCTTGGTTACCTCTGTATTCTGAGGCCATCATTTTGTACATTCCTTCCAATGAATAGAATTCAGCAAAGAAAATACATCAGATTCTGTTTCCTGCTGCATCATCCCCTGAGCCTCAAACTATGACTTTCCACTCAGGTGGAAAAGGGGCAGGCATACATAACCAAAGTGTTGAATCCATGCCTTAAATGCAAAGCTCAACTCAGTGTAACTATTGAGCCATAGTTGGAGCCTCCATGATGTGTTTATATTATTTTTCTTACAAATAAAGCAAGAGTCAACCATTCTTATTGGTGTCTCAACCTAGCCATCACTAACTGGTACACACAAAAGGATGCACTCGTCAGAGTGATCATGCTTACTGGGTTTGAATTTCTTGTCAAAATAGTTATGCTTTTAAAAGTTGGGGTGACTGCAGTTTTATACACAAAAATGAATGCACTCTTGCAGTCCAGAAAGGGAAACTTAGTGGAATCAGTAAGTGGTGAAATTGGTCAATATTGGGGTTTCTTAATCAAAAAAATGTTGATTAAATTTAATTTTTTTTATTTTGCCTTTGGACTTTTAACTGGCAGCTTATTATATTATAGGTAACTCAGCTCACAGAAAAGCTGAAGAATCAGTCAGAAAGCCATAAACAAGCCCAAGAGAATTTGCATGAACAGGTGCAAGAACAGAAGGCACATCTGAGAGCTGCTCAAGACCGTGTGCTCTCCCTAGAAACAAGCATTGGTGAATTAAACAGTCAGCTAACTGAAAGCAAAGAGAAAGTATCCCAACTTGATTTACAGGTAATTTGCCTTTGTACTGTATACTAATGGAAAAAAATTCTGTCATATTTCATTGTGGGAAAAAGTGGCCTTTTTTCAGTATTCAAAGCTAGTAGACTGAGTTTCTACAAAAGTTTCTCTGTTTTGTGAGCAACAAAATAAGATGCCATAAAGAAGATACAATCCAGCAAGACATCAGCATTTCCAAGACTTCCAAGCAGTCCAAGGATTGCAGCCAAAAAAATCAACACACCGGTGATAACACCCAGCAATCAAGGAAGGAAAAGCTTTGTCTCCTTAAAAGACTTAAACTTCCTCTGTGCCTGAAGGGCTAATAAGCTCATTTGAAAACTCTCTTTTAATGGTTCTACAATCCACATGCTGGGGAGAATTTGTCAAAACATGGCCAAGAAGCACCTGCTGCAACCCAGAATTTTAGTAGATTTCTGATATTGAAAGTGGTTTTATATTTTATTGGGGCGTTTCTTTCTTCTCTTTTTTTGTCCAAAGCAGTTCCAACAGGGACTTAATCACAATTGAGAGATGCTGAGAACTTGTCTATAACTAAAATGATGCAGCGAGCCTGCCGTAGTGCTTCGGTAAAAACACTGCCTGTGGTGGTGGGAAGACTTCTCCCTTTGGCATTGGTATTCCACCTCCCTTAGAGGTGGTATTCACTTGCTGGTCCTAGTGCTCTCGACATCTGGGTTAGACTGGTAAAGTGCATTGCTCAGGACTATGGATTTTTAACATCCTTGAGTGTGACATAGTTATACTGACTTAATTTCATTGTGTAGATCAGTCTGAGTATATTGAAGCCTGCTACAAAGAGACTCTTATTCGGGTCCACTTTGGTACCAAATGACTGGAAGACGGCCAATATAACACCAATATTTAAAAAAGGCTCTAGAGGAGATCCTGGCAATTATAGACCGATAAGTTTAACATCAGTACCAGGCAAATTAGTAGAAACACTAGTAAAGAGTAAAATTGCAAGGCACATAGAAGAGCACGAATTGTTGGGCAAAAGTCAGCATGGTTTCTGCAGAGGGAAGTCGTGTCTAACTAATCTATTAGAATTCTTTGAAGGGGTTAATAAACATGCGGACAAGGGGCACCCAGTGGACATAATATACCTAGATTTCCAGAAAGCCTTTGACACGGTCCCACACCAAAGGCTTTTATGTAAATTAGGTGGTCATGGGATTGGAGGAAAGGTCCTTTCATGGATCGGGAATTGGTTAAAAGACAGAAAACAAAGGGTGGGAATAAATGGTAAATTTTCACAATGGAGGAGGGTAACTAGTGGTGTTCCCCAGGAGTCAGTCCTGGGACCGATCCTGTTCAACTTGTTCATCAATGATCTAGAAAATGAGGTAAGCAGTGAGGTGGCAAAGTTTGCAGATGACACCAAGTTGTTCAGGACAGTCAAAAGCAAAAGGGATTGTGAAGAACTACAAAAAGATCTCAGCAAACTGAGTGATTGGGCAGCAAAATGGCAAATGAAATTTAATGTGGGTAAGTGTAAGGTAATGCATGTTGGAAAAAATAACCCAAATTACACGTACTACATGATGGGGTCAAATTTAGCTACGACAGATCAGGAAAGGGATCTTGGAGTTATAGTGGATAGTTCTCTGAAGACATCCACGCAGTGTGCAGCGGCAGTTAGTAAGGCAAATAGGATGTTAGGAATTATTAAAAAAGGGATCGATAATAAGACAAAAGATATCATACTTCCCCTATATAAAATTATGGTACGCCCACATCTCGAGTACTGCGTGCAGATGTGGTCTCCTCACCTCAAAAAAGATATATTGGCATTAGAAAAGGTTCAGAAAAGGGCGACTAAGATGATTAGGGGCTTGGAAAGGGTCCCATATGGGGAGAGGCTAGAGAGACTGGGACTTTTCAGTTTGGAAAAAAGGCGATTGAGAGGCGATATGATAGAGGTATATAAAATCATGAATGGTGTGGAGAAAGTGAATATAGAAAAATTATTTACCTTTTCCCATAATACAAGAACTAGGGGACACCAAATGAAATTGATGGGTAGTAGGTTCAAAACTAATAAAAGGAAATTTTTCTTCACACAGCGCACAGTCAACCTGTGGAACTCCTTGCCCGAGGAGGCTGTGAAGGCCAGGACTCTATTAGGGTTTAAAAAAGAGCTTGATAAATTTTTGCAGGTTAGGTCCATAAATGGCTATTAGCCAGGGATAAAGTATGGTGCCCTAGCCTTCAGAACAAGGGCAGGAGATGGATGGCAGGAGATAAATCACTTGATCATTGTCTTCTGTTCTCCTTCTCTGGGGCACCTGGCATTGGCCGCCGTCGGCAGATGGGATGCTGGGCTTGATGGACCTTTGGTCTGACCCAGTGTGGCCATTCTTATGTTCTTATGTTCTTATGGGTCCCAGGAGGAATAGGGTACATTTGACCAGAGGTTTGGTGAATAGTCTAAGACTTGTCTTAATAAAGTGTCCATTGCTGAAATCTGGGAAGCAGCTGCTACTGGTATATGGGACATGGTTCATAATGATCATTGTTACAGCTCACACCTTCTCTTAGTTTATGTCTACACTGGAGCATAAAGTCGATTTTAAGGAACTTAACTTGATTTTACAATGTGTCTGTCTTCACTGCAAATACCATTAGATTGATTTTAAGGGGTGCTAAGGTTGACTTTCCTGCCCCAGCCCGGTGATGTAACATAATGCCAAGTTCAAATTTACAAGGTCAAATAAATGCTAGTGTGGAAACAAGTGTTACTTTAAATTGATTTGATCGGCCTCCAGAGTTATCCCACAGTGCCCTAAATGTGTCTGTTCTGGGCGCTTTCACCTCCACTGCTCTCCAGGTGTGCAGGAAGTAGAAAATAGGAAACCTGGCAATTTGAATTCATTTTCTTTATAGCCAGTGTGGTGATTGTGTCTACCCATGATTTCTCAGGGTCCCAAAAGATTTCTATCCTGGAGCCATCAGGAGAGCCTGGATCTCATTTCTGTGTGGGTGGATGAATCTGTATTGCATAAACAGCAGGGACACTCAGCAGTGCCTGATGAAAATCAAGCTCATCCACATGGTTTCTGGGCTGTGTGGATGATGCCTGCAGACAGACAGCAGCATGCCCTGGCCTGCATGAGGTGAAGGCTTCCTTACACAGGATTTAGCAGGAGAGGTTGAGAAACTTGTTTAATGTGTTCCTAGAGCACCCAGGCAAATGGGCCATTTCAACAGGTTGCTCAACTTGTTTTCTGATTTCACATTTGTATGGGCAGCCCCGCCTCCCTAAGACATCATGCAGCTGGCGGGCTAGACCCCTCCCCACCCCCGTGTGGCTAGCCATCTCACCACCACACCACAGGGTGGCTGGGCAGTGTGGACCATGCCTGCAGACAGCGCCATGTTCTGTCCTGCATGGGGCTTCAGAGTTGAGGGGGCTTACCCTAATTGGAACAGAAACAAAATGTGACTGGGGGATGTGCGTATTACTCTCCCTTCCCAAATCATGTGGCTCAGAGGAGGATTTCCTATGACGTAATGGAGCTTGTGGGCTCTCTCTCTCTCTCCCTGCCCTCTCACACACAAGCAGTTGCTAGGGCAAGAGCTGCTTTACCAGAAGAGGCAAGGGAATCCTTTAATTCTTTCCTTGACTTTTCTGTCTTCTAATGCTTCCTTAACTTTTCCTCCTGTTCTTGAGCCACTACTACTTCTGACAGGGTAATGGCTCCTTCCAGCAGCCGCTAGACATCAGTGCCCTCTGGGATTCTTCCCTTCTCTTCTAGTCTTGGGGATTCATAATATATCTGGAGCTACTACTTCTAACAGTCTCCTTGCCTCATGTTGGAGACATAAGGACAATGGCCCTCCTAGACTGTTCTTCACTGCTATATGGCGGCAAGTCACAGATTTCTCTCTCTCTCTAGTTCAAACCTGGCTCCTTCAGCCAGATACACTGCCACTACACTACCACTTTTTTGCTGTGTCTTCTTTCTTTGTGATTAATATGAAGTCTTTCCCTAGTCACATGGATCCTGTTTGGTGTATTTTCACCAGGGGAATAGATGCTAACCACTAGAAAGCAATGCCTTCTGTCTTTCCTTCTCTTGTTTTGAGTAATGTTAACCATTAGACAGGGAATTCCATATTTTCCCTTCTTTGCTTGAGAATACCATGAAGGCTTTCACTGGTTGCATAAACCCACTTTGTTCCATTTGAGTATCATGGGGTTCAGCTTTTGAAGCCGACCTGTTTTGGTGTCTTTTCACTGATGGAAGAGACTTCTGAAAAATGGCTGTTTTTCACTTTTGTGTGGCGATGGCACGCAAATTTCTTTTTCTCTCTCTGTCTCTCTCTATTTCAAACCTGGTTCCTTCAGCCTCTCTCTCTTCACTTGAATTTAATGTCAATTTGAAGTCTCTTGAAACAATCTTTTATAAAAACTGCCTCTTTCTGTAAAGATGATTTTCTGTTTAAAAAGAAAAAAAAAGCTACCTCTTTCTGTAATGCAGATGACTCAAATGATTTCTCTCTTTGGGGACAGAGATTTCTGAAAAAATGGCAGTTTGTCCTCATTCTCCCATGCCATTGAAAACAATGCGGTCTGGGGAGATGACATCACACATGTCATCACATATTCGGGGCATTGTGGGATATTTGTGTGGCATTTTTTTCTCATAATGCACTATCAAAAGAAACCAACCAACCAACCAAAAAAAAAAAAAACCAAAAAACCCAGAATGCAATGGAACTGAAGGGCTTATGGGATAGGGTGCCCACAATTCATGGTCGCAGCAGTTGAACTTTGGCGATTTAGTGGGGATGCACTAAGTAGACTTTGAGCAGGTGTGGACACTCAACTTCGACTTTATAAAATCTAGTATTACAAAATTGACTTTAATAAATTCAATTTATTTCGTAGTGTAGACATAGCCCTAGTTCCAGGTATATGTAGATCACTGATCTCCAGAGGGGCAGGAATCAATGAAAACGGTTTAGGGTTTGATGTTGCTCCCATTAAATCAAATGGAAGCCTTGCCATTGCTTTGAGTAGGAACACAATGGAACCCTTAATCAGGGAGAAGAAAACATCTAACTTACCAAGAGCTAGAGATCTCTGAATATGACCCATACAGATCCACACTGACAAACCATTCATGTCCTTCAGATTCTGTTTTCTACAGGTAGGTGAGAACTGAGAGTACCTCTGTATCTATATGAACTGTTTCAGTGCATGTTTCAGAGCACATAGTAGTTTTCTAAAATATCTGCAAGTAATATTTTCTGGGTCCTCAAAGTACACAACTACTAGAGTATGGATGTGGGGAAAAGTAAGTTGGGTCCAATCTAATTTGTACTCAATGGACAAATATCCCTTGACTAAGAAAGGAGCTGGACTGGACTCCACAATTCTGAGAAGAACAGTTACTTGAAATTTTACTTTATTTTGTTTTGTTCCATTCTGTCTTCAGCTGTCTAAACTTTGTGTATAATTTGTGTTTTAGCTGTGTCCAACATTTCATTATGTTAGAATTAATAATTAGCAGTAAATAGCTAGTATTAATGCACTTGTTAGTACGAATTAAAATTGAGTTCAGAGCAGCTATACTCAAGAGATCTTTATGATCTGCAGGTTATGAATGTTGTAACATTCTCTTTTTCAGATAAAAGCAAAGACTGAATTACTGCTTTCAGCAGAAGCATCAAAAGCTGCTCAAAGAGCAGATCTCCAGAATCATTTGGACACAGCCCAGAATGCACTTCAAGATAAACAACAGGTAGGAAGAATTAATACCACTAGAAGATCTAAGATAACAGGTGTACAAAACCAAAAGGACAATTGGGTTTGGGGATAAAAAATCAAAGTCCTCACAGATCTGCATTTGTGTTGAAGACATTACTCAGAGTATTTAAATTGGTAATATATTTTCTTGTTAGCTGTATGCAAGGCCCTGTGTATTGTAATGTATAGAATTTATTGTGGAATCTACCACTGCTACAGAAATGTACTCTGGAATCTAAGCTTTCATAGTATAATAGAGTTGGTTCCCAATGCTTGGGACTTCTCCATGTTAGGTGCAGCACTCTGCAGGCATCCTTGTTGAACCTCATCAGATTTCTTTTGTCCCAATCTTCCAATTTGTCTATGTCTCTCTGAACCTTATCCCTATTTTCCACTGTTATCAACCTCTCCCTCTTGTGTAGCATCATCCATAAATGTGCTGAGAGTGCAATCCATCCTGTCATCCAGGTCATTAATAAAGATGTTGAACAAAACTGGCCCCAAAGCAGCTGGTACCCTCCTTGATACCAGCTGCCAAACAGACTTAGAGCTGTTGATCACTACTTGTAGAGCCCAACAATCTAGCCAGCTTTCTATCCACCTTACAGCCCATTTATCCAATCCATACTTCTTTATCTTCATGGCAAGAGTACTGTGGGAGACCATATCAAAAATTTGCTAATGTCAATTTATATTATTTCCAACTATTTTCCCCATATACACAGAGCCAGTTACCTCATCACAGAAGGCAATCGGGTTGGTGAGTCATGATTTGCCCTTGGTTAATGTATGTTGACTGATCACTTTCCTCTACTCCAAGAGCTTCAAAATGGATTCCTTGAGGGTCCCCTCACTGAGGTGAGGCTGACCGATCTGTAGTTCTTTGGATTCTCCTTCTTCCCTTTTTTTTTTTTTTAAAAGATGGGCTCTACATTTGCTTTTTTCCAATCATCTGGTATGTCCCCTGATTGCCAAAAATTTTCAAAGATAATGGCCAGTGGCTCTGCAATCACATCAGCCAACTCCCTCAGCACCCTCAGATGCATTTGATCCAGCCCCTTGGATTTGTGTATGTCCAGCTTTTTCTAAATAGCTCTTTCTTCACTGAGGGCTACCCACCTCCTTTCCATACTGTGCTGCCTAGTCCAGCATTGGGAGAGCTAACCTTGTCTATGAAGACAGAGGCAAAAAAGCATGAGTATATCAGCTTCTTCTACATCCTCTGTCACTAGATTACCTTTCTCATAAAGTAAGTGTCCCACAAGCTGTTTTGAACCAACAGTTTTTAAACTATGATCCGTGAACTACTGGTGTCTGTGGAGAGTTGACTCTCCTTGTTCCTTCTAAATTTAAGTGAATGCTAAAAATATATTAATATTATGTTCCTTTGGCCTCAGTTGCTGTAGTTGTCACAAGATTATGATGTTATGTATGGGAGAGGAGTTATCCTTTAACACAATCTGTTCATTAAGGGGTGATTCCCAGCATGAAAAGTTCTGCCTTAAAAGCAATTTGCAAAGAATAAGCTGTTGAATATGTTGTTTTTCTCAGATACAACATAAATATGTTTTTTCAGTTCATCTGAACATTTTATACAAATATTTAGAGAACATTTAAGGCCAATATTTAGAGAACTGTTCAAAAATACTCTTCCCTTAATAAAAATAATTATTTTTAATTATATTTTACGTCATAGGAGTTAAATAAGGTCACCACTCAGTTGGATCAGGTTACAGTCAAGCTCCACGACAAGCAAGAATATTGTACACAGCTGGAAGCCAGTCTTAAAGAGTATAAAGAGAAACATCTTTATTTAGAACAGAAAGCAGAGGAGCTGGAGGGACAGCGTAAGGTTTGTATTCAGAAATAAAAAGCTTGAATTTGTAAAACTGCTTTCACCATGCACAGCAAGAGTTGTTTGTTAATACATAACAGCGGTGTTGGAGTTGCAAAGGGAAGGTGGCAAGCCACCTGGAAAGTTCTGTTGATAGCAGTCTCTTTCCCCAGCTGATGAATGAAAAGGTGGGGTTATATCTCTATCCCTTCTAATTGCAACCTTGAATATAATTCACAGACACTATTAAGAGATGATACATAGAGGACTTTCTAAATTCAGAGCTTTCATATTGCGATTATGTGTACTTCAGGTAACTTTATTCAAGTGCACAAATGTTTACAGGATCAGACCTTAATGTAAACTCATCTTCAGTATATTAGATTTGAGGCAGGAGGCAGACAAAGTACAGTAATATGGGACATGTATGCGGTTGTATGCAGAGGTGAGATATGTTCCATTTATAAATTGTTGGATTGTTTTTAGCTTACAGTATTTTTCAGTATTTTACAGATGATGGAATCCATTAAATATAGATGCACGTAAATACATGTAAGAAGACTTAGGGTGAGATCCTTACCCCCTTCTGTAGCCACTTTGTGTCTGGAGCTGTAGGTACTTAAGAACAACTGAGGGATTTTTTACGTTGGTGGCTGTGTTATGGTTACTAGCTTTTTCTTTTCTTTTACAGAAACTTGAAGCTGACATTCTTAAGGTTAAAGCAAGCAAAGACCAAGCTCTTCAGGAGTTACAACAGCAGCGGCAGCAGTGTACAGAGCTATGTCTCAGAACAACACAACTGACTAAACAGCTTGAAACAGAAAGAGAAGTGTATGCTAGATTCAAATTTGAATTGTTTAGTAAGAGCAGACAAGTGCACATTTATACTCTTAGACTAGAATTGAAATTCACAATCAGTTACTTACCTTCATGATCACCAAAACTCACCTAAAACAGTAGAGTAAACCTGCACATCGGTGGGGGCCCCTACATACCCCCTCCACACGCCCCCCCCTCACCTCCAATGGGGGAGAGAAACATTGACTTGCTTGACTTGCACTTCAGCCTCAGCATGGGGCTCAGATCTCTAATGTTTACACAGAGTGAGAAAAGTACCCAAAAAGTTACTTGAGTAAAAGTGCAGCTGCTTTCACTTCTGGATACTTGAGTACAATCTAGGGCTATGTCTACATGACGAAATACTTGAATTAATTAAAGTTGACTTTGTAACACCAGATTTTATAAAGCCGAAGTTGAGTGTCTGCACCTACTCACAAACGCTACTTAGTGTGACCCCATAAAATAGCCAAAGTTCAACTGTTGCAGCAGTGCATTGTGGGCACCTGTCCCATAGTTCCTTCAGCTCTGTTGCATTTTGTGTTTTTTTGCTGGCTTTTATGTGGAAAAAAATGCCCCACAAGTGTTTGTGAGTGTGTGATGTCATCTTCCCAGACTGCACTGCCCTCATTCTCCCTTGTTGAAAACAAATCGCCATTTTTGAGCAGTCTCTCCCCCAGTGAGAGAATTTTTTTGAGTCATCCACAGTACGGAAGGAGGCAGCTTTTACAAAAGAGTTTTTACAACAGACTTTAAATTCACATTAAACAGAAATGGAGAGAGAGAGAGAGGCTGAAGGAGGTAGGTTTGAACTAGAGAGCGAGAGAGAAATTTGTGAGCCATCACCACACAGAAATGAAGAACAGCCATTTTTCAGAAGTCTCTTCCCCCAGTGAAAATACACTGTGCAACTAGTGAAAGACTTCATATTATTCGGAAGGAAAGAAGATACAGTGACATAAGAAGGTAAAGTATGGAGTCTCAGAGGGCATTGGTGTTTAGTGGTTAGCGTGACTAAAGAGACTATAGAAGAGCAGGAAAGGCTCAGAGGACATTAGCTTCTAGTGGTTAGTGGTTAAAGTACACCAAACAGGAATCTATGTGACTAGTGAAAGACTTCATATTATTTGCAAGGAAGGAAAATACACTACCACTACACTACCACTTGTTCATTGTGTCTGGCTGAAGGAGCAGGTTGAAGTACAGAGAGAGAAATTGTGAATTGTTACCACATAGAAGTGAAGACACTCTAGTGAAATACTTCATATTATTCACAAGGAAAGGAGATAACAGTGACATAAGAAGAAAAGACTCAGTATGTAATCTCAGAGGGCGTTGGTGTCTAGTGGTAGAGGGCATTGGTGTTGAGTGCTTAATGTGCTGAAAGGAGCCATTACACTGATGCCTCCAACATAAGGCGAGGAGACCATTAGAAGTAGTAGCTCCAGACTCATTATGAATCCCCAACACTAAATAGAAGAGAAAGAAAGAATCCCATAGGGCACTGGTGTCTAGTGGCTGCTGGAAGGAGCCATTACCCCGTCAGAAGTAGTAGTGGCTCATGAAGAGAAGAAAATTTATGGGAGCATTAGAAGACAGAAAAGTTGAGGAAAGAATGAAGGGATTCCCTTGTCTCTTCCGGTAAAGATGCCTTAGCTCAACTGTTTGGCCATGTCTACACTAGCCCCAAACTTCGAAATGGCCATGCAAATGGCCATATCAAAGTTTGGGGCTAGTGTAGACACGGCCCTTGTGTGTGAGATGGAAGGAAGGGAGTGAGCCCAGAAACTCCATTCCATCATAGAAAATCTTCCCCGCAGCCACATGCTTTGCTAAGGGAGAGTACTCCATATGTTCCCCAGTCACTTTCTGCTGCTGTCCCAATGTTTCTTGAGGTAGGCTGTTTGACTGGCTGTATGGCACCAGTGAGGTGCTCCCAGAATTGCCCAAAGGAGGTGACAGACAATTGGTAACAAGGTTATTTTTAAAAGTTTGGTTTAAAAAGTCAGGGTCCTCACAGCCTAGAAGCCACATGGTGGGGTGATGGGGGCTAGCCTGCTAAATCCTGTGCAGGAAAGAAGCCCTCTCAAGCACTGAAATCCCATGTAGGACAGGGCTTGCTTCTGTTTTCAGACATGGTCCACACAGCTCGGCAGCCGTGTGGTGTCGGGGCGGGGAGCTTGATTTTCACCCAGTACTGCTGAACGTCCCTGGTATTTTCTCAGCAGATACATCCACCCACATAGGAAGGAGATCCTGGATCTCCTGATTGTTCCAAGCTGGGGCTCCTTTCCTGAGAAATCATGGCTAGATGTGATTGCTTTTGCAGTATGCTATCCACGCTGGTCAGAAAGAAGATAAATTCAAATTGCTGGGCTTCCTGTTACCTACTTCCTGCAAAACTGTAGAGCAGCGGAAGTCAAAGCTGCCAGGACGGACACATTCGAGGCCTTGTGGGATACCTCTAGAAGCCAATTAAATCAATTTAAAGTAGTGCTGTTTCCACAGTAGTATTAATTTGACCTTGTAAATTTGAACTTGGCATTACACTGTCTGGGAGGGGCAGGGCAAGAAGGTCAGCCTTAGTGCCCCTTAAAATCAACCTAATGGTATTTGCAGTGAAGAGAGTCACATGATAAAATCAAGCTAAGTCTTAAAACTGACTTAATGCTGTAGTGTAGACCAAGCCTACGTGTGTGTACTTTTTCTCAAATTGTTTTCCAGATGGACACTGGTAACTAGTACTTAAGTACACTTCCACTCCTAGCCCAAACAGCTGCACTTTTACTCAAGTAACTTTTTGGGTAATTTTCCCACATCTGTGTATATGTAAATGAGACATTCACTATTACCATGTTTTTCTAATAGCTGTATAAAGCAGGTTATATTATTAAAACAGGTAGTATTATTAAAGAACAAATGAGAATATTGGCATTCATAAACTTGATTAAATGGATTTAAGTTTTGAGTGATACATGGATAAGGGTGTTCCAACCCATAGGTGGAAATTTAGTGGGGATGCAACATTAAAGTTGGTGTGGGAATATTAGTTGCAAATGCAGTTTCTCCATCAATCAGCACAAGCAAAAAGTACCACAAAACACATCTGGTAATGCTGTTGTGTTGGAAGCCAGTCTTTCAATTTTTTAACTCTGTGAATAATGTACGTCAGACAGTTTTTCTTAGAACCACAGGTTATGGTGCCAGTTGATGGATCTGAATATATTAACCTGCACATGCATCTGATGCATAAACAAACCTTAATTCTAGATGTTTTCCATCTTGATTTGCAATTTACCTTTTAGCTCTCTTTGGATGTGGTTCATAGACGTAATATAGAAAGACGAGTCAGTCTGAAAAATGAGACTTCAGTGTGTGTCATTCATTTACATGTACAAATGAAACATTCATACATCACCTGAAAAAACATGTTTAAAATTAGAACAATTAATATTATGTTAATTATAGTGAGTAAATTTAATCACACAGAGCAACTTCTGGGTATTTTTTAAAGTTTTGTTTACTGGTCTGCTTTGTATTTGCACAGTATATCTAGTACTAAATTGGATTTACAGAAGAAATCTGATGCCTTGGAACAAGCAAAACAGCAAATATCAAAGCAACGGGAAGAAAAAGAAAACCTGAAACAGGACCTTGAGAAATTAAATCAAGAGACAAACAAACAGCATAAGGAACTAGATGGCAAGATTCAAGCAGCAACATCAGAGCTGCAGAAGATCAAGTTGGAGAAGGATACTTTATTGAAAGACCTTACAGTTACCAAAGAGAAACTTTCAAAAACCATTGAATCCTTGAAAGATACAAAGGATGAATTAGAAAAAGAGAAGCAGACAGGAAAAGCAGCTGTGGCAGAAATGGTTAGTTGTGGATTTAGTTAGGCATCCAGTATTCTGTATTTTTCAATTTGTTGATTCCTGATTACCAGGTCTGCTTTGCTTTCTAGTAGGAAAACTACTCATATTATTGCAAAGATGATGACACCAGCTATGGAAATTATGATTGCCTTAAGGAAACAAAACTGAGCTTTTATTTGTTACGTATAATTATAAGCCTGAACAAAGTTGTGGCTAGACAATTTTAGTGGTAAACATAGGTTCATACCAGAAACCAGACCCTTTTATTTGCTTTTTAATATAACAAAGAAAACCATAGACAGGGATGAGCATTGGAACAATTATATGTGAAGCTTGGAAAATACTAGACAGCTCTGTGAAAACATAGTCTGTAAAACCGTGCCAAAATGCAACCCACGTTTGAGAATAATTTAGTCAGTTTTTCTTACCGTACTATAGTTTTGGTTTTCTAATATGTTTCATGCAGAATACAGTTGTGCACTTGTTATTGGTGTGCTGGTTGACTGCTGGATCCAGTAAGCATTAGAGTGTGTGCAAGGTGGGTGAGGTGTATCTTCTTATTGTTCCAACTTCTGTTGATTAGAGAGACAAGCTTTTGAAGTTACACAAGGCTGCAGAGCTGAAGAAGAGCTGTATAAGCTCTCACCAACAGAAACTGGTTCAATAAAAAACATTACCTACCCCATTGTCTATGTCTACTCTAGAAGCATCTGTCAACAGGGTAATCTTGACTGAGCCTCTGTCAACAGATTGCATCTGCATACAACTTGCTCTGTCAACGGAGACTGCACTTCTGTCGACAGTACTCTGTCCAGAGATTGTTATGCCTCAAATTTTTGAGGGATAATACTGTTGAGGCAAATGCAGAGTTCTGTTGAGAATCTGTCAACAGATTGCTTTGTGTGTGTAGACGCTCCCTGAGTTATGTTGGCAAAAGGCCCATTCTATTGACAAAACTCTGGTGTAGTTCCAGCCATTTTGGGTATGTCTACACTTGCATTCCTCTTTCGGAAGAGGTATGCAAATTGAAAATGCAAATGGACATGAATTTGCATATTCAGCACCTTGTTTGCATATTCTAATTTTGAAAGAGCTTCTTTCGAGAGAAGAAAGCGAGTGTAGACGCTGCTCTTTTGAAAGTAAACCCCATGTTCAAAAGAATCCTTCTTCCCATTAAATAAAGGGAAGAAGGATTCTTTCGAAGATGGGTTTACTTTCAAAAGAGCAGCATCTATACTGGCTTTCTTCTTTAAAACGAAACTCTTTTGAAATTAGAATATGCAAATGACGTGCTGATATGCAAATGTATGCCCTATTTGCATTTTTATTTACCTCATTTGCATACCTTTTTCAAAAGAGGAATGCACGTGTAGACACACCCTTTGTGTCTCTAATATCTTGGGATCAACATGGCACCAACCCTGCATACAATAATGTAGTCTATTTCTTTGGGAAATTCCACACCGAAACTTGTTGCAAGAACTGTCTGAAAGCCAAGTGATTCCTGTGACCTAAGCAGCAGCAGTATGGCAGCAGAATGTTCAGCCAGTAGTCCATTATTTAAATAAAGTGACTAGTATTTGTTATTGTAATTAAAACTATAATCTCTTTTCTTTTCTTAAACTTTGCTTATAGTAGCATCACCTAGTATAGTAGCAGTAAATACTTTGCGAATTTTCCATGTTTAAAATTTATTGTAGGGATATTTGTCTTAATTTCTTTTCCTCTTTTGCGTCATACCATTTCTCAGCTCTCATTTGTGATTATTTTTATTTCCTCTAAAAAGTAATCTATCTTTAAAATAACATTTCTCCCCACCTTCCATGAAGGCCTTTTATGTTTCTTCTTTAAAATTCATCTATGATTGCAGTGTTTTACAAAGGCAGGCTTACACTTAAAATATTGCAGTGATGCCTCTATAGTACTTCATTGAAGGTGCTAGTATGCTGACAGGAGACCTTCTACTATTGACATAATTAATCCACCCCTCTTTAACTAATCACATTAACCATAATAATTGGAGGGATTTACTTTTCAGTTTATACAGTTAAAAACAGGGGGTCCATACCCTACTTCCAGGGAAGTCCATGGGAGTTTTGCCATTGATTTGAGCCTCATGGTCAAATTACCAGTTTGTAGTTCCTGTAATACTAGGTGAAATGCAATTGGTAAAGTTCACAAAAATGCTCACTAGATAATCTGTTTGTTTGTTTTTAAAGGAAAAATCTTGCCAAGAAACTAAACATCAGCTTCAAGTACAAACTGAGTCTGTAGCTAAAGAACGGAATGAGCTGAAAAACTCACTGGAAAAACAGGAAGGGGTAAGATTACTACATCCCAGTTTCAAAAATTAAAAATATATCAGTGACAGCTTTTTCAGTCATGCATGCAGGGATCAGATTGTGGGAGGGAAGAGGGAAAATAGTTGTATTCTCCCACACCCTGTGCAGTTAACACCAAACAAAGTGACGATCACTGGAGATTGTGTGTATTCTAATATGATAATTCCTATTTTTGATATCCTCTTCATAGATTACATACAATGCGAACACATGATTGTAGTCCCTCTTTCTTATATATTTTAGTTAGCAGTGAAATCATTAACTAAGTTAACATGTAACTTGTCATCAGCTTTCCAAATTAACATCTCTTCTAAATGAATAGTGACGCTTCACACTTCCCTGATCTTTTGTTTAGTGCTTAAACATGTATATATTGTACATATTTTATCAGTACATGCTGTTTGGAAGAAAGATTTTTTTGGAAATTCTTAAAAGATTTCATTGTTTTTCAAAATCTCTCTATAGGAGGTTATTTTTGTAACTATGTGGGCTAGTCTTGCCTTTCAAAAATGAAAACTTACATTCTAGAGCACAGGGTAGCCAAATCAGTATCTGCTGCCATGTGATTAGGCTGGCCAGTTTAGCTTCTATTTGAAAAATGTATCGTACAGTTAGGAGATGTTAACTGTAAATAATCTATTTGATATATAGCAGCACAAACTAATAATGATGAGGGTAAAGATCATATGCAGGTTTTTTTATATTTTTAAATATAGATTTCCAAGCAGCTGACAATAGAGCTTGATTCAGCACGAGGCCAAATACTGGAGATTCAGAGTGTCCTAAAAGAGAAGGAAAAGAATGAACAGCATCTCCACGGAAAGCTGAAAGAATTGAAGGACTGTTATGATCAGAAGAAAAGGCAAACTGAAACGCAGCAAGCTGAATTAAAAGGTGCCCTTTTAGAAAAGGTAGTGCTTGCTTCTCATCATTCCTCTTACTTACAAAGGAAATTAATATTAATTCCTCTCACGCATGCTTCTGTTTTATGTCATTATGTGGGTAATAAAATAGCTATTTACTGTAGCTAAAATGTGTTACTGGGAATGGTAAGGTTAGGATGCAAAATTCAGCCCATCAGATATTGTTCAAAGTCAAAACTATAAAAATCTTGCATGTAAGGCCCAAATAGTGAATTACGTATAATGCACCTGTCATCAAATTGATAAAAATAGCTGGGCTTGCTGTGTTCATTCCACTGTATCTGTATGCAATGTGGCAAGAGCTGCCATCTTATCGCATAGCAGAATGAAGTTTCATGAGAATGATTTACACAAGAATCCCTAGCATTTTGGCGCATCAATGGTGGTTTTACAACTCGTTTTATATTGTCAGAAGAGAATAGAGAGTCTTAATGACGAAATGAAATTTGTGAACTGTGGAGAAAAAAGTTGAAACTCCACATAGCTTTAGGGATGTTGGTGTCATGTAGTATTAAATGATGTCTGAACTAAGTCTCTCGTTTATCATACAGAGTAGTGCAGTGGCTTTCTTTTGTTTTGCCCACAAAAACTGCAAGATTTGGAAAGTCAGTACTATTTAGACGTCTGAAAACTGGGCTCCCTGTATTTAATTATTCTCTTGATGTTAATAATTTACTTTCTTAATAATATAGCAAGTAAATCACAGTGTATTTAATGTAAGAAATAATGTGATTTAATAATATGACGTTGTTCAGAATTTTTAGCCAGGATTGGTAATAGCTATAAGTATTGAAGAGTGAATCAAGACAAAAGATTTATTGAAATAATTATGATTGTTAAATTAACAGTTCTTAAAAATTAGTTGAAGAAAACAGAGATGGCAAATAGTCTATATTTTACATTTTTATCTTACGTGCCTGCTTTGTTACTGTAAAGTATAAATCCCGGTCTCATACGTGTTTCAGGCAGAACTAGAGAATAAACTACAGCAGCAGATAACATTATCGGCACAGGAGCTTAAAACAGAGAAAGGAAAACTAGTAGAGCTACAGAAGATCCATGAAAAAGATAATGAAAATATGAAACAGCTTCAGCTGGATCTTTATGGTAAAGAGTCTGAACTATTGGCAACAAGACAAGACCTTAAGGTACATGTCTTTTTAAAGCTATAAGTAATTTAATAACTATTTGTTCTCAGGTTGAATTTAAAGAGGCAACATGAGAGCCATCAGAAGAAAAAATCTCTTCCTGTATATAGAATTTTATTGTGTTCTTTTCCGCAGAGCACAGTACATGGTGGAATGAGTTTAAATGCCATGTAGTTTTTTCTGCCATACCTAGAATGTCTTTCCTGTTCACAAGTGTTTGTAAACAAAACAAAGGGTTTAGGAATACTGGATTTTTTTCTTTAAACATTCCACTCTGCATAAAGCTTGTCCCTAGTCTTACCCGTGAATAGTTCCCAATCTGTGGAGAAAGAAATATAATTAGCTGAAACCATTTCTGCCAGCATGCAAGGGACTAACACCAAGGATATTTTCTTCCCTTTCAGTATTGTGATTTTTCATCTCCTTTGAATGGACTTAACAGGCTTTAGTAGCACTTCTCAACTTATCTGCCTGCAGCAGACCTGTTCAGTCTGTGTTATTCTATAGGTAATCCAGTTATTTTGGCCAATTTGTATATTATTCCTATTCAAGATATATTTTTAAGTGCTTTATCCTTAGTGGGAACTATTTTACATATAAAATAATTGATTCAAATGTCAAACCTAAGCACACCCTGACATTGTCAATGCTTGGATGGGAGATCTCCAAAAAAGCCCAACTGAAGTTGGCACAGGTGTTGGAGAGGCACTAGGAAGTGCTTTTTCCTCTCAATAAATACTCATAATAATGGAGTGATAGAATTAAAACCAGAAGTGACCACCAGTTCACCTCTTTTGAGAGCCCATATATCACAAGCCACCAACACCATCTAACACCCACACAGTAACCCAAACAGTCCATATTTCAGTATTACAGAGCACTGGAGATTAGACTGTTATGTGCTATGGGCAAAGATTAGGAGCAACTGACTGAAGCAGTGCCTCAGCAAATGTTAAATGCCCTGGTGCTAGGGGAGTCATATTTAGAATGAGTTGCAAAGCAATCGACCCTGATCATTTGTAATTTTGGAAGAGAATTAGCCCTTGTGTCCTGGCCAAACTGCAGTGCTCATATATGGTAGGGGTGATTTGGGGTGATTTAATGGCAGCCTTCAGCTTACTGAAGGGGAGCTCTAAACAGGAGGGTGAGAAACTGTTCTCAGTGGTGTCAGATGGCAGAACAAGGAGTAATGGTCTGAAGTTGAAGAGGGAGAGGTGTAGGTTAGATATTAGGAAAAACTACTTCACCAGGAGGGAGGTGAAGCACTGGAATGCGTTGCCTAGGGAGGTGGTGGATTCTCCATCCCCCGAGGTTTTTAAAGTCCTGGCTTGACAAGGTCCTGACTCGGATGACTTAGTGGGGGTTGATCCTGCTTGAAGCAGGGGGCTGGACTAGATGACCTCCTGAGGTCCCTTCCAGCCCTATGATTCTGTGATTCTAAGATCAGGCAGAACCATCGTGATCATCTAGACTGACCTCTGACGTATTTCAGGCCACAGAACCTCACTCATCCACTCCCGTGAAAAACCTGTAACCTCTGGCTGAATTACTTTAGTACTGAAATCGTGATGGAAAGACTGCAAGTTACAGGCTGGGTGTATGCTCACTGTGGAAGATCAAATGCTTAGGTTCGATTTTCCGGGGTGCTGTTTCATGCATGTGCAAAATGGTGCATTCCAGGGTCGGTGTCAACCCTGGAACTCCTTGTGAGCTGCAAGGGGATTAACGAATACTGATGGGAGGGCTCTCCTGTTGGCATTCTGCAGTTAGGACAGGGATGAATATCGATGGCTGCAAAATCGATTTTTGGTACGCAATTGGTGTATTGCATAGCAGCCATCGATATTCAAGGTAAGTGTAGACCCAACCACAGATAGTCCACAATTTACCTTAGTTTAAACCTACAAGCAGTGATGCAATTTTCTGCCCTCACCTGCCAGGTTGGTGCCAATCTGACCTGATGGAAAATTCCTTCCTGATACTGCATATGACATTCATTTGGAACCTGGTCTTGTGAGCAAGACTCTTCTGCCAGACACCTAGTAAAGAATTTTCTGCGATAACTCAGAGCTCTCCCCTCTAGTGTCCCATAACCAGCCAGTAGACATGTTTGCTGTAGCGTTTGCAGATACCACCCCTCCATAAATTTATCAAGCTCTGTTTGGAAGCCAGTCAGGATTTTACCCCCCACTTTAAGGCCGTTCCAGAACCTCACTTCTCTAGTGAAAAGAAAACTTTGCCTAGTTCCAAGCCTAACCTTGTTGGTGATCAGTATATATACTTCTGTTCTTGTGTCCACAATGGTATTTCACTCATGTCCTTTCCCTCCCTCATGTTTATCCCTCTGATGTATTTATAGGTAGCAGTTATAGATACCCTCAGCCTTTTTTTGGTTAGGGTAAGCAAGCCAAATTCTCTGAGTCTCCTCTCATAAAATAGATTTTCCTCTCCTTTGATCATCCTAGTAGCCCTTCTCTGCACCTCTTCTAATTTGAATTCATCTTTCTTATACATGGAAGAACGAAATTGCAAATAGTATTGCAAATAAAGTCTCACCAATGCCTTGTATCACACACCAACATTTCCTTGTCTCTACTAGAAAAACCTCTCCTAATGCATACTAGAATTTCATTAGCCTTTTTCTTGACCATCTCACATTAGTAGTTTGTAGTCATCTTGTGATGAAACAGTAAACCAGGTCTTTTTCCTCCTTTGTCACTTCCAACTGCAAAATCCCCAACTTGTAACCAAAATTCTTGTTGTTAGTCCCTAAGTGCATGAGCTTGCATTTTGCACTACTGGTTGAACTTCTCTAATCCGGCACCCTCTGGACCTGATCAGTCCCAGATAAGAGAATTTGCTGGACCACGGAAGGTCATATTCTGTAGCAGCATTATCAACACTTCCATGGTTTACTGGGCTCATAGAAGACATTTAGAAGTAAATTACAGCTAAATAACAACACAAAACACTGAGAGCCAGGATTGGTGGTGATAAACTAACTTTATGGGACCAAGGGACACTTGGCCACACCCATCATAAGTGATAAATGGTCCCTCTAACTAAAGTCATACCAGATTATGGAGATTGCCAGATGAGAGAGTTCTGGATTAGAACAAAAAGCAGTTAAGTAGCACTTCAAAGACTAGCAAAATAGTTTATTAGGTGAGCTTTCATGGGACAGACCCACTTCTTCAGACCATAGCCAGACCAGAACAGACTCAATATTTAAGGCACAGAGAACCAAAAACAGTAAGCAAGGAGGACAAATCAGAAAAAGATAATCAAGGTGAGCAAATCAGAGAGTGGAGGGGTGGGGGGGAAGGTCAAGAATTAGATTGAGCCAAGTATGCAGACGAGCCCCTGTAGTGACTCAGAAAGTTCCTATCACAATTTAAACCATGTGTTAATGTGCCGAATTTGAATATAAAAGCCAGCTCGGCTGTTTCCCTTTCCAGAATGGTGCGAAAGTTTTTTTTTCAGTAACACACGTACCTTTAGGTCATTGACAGAATGCCCCATTCCATTAAAATGTTGACTAACTGGTTTGTGGATCTGGAGTGTTTTGATGTCTCTTTTGTGCCCATTGACCCTTTGTCTAAGGGAGTTAGAAGTCTGTCCAATATACAAAGCATCTGGGCATTGTTGGCACATGATGGCATATATGATGTTAGTAGAGGAGCATGAGAAAGTGCCCGTGATTCTGTGAGTAACCTGGTTAGGTCCAGAGATGGTATTTCCAGAGAAGATATGATAGTCCCTCTAGTATTGGCATCAGAAGCTTGGCTCTTGAGTGGGCCTTTCCATCTCTTGTGCTGGGGAGTGAAGGCACCACTTAGAGCAGGCGTGTCAATCCCGCGGCCCTGGACAGCTAGTAATGCGGCCCCACAAGATCGTAAACTTTTAACATTATTATGTGATTTATATACATTAACTATCAAAGCGGCCCAGGCAAGCCAAAAGGTTGGACACCCATGACTTAGAGCCAATCCCCAGCTGCTGCTACAGATGGGAGTCATGTCCTGCTGCACAACGTGGGGTTTGAGGAGGGTCAGTAGCGGCAGCTGGAGCTTGGCTCTGAGAGGCACCTTCCTTCTCTGCCATGGCCTGGTGGTGGCTGCTCCCAGCTCCTCCCTCATCTGTGGTTGGAGGTGGTCCAGCTTCACCCTGCCTCCCTTACGCCGCATTGGAGCCACTCACAGTAACCTCCCGCAAGCCTTCTCGGGTGGCAGACAGACTCATTTGCATGATGATGTCATTCTGTCACCTGGAAGGAGAAACAGGGTTGGTGAATGTAGCAAGCAAGAGGCACAACCCCTTAGTAAACTGTTATTTGAATATGTTGTTGTAAGTTGGCTGCCATGTTGTGCTGCAAAGGTGGCTTCATTTCAGCAGTGCTTCATGCATCTGACAAAGTGAGCTGCAGCCCATGAAAGATTATGCCCTTATAAATTTGTTAGTCTTTAAGGTGCCACAGGACTCCTTGTATACAGTATGAAGTACTTTGTGATACTTATGCAACAAATGCAGTTGACAAGTACCATTCTTATTGTTAGTGACAAAAATCTGCTGACAAAATTTGTGACCTCCTTTTCCTTGCCTGTTTAGACTGATATTTAGTAATGGAAAGCGACCTATAAATGATTGTACTTGCTCTGCACAGTACATACAAACATAAAATAATACCATAACTGCCCCCAAAGAGTTTGGTCTTAAAAGGGATGAAGCATAACAGCACAGTTCAAGGACACAACCTGGAGGAAAGTGTAAGGGTCAGCGGGGAATACGAGTTTTCCAGTCTTACCAAATATAAACTTTTATAAATTTTAAGATTGTGATTCCATTATGCTAAAGTGCTGTACAAACAAGGAGGCAGTGTTTAGAATTTTTTTATTTTATAATAATATTACTGAAAAATATAGTTTAATAAAAATACTAATAAACCCCTGTAAAATACAGCTAAATTGAAAAGAAGTTGAAAACAAAATGACAAAAATCCTATTCTGAAAATGTCAAATAATGATAAAAGATCAGTTTATTCTTTGACCACCCAAAGAATACAATTGCACATGAAAACATCCTTCTTAATTGTTTTCACCTTGGTACTTATGTACTAAATTTACAAAACCAGTAGAGCAAGCAATGTGTCTGGATTTGGAGACTCTCTCTTTTTTCTTTTACTTTCATAGGATATCTTGTCATGTTATGGTGACACATACAGTGTTGCATAATAAGTAAAGTCCTCTTTGTTTCTGCGGATACTGTTTCCTGTAGACCTTGTTTCAACTGATGTCTCAGCCACCATAAAACTCTTGAAATACATGATAGCACAACTTAATGGAAAAGTTAGGCCTTTGTGTAAGTTTGCTTTTTGAGCTGAAGGCATAGCTGGATTACGAGAGTAGAGATTTACCAAGGCTGAAACTACCCAGACTGTTTAAAGCTAATTTAATGTAGTTCTCAAAACCATTTTTGGTATCTCTATTATTTTTGCTAAAGGGGAAAAAAAGGGTTGGGGGGAGATAGTGTGTCTATCCTCTTCAGCCCTGGGCATGCTGTTTAGATTTTATTACAATATACATTCAAGAAAGCTTGTGTTTTAGATTGAAAAAGCATAGACAAAATTTGTGTTCTCCATTGGCAGTAATCTAAAAAAGCACAGGTGACGCAGAAATAGTATTTTGATATTAAGATGTTAAAGTAATAAAATAACAAAAGTTAGGAAGTTCTTGTTACAGAATGTGATCTTCTCAAATGTAGTATCTGTCACTCATAGGCTAGGGCTAAACCTGAAGCCCTGTCTCTAAATAACTTTTGTAAATTTTGTAAGTTATTTTGCGGTAGCTCTTCTTTTAGACTCAGTGCTGGTTACTCGGCGCTGAAGTTTGAAACAGGTGCATATTTCAAACATCCCGTTACCCCACTCATGATGAAGGGTAGCGGGAACTAAATACCGTGCCTAAAATAGCACTGTTTTTTCGAGTGCAGTGTTTAGCCACAGGGTTTCTATTTTGGGATACAAAGTCACCTGAAATAGAAACCTCAGTGTAGACTTAGCCCTAGGCTACATTAAACTAGGAGACAGTATTAATAATGTTAATAATAAATATACTTGAGCCAGAATAATGAAATTTGGATTGCATCTGGATCCAGCATTTGCATTGGGATTCAAATCCAGGGTTTTGCTTTGTTCTCTCTCCAAAAATGAAATATCCCATTCATAGTGTGTTGAAATATCTGGTCTCATTTTGTACAACATAAATATTTGAAACCTAAAGATTAAATGATCTTGAATGTTTTTCTTGTTACTTCAGGTTCTTTAACAGAGGAAGCATAATAGTTGCCAAGTACTGATGAGTCCATATGGTGTCAAAATCAGTTTTATTAAAGAGAAGTTTAAATAAACTAGATAAGGTCAGAGTGTGAGATACCTTCACTGATGGCCTTTAGTTTAGCTAAATACAAATATCTTTGGGATGGCTAAATGGCTTAACGCGACTTGGCACACAGACCTCTGTGAGGGTGAGGTTTCAGACAGATATGAAGGTAGATGACCTCAAGCCATGTGGATGATATGAACTGAGCTGGCATGTAGAGGGTGAGTAAGATTAGAGGGCATGAGCTGAGCTGTACTAATAGCACCATCTGCTGGCGTGAGAATGGAATATCACTGTTAAACTGCTGAGCTATTTCCTAGCTAAAGGAATCAGTCTGCTGTGGAAGTTGCACTGTATCTGATGAAGTGAGTCTGTCCTCACGAAAGCTCATGCTCAAAACTTTTCTGTTAGTCTATAAGGTGCCACAGGACCCTTCCTTGCTGTGATGAAAAGCAGATCCCTACCTTCCCAGAGCAGTGCCACTGTCGGCTTGACAGCAGTGCAGTTCTGGGATGGGTGTTTTAGCCCGCCTGGCTGCCTGCAGTGACAGGCAGCTAGGCGAGCTAAACGCCTTCCCACTACCCTCTCAGAGCGGTGCCTAGTGCTGCTCTAGGAAGGCAGGGGGAAGGGGCTCTTAGCCTGCCTTGCTGCCTTTAGCTGCGGGAAGCTAGGCAGGCTGACAGCCATGCATCTTTAAGTTGTGTGAAACTTGCACTAAAGCATTAAAGCAAATTTCACTCAACATGAAGATATGTAAAGTGAGGGTTTACTGTAGCTGTTTACTGAAAGCAGGTCCTTTTTCTGATGTTTGTTAGTTATAGTGTGTTGAGCAACACCTGTTCCTTCTATTGATGTATCTAACTCTGCTTCAAAATACTGCTGTTGAAATGCTGCTGTTACAGAAGTAATATCACCAACCTCAAGGGCTCAGAATTTATGAATTAGGCTTACAGATCATGAGCGCTAAGGAAACTGAGGCTTTGTATTTGCTTTCTGTTTTCTGGACTATTAGGATTCATTGCATCTCACTTTTCAAGCTTTCCTTCCCCATGAGAAAGAGATTTTTTTTTTTAAACTGAGTTACACATGCAGTCTTCTGACTGCAGCAAGCCAGAGCTCACAGAACATCAAATATCGTCAGATATCTGAAAACATCACAGGAGTTTGGAACACTGTAATAGTAGCTATCTTTTTCTTAGAACAACAGTAGAGGACGAGCTTAACAAACGGATACTGTATGAGGTGAATAAAAACTTTTTGAAAAGTGTCATTCAATAAATTTGCAATGATTACCTGTATTATACTGGTCTTGGAATTTAAACCACTGTCTACTACATTCTCTGATCATATATAGGCTCTTATGTAAATTACCCCCCACATTTGTATCTGGGAAGAGACGAGTTCTGTCTCCAGGCTTTTAAACTGTGTGTGCTTTTAATCCCTGTTATGTCAATCTACTCTGAGCCCATATCTCAAATGCTTTATTATGTCAAACGTAGCTGTTGTTTAACTTACTAGAAACATCAGCTACAACAAAACCCAATCTGTTCTCTGATTTACGTACAAGTGCCACTTAATTAAGATGTGGTTAATAGGGATGTTTTCCTAAATTAGGCTTGGTCTACACTAGACAGGTAAGTTGATTATGTTGATTGGAGATATGCAATTCTAGCTACAGCAGTTGCATAGCTAGAATCAACTTATCTGCAATCAACATATCTGTCCGGACTCGCTAAGGTTGGTCAATGTGAGAGTTGCTCCTGTTGACCTCCTTTACTCCTTGCGATAGGACAATATCTCACATCTCCACCAGGTGTGCAAAATTGAAACCCAGAAGTTTGACCCTGAGCAGATCAATCTTCCAGGTAACATAGACACGGCCTCGACTTGAACCAGTTATATGGAATTTGTGTGTTAGCATACACCTAGTATCTCTTCACAGGATTTGGCTCTTTCTTTCATCTTGCTTAGTTTAGACACTTTCCCCAAAGTACCTTTTGGAAATAAATTGCAATTTCTTTTGTCCATAACCAAGTGTTAAAATTATTACTTCTGCTCCTCATTTGCCTTCCCCTGGGGGAGAGAGTTCAGCTGGCTTCTCTCACAATAGATCAACTGATGTTAACTACAACTTCTCTATCACTTCATTCAAGTTACTGTGTTTCACTGTAGCTCTCACAATGTTACAGACGCTGTCTCGTCAAGAAGATGTAAAGAACTTCCTTTCTAAGACGCCCCATTGGACACATGAGGGAAAGAGAGAACCCATAAAATGTTGGCAACTTTGACCATTCTCATGCTACAAGATAGGTGGGATTTTCAAAAGCACTCAGGACTGTGTTAAATCTGTTCCCATGGAAGTCGGTGGGAAAACTCAACAGGAACAGAGTTAAGCTAGCACTAAATGCTTCTGAAAAATCTCATTCTGCCACCTTACCTGTTTGTCATGTGTACAACTGCCTGTGCTCATAGGGCAATTTAAGTGCCTGAAAAATGTTTTTTTGTATTTCATAATTTTTTTACTGTGTATTTTCCTTCTTTTCCTCTTAATGCATTTGAAATGTGTAAACTCCAAGTCCCATTACTGGAAACATAATTGGAGAGGCTTTTCTCTCTTAGAGGTTAGTCTGCAATGTCCTACTTAAATTTAAAAACAAAGTTCTATGCACCAGAAGCTGGCCTTTCCATACAGATGTGCAACAAGTGTTGCAATTAATGTGACTAATGTGGAGCTCTAATATTGCAATGGCTTTTGACAGATGATTTTCTGAATTTTTTTTTAAATTAGTCCATAGAGGAGAAACTTGCTTTGGCACAGGAGGAATTAGTTTCAACTAGAAATCAAGTTGGTAACCTTAATCAGTTGACTCAAGAACTTAAGACAGTAAAGTCTACACTGGAACAGGAAGTGTCAAAGAAAGAACAGCAGCTGAAGGAACAGAACAGAATGTTACAGGAAATCCAGAAAGACAAGGTAGTTTACTTTTCCCTTTACCTCTCACCTCTTCTCTAATTTGTATATACAGTACAAGCTTGATTATCTGGCATCCCCAGGGAATGAGGATTTCCAGATATTCACATTTTCCAGTTAGTTGAGCTCTGCACCAGGGCAGCTGGCTCTGGCTCTGGCTAGGATGCTGGTCCCTGCTGCTGCTGGCAGGGCTGCCGGCCCTGGCCAGGACTCCAACCCCTGCAGAGAAGCCTGCTCCAGTTGGGATGCTGGCCCTCCTGCTGCTGGCCAAGTGTCCCCATGGGCCTGCTGTGCCAGATAACAGAATTTGCTGGTTATCCAAGTTTTGGATAACACAACTTTTACTGTATTAAAAAGGTGAGAGTATTTCTTAATGTATTGTGCTAATGCAATTTGTATCTACAGTTAGAGCACTGACACATAAAAGATTTTAAACAAATAGTTGAAATGAAAGAATAAAGTAACATTTTCAGCATAAGTTAATTATCCCAAAGGGGCCACGTTGGAGAACAAAATTAATGTGAAAAGAAAAAAGACAGATGATTGATTTTAAAGATTAATCTAAATAATAGGGTTTCTCTTAAATCATATGAAATAATTCTCCATGGAGATCTGGTACAATCTTTCTCTTATCAGCAATCTCTTTGATCAAGAGGTTTTTGATAAACATAAGTCTGGATGCGGTCTTATTTTTCCTTTGATTTATTTTCCCCCGAGGTTTTGAAAGAAAAAGACTTGGCTAATGAAAAATCTAAAACAACAGAACTCCAGGAAATAAAGACTAGACTGGAAAAAGACCGTACTAAATTGAGCGAAGAGCTTAAGATCTGCAAGCAAGAATGTGAGAAGGTATGTTGAGACCCAAGTGAGAACTACAGCTAGCAATAAGAAAATACATGAACTTAACATGTTCAGTCAGTGAATCTCAAATTTCTTTGCAACTATGGCTATTACTATCTCCCTTTTATACATGAAGGAAGCAAAGCACAGAGCGATTGAGCCCTATATCCAAAAAAGTACTTAAAGTGCCCCTGAGATCTTCAAACCCCCTGGTCATTTCCCACCTAACTCTGGAGGTGCATAAAGTTTTGTCATGCCTAAGTTTCTGCCACTGGCTATGCACATAACAGTCCAGACTTTCAGGTAACTATTCTCATGGATTATCCCCTGTGGGATCCTCACAGCAGGTAAAGATAGATGTCCCCACCTGCCTTGTGGGGCCCATTCCAGTTGGTATTCTCGGAAGACTGGGCTATGCGGGTAGTCAGTCAGTCTTGTTGAAGCTATTTTTCTGTGTATAAATAATGGACTATATTTTGGGCCAGAGAACGAGAATTACGCTGTTTTCCAGTGGCTAGGGCACTCTCTGGCAATGAAGGAGACCCAAGTTCAACCTCCCTCTCCATGTCAACCAGAGAGGTGAATTGAACTGGGGTCTGTGACATACTGAGTACACTAGTCACTGGGTTAGAAATGATAAAGGAGGCCTTCACCTCCTCTCTGCTCATTGGCCGTTTTACATGGAGTTTAGACGTGTGCTGTCACCACTTCTGCAAGAAACAGCTTAAGTACTGTATTCCCACATGGGGATCCTGGATGTGGGTTGCAAGTAGAGGTAGGTGTTCTCCAGCCCAGACTAAGGCATCTCATTTCCTGGTTAGTGTCCCACTTTCTCCTCAGCATCTTCCACTGGCTACTTTAAGGCAGCTCCCTTCCTAGCATTGTAGCTTAGTGGGTCCCGGTCTTAGGTTTCTTTTGCTGCCCATGTGTTCTATAGGGACTTTAAGCACTTTACCCAGGGTATGTAGATTCTACTTCCTGAAGTGGCCAGGTGTCCAAAAGTTAGGCCTAACTGATTTCTCCATGTTCACAAAGGAAGACTGAGTCTGTTGCTTGTGATCCAAGTCTCCTGACTTCAAATCCTGCACTCTAACCTCTAGACCATACACTCTCTTTTTATGCAGAAGACGCTAAGCAATTAACAGCCCAGGCTTTCTCCCAGTATTTTAATTAAAGGTAGACAAGAGGAAAAGTTCTCACTGTGCGCAAAGAGGGCTGCCCATCAAGCGGAAGCCTTCTCTGTCGACAGAAGTGTCTACGCTACCCTTTTGTTGACAGTACTCTGTCCAGAGATTGTTATACCTCAATTTTTTGAGAAATAGTACTGTCGAGGAAAATATAGAGTTCTGCTGAGACTTTGTCAACAGAATGCTTTAAGTGTGTAGACGCTCCCTGAGTTATTTCAACAGAAGGCCCCTTCTATTGACAAATCTCTCTAGTGTAGACCCAGCCATAAAGTGTAAAGATGTTGAGGGGAATTTTAATCTGTCTTTGAATTGTTGTATCCAACCTGAATTCTAATTTTTAAAAGCAGGAGTCTTAATTAAATTTGTCCATTTATTAAAAAATGTACATACCTGTAACTCTTAAGTGCATGTAATTTATTTACAACATTAAAATACCAAACCAATATTAACTAGAACCAATTTTGTTGAAACTTCTTTTAAAATCACTTGAGGCAAAACTAAGTGTTAGAAATCTTTTTAAGAGCAAGAGGGAAAAAATGGAGGTGGAATGTTGAATAGAATTAATTTTTTAAGCCTGTGTCTACACTACAAGATAAATTCAAATTTAAAGCAGTAAGCTCAATCTGACCACATGACTGTCATCGCTTTAAATACCATTGGCTCAATTTAGGGAGCAGTAACATCGATATCATAACATGGGGTGCAGCGTCAAGTTTGAATCTAAAAGTTCAAAAGAAAGCTAGTGTGGAAGTGCTATGTCTTCAAATCGAATTATTAGCCTCCAGAGGTGTCCCATATGTACCCCACAATGCCCCACAGTGCTCCACTCTGGCCACTTCCATCTTCACTGCTCTCCAGGTGTGCAGGAATAAGGTAACGGGAAGACTGTGAATTTCAATTTGGGACCAGGAAGCCTGTGGCTGTGTGGTCATGTTTGTATGAGAGCCTGAGAATTGTCTTTCATTCTTTGCTGTCAGCTGTCAGGGTGCATCTACCCTTTGCAAATAGCCCCAACATGAATTTTGTGGTTCTGTCTCTACCTCTGCTAGCTGACCACTTGGTATTTTTTTTTCTGCGCTGCCTGGCGCCAGGCACTGCCCCACCACACCACGTAGCAGCAAGGCTGTTGTGCGGGTTGTGCTTATACGAAAGGCCAAGAAACTTCTTCTCAGTGGTTTACATGTTTCCAGCCCCCCAACTCCATCCCCAACAAGCACTGTGCAGTCTTTCCCACACCTACCATCGTGTGGCGAGACCCTGAAACAATGAAAGGACATGCCTGCCATTCGGTGCTGACCATGCTATCAGGCAGCGCCGTGTTCTGGCTTGCATGTGGTGAGGGCTCCAAGGGCAGGAAAGACTTCTGGGGGCTTGCTGCCACTGTGGGAAAGTCTTCCCAGGGGAAAGATGTTCGCGGGCTTGCAGCTGCCCGGGGGAAATCTCCCCCCAGCAGCTAAGACTTTCGGGGCCTTGCTGCTGCTGAGGGGACTACCTCAGCTGCCTCCTCCTGAAGCCCCCCCATGCCCTCCACCACAGCAAGGACACTGGGATCTAGCTGTTGCTGGGAGGAAGTCTCCCCCGGCGGCTAAGATTTTTGGGGGCCTGCTGCCACTAGGGGGACTGTTTCAATGGGCCCTCCACCAAAAATATTTTTGGGGCCTTGCTGCCACCGAGGGAAAAGTCTCCCCCAGTGCCTAGGAATTCTGGGGCCTGGCTGTAGGTCGGGGCCTATGGTTCAAGTGGTCCTTGAGCCACAGACCCCACCCCCCAGCCAAAAAAAAGATTTTCGGGGACCATGCCAACTGGCCATTCAACCTCCCGAATACCAACCCCCCGACACACACATGCAGTGGTAGTGAAATTTAGCAAGCCCCATCCCCCTGCGTTGGCAATGTCTGTGTAGTGAAGAGTGAAGGCAAAAATCTTTTTTCCTAACCTTTTCTATCCTCTTTCTTCTAACTTCGGACCCCTTCATGCAGGGAAGAGTGGGTGGAAGGCCAGTTGAGAAGACCCAGACTGTGCAGAGAAGCTGTATAATGAACTGGGAAGGCAAAGACTCTCACTCACCAAATCTCCTTTTTTCAAAACCTTTACTAGCTACTCTTTCTACAAACTTTGCATTGTCCCTTTATTGTTTTCAGGGGTCAGATGTACTCAAGGGAGTGGGGACGGGTTGAAGGGCCAGTTGAGAAGACACCTACCTGCTGTTTTTTATGAAATCTTTGATAATGCAGTTACAGCTGCAGTTTTAAAAAGCAATTCAGTTACAGAAGAGATTTCTGTTAATTTGGTGATATTTGTTGATGCCCTACTTTTCCTTCCTTCCTCCTGGAAGAATGGATGATTGTTTACCACTGGAGGGGAATGAGGACAATGCAAAGTGGAACGATGATGTCAAAAGCAACAACTACTTATGGGGCATTTTTTTCCCATGCTGCATCAGTGAAAATACCCAGAATACTATGGGGATGAGGGAACTGTGGGATAGGTTCCCACAATGCAATGCACTGCTGCAACAGTCCATGTCTGACTGTTGAGTGTGGCAGCAATAAGTCGACTTTGTGAGGAGCACGTAGAGAGGTGATGATAGTCAACTTTGAATTTATAAAATCCAGTGTTACAAAATCAGTATTAATAAATTCGAATTTCTCATAGTGAATTTCTCATAGTGTAGACATAGCCTGTGCCTCTGTTTTGTTTGCTAAGTGCTCATTACATTTTACATCCCTAAAACTGTCCTGTCTCTTCTGAAATCTGACATATTTTAAAAGGCAGTCTGTCTGTTTTCTATTTTATTAATACTATATTAATAGAAATTTATTTGCTTCTGTTGGTTTTGTGAGTGCAAATGAAGACACAATCCATCCTACAAAGAGCTTACAATCAAATAAAAAATAAATTAATTTTAAAATAGCCTGGATATTTTCAAGATCTGCAGAAAGGCAAAACAGACATAGCTTTCAGCTGTTCTTTTGTGATCCAGTGTTAAAAATGATGGTTTGCTTCCAGATGTTCAATGATTTATGATTTTGGGAACACTAACTATAGCTGTCAGTCTTTCTGAAACCTCTGTCCTAAAAAAAATGGAATTTATAGAGCTGCAGTGAATTTTAAAACACGTGCAGACTGGGTTGTCAGCTTAATATTCACCTCTTATTCTCTGTGTTTGCAGTCAGACTGAAACCAAAAATATCTCCACTTTGGCTGTTTCATCTGTGCAAGGATTTAAAAAAAAAATCCTTCTCATGTTTTGTCTTGACTTTCAGTGAAATGTGTCCTATGAAAATCTTGCATCCCACATTCATCAGAATAATAAACAAATAAAAATTTTCTCCTTGCCACCACAGTGTTTGTAAATTGGACCTTGTAACTCTTAACGTATTGCAGAAAACCTTGCAGTGAAGTTGATTAGAGTCCGACTTAAAGAAAGTGAAACTGACAAACCTACTGTTTGACAGAAAGGCAGAGAGTAAGCAGACATATTGTAATGGAAAAGTATTTTGTTTTCTGTTTTTAGTAATCTAAGATGTAATTTGTAACCTAGGTCAAGAGCTTCAAGAAAAAAATTTAGTCTCATGGTCTGTTGATGTTTTGTATAGTAAAGGTGTTTGGTCTCCAATTCGAGTCAATAGTTATTCTTAGTCTGAAGTTAGTTTGTATGTTATTTTTACCATTTTATTTTTCGACCCTGTTTGATAGTTTAAACTTGTATTTTAACAGGAGGTGACAAACCTAAAGGATGCCAAGCAACTATTGATTCAACAGAAACTAGAGCTGCAGGGCAAAGTAGATAACATGAATTTAGCTCTTGAACAGGAGAAGAAGAATCAGCAAATTATCAAAGATCAGTTGAAGAAAAAGGAGGAAGAACTGAAGAAGGAATGTGCTGAGATTGAAACTAAACTGGTGAGAAAATGTAGCACTTGTGTGCCTTTAGTACATGTATTTTATCCTTTCAAAGAACATTTTAATTTTAATCAATGATTTGTAAATATTTCCAGAAACCTTCAGTATTAGGCAGAGTATACTATGTGAAAACAGAGGTACAATAGGCTAAGTAGATCTAAAGCAGCAGTTCTCAACCTGCTCCAGATGGGGACCCATTTTGACAGTTCAGGAAGATTTGGTGACTCAAGGAAATTCAAAAATGGGAGTGAGGGGGAGTGCCATAACTAGTTAATTTTGTGCCTGAGGCAAGAATACAAAACTGTGCCCCCCCATGTGTATATGTTCATAGTAGTTATTTCATGGAAAAGTGGAAAATACATAACTAATAATAAAATAAGAAGACTACTTTTTTTATTTTATTATTGTAGTTGATCTGAGCTGTGGTGGGGGAAAGACCCTCAACCCCAAATCCCTTCCCTGACCCCCCGCATCTTAAACCCCTCACTCAGGGGCTGGGAGGAGTCACATGTGGGGGCTGGAGGTCACACTGAGAGCCTGGGGAAGGCACACACCCATGGGGGGCACTCGGAGGGTCACCCTTAGAGGTTAGAGGGGCTGGGGGTTCACACTCGGGCAGGGGGACTTGGGGGACTGTGGGAGCCACTCAGAACTTAGGGGAGTCACACTTGGGTTGGGGGGGCTGGGATGATCACACGCATAGGCTGGAAGGGTTGTGGGGTCACACTCGGGCTGGGGGAATCACACTCAGGTTGGGGGGTTGGAAGGGTCACACTCAGAGGCTGGAGGGGCTGGGAGATCACACTCAGGAGTTGCGGGGAGTCATACTCACAGGCTGGGTGGGTCATACTTGAGGGCTGTGGCGGTCACACTCAGGCTGGGGGGACTGGATGGGTCACATTCAGAGGCTGTGGGGAGATACAAACAAGAAAATGGAAACTGACAAATCAGGTACATGGAACAGAAGAGGGGTAAAAGTGGGGAGGGGGAGGCAAAAATTACTTACTTCAATAGTCTATTAAGTGACTTGCCTGGGATAGCTATGAATGTCAAAGGTCTTTGTAATGTGTAGTTGCTTCTCTGTTGATAGAGAGAGCTGCTGGACTGGCAGAGTTAAGGAGCTGCAAATGCCTTCATGAAGATGACATGCAGCTCCTAGCTACTGGCGACCCTTAACAAATCTAATGGTGACCCATGTTTGGGTCGTGACCCATCAGTTGGGAATCCCTGATCGAAAACCCTTAACGGGGCCATAAGAAAACATTTGTTTTGTATTATAGCTATTTATGAATTAAGACTTAGTTTGAAATTGTAATGCTTCAGCTGAACAATGCCAGAAGGGCAAAATCTAGTTTCCTTTAACTTACAAGGAACAGCATTCCATTAGAAAAGTAACTCTTTGGAAAGATATGCCTGCAAAACTACTTGCTGTCTGTAAAATATCAAAAAGGTGTTGCAAATGTAGCAGAGATAAGCATTATCGTCATTGTAATTATGTATGAGGGCAGGGGACTGGACTCAATGACCTCTCAAGGTCCCTTCAAGTTCTAGTGTTCTGTGATTCTGTGATATTAGAATTGATAACACATCAGCCTGGTTACAAAATTTGCCCAGCACAGTCTAGCTAAGAGCTGTTTGATAGCTCATAGTTCAATATTTCCCTTTTCCTCAGCACACAGAGATAAGAGAGAAAGAAGAAGAAAACAGACAACACGAGGAGATGGAGGCCAAGCTCAACATGCAAATCACAGCTCTGAATGAAAACCTGGCTACAATGAAGAAAGAGTGGCAGAGCAGTCAAAGGCGGGTCAGTGAGCTAGAGAAACAGACAGATGATTTGCGTGGGGAGATTGCGGTGTTAGAAGCAACAGTACAAAATAATCAGGATGAGAGGAGAGCATTGCTGGAGAGGTGAGTCAGTGAATGTGTTTTTTGTTCCTTATTACGAAGGGGGTAAATAAAAATTTGAAAAACAGCATTTGTCTTTCTAGTGCTCTTTATACATTTTATTTGTATTGTGCTGCTCCGGGTGTTCTAGGTAGGGGTTTCCAGAGAGTGAAGTCTCCATCAAGTCTTAGTAAGCTGTTCAACTTGTTAACCATCTAATCAGCGAAGAGCTACCACACCCTGTGGGTTTTGTGATGTAATGCCCCCTTCCTGGAAACCTTGGCAGGTGCATTACAGTTTGGCTTCTCATGAGACATAAGATGCTAACCAGGGCCCCAGCCCACACTGACCTTAAGAGGCTCGTGTACATTTCCTGCAGATCCTTAATTACGCTCTTTTGGAGGGTTTCCAAATCCATGCTGCACTTGTTGCAGGCAGTTGGAGGTATGGTCAGTGGCCTCCATGAGTCTTCGAAGGCCTGGCAGAAGGGACTTCCATACTTTGAGTAGGTCCTTTGGGGCTCCCTCCGCTGAAGATCCTCTGTCTGAATAGGCTCATCAGCTTCCCAGTGATCTAGAACAGACTTGTCAGTCCTCTGTAGCAGAAAAGTGCTTTTTCAGATTTTTGAATGTGACCACTACTGACCTGTCTAAAATTCAGCATGTGGTTGGTTCCCCTGTGAAGCTTGTGAAGGGGCAAAAGTGCTGCTTCTTCGAGATTAGAAGAGCGGACGTGAAGACCATTTAGACCGCCCGCTGCCCCGCAGGCCGGTGATCACTATTTGGGGTGGAAAGGCACAGATTCAGTGCTAAGTACCCTATTAACAGTAAAGGACTCACCGCAATGGCCTCTTCAGGTTTTAAAAAGCGTGAGTCATGCCGTGAAGCTATGCCGGCCTCCGTGGGGCATAGCGAATGCATCCAATGCCTGGGGGAGTCACAGGCTACCCAGAAGTGTTCTCACTGTGCTAAGCTCACAGCCAGGGCCAGGAAGGACAGAGCGATGAGGCGTAAAATGCTCTTGTTGATAAGGCTCTCCAGCCGGACTTGCCGGAGAAGCCTCACCCAGAAGGGCCCTCTGGGTTGCATAAGAGGAGGACAGCTTTCTCTGATCCCCTCGGTGCAGAAGTGGAGGAAACTTTCCCTGGCTCGATCCTTGCCAGCGTTTGCAGTGAGCAGGACGAGCGGAGCACACAGCCCCCAGCTGCATACTCAGGCAAGCGACAGCGCAGCAGCGCATGTGGCAGAGGCTGAGCCTCCGGTTATACAACAGCCGGCACCCGCGGCGCCTAGAGCGTCAGTGAGGCAAGCGCCGGACCCGGCGGCACAGCCACAGGCGGCACCGGCCCCTGCGGCACCAACGGTGCAGGGGTGCCAGGCACGGAGCCTACAGGCACCAGAGGCGGATACCCACGCGGCACCGCAGCTGACAGTGCCGAGCACAGCGCTGACAGTGGGGCCGAGATCCCCGGCACGGAAGGGGCGGTGCCGCCCCACAGGGGAGGGGAAAGGGAAAATCAAAAGCCCGGCACTGCAGTCCATCTCCGGACAGGGCTGCGCTGCTGTTAGCACCAAGCCCTCCCCCTGTGATACACATGCCGCACCGAAGGCCTGTGTCTCCACCGGCCCATCCGGAACCTCCTTCTCCATTCCTCCAACCAGTGTCACCATGGCTTGGGCCACCTTCACCATTTCTGGGATTGGATCCCCTGGAGTACTATCACAAGCCAGTTTCACCTCTATCTGTGTCATCGTGGAGGTCTCGCTCTCCCAGACATCGGGGGCACACACCCTGTGAGTGGTCTAGGTCTCCATCCCCAGACCCTTGCCCATGCTGCCATGGTCGTCCTTATCATGCTGGACACTGACACAACAGGCCTACACCCAGGGGCAGGTCCTCCCCGGCCGCTCAATACCCCCATGGGCACTCCCGATCGGGGACGGAAACACAGTTTTCTCAAGGGGAGTTAATTTTAGAACCGCGAGACTTTCCTTCACAATCCTCCAGTGAGCAAGTGTATCATCGACCGCAGGAGCCCGAGGGTTCGAGGGAGGTTTACCCTAGTGGTTCCTCCCCATCCTTCCCAGATGAGGCCATGGCCCCCGGGGATGTCTCTCCCCCGGATGACCTTAAACGGTTTCAGGAGCTGTTTAAAAGGGTGGCTTTCACGCAAGACATTCAAACGGCAGAGGTGCAGGAGAAACATCACAAACTCCTGGAAAATTTGAGACCCCCGGCTTCGTCCAAAATTGCTATTCCACTGGATGAAGCCATTCTGGAGTCAGCCATTACTATATGGCAGACTCCGGCCTCTGTTCCGCCTATGAACAAGAGAGCGGATAAGAAGTACTTCGTCCCGGCAAAGGGTACGGAGTTCCTCTTCAGGCACCCACAACCAAATTCTTTGGTGGTCGAGTCGTCCCAGCAGAGGTCAAAGGCTTCTCAGTACAAATTGGGGGGATTGGACAAAGATGCTAAGAAGCTAGAGCTGTTTGGCAGGAAGGTATACTCCTCTTCTACCCTGCTATTGAGAACGGCAAATTATGGGCACACCTAGCAAACCATAATTTTGATAATTACTCCAGGCTTACTCCTGCGTAGAGAATCCTGGCCCCAGACGTCGGGTATCCTGAGGGACCTACAGGTGAAGATCGTGGACCTTCCCTTTGATACACAAAAGCTGTTTGCAGACTCAACCGACGCGGTCCCTCACTCCAGTAAGGACTCGAGAGCTACACTTAGAACCTTGGGCATTTATACTCCCCCATACAGGCGGGAAAAATTTTATCCTCAGCAAAGACGCTACTCTTACAACCACAGCGTGCTCAATATCAACGGGGCTACGGCCAAGGGCGCTATCAACAGCAGCAACAGTACAGAACTCCTAGACGACGTTCTCAACAAAGCCGTATGCCCTCGGGTCAGGCCCAAAGGCAACAAGTTTGATGGGTATGTCGGGGGCTGCACTATTAATACCCTCACTCAATGCCACTCTCATCTCATGTTCCATCATCGCCTCAGACCGTTCCACTCCCCATGGCAAAGATCACCACAGACAAATGGGTGCTGGAGATCACAGCCACGGGTTACGCGATCCCCTTCCAGTCGCTTCCACCGACGAAGCCTCCCACCAGGCCTCACCTCAGGGATGCTGCCGCGAGGCGAGGCTCAAGCAGAAGGTGAATCACCTTATGTTCATAGGGGAGGTGGAAAGAGTGCCAGAATAATTCCAGGGGAAGGTTTTTATTCACGCTACTTCCTACCAGAGAAGAAAACAGGAGACTGGAGGCCCATCTTAGATCTTCAGGGCCTCAACCGTTACTTGCTCAAACAATGTTTTCGGATGATCACAGTTGCCTTGATACTCACGGCACTGGACGATGGAGACTGGGTTGCAGCACTCGACTTACAAGATGCTTACTTTCATATAACAATCCACCCGGCACACAGATGCTTCCTCCGCTTCACGGTCGGCCGGGAGCGCTTCCAGCACAGGGTTCTTCCGTTCGGCCTCTCCTTGGCCCCCAGAGTCTTTACCAAAACCCTGGCAGTGGTGTCAGCCTACCTGCACAGACAGGGGGTGTTTATTTTTCCCATATCTGGGCGACTGCCTGCTAAAAGGGGCCTCGAAGGCAGAGGTCTCATGCATGATACACGTCACAGTGGACACGTTTTCTCCGCTGGGCCTAGTCATCAACCTCGCAAAATCAAAGTCCGAAGTCACACAACATATAGAGTTCATAGGGGCACGCATAAACTCTATCACAGCAGGGGTGTACCTACCCGACGCCCGCTTCCGCGCCATCAGTTCGCTGGTGCAAGTCATCACATACAGCCCCACGGTGCCGGTCTGAACGTGCTTACAGCTGCTGGGCTACATGGCGGCAGTGACGTTTGTGGTACAGAATGCCAGGTTGCACATGGAAGCCTGCAGCATTGGCTGGCGAGCGTTTACAAACCGGCATCCCACACTGTCCACAGGGTGGTGTCGCCCACAACAGAGGTGCACAGATCCCTGGTATGGTGGGAAAGCCCTGAGAATCTGCTAGTGGGGGTGCCTTTTCACCAACCACAAATTTCTATTTTTTCTTACTACCGACGCCTCCTACATAGGATGGGGAGCGCACATCGGCAACAAGGTAACGCAAAGGCTATGGTCCCCTGCGGAACAGGCACTGCACATAACCATGCTGGAGCTCAGAGCAGTGTTCAACTCCTGCAAACATTTTCGAGATTACCTACATGGCAAAGTAGTCGGGATTCAATACCGACAATACCTCCACTATGTTTTACATCAATCGACAAGGAGGAGCATGATCCCGTGCCCTATGTGCAGAAGCAGTCCGATTGTAGAATTGGTGCATTGGCAACAACATAACATTGAAAGCCTCATACTTGCCGGGTGCTCACACCGTGAAAGCAGATCAGCTGAGCAGGCGCTTCGCAATCACGCACGAATGGCAGATCCGCTCCGATCTGCTACGGCGCATTTTTCGTACATGGGGGTTTCCCCAGATGGATCTGTTTGACACCCAGTACAACAAAAAGTGTCCCCAGTACTACTCCAGGGCAGGAGTGGGGCGGGGATCCCTGGGGAACGCATTCATGTTTTCATGGAGGGGCTCCCTACTTTACCGTTTCCCCTGCAGTGCTTATCCACAAGGTCTTGCACAAAGCCAGAAGGGACAGAGCTCGCATGATACTCATAGTCCCGCTTGGGATCGGCAGCAATGGCTTCCCTTGCTTTTGCGCATGTCGGACCGCCCACCGCTCCCTCTACCGGTGGCGCCGGACTTACTCACGCAGGCTCAGGGGTCCATAGTGCACCTGCACCCTCAGTGTCTGCACCTACAAGCATGGCTAATCCATGGCTCAGCTCTTTAAAGAGCACGTGTACGGAGGGAGTACAAGTAGTCCTGGAATGTAGCCAAAGGACCTCTACCAGGAGGACTTACAAGCACAAATGGACTCGATTCACAGCCTGGTGTTCCGCCAAGCAGTTAGCTCCCCTTGACGTTCCTATACCTGTAATACTAGAATACGTATTGGACCTCAAGAGAGGCAGGCTTTCTCTATCCTCGCTAAAGGTCCACCTCGCCGCTATATCAGCCTTTTGGCATACAGAGGAAGGGCCCACGGTATTCGCCCATCCTATCGTTACCAGGTTCTTGAAGGGGATGGTAAACCTGTACCCCCCTCGGAAACCGCTTCGACTATCGTGGAATTTGGACTTGGTGCTCAGCACGCTATCGGGTCCACCTTTTGAACTATTAGCCACAGTTCCCATATGTCTCCTTACGATAAAAAAAAAAAAACAAAAAAACAAAAAAAAAACCAACCTTCCTCCTTGCAACTACGTTAGCCCGCAGGGTGAGTGAGCTCGCGGCAGGGATGGCAACGCCGCACTGCACAGTATTCTCAAAGGAGGCGGTAACCTTAAGGCTGCACCCAGCCTTTGTTCCAAAAGTCTCTTCGGAGTCCAATCTTAACGAGCCAATAGTTTTACCCTCATTTTACCCGAAGCCTCACAGCTCCGGCAAGGAGGCATGCCTGCATCTCCTGGATGTGAGGAGGGCGTTGGCCTTCTACATAGACAGAACTAAGTCCTTCCGGAAAACGGACAGGCTCCTAGTCTCTCTCGCTCCCAGGTCAAAAGGAGAAGGTCTCTCTTCACAGAGAATCTCTAAGCACATTGTGTCCTGTATAAAAATGTGTTACGAACTTCAAAGTGCTCCTTTGCTGGTCCCGCCCAGGGCTCACTCCACCAGGGCGGTGGCGGCGTCAACAGCCTTCTTTAAGGGCATCGCGTTAAAAGACATCTGTAGAGCGGCGACCTGGTCATCCTACGACCTTCGCCGAGCATTATGCCCTGCCTCGGGTGTTCGAAGAGGATATTCGTCTGTCGACAGCAGTCCTCTTGGGGGCAAGCTGCACATAAACCGATTACCCACCTCCTTACTTGTGTTACTGCTGGGTAGTCACCTATTGTTGAGCACCCACGGGGACCACTCGAAGAAGAAAGAGAAGTTACTCACCTGCAGTAACGATGGTTCTTCGAGATGTGTCCCCATGGGTGCTCCAGCACCCGCCCATCCTCCCCGCTTTGGATCTCTGTCTAGTGTTTTTCAGGAGTATCTGAGGTGGTTGGTCAAGGAACTGGCGGGGACCGGATCGCGCACGCGGCCGGGGGTGCGCAGGGGGGTGGCGTGCGCCGGCGTATGCGCCATCCAGGAGAAACTGCTGGAAGATTTCCGATCTGTGGCGCTGGGCGAGCCCGACACCTATTGTGGAGCACCCACGGGGACACATCTCGAAGAACCATCGTTACTACAGGTGAGTAACTTCTCTTTCCTCAGACTCACTAGATATTTCTCCTCTTCTGTAGACCTGTTTGTTTCCTAGTCTAGGCTTCTGACCTCTTAACAGCTTTCCTGGTACCCCTAGTTCAGATCTTCTAGGGTGTGTCTACACTTGGATTCCTCTTTCGAAAGAGGTATGCAAATGAGGTAAATTGAAAATGCAAATGAGGCATACATTTGCATAGTCAGTGTCTCATTTGCATATTGTAATGTCAGAAGAAAACCCCATCTTCGAAAGAATCCTACTTCCCTTTATTTAAAGGGAAGAAGGATTCTTTCGAAAATGGGGTTTACTTTTGAAAGAGCAGCGTCTACATGGGCTTTCTTTCAAAAGAAGCTCTTTTGAAATTAGAATATGCAAATGAGGTATCAAGTGTGCAAATTTACACCATATTTGCATTTCCAATTTACCTCATTTGCATGCCTCTTTCAAAAGAGGAATGAAAGTGTAGAAGCACCCAGGGTGAGGCTATAAAAGGAGGTATGGAAGCAGTTATTGCCTCAGTTCTTTCCAACCACTATTATAGATGGATGTGAGCCACCTTGATTGTACAAAATTGAGTACTGACGTGTCAGCAATAAAAACCTCGAAACTGCTTACAAAAAAGGGCATGGTAACAGAAATGGCCTTAGATAATACACATTTAACACCTGATGCCTCTTTGGAACCAGGACCTTCAGTTCTGGAGAAACAACACCACCAAGCATGTTTCTGGGTCTTGCATTGACTCCTATTCAGGGAACTTGTCAGATCATTCCAGTTGCAAACACGCAGGTGTGAGACAGACAAGACAGTAAGATCATTCTCTTGTGTCAGGTCCTAAGAAAGATCCATGTATTGCTTTGACATTGATACCTTCAGTGATGATTTCTGCGTAGGTACTTGTGGAACTGCATTTTTAGATCCATTTCATGTTTCTTCAGCAAGAAAGAGAGATTTGGATAAGAGTCTTATGTTCTTGTGATCCAAAAGAATGCTTTCCTCCTCACAGAATGCACAGGGTGGATTTCTTACCACATGCATCTTCTGCAGTGCTACTACTTTGTCCTCAAATATTTATAGGTTCACCTAGAAAGACTATCTCACCCTTGCTGCTACCTTGGATCCCTGTTTGTCATGGTTGAACCCGTTGTTGGACCTGGATTTGGATCCACGTTCAGAAAAGGAGATAAATACATCAGTCTACCTGGTGCCTAGGCTTCTTTTTGTGACAAAGCTTGTCACAGGTTGATGTTTCCTCGTTCTTATGAGATGATACAGACATTGACTAATGTGGAATGTGTGTCATCCAGATCCATTCTAACTAAATCTTACAGTATTAGCAAAATTTTTCTCTGTAGATGTACACAGGTTACTAATGTGAGAAAACATTCAACTAGAAAATACATGTTCAAATGGATACTTTTCCTTATGGGTTGCTAATAAGCGTATTGCTCCTGTGCAGGGTAAACGAGTTTTCATCGCTTCTAAAGAACAAAGGTTGATCTGTTATGTCTCGTACAGTACATTTAGTTGCATTTATAGCATTTCATACACCAAGAGATGGGAAATATGTATTGATTCATTCATAATATCATTAAGAGAGTTGTAAACAGTTGAGTAACTTTCTCCCCCTAAAAGAAAGCCATTTCCTGTTCGGAAATTAAACTTAGTTTGTCTCCTTGTTTCAAAGCATTATCTGCTTTTATTACAGTGAACGTAGCGAACATCACAGCTCAAAAGTTGTATTTCATAAAGGCCAAGTAGTTCCTTGTCCTCTCCCAAAGTTCAGGCCAAATTAGTTTCAGACTTTGGTGTTAAACAGTCCAGCATCCTAAAAGCATTTTTTTTCAACCTGCAAACTACATTCAAATAAGGGGAAAGGAAGTTACATTGATTGAAGGCTAAAAGAATGTTGTCGTTCCAGTTAGAAGTGAGGATTTCAGGTTGTCATGTTGATTGTTTATTTCACCTGCAGGTAACTGTAAAGAAAATCCCGTTCCAACACAATTGTCTTGATGTGTCAAATAATCTATAATAGAAATGTATAAGAATGCCTCATAGTATTAGTGTGCTGTGTTAAGAACACATTGTACTACACTGATGGCAAAATTGTGTTTGACAGGCTCCAATATGAAATCTGTAAAGACACCATGTGGAATTCACTGTATACCTTTACTAAACATTATGCATTAGATATTGCAGTTAAGTCAGGTGCTTGCTTGGTAGATTGATTCTGCACTCCTTATTTAGTTAGGACCTCCTTCCTTACCCACCATTCGAATTCTTTATATACTGCTGCCTAAATTGTCCCAAGCACGGGAGTGTGTGGTAGGCACATGAAGAAGAAATGAAGGCTAGTTGCCAATAAGTAAGGTTCTTCAAGATATATTTTGATATTCACGCTCTTTGCCCTCTTTCCTCTACTGCAAAGTTCTAACTATTCTGCCAGAAGCTGAGCCAGTAGCCATTGCCAATCCCCTTTTTATAGCCCTCCTCATAGAACATGTTCGAATGGTAAGGCAAGAACATAGAGGGTGTGTGTGAACTTTCAGCTAGACACTGCTGGGCACTGTTCAATAGCACCGGTTGGTGCTCATCTCAAGAGTGTGAATATGTACATTCCACCTCGAAGAACCTTGGTTACAGGCGAGGAACAGTCATTATTTTTTCTTTCATCTCCTTTCTATTTGCTTTGCTGAAACGGAGCTTGCCAGAACTGCTGCAGCAGCTTAATGAGACTGTCCTGTTCAGCACTTGTGCAGAGCAGCATACTCCAGCTGGTGGGAGTGCATCCAGTCATGAACCCCCTCTGAAACACGGGCCCCACAATCCTCCAGTACATGCTTGCTGTTTGAGTGAGACGCATTGTGATTTTAGATTAATTGCTAACATAATGCATCAATTTTCCAGAAAAGAAATACAATGGGTTATTACAGTGATTTATTTGTTATGGATGTGTGGCCAAGCCTTTCAGTAGTGACATTTTGCTGAATAGCATAGTACTTGCTTTGCATACATTTAATTTACTATTTGCTATCCATCTTCAGATGTATTAAAAGCGAGGGAGAAATTGAAAAGCTTCAAGCCAAACTCCTGGAACTGAAAAAAAAGCTGGACAATACAACTGCAGCAATGCAGGAGCTAGGCCGAGAAAACCAGTCACTACAGGTATAAATCACATCGTGTCACTAAGCATGCCAATACTAGTATGTAGAGGTGAAAAGTATTTTGACTTGAATAGTGTATTGTCACTCCAGACAGGTTCATGCCATTCCCATTGCATCCCAGGATGCTGTTGATAACAAGTGAACTTCCTGTAAGCTCTGAATGCAGCCCACGGTTTGGACTTCAGAAAGTTCTTTTTTTAAAAAATAACTAGGAGTTGGTGTTATGACTGCTGAATTGCCATGGCAAATCCTCACTGCTTTATTCTAATGTATACAGTTTGTGATGTAGCAGAGGACATTAATAGGAAATGGACCTGTATTTTAAAACGTATGTATTTGTTTTATTCATCTAGATCAAACACACTCAAGCCCTAAACAGGAAGTGGGCAGAGGACAATGAGGTACAGAACTGCATGGCCTGTGGGAAAGGCTTCTCTGTGACCATAAGAAGGGTAGGTGTGCCTCCGGAGGGATTCTCTAGATCTTGTTTTCTTTCTGAACTATTTTGTACTTGAAGCAAAGTATAAGAGCCTTTTTAAAGTACTTAATCTAAACCTGAATGTGCAACTCAGCAACAGGATGGTTTGTACTGCCCAAGGCTTTGTCTACATGCAGGTGTTGTGCTGCTTTAACTTCATCTGTGTACAGCTAGATAGAATTGAAGACGTACAGCGCCTTGTGTAGACACAGGTTTTACCAGTATAAGGGTACTTATATCAGTATGGCTTTTATCTGTAAACATAAATTCTGTTTTAAACCGGTACTTACGTTTGCTTATATCAGGCATGACTTTGGTCTGATATTTTGGTTCTGAAGAACTTTTTAAGCACTGACTAAATTAGAAATACAAGATATATACATAGCTCTGTCAATGTAATCCAGCTGGCTTCCCTGTGACCATTTGAAATCCTTTGATGTTTCCTGAGTCACAATTCAGGGAAAAATTGCATCTGTATTTCTGCCCACTGTTTCAACAGGGGCACCAACTTTTGGTTTCCAGCTTCCCGGGTGTTGCTTTTTTTTTGGGTGGAGCTACATGTCTCCATCCCTTCTGAAGAGAGCATTCCCATGCTTTCACTGTGTCAGTGCCATCACAGACCCTAGAAAACCAGCTTGCTTTCTCTGAAGAAACATTTAACAATGAAATTGCTGCACATATAAGTTACAACACAGTTCTTGGCAATCAAATTCACATTATTCTTCAGGTAAAAAACATTTTAGAGAAGATATACCAAAACCAATAAAAGAACCTACAGGGATGCTAATCAATATTCCAGAATTCATCCCAGTTCTCACATGGGCTCTTGCAAGTGCAGTCATTTAACATCACATCTCTTATTCCGTTACAAGTTCTTCAGAGCTTCAGCAAAGAACAAGCATACAGTCTCAGCAGGCAGAGTATCTCCAGGGATTGAGGGGTGGGGGGCCTTTTGTGGAAGAAGTCTCTGAGTCGTTAAAATCCAGTCTTTTGTCAAAAAATCTTTTCTGTTGAACCCTGGAGAATCCAGTTTGGACTTGTTATGTGCATTTCACCTAGGAGGTTGGCTTCAAAGGCTGAGAATGGAGAAGGTTCACTGGCATCCCTTCCTGCCCCAGGAGAGACGGTTCATACCAGGCCACACCCACACATTCACATGGGTGTTAACCTCATTCAGTACAGTTTAACATAATTCAGTGAATCTTATCTTAATTTTAGGAGATTTGTTCAGTATATTTTAAGATACAGTCTGTCACAGCTACTAATTGTATTGAATTTAGGGGGTTTCAGCAGTTTTAAGGGATTTCATTAAGTCCATGAAATGTGTATCTCATGGACCTAAATACTGAGGGTAAAACTTTCAAGTAACTCTTAAGTCTCATTAAAAGTGATTTAGGGGTTTATGAATCATTGAAAGTCTCTCCAGCCATGTAAACACTTCTGGAAAGTTTAAAGATTAAGTTGTATTAAAGATTAAGTTTAAAGTTTGAGTTGTATATAAACCCAAAGTGCCACTTAGACCCCAGTGTTAAATGTAACTGATCCGATACCTTCTGCAAGAGTTTCTTTTCTTGTACTTTGCTCACTAAGTTGTATTTGACAATTCAGTATCTGTTGTTTTCATCTTTCACAGCATCACTGTAGACACTGTGGAAATATCTTTTGTGCTGAGTGCTCCGCAAAGAACGCCTTAACTCCTTCTTCTAAGAAACCTGTCCGTGTCTGTGATACTTGTTTTAACGACCTACAAGGATAACCGCTTAGCTCCAATGGCACTTAAACGTTATGCTAGAATTAGAATTTCTGTTGATGCACTTCGTACAGCACTCAGACTACTATTCAGTTTGAACAGTGATTGTAACACTTGCAAAACTGAGTATATTTTAAAATGTTTTATTGATACTAAGTAAAACTATTGTATTTTTTGTGAGAGGGGCTCAGATCATTCTCAGCTTATTGCCATTTACCCAGGAAAGAGCTTTTATGTCTAAATTAGGAACACCCAGTTATTTGTAAATAAAGTTTAAACAGAGAAGTAACAATGTATTTTTTTAATCTTCAATTTTTTGTGTTCAAAAGAAACATATGTTATATGCAGTTTTTGTTTCTTTCACAACAGTATGTTGCAAACAATTGAAAGGATTTTGTGTATCAAATTTTGCTGCTTCAGTGGCACAATTATGTTTTAAGTATTGCATTGATTGTATAACTAGCATTCTTTTTAATCCCCCAGTAATTTCTTTGGGAGTTGTTTTTCTTCTCTTTTGCTCTTGAATTTTTCTCACTAAGATTCCAGTCCTGCAGTGGGGACAAACACCTCTACCCACATGGAACCCTGTTGACTTGACTTGAAGAGGGGCCCTGTATGGGCTCTCTGATCTGTTCACATAGAGCTTCTTGCAGTATCAGTGCCTAAATCATTGCCCAGCTACAGCATTTGGATATTGAAGTATCTTTACAGGTGCTGTAAGGTACTAGCATTTGTACAGGCAAGCTAGAATCAGGACTGCAAGTTTGGCTTCTGGTCTTGGAATGCTGCATAAAGCTCTCCTTTATTGATTTATACATTTGTTGAATAAAATATAACTTTTCAGATTTTCCTATCTGTGCAGATATGACAATTATCCCCAATTATATTCTTTTTCTTTCATTACTAACAATAGAACCCATTAAGGGCCCTTGATTGGTCTTTGAGGAATGCCCAACTGTCCTGTGCTAGGTTTCCTACTAATGACCTATATTCTGAGATTACAGGATTTTATATGATTTCTTCCTTTTGTTCCCCACATTAACTGGAAGAAGTTGGGATCATTCTATCACTAAAGGTTTTGGTCTTTCCACTGCTTATCCTGAACCTGTGATGCTTGCATTTTTCTTAATGCTGAGTCTTTCCTGGTACAGAAGTTTCATGACTTGGTCTGTTGTGAATGGTGGTTGAGACTGCTGCTGGTTTGTTTACAGACAAAACATTCAGGCTTAATTAAGAGGTGAGAATACAATTTTAGAATCTGTTATTGTCATAGGTTTTTCTCCCCTTCTGTGCTGGAGCACTTGTTAAAAGCAATGGATGTACCTACCTCTCTTTGTTGTGTAGGCAGAGAAAGTGAAATGTACGTACCTGTGATTTTTTCTTTGAAGTAATTTTTCCTGCTGCTCCATGATGCATTACAACTGGGTTATTCTTCCTTAATTTCCAGACATAGAGGCTTGTTAAAAAATAAAATAAAATAATGCCCCACATCTCCAGCTTCACAAAATAATGCCAGCAGGTGGAGTTTTTCAGATAACTTATTGTTTTTCTAATTCCCCCACTATCTGCCCAAGGTAGAAAGACTGTCTGTGCTGATGAATAAACATTATGAAAGATTAGCCATTGCCAGGCTAGTTTACTTTTTAATTATTAATTCATTTGTGTTATAGAAAAATGGGAATGAAGATTTATAGCCCAACAAGATTCCAGTCTGAGGGAACTCAAATTTCCCCCTCTCTGTAGGAGTGCTGTGTTTGGGGGAAAAGGAAGGGCTGAGATATTTCCTGTCCAACTGTAATTTAATAAGATTTAAGCAATGCCCTGGGTGGTGTCTCATGGAGCACCAGGTGTTCACTTCAGAGGAGAAAAAGTTGTAGGTAGGTAAAGGAAATTTTACATTTCTCCCTCATGACCATCTGGTGCTTTATGAGCCATTACTGGGAAGCAGCCAGCAACAAAATTAATCTCTGCAAATGGAAGGGAGACTGAAAACAGCAAGAAAAGTTCATCAAAAGGAAAATTGGCTCTTAAGGGTGATTATTTTGTTTGCTCACTTTTCTTCTTTCCTCCCCAATTGTATGAATGTTGAAGATAGAAAATCAAGAAAAAAAACCCCCAGAAGTTCTGTCAGACGGAGACAGCACATCTACTTTAAACTGATAGATAAAGAAGTGCACTGAAGTCCAGCTAGCCATGCAGCAGAAATTACTTGAATGATGTGCTCTGCAGACCTGCCTAGCAAATGGTACATGTCCGATTGAATGCCAAGCACAACAAGACCTAAGGCCTTCTTTGGAACAACTGGGGCTAAGCAGTCTGAAAGGGATGTGAGGTCCTGTCCCACTGGATTATCCTTATTCGCTGATGTACTAGCTGGAGGTGCTGCTTGGCACCATATTTCACTCCAGCCACTATATTTCATACCAGAACAAAAAAAAAAAAAAGGGGCCAAAGTGTCCAACTTGTTGTGTTCAAATACCACATCCTGCTGGTGAATTTCTGCCTGCCACAGTTCAGCTTTTGGAGTCAGCCCTTGCTGGTATGTTTCACCTTATCCTAGAGTTCTGAGAAGCCTGAGACCACTGGCTTGAAGATCATGCAAAGCCAGCTTCTGTTCCTGCATTTCTGCTCCAAATAGCTAAAACTGAATGCCATGTTGCTGGTCAGGGTGGAAGGCAACATACAGTATTGTGTAGCTGGGTCATGAGCAGGTGCTTCTTTGAGCTTAGCTGCTACACTGCTAAGTGTTTTCTTCCCTGTGCTGGTTTCCTGCAGAATCCTGTTGTACAAAATCCCCTGTCTATTAGGGGATGCCAAGGAGAAAAATAAAAATAAAAGATTATAACACAGAAATCTCCGGCATGGAGCTAAATTACCCTTGAAGCAGCACCTGCTTCTGTGCTCAGATTTGAGACACTAAGGCGTTAGAGAGGCGGTCATATTTTGGACTGGCTCCACCTCCTACTAATGGCATGTGAAGCTAGAGAGAGAGAAGTAGGGGGATGTGGTTTTGTGTGAAGTTTTTTTAAAAAAGAGCAGCTCCCCTCCGTTCTTGGAAGATGCAAACTTCCCCAGTTGTAATGGACCTTGGAATGCCAAGTCCTCATCAGGGGAAATAATTTTGTTACTCGTTGAATGACTTAGACTATTGAGATTGTCTCACTAGAAAATCTCTTCTTAAGCAGGAAAAGATTTTTGGGAATAAAAATGTGAAGTAACCTTTTGCAAATTATTGCTAGAAACAGTTGATTGCCATTTACCCAGCTGTGGTGTGACACAAAAGAAGTGACCCCTAAAGCAGCACATTATCCAGAAAACAGTAGGGGCACCAAGAAACTCAAGTACTTTCTAGTTTGTTAACGTAACTTAAAGGCAATGTGGGAAATTTAGGACGTATGCCTGGAGTTAGAAAGGAAAATGCTGGAGCTTAAGACCAGAAGGAGGATAAACATTGTCTGGATTGAGGCTGGAGTGATGAGTGAAAACTCTGTAAAGAAAGCGTGATTGGAAGAGGTTGAGAACTGATCAGCTGATTCATTGGAACCTCCAAAAACCTGGAGGAGTAGGAAGTAGCATTGTCACTTGCACTATGCACTTTTTTTCTTTCTAGCATAACTGAATATAATATACAATACATAGAATGCCAGTTTTGAATGCATAGCTGTAGTAATGAATCCACAGTGGGGTGTATTCTTAGATTGCTCACTGAATTATATAAATAACTCCCCTTTGTTGTTAAAGGGAGCTGCACTCATAATTTGTCTGCACCCTATGGCTGTGGCCACACTTGGCCAAAACTTCAAAACGGCCATGCAAATGGCCATTTCGAAGATTACTAATGAGGCGCTGAATATTCAATTCAGCGCCTCATTAGCATTAGGATGCTTCCGGCTGCGGTGCTTTGAAAGCGCCACTTTCAAACGCTCACGGCTTGGTGCGGCTATGCGGGGGTCCTTTTCGAAAGGACCCCACACTTTTTGAACTCCCCTTATTCCCCTCCACTGAGAGGAATGAGGGGATTTCAAAAGGTGTAGGATCCTTTTGAAAAGGACCCCCATGTCGCCGCGCCAAGCCGCAAGCGTTCGAAAGCGGCACCTTTTGAAGTGCCACAGCTGGAAGCATCCTAATGCTAATGAGGTGTTGAATATTCAATTCAGCTCCTCATTAGTAATCTTCGAAATGGCCATTTGCATGGCCATTTTGAAGTTTTGGCCAAGCGTGGCCACAGCCTGTGTGAGATAAGCCAAGGACACACACAAGGAATTGACATGATCTTTAAGAAGCACTGCTGTTGGTTATAAACATAGTCTTATCTTAAGATTTAAAGTGATATATGAATATTACATATTTAAAAAACAACAAAAAACCCCATGTCAATCAGTTTTCATTCTCCCAGGAGCGGCTCTTGTACTCATCCGAGGTTATAGAGTAAGTCTGCAACACAAATGCAGCTGTACCAGAGGTCTTTAAATGGTAATAGTAATAACAGAGAAGTAAAATTTTTCTAGAGAAATGTGTCCCTTTATTTGTCAGTTTTTCCTCAGGGGCTCTAAAGAAAACAATTTGCATTTTTAGAAAGAGGAAATATAACACACTATTTACATGAAGATGAAAAAAGCCCAGAGACTTACTAGTAGTTAACATGAAATAGTTCTGCGTTTGTCCACAACATACCATATTGTACTATGCACTCATATGATAGGTTCAAGGGTACAGAGAGCTCATTTGAAAATTTTAAAGGGGAAAACACTCCCATTTAACACTCTCAGAACAGTACAGTTTTAGAAGAAAAACATTTGGTGAAGTTTCCTTCCCCAATTTAAATATCCAGGGGTTTTTAATGCCTATTTTTGGAGTGGAGGTGGTAGTGATAGAGGTGTGTGAAGAGAGTGACTTGTGGAGAGTGTATTCATTGTGTCAACAGGCCCTTGCTGGCCAGTCCAGAGCTCCTGCTGTTGGCTCTATTGTGAAGTACTTTGTTCTATCACCTTGTTAAATCTCAATTCCTGGGTACCAAAGGGATATTATAAGACTGTTGCATTGGGTTAATGAACACCAGAACTTTTTATAGAAATGTGTCCAAAATGCTGCTTGTATAGGATTTGTCACTTTTGTAAGAAAATAAAATAAAATAAAAAAACCCAGCCTGCCACTTGATGCCATACATAAGATTTTATTTAAACTACCTCTCAATGGCTGGGTCTACACTTGCCCCCAACTTTGAAGGGGGCATGGTAATCAGGGTGATGGGAGATTACTAATGAAGTGCCGCAGTGAATATGATGCCGCACTTCATGAGGCTGATTCTCCCCTGTGGCAACTTTGACATGTCAGACTTCAAAGTGCCGGCTCGTGTGTAGCCTGTGCATCTTCAAAGTGCCTTTACTCTCCAGGATTTTGAGGAGGAAAGGCACTTTGAAGTGCCCTGGCTACATGCGTGCCGGCACTCCGAAGTCTGACACTTCAAAGTTGCCGGGGGGAGAATTAGCCTAAGGAAGTGCTGCATATTCACTGCAGCACTTCATTAGTAATCTCCCATCACCCCGATTACCATGCCCCCTTCGAAGTTGGGGGCAAGTGTAAACAAGCCCAATGTGTAATTCAACTAAGTAGTCCTGTTGAATAGGGTTTCCTCACTGTAGTATTATGTAACAGTTATACAGACTGCCAAATCTGCAATGTCTGTCACCAAAAAAAGGTCTTTTAGTCTTTTTGTATGTGTTTAAACAGTAGCCACTAGTTTCAAATTATTGTAGACTTAAGTTGTGCTTTATAGCCTCTGTAGTTTTATTCCTACAAACTCTGGCTGTTAGAGAGGAAATAAATCACTACCACAAGCTTTCATAGTTATGGGTCTGTTGGGCTACAACAACTGCACAGGGAGCTTTGTTGTCACAGTATCATCCACTAATTAATCCATGCTTAATTTAACCTTTTTTCCCCCAGTACTCTTGACATGAACTTAATCAATGGGTTTCTGTAATGGACTCGTGCTAGGAATTATATGGCCTTGTTTGCCCCTTTTCTGAACCTTAATGATCGGTTTATTATCATTGCAGATGTGAATATTGGGCATAAAATTGACTAATTTTCTTTGTAATTCAATAAAATACGATTGGAAAAAAAGCTTTATGTTTCTAACCCACTCTTTAGAGTTAAAGTATTACATTTGCCTTATGGATGCAGTTTTACCTAGGGAACACTGCACTTCTTTTAAACTGGATCATACATTCATAATGGGCATCAGACGAAGTTTGTGTATGTGTAGCTAGAATGCATGAACATTTTTTCATCAATTGGATTTTTAAGTCTTACTTTCAGTGTTGTGTTTACTGCTTGTGATCATGTAGTCGTGCCTTACGTTGTGAAAGAGTTTAGTTCAGTATGCACTGCAATCCTAAACTCTCAATTGGGTGAGTGACTAAAGTCATGGTCAAGAAAATGGCACCATGCATCACCGACTTATGTATAAATTATGATGGGCAGATGCTTGTTGAAATGTTACTTTTGTTTTCTAATCTGTTAAAGGAATGATAATAAAATTAGATCTTTCTAAGAGACCAGTTTTGTGATTTTCAACTCTCATCCCATCTTAAACACCATTATTTTGAGCTGTGGGTTGTATTAGTTTAGAAACTGATTGTCAAGAAGCAAGACACTGGAGAACAGGTTTGGCTTTCAATTTCCTCGCTCCTGGAAGGACTGCCAAAATAGATTTTATTGTTGCAATGAGGCAATAAGGAACATTATTTAATCAATTTCAGACTTCACTGATTTCATTTGGAGTGGTTTGCTTTTTCCCTCTCTTTCAAAATCTGTCTCCACGCTCATTTACTGGAGAAGGCTGTTGTGGATGTTGGACAGAGTGAAAGTCGTTTGAGGCAGTCAGTCTCGTCTGTCATCTTTGTATTATGTCCAGTGTCGTTTGTATCACTCTGGCATGAATGAGAGGCTCAGTCTGTTTCCTAGTCAAACGTTAGTCTTTTACTTTGCACATGAACATCATTGTCTGGATCTGTCTTCATTGCAGCGTTAACCTGAGTGATCAGCACTCAAGTCTAAGCACCTAGGTTATCCCAGTTCAGGTATAAACAGCCACATCACATAGCCATGTTCAAATTACTATCTCCTCACTGGTGCTGCAGAAACCCATGTAAGTTTCTAGGACTTGTGGGGTCATAGCCCATCGTTAATAGTGCTGCATTAATATGAGCAGCTCTGATGATTTCCTTGTGAGTTGTGGGAGAACTTTTGTTCTTCTGGGCACACGCGGGGGAACAGAAACTGGAGGAATATCAGCACTCAAGTGATGAAGCCATCATTGGAAAGTGAGAGGGTTATCAGAAAATGGTAAGCTGTGCTGTGCAGGCCCACTGATGGGGAGGGTGCAAAACAGGCAATTGCCCAGAGGATTAAAGGACATGAGGGCTCCTGGCTAGCAGTGCTGGCAGCACAGCAGGATTAAGGCAGGCTTTTTGCCTTCCTTCACTCCACACCGCTCCCAGAAGCAGCCAGCAAGTATCTGTGGCCTAGGTGTCTGGAATGGGGTGTCTCTGCACACTGGCCCTGACCCAAGTGCTGACTCTGCAGTTCCCATGTGTTTGGAACTGCAGCCAATGAGAGCTGCAGGGGCATTGCCTGCAGACAGTGGTTCATGGAGAACCCCTGATCCTCCATTTAGGTGTTGCTGCCACAGGGGGGTGCTGGTTGCTTTTGGGAGCTGCCTGAGGTAAGCGCTGCCCCCATGACTGTCTCCCATGCCCCAAGCCCCTGCCCCAGCCTGGTGAAAGTGAGGAGGAGTGAGAACAAGCAATCAAAGGAGGGGGAGGATGGAGAAGGGGAGGTGTCGCCTCAGGCCGTGGGTGGAGCAGGGGTAGGGCAAGCACCTTTGGGTTTGCGCAGTTAGACTGTTGACAATGCTACCAGGTGGGTGTGCAGAAGCCCTGGCTGTGCTGGGTAAGCATAGCTGGCAGCTCGCCAGGCACCAGCCAGCACAAGTGCAGAACCTCTCAAATGTCAGACTGACTACATCCACATGGGTGTGACCCATGCATGCATGAGGGCCCGTTTACAGTGTTTGACATAAGCAACTGAAAAGCTAGTACATGACCTATTGAAGGTCCTCATTTAAAATCCTGTACATGGATACTGTAATTATAAATTCTACAACATGTGGAATGATTTGTTTTAGAGAGGACAGTAAATCAGGTCATAGTTCTGTCAGACAGTTACTTTAGTAAAAATCTCTTTGAGATATCTTTCCTGTGATAAATGTAATTGTAGAAATATCTTGTAAAATACAGGACTGACTTTGACTATCTCAGTGGTTTTAGTAAGAAGACTCCAATGCATTGTTTATCCATTTTCATGTTGTATTATGAATGCATTTTACAGCCACAGGACTAGAAAACAGAACAGAGGAAAGAATACACAGAAAGTGAGCCATCTTATCCAAATCCTATCAGACTGATTCAGTACATATCAATTATATCTTTGTTTTTCCTTGGAAAATCAGCATTTCTGATTGCTTGTTGCAGAAATGCATGCTGGCAGTTTGAATTTTATGCTGTGGGGAAAAGAGCCTCAAATTACTTCAAGAAGTTGGTTCTGCAATTAGCTGCATTTGCATCTTGTTCAAAGAGAAAATGAGAGGTGCTGTGTTTTGTATTTAAACTGTTGGGGAGGCAGGGAGATTCTGGGCTGTACCCCAAGACACAAAGCAAAGAACTTGTAGCCTAGAAGGGGTGATTCTTTCAACCACTTGTGCACCATCCTGATACGGGGATGTTCCTGTGATTGGAATGGTCCCCTATGTAACTTAGACAGCATGTGTGAGTTATGACTATCCTATAGACTCCTTACTTAAATTTAGTCTCCTGTACCTAGTGGCATAAGAGGCAACCCATTTTTCCCACTGATGGCTGTCCAGAACAAAATGTTTGACTCCATATTGGAGCCAATGTTGTTTTTTTCATGATTCTGGGACAGGTCATTCCTTGTCATTCATGGCTTCTCTTCCCTCCTGGCAGAACCCATTCTAAGATGAATCTTGTCCCTCTCCCATGGGATAGCTTCATCTGAACCATTGTAATCATCTCTGTCTGATTATTGGGTTCCCAGTGTGCTGACGTGTGTGACACAACGGTCACACAGTCTCTCCAAAGAAAGTCCCAAGATTCTTCTTATAAAGCACCGGTGAAATTCGTTCAGCTTCTTCTGTATGCTTCCACCATCTGCCGTGTTTTCAACATGCAAAATTGTGTTGGAGGGCAATAGCATTGTGCAATCTCATCTTAGTGTGTAGATGTATTGTCTTTCTCTTCCAGACAAATGGGTAAACAATCCACTGGCTTTGCTGCTTCTTGCTTTCATTTCTTTAGAGAGTGGTCTAGTAGCAGATACCGCATGTATAAGTTAGCTGAAGTCACTAATTCTTTCTTAACTTTTCCATAAATCACATCTCAGCCAATAGTGACTGAGTGGAATCAATTATAACTGAAATAAGAAAATAGCAAGACATTTTGAAAAAAAAGAATGTAAAATGGAATGGGTTTCAAGGCTGATGTTTCCAGGTTGATGTTCCCATCCTGCTCTGGTTCCACATCATTCCCAAAGTGGCCAGCATGTGGCCAGACAGCTCTATCTTCTTTATCTTGGTCTTCTGTGTATGGATAAGTCCCATTTTGGCGGTTCCTGTTTTTTTGGTCATAGAGAGTCTTTTCATTCCATGGAAGTTTGTACCCAATATGACTGTATCATCTGCAAGATTTGAGTCTTTCAGCTTATTTCTTGCCCCAAAAACACCAGTGATCTCAGCAGCAGCCATTGCTACTCGTGTCACAAAGTCTGTGACCATGCAGAAGAAAAGTGGGGCAAGTAAGCAGCTTTGCCTTGCACCAGTAATGACCCTTGTCTCTGCTCTCTCTCCTGCTGCAGAATGCAGACTCATCCGACTAAGCTTTTATTCCAATAACCTTGTTTGTTGGAATGCCACAGAATCTCAGGATCTTCTATAGAGATTTTTCATCATATGCTTGTATAAAATCAATTGAATTGAAAACCACCTTCCAATGGCATTCTAAGCCTTTCTCAATAAGTTTTGGCAAGGTGGAAACCTGATCTCAATACTTCCTAGTGGGTTGAAATCCATGCTGTTATTCCCTGAGTACTTTGGCAATGAGTTTTCTTCCTATTCATACTGACAATGCCAAATGCTTGTCCAGGTACAGTCAGGAGTCGCACACTCCAATTAACACAAACAAGCAGGTGCCCCACACTAGAGATTTTGTAAATAACACCTCTCCTTTGGCTGCAACACTGCCTGGAATCTCCCCAGCACTACATGTTGTGACCTGGCCCCCAACACTCCTGACACCGAGGCTCATGGTAGGGTCCTCGGAAAGGTGGTGTTGTGGTTGTCTTCAGCAGTGCCTGCTCTGGGCAAATCTTCCTCTAACTCGTTAATGGTGTTTGCAGAGTCCCTTTGTGCTACCCTGGCCTTTTGACCTGGCAGAAAGGACGTGAAGAGCCTGCCCATAGTCTTGCCAGCATACCTGCATGCATTTCTTTAAGACTTTTTCCCATCAAAACTGAGTGGAATCAATTATAACTGAAATAAGAAAATAACAAGACCTTTTAAAAAAGAGACTGTAAAATGGAATGGGTTTCAAGGCTGATGTTTCCAGATTGATGTTCCCAGCCTGCTCTGGTTCCACATCATTCCCAAAAATGGCCAGCATGTGGCCAGACAGCTCTACATGGTGCATGCTGTCTGCGTCCACAAGCACCATCCCCCACTGCTCCCATTGGCTCTGATTCCCAGCCAATGAGAGCTGCAAAGCTGGTGTTGGGGGCAGGGACAGCATGTGTAACTTCCATGATTGCCCCTGCACCTAGGGGCTGCATGGACATTTCGGTCACTTCTGGGAGCACTGCAGAGCTGAACAGACCTTTGATGGTCTGACACCCTAGCTCTCCCCTCACCCCCAATGGAGTGAGTCAGGGCTTGTGGCTCCAGCCTGTTGGGGAGGCACTGAGGGTCAGGGCTTCCAGCCAGCAGCACAGAGACTTGTAATGGACAGACGAAACTAAGCAGTGGGATAGATCCAGCCAGCAGCTGTAGGTTTTTTATTCCTGATTTAGACCATCTCTGAGAGCTGTTTGTCTTCTTAACAGCCTCCAATGACAGTGGTTCCACAGCTTCCCTGTGTAGTTTGTGCCAGGGCTTAAGTCCCTTTAGTGTCCTCTAATGTATTACCTAAATGTCCCTTGCTGCAATTTAAGACCATTTCTTCTTGTCCTTTCTTCCATGGTTAAGGAGAACACTTTTTCAGCCTCCACTTTACAACAACTTTTTGTGTACTGGAAGACTCCTAGCATGTCCCCTCAGGCTTCTTTTCTCCAGACTACACATATCCTTTTTTCCCCCAGAACTGGGCACAGTACTCCAACTCAGGCCTTATCAGTGCAGAATTACTACTGGGTTCTTGCTTACAACACTTCTACTAATACATTCCCCAAATAGAAAAGCAGTCATGTAGCACTTTAAAGACTAACAAAATAGTTTAACTGCTTTTTTGTTTTGACAGAGTACAGACTAACATGCCTATCTCTCTGTCACTATTCCCCAAATAGAGTTCCCTTTTATTTTTGCAACAGTATTACATTGTTGACTTATTTTGTGTGTTATCCACTATCATCCCCTGATCGTTTTAATAGCACTCCTTCCTAGGCATTCGTGTCATTGATAGTTCTTTCCTAAGTGAAACACTTAGCATTCATCCCTTTTGAATTTCAGTCTCTTTAATTCGAACATTTCTCCAATTTGCTGAGATCATTTTGAATTCTGACCCTGTCCTCCAAATTGGTGGCAACACCTTCAAAGTTTGTATCATTTTAAAACTTTGTTGAAGGGAACTGGGCCCAGGAGAGATCCCTGTGGGGGCCCCACTGAATAGGTCCTCCTAGCTTGACTGTGAACCATGGATAACTACTCTTAAGTACAGTTCTCCAAACACTTATTGGAAAGTTTTACATGTTAAATTATTGCTACGAAATGATGTTGCTGTAGCATGTCCATCCCCTGTAAAATCCATTTATTTTTAGGGACAAGATCTCCTCAGGGGCAAACAAGGCAAGAGTGTTTTTAGAAAGAGAGAGCAGAGCATGCATCACTTTTCCTAGCTGCTGCTTAAGATGGTGCCTTTTTTTTTGTGGTCATTGGTTTATTGCAGTTATGTGGTAAACTCCCTGCAGACATTACTTCACGCAGGCAGCACTGCCTTTAATGCTGAAGGTTGACTTCAATTCTCAGATGGGGCTGCAAATGGCCATAATTCAGCAGAACACTTGGGCACAGATTTATCTTTAAACATGTCTACTTCAGTGTCTCCCAACCTGTGTTCCTTGGAACACTGGCGTTCGGTGGGATGAGAATAGGTGTTCTGTGAAAAAATCTTGATGCTAGCAATATTTTTCCTTCTAAAAAAATTGTGTGTATCACAAATACTAAGGTATTTGAATAGTATTTAGATTGTAGGTATATTAATATTTATAACTTATTCATAATAGTATAGATGCTATGGTGCAACTTGTGCTGAAATAGAGACACAAAAACACTCTTCCCATTTAAAAAACTGTCAACTGTTACTTATTTTTATTGTCCAGTAGTTGTCTGTAAAAATAGCAACTTTATAACAAACAAAGTTAAAAATATTTTCCCAAACCTAATTTGTTTTCCATTTCTTTATCATGAAGATGTTTTAAGCTTTAAGGAAGGGCAGTCCTTTTCTGAACAATATTCATGATCATCATCATCAACAACCAGGGCTCAGCACCTGTTGGTGTCTGATGTGTCTCTCACTATTTCCATCCATCTTTCCCTGTCCAGTGTGGAGTGGCGTAGTTTCTGTAGACTAGCTCTGCACCAATCTACTATATTATCTACCCATTCTCTGTGGGGTCTGCCTCTCCTATTGGAATGGGCTGTTGCCTTCAAACTCACTATTGCTTTCTCTATTTTAGTCACTGTTTCCTTCTTATGCTCTAGATCATGCATCACGTTGCATCCCAGATATGTGAATTTCTCTATGTTCTCTAGTTCAATCCCATCTACACTGATCTTATCTCCTATCTCCTTATTTCCAAATACCATGGTTTTTGTTTTATAGATAGTCCTAATCAGTCTATGCTGCTTCCTCTGCTTGTTTTGCACCTGCACCATATTTGCTAGCTTCTCCTCATCTTCCTCAGTGATAATGATACCATCCATGAACCTCAAGTTGTTAATTCTTATCCCATGCACAGATATCCCTTCTACTTCTTCTTGATGATGTCCATCACTCTCTCTGCATGCGTGATGAAGATACTTGGTGATATTGGATCTCCTTGTCTCGTACCTCTACTCATTTTAAACCAACTTCCCAATTCTCTGTATGGTCTCACCACTGCCTCCCCTTTATCACTGATATCCTTCAACAACCATATCAAACTGCTATCCACCCCGTACGACTCCAACACCACCCAAGTCACTTTCTGATTGCCTGTGTGGGTTACGTGCCAGTCCCAAGTCTGGATAGAGGAGGAGGGCTGGTCAGATGAATGACGATGTGCTGACCGTGAAACAACAATATGAATGAAATGTGATGCCACAATGACTAAATGATAAAAGATGCCGCCTTGGACGCTACCTAGATAAACAAGGTCTGAGATACCCATCAAATGATCAGGGTTGGGTCAATAAGTTGGCTACCAAAAGAAAATTACATGAACAATATTGCCCTTTCTATATTTGTACAAAATAATGACACTAGCTATCCTTTTTTGGCCGTTATATTGATGTTTTGTTTTGGATTTGTACTTATTTTTTAATTTTCATATTTAATTATAGGGTTACTAACTGTCTTCTTATCAGAAGGACATTAGTTGTTCACTCAGATAATTTTCTCTTGTTGTGTTTTGTTCTTTGTAAAATAAAACATCTAAAAAACTAACATGACATGAAGCAATTTTTCAGCGTGAACTCACCCCACTCTAGACCAGTGTGTATGTGTTCCATCAATACACTCCAAGCCCAAAAGTGTTCTATGGCCAAATTAGCTTGGGAAATGCTGGTCTAATCCTGTATCTGCTCTTTGATTTCAGTGCAGAGCACAGCCTTGCTTTGTTTTGATCCAGTTTTCAGTGGCATGCACAGCAGACATTTCTGTATCCCACACCACGCTCAATAGTCTCCTAAATGGTCCCCACTGCACAATTCCCTCTGACTTCAGTGCAGCCTGGTTTTCCATCCTGTGCATGTAGGGCTGAGAAGTCATTGTGGAGAGTTTCCCTTGATCCTTGCATTTTGGGCAGCAGTTTCCCTACTAAATCCTCTCTCCCTCCCCGCCGTGCCTGGGGTATGAACTGGATAGAATTGCAATGTTGAGCCTTGGCGTGGGCCCAATTAACATTTCATTAATATTTTTTTATTCCCAGCTTACATGAGGGCAAATGAGATCAGAACTTGACCCACTGATTTTGTGTTTAGTACTCTTAGGAAGACAGGGCAAAACTCAGTGTTGAAATGGTGGGATGGGACCTAGTCACTGCAAATGATGTCCCTGATCCATGGCAGCTTTTAAAACCATATATCCCAGGGAGCAATGCAGAGTTCAGGCTGCTGAGACATGCCAGTCGGGTCTAAATTCACTGTATGTGAAGTACCTTTTTGATAACCGCTTATCTAGTTCACACAGTTTGCTTTGAAATAGTGTGATTTTTATGTAGCATTTGATCTCATTAAATGCCTTTCATCAAAGGGCCAATTGGACCTCAAAATACTCCTGGGAGATTCCAGCAGGTAAGTGTTATACAATCCTCATACTGCAGCCAGGAAAAATGAGCCACAGAGGCATTAAATTACTAGCCCAAATCAGTGAGTCATGCAAATCCATAGCAGCACTGAGTATAGAACTCAGAACACAACCCTTACTTTTGTAATCTATGGGAGATACTGCTCTTCCATTTTAAAGATGACATTTTCTGAACTACTGTAAGAGACTGTTAGGTCACAGTAGTAATGACTAGTAACAGAGAGGGAGCCGTGCTAGTCTATATACTATCAAAACACAAAAGCAGTCAAATAGCACGTTAAAGACTAACAAAATAATTTATTAGGTGAGCTTTCGTGGGACAGATCCACTTCTTCAGACCATAGCCAGACCAGAACAGACTCAATATTTAAGGCACAGAGAACCAAAAACAGTAATCAAGGAGGACAAATCAGAAAAAAATTATCAAGGTGAGCAAATGAGAGAGCAGATGGGTAGGGGGGCTTAGGGTCAGGGTGGCTGTTGGTGAGAACACTCCAGAAGGTCCTAGGTGACGGGCCTATTCTCTCCTACAGACAACCTCCCAACCTCATGAGGATTCTCACCAACAGCCACAGTCTATACTGCAGGAACACCAGTCCTGGGACTTTTCCTTGCAACAAAGCCTGCTGCCAGCTTTGTCCACATATCTATTCTGGGGATACCATCACTGGACCTAACCAGGTTATTCACAGAATCACGGGCACATTCTCATGTTCCTCAGCTAACATCATATATGCCATCATGTGCCAACAATGCCCAGATGCTTTGTATATTGGACAGACTTCAAACTCCCTTAGACAAGTTAATGGGCACAAAACAGACATAAAAACACTCCAGATCCACGAACTGGTTAGTCAACATTTTAATGGAGTGGGCCATTCTGTTAATGACTTAAGAGTTTGCGTGTTACTGAAGAAAAATTTTCACACCACTCTTGAAAGGGAGACTGCTGAACTGTCTTTTATATTCAAATTCGGCACATTAACACATGGTTTGAACTGGGATGGGAATTTTCTGAGTCACTATGGCTGTGTCTACACTAGCTCAAAACTTCAAAATGGCCATGCAAATAGCCATTTCGAAGTTTACTAATGAAGCCCTGAAATACACATTCAGTGCCTCATTAGCATGCTGGCAGCCACGGCACTTTGAAATTGACGTGGCTCGCCGCCGCATGGCTCGTACAGACGGAGCTCCTTTTTGAAAGGACCCTGGCAACTTTGAAATCCCCTTATTCCTATCTTCTGGTAGGAATAAGGGGATTTTGAAGTCGGTGGGGTCCTTTCGAAAAAGAGCCCCATCTGGACAAGCCACATCAATTTCAAAGTGCCATGGCTGCCGGCATTCTAATGAGGCGCTGAATGTGTATTTCAGTGCTTCATTAGTAAACTTACGGCCATTTCGAAGTTTTGAGCTAGTGCAGACATAGCCTATAGGGGTTCGTTTGCATACTTGGCTTAATCTTATTCTTGACCTCCATTCTACCCCTCTACTTTCTGATTTGCTCACCTTGATTGTTTTTTTTCTGATTTGTCCACCTTGATTACTGTTTTTGGTTCTCTGTGCCTTAAATATTGAGTCTGTTCTGGTATGGCTATGGTCTGAAGAAGTGGGTCTGTCCCATAAAAGCTCATCTAATAAATTATTTTGTTAGTCTTTAAAGTGCTACTTGACTGCTTTTTGTTTTGATAGTAATGATTAGTGCTCTTTAGTGGAGTGGCTTATCTGTGTCTGTACAGAAGAATCCCTCCAGCTTTACTAGTGCAGTATTCTCAACAGAGATGGATCATAAGGAATTGCTAAGTTTAAATTCAGAGCAGCAATGTCAAAAGGCACATTGCTTCTTAGGTACCTTCAAAGGCAGATTTCCGCTATTTCACTTCTATCTCTAGTGCATAGCCCAGCTATCTGAGTATAGCTTTGCTTTAGGGCAGGCTTCCTAACATTTTGAGGGTAAGACAACTTATCATTGGGCTGATTAAGTGGCAGGCTTGAGGCTAGAATTAGACTGTATAATTGCAGGGCTCTTGTCTGCATGCAGAATTCTGTTCTGAAGAGAACTTCCTTACCATTGCGGAGGAATATTTTCTCAGTTAGCTGGACTGCTTTCTGGGATGAGACCTGCCTGCAGTAATATGATAGATGTGCTGTATTTATTAGATTAAAAATCAGAGCTTCCAACATTGATTGATTGGCCACTGCATGTCAGTGTAGCCCAATAAGAATACAGCTTGGAGAGCATTTCTGAAAATATTAAGCACTCAAAAGTTATCGGCATTGAACTCTATGTGAATGGCTGCAACTAAATTTCCATTGCTTCCATTAGCTGTTTTAATAAGCTCATATCTGTCTAGGACATTTACATTGTGGGCTGAAAATTTCCATTCTCTGTTCATTGTTTGAAGAAAGCAAACAAGCCTTCCAGGGGGTAGTTTTTTAAATCAGTGTCAGATCACAGACGGCTGCAGGAAAGCACTCTGGGGCTTGGGCATCTGTTTCTTTGCTTGCATAGCAGCTAGCACAATGGGGTTCCGGATTAGGTCTGTGGTCCTTGGCACTGCCACCCATACAAATAAAAGCTGCTGCAGACACAATCTGTGACAAGCAGCATGTGCTCTGGTAAGCTTGAGGGGGAGGAAAACAAGAAAATTAAGCAGCACTGGATTAAAAATTGCTTCTGGAATAATGGTTTGGCCAATTCATCAAATCCCCATTAACTATTCTTCCACGCATCATGAGAGGCACAGCGTTGGCTACTCTCAGAACATGGCAAAGAGAGCTTTAATGAGAGTGATTGTAAATAGCTCATGAAAAAGTGCAACCAAATTGTCTTCACAAGCTCCCTTAACATTGCAGGTAAGTAAACTCAGAGAAAACTTTTAATCCTGCTACTCAGAGGTGCATCTGCAATATTCTGTATATTCTATGATGTCACTTTTAAAAATACTCCCAAGCCCCCTCTGTTATATTGTTTGGAGTCACCGAGTTTAGGAAGAAATTGGTTGAATGCTGAGAGCTGCTTTCCCATACATTCCATCTCACACTATATGCTAGAGCCTACCAGAATGGGCTGCGCTAACCTCCCAATGATCTAACTCAGTTACTATGACAACAATCAGACCTAGCACTACAACAGCCCAATATACAAGGCCCTCCCACATGTCTCCTTTTTATTTTGCCAGGGCACAACTCTCACTATGTAATCCTCTGTGCCAGTGGTTCCCAACCTGGTGTCTGTGGACCTAGGGAGGTCCACAAGGGCACTGCAGAGGGTCTGTGAAAAATTGAAAGATATGTAAAAATGATCAAAGAAAATAGAATTGGCTTTGATGGGGTCTTTGAATGGTTTGGAGGTAGTTATTGGGGGTCTGCATTAGTGACAAGGTTGGGAACCACTGCTCTGTGCTGCTGCCGATGGATCAGACTTACAGAAAACCCTCTCCAGCAGCTTAGAACTCACCACTGCAGCCAACTCAATGGGACATAGACGTCACAATCTACTGGTGGAACCTGGGTCTGTCCCAGAAAAGCTCATCATTTCATAAATAATATTGTTAGTCTTTAAGGTGCTACAGGACTGCTTTTTTGTTTTGTGAAAATACAAACTAACGTGGCTACCTCTCCAAGACTTACTAACCTTGTTAGGCACAAAAATTATACAAAAATGCCTTTGCTAAAGCTTAATTCCAGAAGGAATCAGCTACAGTTATAAAAGTTCTGCAGTCTAACACCAGTACTAGCCAGTTATTTACTTCTGAAAATCCCATTACCAGGCCATGAGGGAGTGCAGATGGGCTCTGTAATATCAAATCCCAGATCATAGGCAGGAGAATCACCCATTGCTTAAAAGTTCCCAGGTGGATCCTCACAGGCTTCAGTTCCCACTACTACCTTTTCAAAAACATTTGATGTGGTAGCTCACATCTATCAAGTTGTCCTGGCACTAGGTCCAGAGTTCCTATTGCTGAGTTTGGTGCAGTGCTAGCCCAGATGTCTAGTACACAAAAAAAGCCTGTGGAAAAAAAATTGCTTGCATTCCATAAACTACCAGCACAGGGCTGAATAAGGACTTAAAAGTCAATTCTGGAGTGACCCTCTCAATGAGCAAGATTGACAAGACATAGGTGCATGACACTACACAAGATGTGTTGCAGAACACCATGATACGAAAAAAGGGTTTTATGTATATATTTAGTTAGAGACTGAATAAAAAGCCCCTCTGAGCTATCATGGAAAGACAAGGATTCAGATAGTACAAGTCCTTCTGATCCCCAAGGATTGCCAACTCCCCACCACAACAAACCAGGATCTTCAAAGGTCATATTTCACTGTTGACCTGGAAGTCAGCCACTTGTGAGGAGAAATTATCATATTCACATTTGTAATTGAATTTTGGATCAAAGTCAGAATATTAACTATAAAGTACTGCCAATCAGCTACAAAAGTTAAATTCAATATTGTTGTAGCTCTGTTGACTTACTTGTCTTAAACCCTTGTGTGCTGAATAGAGCATAGGCCTTCTACAGGTCTCTTCCACTTCACTCTGTCTCAGGACAAAACTTCTAGCTGGCTCCAGGTGCACCCCAGTTGTTGTCCTTCAATCTCAGTAAATCTTTGCTACGTTGTCCAAGGTCTCCCACTTTTGTGTTTTCCTTGTAGGTTCCATTTGAGAGCTTGATGGACTTTGCTGGATGATGGTTTTCTGAGAGTTTCACCCAGACATCTCCACTTTCTTCTCTTGTTTTGAGTGTCAAATGGTTCTTGTCCTGCTCTGTTCCAAAGCTCCTCATTTGTGACAAAATCTTGCCATTTGATGTGAAGGATGTACCTTGGGCATCTGTTTATAAATGTCTGTAGCTTGTGTTGGTCCTAAGTTATTAACAATGGTGGATGAGGTAATAACTTTTATTGGACAAGCTTCTGTTGGTGAGAGACACAAGTTTTGAGATCACGCAGAGTTCTTTTTCAGAGCTGGATAATCTATCCCACCTTGCACGTCACTGGGATGCTTGAAGTACCTTTACCAGACCAGAAGAAAAGCTCTGTGTGAGATATTCATCTTGTCTCTTTAAGAATGAACTCCTTAAACTTAGCACCCAGGACAAAAATTGATGCTGTTAATTGCCACTAATCAGAACTCATAATGAGTACAGCATATGAAGGAACCTTTAAACTTACAGTCTTTGGCTCAGATCAAAAGCCACTACATTTGTCATGTGATATCATTATCCCCATTATTATTATTTATTGTTAAGTACCAGTGATGTGTCCGGCATTTGTACAAGACACAAAAATGAAGTCAGTCCTTTCCCCTGGGGAGTTTTCACTCTAAAACACAGTTGCAGAGGAGACAAGACACATGAAGAGACCAGACAGCGAGTTAAGTTACAGTTTAATGAGTTAGACTGAATGGCTCCTTTCCACGGTGGTAGAGGTGTGTTCTGGGAGGATTAGGGTTTGTGCATATTGTGGAAGAAGTGAGCCTTTAGGAAGAAAACTGAATGGGAAGGAAGTGGGGACCTGGTGCCCAGTGATACAGAGGTGTCCCATGCACTGAGGAAGCATGGGAGATGGCACAGAGACAGGAATGGTGGAAATAAACAAGTGGGGGTAGTCAGGCTATCTTCATTAATGGATTTTTTTGTGTGTGGGGGGCGGCATAGGCAGGGCAGAGAGAGAGAGACATAAAATCTAACACTTTGATGACATGGTTCCAGCTCTGTTCTAGCTTTTACATGGGTACTATCTGTACAGATGAAGTACTGTATGCTGGCAAACATTACATTTCACTCAAAACAAAAAAGGCATCATGTAGCACTTTAAAGACTAACAAAATAATTTATTAGGTGGTGAGCCTTTGTGGGACAGACTCACTTCTTCAGATCATAGCCTTATTGGAACAGATTCAATATATAAAGCACAGAGGTCCAAAAATTGTTAACAGTTTTTCTGATTTGTCAACTTTGATATCAAGGTTGGCAAATCAGAACAGCAGAGGGATGGCGGGCGGGGAGTGGGGAAGTTAAGAGTTAGATAAAACATCAAAGTATGTAAGTGTCCTTATAAGGGGTCAGGTAATTGCTGTCCCTGTTCAAACCACGTGTTAATGTGTAGAATTTGAATATGAACATTAGTTCTGAGCATTCCCTCTATAAGACGGTTGTTAAAGTTCCTTTTCAGTAGAACACAAACTTTCAAGTCATTAACAGAATGGCCCACTCCATTAAAGTGCTGGCTGACAGGTTTGTGTATTTGGAGATTTTCTGATGTCTGTTCTATGTCCATTCATACTTTGTCGAAGAGTGTTTGCAGTCTGTCCTGCCCTCACACCACTGTCTTTTACCAAGGACTGCAGCACAAGAGAAAAGGAAGGGCATACAGTTATTACGCCTCTGTCTGAGCCCCCATATTTTTGAAAATGGGTAAGAAAAGCGCTTGATTAGATATTGTCCAAACTCCCATGAATTATATTATTAATGATCTCTCACAACTTGTTTCCTCTGTAGAATGTTCTCAGAGGCCCCACATATAAACTAAACCTCAACATAAAACATGTTTTCTGTCATCACTTGAACAACCTCCAAAATAAGCAGCTAACCTGCACATTAAAACTCAAAGCCAAGCCCAAGTACACCAAACAAACAATAGTAGGTATTTTCCAAATGCCTTGTTTACCACAGGTAACGGTCTTCTTTTCACGTGGGGGTTTATGGCTGCTAGAAAATACCCCAAGTATAGAATCCTGTGCTGGCCATATGGCTGGCTGGGTACTGACATCTGTAATAAGAAATTCCAAATGGCCACCCGTGATGCAGCACATCTGACACGTGGGGCAAACCCTTCCCAAGTGCCTGCATGTGTGGTCAGAGCAGTCCTCACCTTTCCAGAGTGTACCTGTTAGGGGTCTGATTTGTCTTGTGTACCCCAACTTTCACCTCAGTTAAAAACTACTGGCTTACAAAATCAGATATAAAAATGTCAACACACACCATTACTGAACAATTGCTTACTTTTTCATTTTGCCTGCATGAAGCATTACTTTGTATTGACTTCACTAGTGCTTTTTATGTAGCGTGTTGTAAAACTGGGCAAAAATCTAGATGAGTTGATATACCCCTGGAAGACCACTTTGTGCTCCCATGGTCTATGTACCTCTGTTTGAGACCCTCATGACTGGGACTGGGACTGTCATAGTGTTGCTGGCATAGACTCTAATCTGTGCCCTTTCAAAACCTATAAAACATGACAACTGCACTCTGTTAAAAAACACTTCTAATTCAACTGCAATAATCTATTGCATTATAGCATGTTACCTTTGCTAAGCCATTACACGAGCTTCATAAATTTCATTGACTTTATGGTCTGAGACACTGGGGCCTCAAATGCCGAGAGCCTGTTTGATGGTAGTGAATAATTAATAATACTTAGCTTTTATGTAGCATGTTTCATCAGCAGATCTGAAAGTGCCTTTCAGAGGAGGCATTGTTACTCCCTTTTTGTGCATGGAGACGGCAGTGGCAGAGCCAGAGGTAGAATCCAGAGCTTCTGAGCATGTTGCTGTTCTTCCATGAGGTTAATGTTTTCACTGTTTCCCTATGCTTTTCTGCATTAACTCCCAAAGATTCTGATTTCTGACACCTTTTCTGTAAAAGGCTGCAAGTTTATAGGATTGTTACATACCATTAAGTGCACAGCACACTTCAGAAGAGGTGGTTGGCTTTGGAGAGCCAATAAGTTGGATACGGGCATTGGGAAGGGATGTTAAAGGAATTAAACAAATATCCAGTAATGAACAGCTTGTGCACCATATCGGTTCTCTTGCATCACTTCTTTATGCACATCTCCTGCCATTTAAACTGCTCTGAACTGCTACTATGCTGTTTTACTGTTTGCTATTTATATAAAATCACTCTCACTATCCTTCATATTCATTATTCCACTTGCATTTTTCTCTTACAAATAATTCTTTCAATATACTTGCAAAAGTATTTTCTAGGCTGCAAAAGACACATACATTATGTGTGACTGTTTCTGGCCATTGTTACCTTTTTATTATGTTTACCTTTGGTACTTAATAGGAAATCATTGAATAGAAAGAGGTAGACATCAAGGATCCTTGTACATTCTGAAGAGAAAAAGAAAACAGTAGCATGATGGTTTTGAGGCACTGAAATTTCTGTTCTAAAACAGATTTGTGTAATGTGACACATTTTAAGCAGGCTTCTGAATCTGGCATTCTACCACTCTTCTCTTTTGTATTCTCACGTGCTTTAGACTTGAAAGGCATTTTGCTTCGTCATTCTGGCCATTCATAATTGTGGCTCATTGCAGCTGTATTATCCTAAAGACCAGCAGTTTCTCATTGACCGAATAACTCAGATCATATTTAGAATGTCTTTGAACACAGCTACAAAGAGCACCGTGCTGTCAGCTACACAACTGATTTATAGGGCACTAGGGAATACAAACCCTGTGGCTATGGCTATACTATTACAAATATAAATATATCCTGAAATAGCAACTCCATGGCTAAACACTGTGCTTGACATAGAAGTGCTGTTTTGAGTGCAGTATTCCATTTCTGGTACCCGTCATTGTGAGAGGGGTAGCATAAACCTTGAAATAGCCCCGTATTTCAAATTTTGGTGCCATTTGGATGGCACCATGTTTGAAATAAGGTAGTTTGAAACACCTTGTGCAATTTGCATTGCATAAATTGTGTAAGTTATTTCAAGTTATGGGTACAGCGTAGCCATAGCCTCTAGCAATTGCAGAGGAAAAATTTTAGCTTTCATCTGGATCCCTTAAAAATAGCTGTACAAAATTGTATCCTACTGTGCCCACACGATGCCACTCAGATTTTTGTGTTTGATGGCATTGGGAAGGTATTTCAGTAATAGGGTGACCACACTGACCTATGGCAAATACGGAACACTGGCCTCAGGGATGGGGGCGGGGCTGCTGTCCCATTTCAGGGCTCCTTCATGATGGGGGCTGCTGTTCCAAGGTGAGGCACCAGGGATGGGGGCTCTGTAGCCTTCAATGGGGAGGCGCGAGGGATGAAAAGGAGTGGAGGATGGGGCTCCAGAACCCCATGGTGGGAGGGTGTTCCATAGCCTCCAGCAGGAGGGAAAAGGCAGGGAATGAAGCAGAAGGTGCCTCCCTGAAGCGTGAAAGGCCAGCGAATGAGGCAGCCAACCCATGGAGGTGCTTCCTAGCAGCTGGAACTGCCTCCCGTAAATGTAGGGCACCAAGGAATGAGGCAGCTGCCCCGTGGTGGAGTTTGCTGGCAGCAGGGTCTGCCACCAAGGGGTGCCACGGAATGGGGCAGCTTCTCTGCAGCAGAAGCTGCTGCCACATGGCGCAGAGCTCTGGGGAAAAGGGCAGCCACCCAGTGGAGGAGCTCTCTGCCAGGAGAGGCTGCCACCCCATAATTGGAAAAAGACTCAACATGCCAGGGAACAGGAGCCCCGCAAAATCTGGGATAATTTAGCTATTTTCTTACTGTCAGGACATCTGTGAGATGCCTTAAATAAGGGACTGTCATGGTAAAAACAGGACAGATGGTCACTTTGTTCAGTAACTATACAGAATAGAGGGGACTCAACTTCCTTCAGTAACTTGACAATAAGAGAAAAAAAAGAGTGAAACCAAAGCCTTTTAAGGGCATGCTAGTTTTTGTAAGTATGTTTTGAAGTTTTCATGGTGGAGGTTTTGGCTCTGATTGGGGCTGGCAGGTGTTCTGGGAGTGTAAACAATGAGTAATCATGTACCAGAAACAAAGGTGGTGGTTTCATAGGGGAATAGGGAAGTCCAAAGCACAAGGAATGTTGCAAGTCACTTAGATCTCTGGGAGTCTGTTAGATTGAAATCCCAGTGTTTGGGGCTTGCACCTCAACCCATTGTTAGGGCTCCCTTAACAGGTTTCCAACCCACTTTTTAATAAATTCCTTGCATGGGCCTGTCTTGCTATTGTACTGTCTTCCAGAATCACTTCCTTTCTCGTCTGTGAGCCTTATACTTTCCTGCCCTTGTCTCTAGTCTGTCCCTCTTCTCTCTTACCAGTCTTATTGTACAATGCTTAGTAGTTACATTGGGTCCAGCCTACACCCTTTCATGCAGTCACTGGCAACTTGCAGCGCTCATCATCATTTTATCTCTGGTGTCTTCACCCTGCTTGTTGATGCCCTAGATAGGAGCACTCAGAAGGGCCAACCTGGAATAAAAGGTGAACTTCAGAAGCTTTCTTTGTCTTGAAATGAACAACATCCCAAAATGATGAATTGATGTACCCAGTTTGTGTGCGTGTGAGCGTGCGTGCGAGCGTGCATGCGTGCGTGCCTGCGTGCGTGCTGGTACCGTCATTTCTTTCCAGAGCAGGCTGGGAGCTGGAGCCCCCATCACCTCACAACAGCACGAGGCTGGGAGCCAAAGCTCCCATCTCCCATCACCCTCAGCAGCACTGGGCTGGAGCCAGAGTCCCTGAATCCCACAGCTGAGTGGGACTGGGAGTTGAAGGAACAGAGTTAAAAACAGTAGAGGAGTTCAAGTACCTTGGCAGTGTGATAGCCAATGATGGCTCCCTTGACAAAGAAATCAATGCCAGAATCTGCCAGGCCAGCCAGGCACTAGGATGTCTGAGAGTGCGAGTGTTGAATCAGCACAATGTCAGACAGTCCACTAAAGTGAAAGTGTACAAGGCTGTAGTCCTGACCAGTCTCCTGTATGACTGTGAAACCTGGACCTTGTACAGAAAACATATAAAACTGTATTTTATGTAGACTCCATGGTCCAGGTCCCTAACTGTGTGGCTGAGGATGCATGTGAAAAAGAGGTTGAATAACACTGGGGCCAGCATGCACCCTTGCTTCACACCACTGGATATCTCAAATGGATCTGAGGACTGGCCATTTGAAAGAACAAAGCCAGCCATGTCATCATGGAACAGGCGTATGAGGTTAATGAATCTTCTCAGGCAGCCAAATTTTGACAGTCTAATCCACACGGCTTCTCTGTTGATGGTGTCAAACACCTAGGTCATGTCTATAAAGACAGCATACAGATCCAAGTTCTGCTCTATGCACTTTTCTTGGACGTGATGAACAACAAAGATCATGTCAATGGTGCTGCGGCCTGGGCAAAAACCACACTGTGCCTCTGGTAGGGTCTCCTCTGAGATGCTGGTGATCAGACGGTTGACGATGACCTGACCCAAGATCTTCCCAGCAGTACAGAGAAGGGAGATGCCCTGGTAATTTCCACAGTGAGCTTTGTTGCCCTTGTTCTTCAAGAGCAAGATGATTGTGGAATCCTTAAAGTCTTTGGACATGTCTTCTTCTTCCCAGATGCTGATCAGGATGTTGTGAAATGCTTCAAGTGACACTGGTCCTGCCACTTTGAAAATTTCAGCAGGGATACCGTCCATCCCAGGGGCTTTGCCGGAGCTTGTCTGGCTGATTGCCTTTTTGACGTCATCCATTGTAGGGGGCAGGTCAAGACTGTTTATTGTGGGTTTCTGGGGGATCTGGTCTAGGGCCAAAGGGTCAACAATGGAGGGTCTGTTGAGAAGGTTGCTGAAGTGCTCTCTCCACCTATTGCTGATGCTGTTCTTCTCCCTCAGAAGGGTCATGTCATCTGAAGACAGGAGAGGTGTAGTACTTGGCTTTGAAGGTCCATATATGGCTTTGATAGCACTGAAGAACATCTTGGAGTTCTTGGTGTCAGTGTAGTGTTGGACTTCATCAGCTTTACTCTCCCACCACTCATCTTTCATTTTGCGAAGTGCTGTTTGTGCCTGGCTCTGAGGATGTTTGAAATGATGATGTTTGGAGGTTGAGGACTGATCGTTTTGCCATAGCAGAAATGTGTTCTGTTTTTCCTCTAAGATCTTCATGATGGCTTCATCATTTTCATCAAACCAGTCTTGGTGAACTCTCTTTTTCAGTCCTAGTGTTGACTTGGCTGACTCCATCACCAGGGTTTTGAAGTGGTCCCACTTTTGTGCTGGGTCTTCAGTCAGAGGTCCATGGGACGTCAGCACTTCGTCCAGGCAGGCTGCAAATTTCTCACAATGACCAGAATGCTGCAGCTTCCCAAAGTTGAAGGAGGGTCTGACAACCTTGAGCTTCTTGTGGTGCAGTGGTGTGATGTGCAGCATAAGGACTGATTTGACAAGCCTATGATCAGTCCAGCACTCAGCTTCCCACATGGCCCTGGTGATCTTAACATCTCGAATGTCCCACCTGCGACTGATGACATAGTCAATCAGGTGCCACTGTTTTGATCTTGGGTGCATCCATTTGGCCTTGTATTATCGGCTTGCCTGAAGAGAGTGTTGGTAATCATCAGATTGTTTTCTGCACACAAGCTCAGCAGAAGGCAGCCATTGGCATTCATGTTACCAACACCATGATGCCCCGGCACCCCTTTTCAGGTCCTACAGTCCATGCCAACCCTGGCGTTGAAGTCACCCAACAGGAAAAGCTTGTCACTAGGAAGAGTTGCTTTCACAAGATGGTCAAGGTCCTCATAGAAACTTTTTTTTGCTTCATCGCTGCTAGTCAGTGTGGGGGCGTAAGCACTGATGACTGTAACGTGGAGAGAGGTGTTGAGAGGGAAGCGGAGCTTGATCAGACACTCACTGATGCAAGCTGGTAGGTCAGGAAGCTGGTGCAGAAGTGATGTCTTGATGGCAAGTCCCACTCTGTGGATTCTGTCTTCATTTTTTGGACTGCCTTTCCAGAAGAAGGTGTAACCTCCTTTTGGTTCGCATATGGATCCTTCCTCTGCCAGTCTGGTCTTGCTCAGGGAGGCTATGTCAGTCCTCTTGCTATGAGGGTTGTTCTTCTCTCAGGTCTCATAGCATTCTTTCTGTCCAAGAGGGTCCGAATGTTCTATTCTGCAAATATCAACTTTCTTTTCACTGTTTTTCAACTGCTGTGATGGTAAAACTGCCAGCTGCGGCATGCTGGCCATTTTGGTTGGGACAACAAATTTTTGAGATGCCTTTTCTGGTCCCCTCCCTCATTTTGAGGTTGAGCAGTGCTGTTTCTAAAAAGGCCTGCTCAGTCGCCTGGGACGCTGCCAAACTCCTCTGTTGTCCTGGGGTCAGAGTCGAACAACCAAAGCCCACAGGCTGCCTACGTGCAGGTTAGTAGCTACGACTCCCAGTGGTCACCTCCACCTGTTGCTTCGCCCCTCCATCATCGCCACAGGACTTTGAGGTAGACAGAAGTGATGAGAATGTGCAAAGAACCTGGGCAGGAGAATGTTTAAAGTGGAAAAGCCATTGCATGGGGCAGTTCCACTCTCTCGACTTCAGAAACCTGGTTCCAGTGGTACGAAAAGTTGTCATGGTGGGACTTCCGAGGCTGCTGTGGATGGCCTTGCCGTCTTTGGTGCCTTGTCATGCCCTTTTCTCTCTCTGGTCATTGGATCTTGCTGTTGATCTCATCCGTCCAATCCGCCGGGGCTGGCTATGCATGGTGGGATAGGCAATTCCCTATGTCACTGCAGGTTTCAGACCTGCCAGCTACCCTCACCTGGTTTAGCCCACATGTCGAAGTGGTTTATCAGGGTGTGGCCGCTTCATGCTACAGCTTCTCAGAGCCACAGGTGAGAGCTGGGTGCCAGGTGGGGACCAAAGGTGTATGAACTGTCCCTGAAGAGACATGACAAGTCCCCACACCAGAGGTGCTACCCCTTACTGGATCCCCAGACACTCAGCAACTGTACCGTAACACTTAAAGGCAGATTTTAAAAGGAACAGGAGGTCAATGAGTTGCCTCAGCAGAAAGAAGAACACGTTCACATGGAAAATCCGAATGTTCATCTGAATTTCTTTGGCTCATCCTGAGGAGTGGGGAAGGTGAACAATTTTGCACAGCCAATCTCAAAATCCAGCCAATAAGGCTGTAATATTTGCATGTAACCCATATTATTCTTGGTTTGGGGTACTTCTTCAGCTCCCTGGAGTAAGTAGTGTGGATCTCCCATAAATTGGAACAAGTGACATCCCAACTTCATAGCCAAGTGCAGTAGAAACCATTTGAACTTCCCAAAACACAGCCCCTGAATGTCAGAAGTGGAATGGAGGACTCTGGTTATTGCTAAAGGTGCAGCAGTGGCAGTGGGGAGCAGTTCTTGTCACCACCCTGAAGAACTTGTGTGAGTAAAGCTAAGCACGAAGAGGGTAACGCTAAGAACACCTGTGCACATATGTCTGCCTAGCATAGTGCAGCCTACTTTTGACGGGCATCTACATACTATCTGTAAATAATAACAACAATTTATAGCTACAATAATTAGAATAGAGACTTTAGACCACAGCAGGAACTAAATGAAAATTTTCTTTAAAGAAAAATTCCCAAGGATAACGTTTAAATACCAGCGAGTGCACTGCTTATCTCTGGGACAAAAAACCTTTTGTCACAATCCCAAATTGGAGCCCAAGTGATAAACTCCTGCAGCTGCCTAAGCTTTTGAAAATTGTTCAGCCATTGGACTTGAGCTTCAAGAGCTCCTGACAAATACAAAATATCAGTTATTCCCATGGTTGACAACAGTGGTCCCAAGCTTGGGAGATGTTGAATGCCCTTAACAGTGCAGTGGACATGGAAGGACTTGGGCCTAGACCCTCAAATGTATTTAAATTGTTACCCCTCAGTGAATTCAGTGGGAGTTTGTGTCATTCTTTACCCCAAAGTGTCATCCTGGACCCCCGCCCATATTCATCATTGTTGTATGATTATGATATCTTTTGTACAAAGTCTGACTTGTGAGGTATCATTTTAAAAGTCTCAAGCTGTTGGATTGTATGCCTTACCATTGGTGGGGAAGTTATTAAATTTTGCCATGTGCATTACTGAAATATGGTGTGACTGTTGGAAACTCCCACTGCCAGTCTTTCAGATACCACAGTGGAGTAGCCAGCCACACTGATGGCCCATTGAAGAGAATCCACTATCCCAGGAGCTGTGTATCGTGGAGATGTCTCAGGGAGAGACTAAATACAGTAGAAGCTGCTTGACCAGGGGTGGCACACCCCTATATCGTAAGCAAAGATCTTTCCAGAAAACTGGAAGGAACACTAAAAGAGGGGAAGTGACATCATCACTTGTCTTTGCTCCTGCCACAACTCAAGACAAGAGAGCACATCTGGAGGGCAAAGACTTTGAACTGGAGAGCATGATCCAAGGTTGGAGGTAAGTTCTAGCCTGCATACTGAAGACCAGTGACCTGTCTGTACCATCTGTCAGGGCAAGGGACTACTTTCACAAGGCAGTTAATTGGCAATGTGATTATTCAGTGACTGAAATGAAATGGGGATCCACTTGTGGTGAATCCAGTTCAGCTCCCTGTAAACCAGTGGAAAGTCTCCCTTTTACTTCAGGAGGAGATGAATCAATCCCACAGGTCAATCTTTGGTATGGATAACTTCACATTTCAGGCATTATACCATTTCCTAGTAATACATTCCATCATGATACCATCGGCTCTCATCAAGAAAAATCTCAACCCAGGGTTGCTCCAGAACCATTTCCTCTCCAGCAGGTGACTGTTGCCCTTAGATGCATGTCTGTTGGCCCTGTGAGACTCCTTGATGTCTTGAAGCTATTCAGAACCCAACTGCCCCTTGTGGGTGCAGGCTACCTGGCTATTACCCTGGAGCTGTCCATAAGAGTGAGCTCATTTTTCAGATTTAAACCAAACAAATCTGAAAGCTGACCGTTATTTAGTGTTTCCATAATGGTCTTGGTCTGTACAATGCTTAAGGTAATTAAAAGTGACGGGGCCCTTGCCCATGCAGTCTATAATTGCAGATATATATGGTGTAACTAAGAGCAGAATTCAATCACTCTTGCTCACTTTAGAAGACAGTAAACGATAACTTTTCAAGCTTGGCAAGAAGTTAGGTCAAGTCAATAGAGAGAGATACAGCTACATGCCATGGAAAAGCCGAGACACAAAGTAGCACTGTGTGAGGCTCTCAGTCTCTTCTTCCCAATTGGTTTCAGTTACAATAAAACAAAACGTATCTCAAGGGGTAGAAATAATTTTTCCCCCAATCAGCTGCTGTTTTAGTCCTACCCTGTGCACTCAAGGAGATTGTCTTCCCTTCCAGATGGGTCACAGAGATAGAAATAGTCAAAGGCCTGGTGGAAGGACGGAGAGGGAAGCATTCAAGTGTTCTCCCTCAGAGTTCAGTCTAAACCCTACCAACTCACTTCTCACAGGCTCACAAAACCATGCAAAAGCACTACACTGCTCTTTCATTATCTTCATGTGATTGGTGCTGTGAGCTTGATTTAAACTCATCTTTTTTCCTCCCCCTTACAAAGAGAGTTTAGGTGCAGAGCGAAGTAATAAGACACTTATCTTATTCTGAATGTGGTGCCTGTTAAGGCAGATTTGACCATGTGAATATAAACAGGGCTTCAAAGAAAGACAGAGCATAAGTGACAAAGCCACCACACTGACCTCTACAGTTCACACAAAACCCCCTTGAAGCTCCCATTCCTTGGCTGTGCCAACTTTTGTGAGTTTTGTGTAAGTCTCATGCTGTTTGATGTTCTTTTTGAAGCAGCAGCTCTCAGTCACGTGATTATATGAAAAGGTGAGCTTTCATTTTTAACAGTGGAAGCTTTTAGCTCTCCTGATTGCCAAGAGAATCCAAAAACTGTGGACTGAGTGCACCCTACAGGCTCAGAAGAAGACAAATAAAAAGAATCTCATGTTTATTATTTCTAATATTGCTTCTCTTTTAAGGGGAGCAAAACCAACACTTTCAGATTCCAAAATCTTCTCTCTGCTTCACGTTCTCCAAATAAAAGACAGCGGAGGTGTAATGAAGGCAGTAAATCTGATGTGTCTGGCAGGAGTTGCCTTGAAAATACTGCAAGACAAAAGAGTTAAATGTTTAATAAGATTGAAACGGAGGAACGTCAGAGTATAGGACAAAACAATGGGGTAAACAATCTACTTTTCCTGGTTTTTGTAAGATACATTTTGCCTGAAATTTGAGTGGAATGTGGAAACTCAGACTAAATCAGAGTAAATGTGCCAAAGAAAACTACTGTCTTAAAGACTCCTTCCACAGTTCTAGCATTTCTCTGGGCACCTGTAGTTTTGACACTTTACTGCAGGAAAAATAAAGTAGTTCATAAAAATGCCAAGCTATGGAAGAGTTTTGCATGGCCTTATATTTAGGAACATACTAAGGTACCCATGTGTGTTAGCGGCACTTAAAAATTTGTAGTGAAATCTTGGCCCCAGTAAAACCAGTGGGAAACTCATTTACTTTAGTGGGGCCTGGATTTCACCCACTGAGTGAAAGAAGTAATTGTATCTCTAAAGCTACCTTTGGACAGCTTTATTTCTCCTAGCATATGCTTTAGGAAGTCCTCAATAAAAGAGGCATGTCATCAAGAAAGCAGCTTCACAAACTTTCTGTGCTTCATTCAGAGTCCTGGTCAGAAATGCTCTGTAACATGTTACCTTTGTGAGTACAGAGATGAAATCCAGGGTGGATTGAGGACCAGTGTTCTGTGTTTACAATTTTGAAAAAAAATCAGTCACAAAACTGAGACTCACCTAGTCAAGGAAAGAAAAACAAATTAGTTTGCCTGGTCTTCTGAGCTTTATTTTTACCCCTAAATATTTTAAAAGTCCAGATCCTGCAATTGACACCAGACCCAATAGAGCGTGCTGCGTGCACCAAACACTGCTGACTGACTTTAAGCCATGGGTATGGTCCCTTTCAGAATTATGGCCTAAGTGCTTAAAACAAACCTGTTCAAAACACCCACTGAGGTCCTGTCGAGCTCTGTTTACCAAAAATGATGCAAGAGGATTACATTTTTCCAATTACATTTATTTTAGAACAGTAGCTACATAATTAATATGAATATTAAACACAAATTAACATTGGGAATTGCAGCATTACACTCTGCCCACTGATGTGAGGTGACAGAACACTTAGATGCAATGTGATTAGGGAGGTCTTCAAACTCATTTGGATAGTGACGGTAATTTATATTCAACCTCATTTCAATTTCCTGGAGATAATCACAAACATTTATTTAAAACTTCAAAAGGACTTGGATGTGAAAACTGACTTTTCAAGCAAGGCATTGTCCCAGAGGAAGCTCTTTGCAAGCCTTTTCACTTAGGTTCTAGTGAGCCTATCTGAATCTCCACATCTTGTGAGTCCACAGAAAAAAATGACACTGAAGTTTAGATTTCCCATGTAGCGGTACTGGGGCTTTTACCATATTCCTGTAGTGACAGAATCAAAAATAACACACACACCTTGATTGTACTCAAGTAACCGGAAATGAAAGCAGCTGCACTTCTACTTAAGTAACTTTTTGCATACTTTTTCTACCTCTGAGTAGGATCATCTCCTGACCGTCAGTCTCTACTAACTTATGCTGCCTCTCACCATTAGAGCTATAACAACAATACTTAGACCTCCACAGCTACGTCTACACTACAACACTCTGTCCACAGTAACATCTTTCAACAGAAACTCTGTCGACCAAAACTCTGTCAACTTAGTACATCTACGCACAACTTAGGAACTTCCTCAATCCCTATCCTCTAACCTAGGCCCACCTCAAACCTTTCTGTCTACTTCCACGTTGCTCTGTGTGCCCAGGCATGCTGGGTGGAGGAGTCCCACTAGATGGCTGAATTGCTGTTGGGCCAAGTTTTTGAGAGTATCCAACACTACCGTCCTTGAGCAAGCTGGAATCCCAACCATGCACACCCTCCTCAGGCAGAGGCGGCTTCGCTGGCTTGGCCACATTCACAGGATGAATGATGGAAGGATCCTAAAAGACATCCTGTACGGTGAGCTAGCCTCTGACAAAAGACCTCCCGGACGCCCCCAGCTGCACTACAAAGATGTTTGCAAGAGAGACCTCAGGGAAGTAGACATCAAGCCAGACAGCTGGGAGGAGCTGGCAGACGATCGCAGCAGATGGAGGCAGGAACTATACAAGGGCCTTCAGAAGGGTGAGTTGAGGATCAGACAGCTAGTAAAGGAGGAGCAAGCGCACAGAAAGCACAGCAAGGACCTGCCAGACATCCATTACATATGCAACAGATGCAGCAAGCACTGTCACTCTTGTGTGGGTCTTCACAGTCACAGCCGACGCTGCAAATGAGGATGCCAAACGGAACTACGAAGGGCGCGTTCCATAGTCTACGTAGACTGAAGGATGCTACTACTACTAAGTTTCTGAGAGGTGGGGGTAACATTTTCAGTCTCCCATCTCCTGGGTGAATTTCAGCGATGCTGAAAGACCACCAGGAATCTGAGGAATACTGAACACACTATATGTTGGGTGCTCAAGCTTGGCTCTTCAGGGTTGCACTGAATTACTGTGATTTCTACCAAACAATGTCCCCTCCCAATCAGCTAAAAATGAGCTCAGAGCTATAGATTATTGAATAGAATGGTCTTTATGTGAAAACAGGGCTAAAATGTTATCTAACCTAGCCCTGAATGAGTGAATGTGTGTGTGGGACTGTGAGCAGTATTAATGCTTACCCTTAACCCTGCTTTGCTCCAACCACTGTGAACTAATGATCTGAGAGCCTGAGGAAAAAAAGCTGCTGGAGGCAAAAACCCTTCACGGTCTCAAATCTCAACTGAGCTTTGTTGGAACAAGCGGTACATTTAGTAGTGAGGAATATTTAGAGCGGCAAGAAATAAATAAATAAAATGATGAGCGTTGTCTTTCGTAAGCAAATTTGTTTTTGCTGCTGGAGGATAATTAAAAACCGGGCTGGCCAGGAAGGTGTGGGAGAGTGCAGGCGGTGTCATTAGTGAACTACACATGGCCTACTACAGGTTGCACCTTCCTCGCCTGGCACCCTCAGGACTTGATCTGTCGCAAATGAGGGAATTTGCCCAAGGAAGGGAGGTCCCCAGCCTTGTCCACCCCCCACCTCCAGCCCTACAGGCCCCCTTACCTCTGGCCAGTCCCTGGCCCTGCTGGCTCCTCAGAGGCTGGCACCAGCCCCCACTGGGCTGCTGGCTTCAACCCTGGCTGGGCAGCCAAATGCAGCTCCAGCTGGGCTGCTGACACAAGCCCCCAACCGGGAAGCTGGGACCAACTGGGAAGCCAGATTCAGCCCTGGTTCATGGGAGAGAGCTCCAGCCATGGCCGGGGAGCCAGGACCAGCCCCTGCCTGGGGGTGGGGGATGGTGATGTGGGCTGCTGGCACTAGCGTGGGCCAGCTCCAGTCCCAGCAGGGGGGCTGGCACCAGGGACACGAGCGCCTGCACAGGGCCGCTGCCAGGCAGGGCTCCCAGCCAGAATTGCTATCCAGTAACACCAGTGGTCCTGCTGGATGATGAATGTTGCCAGACAGAGAATTCCAGTTCTGAGAGTGCGACTTGCACTGTATCCGCCTGCCTTTCTCTCTGGGTTCTTTCTCCACACTCGTCACCAAGGGACCTGGGTCTTGTGACACCTTCTTTCTTAGCTTGTAATTAGCTGTGTCCCTCAGCAATCCTCCGCTGCGTCCACTCTGTATGGATGTTTTTGGATTGTAGGACAGCTTCATCCTGACTTTTTCCAACTGTCTAATACTCTTCCCCCCTCCACTATTTCTGCACCCCGGCATGGAGCTCACTGTGCTCTTCCTCATACGTTTGACTGTGGAACCTTTTTTTTTCTATGTTTAAACTATATTTTCAGCCTGAAACACGCTTTTTAAAATGCAGTTCCTGCCTGGACCCTCTCCACCTTCCCTTCGTGAGGCAACTGATAGATGTGGTGAATGGGTGTGCATGTGAGTAGATCCTCATGATAGATTGGCCTTTATCACCTAGATAGGGATACTGCATGTGCCTAAACATCATTAGTGGAGCCTTACCGCAGCTTGTTCAACTTTGAAGATGCTCCTAATATGGTCCTCAGGGTATGGTCAGATATGATGCTATTTTTTTCTGCTGAGTGGGAGGGAAGCTTTAAATACTGGCCTTAATGCACATATTCAGCAGGGCAGTATGGATAACACAACCACATTAGTAGTTAATTCTCTTCCGGCTAAGCTGATAAGGTCTAGCGATGGTGAAAAGTAGAGCATTATCAGTCAGAGTGGGAGCTGAGATAGAGTGAAAAACTAAAATGGACTTTAAGGCTCTTATGAGTACAGAAGGCACTGAACCAAGCAAGATTGATGCAAAGCATGGAGAAAAGGTACACAGAGGGGAAAAAAATCATCAGGATGAAATGGACACCAGAGAATTGTGCAAACAGGTTTAGAAAACAAAATAGGAGGAATGCACAGCACAAGAGCTCAAGTAATTTCCATAGAGCGATAAGAAGGAAAGGTTATAGATGACTTTCTTCCTGCTCCAGTGATGGTGGGACAAGACACTTGTTTAATCTATTGGAAAAATAAACGCAAAGTTACCATCTTGAGAACCAGTAATTGATGCAGAAAGTAACTGCCTTTGCTTGTAAAAAGTTCCCAAACAGATTCTTTTTTGTTTCACTTCTAATGGCTCACCAATGTCTTTCTCCTCAGCCTCTTTAGTCCTCAGCATTTCCTGCCAAGTTTTATTCTATTGAATGTGGAAGGTGGAGGACGATGGAAAGGGTGGTGGAGGGGCAACGTGTTCATTCCATGTAAAATAGTTGACATAAATAAACTGCAATATATTAAAATACAGTATAATTAATAGAAATGCATGTCTGAACAGGCTCCTTGAAGTTGTCTGCACTGTGGCAGGACTAAATAAAGCTACAGTTCTCATCCTTCGTTTGGGTGTTTAATAGTAAAAAACATGTTGGTATTTTATTCTCGGGTATCATATAGCAGAGATAATAATATTAGTGTAGAATAATTCTTTGCATTTGTGTGGCACCACCCATCCAAGGATCTCAGGATGGGTTGCAAACATTGATGAATTTAATTACACATCATCCTTCTGAAGTTGAGATGTATTTTTAAATTTGCTTTAGGGGTTGTGAAATCAAGGAACAGAGACTTCAGTGGGTCCCAGCCTGGAGAAAGACACTTGAATTAGTTTTCCTTGAGCCAGCACACTAAAAATAGCAGCAAGGTCATTCCTCAACAGGCATGGGCTCATGCTATGCACCTGAGCTCTGACCAGGGGCTCAGGCAAGCTTGGGCTTGAGGCACTTCTAAGGTACAACATTCACAATGCTCTTTTTAGGGCACCAGCTTGAGTGAAGCATAGGTAAATCTCTACCCAAGCTGGGAGGCATGTTCTGAACTTCTGTACAGACATACCCTAAGTGACTAAGGTCACATGGACTATGTCTACGCAACAGCCTAGACTCAAAATAAGCTACTCAAGACAATTTCTAAACAGACTATTTTGGCCTGTGGTACAGTCTAAATGGCACCCCATGTTGAAATAAAGCTCTGTTTCGAGGCATCCCTTACTCCTTCTGTGAGGAGGTGTATAGAAATGCTGAAATAGAGCCCCCATTATTTCAAAAATATTATGAAAAGATGGGCACATTGCAAAGATGCAGGGCAGCTATTGTGGGATAACGCAGTATCCTGAAATAGCTCCTGCCATGTAGACATAGCCATGAAGTCTAGCAGAGCTGGGGATAAATCTCAAATTGTCTGACTTCTAGACTTGTGTTTTAACCACAGTACTAACCAGCTTCTGTTGCAACAGATCTTCCAAAATTTATATACAAATCTACCCTGCATGTAGATTGCCCAAGTTAAATTACTGGCATGGAAAAGTTCAATTTTGAAAGAAAGAAAGAAAGAAAAAGAATTTTGAGTCTAAGGCTGTGTCTACACAGGAGCCTACCATCGAAAGAGCAAAATCAAAGGCCAGAAATTGATATACCAGCTTTCAAAAGAACACGACCACACAGCAAAGGTGGATTGCAGTTCCGACCCACTATTTTGGAGACCCAGGCCCATTATTTTGAAAGGGAACGTCCACACCTGTATGAGTGCTCTTTTGAAAGAAGGGAGGCAGAGATGCTGCGGATGGGGTCGCATGGCCGCCAAGTCCGTCTGGGGCCTGCAGCCAGCCACCGCCTTAAAGGACCCCTCTCCAGTTCCCTCACCCTGCACTAGCCAAGGCCTGCCAAGCTGCCAAGAGCAACACAGACCCCAGTTCAGCACCACCATGACCAACGACACCCTGCTCCTCACACTGGATGCAGACTTCACGTGCACTGTTGCCCACATTGTCTGTATGGTCACCGCAGCCAACCCCGTCCTCCTTGGGAGACAGAACAGCCCCCCTAGAGGACATGGAGACCACCCAGCCTGCACCCCACCACTGGCACCCTGGTGCCTGTGGAGCCACCCCAGCAGCATGGACTGGTGGGAGCAACTGTGTCTGGGGCAATGGGATGATGCCACCTGATTCCAGAACTTTTGCATAAGCCGGGACAATCTTCCAGGAGCTGTGTCACTGGCTGGCATTTGCATTGAGGCATCAGGACACCACCATGGAGCCTGCGCTTCCCCTCGAGAAGCGAGTCGCCATTGCGGTGTGGAAACTGGCCACTCTGGACTCCTACCGCTCAGTGGGCCACCAGTTCAGGGTGGGCAAGGCCACTGTTGGAGCGGTGCTCATGGAGGTAAGCTGGGCCCAGGGCACACTCCCACCATAGGAAGGGGGGCCCATGGGCACAGGGCCCCTTGGGTGGTTGCTGGCTGGGGTGGGGAGGGGCTGGGAGGTGCTCGCTTGCCAGGGGGGTTGGCAGGGGGTCACTGGCTGGGGGGGCAGGAGGGGGACACTGGCTGGGAAAGGGTCGCTGGCTGGGAACACCCTGCCCACCCCCTCATGAGAGTGCATGGCCTTCCTCCCATGCAGGTTGTCTGTGCCATGAACGCCATGCTCCTGCACCGGGTCATCTGCATCAGGGACCTGGACGCCATTGTCGAGGGTTTTTCCTCATTGGGGTTTCCGAACTGTTTTGGTGCCCTGGATGGGGTGCACATCCCATCCATGCCCCACCACACAGTACCGGCCGCTATATCAGCCGGAAGGGCTACCACTCAGTGGTCTTCCAGGTCCTGGTGGACCACAAAGGCCAGTTCATGGACATCTACGTGGGCTGGTCAGGGCAAACCCACGATGCCAGGGTGTTCCTCAAGTCCGGCCTGTGCCAGCGTATGGAGGCTGAAACCTTCATCCCCCAGCAGGAGATGCTGGTTGGGGACACCACCATACCACTATGCATGGTTGCAGATGTGGCATACCCCCTACTGCCGTGGCTGATGTGGACCTATATTGGCCACCTCGACCGCAGCAGGGAGGCCTTCAACACCCACCTCAACCAGGGCCAGCATGTGGTCGCGTGGGCTTTTGGGCTTGCCCGCCTTGAGATGGGGATGCACAACGTCCCACAAGTGGTGGGCACCTGCTGTGTCCTCCACAACATTGTGGAGGGAAAGGGGGATGCCTACATCCAGGGGTGGGCAGCTGAGGCCACTGTGGGGTTTGAGCTGCTGGCCGCTGTCACCAGCCGCCAGGTGAACTGCAACAGTGTCTGGAGCTGGGAAGCTCTTTGCATAAGTCTCGCCACAGGGCCGCATTGACCCCCCGCCACCGATGCCCACCCCTCATGGTCCCCTCCACACATCCACCCCCCCTCACCATGTGCACCACTACCACCACCGCACCCATGCCTCCCCTGTCCATGGGACCAGAAGACACAGGCAATGGTGCACAATAAAAACCTTTATTAACAATAACCATAAAAAATAATGGTATTAAATGTGCAACTATTTATGATGTGGGTGGGGGGACATCCCTGTATGCTGCAGGGCAGGGGAGACCTAAACTTGAAGGAGAGTGGAGAGGGGCCAGAACTGGGAGAGGGGGGTTCGGGGGCCTGAACTTGGAGGAGGCTGGGGAGGGGGCCAGAACTGGGAGGGTCACTCGGGCAGGGGGTTGTGGGCCAAGATCCCTGCTGGCTCCGGGATCCCCTTTCCTACCCTGCCCAGGAGTGAGTGCCAGGGTGGGGCTGGGATGGGGCAGGGAGCACCAGAAGGTAGGGCAGGGTGGGATGGCAGAGGGGACATCAGTGTGGGGTGGGGTGGAGGACTCTGTTGGGGGTGTGCGGTGGGGAGGGGACCCTGGGGGGGAACTTTCTTGGGGGGGCCCTGGGGGGGCTCAGGGGGTGGGACAGCTGGGGGGGGTGGGGTGTGGAGGGCCAGGAGCTGGGCCACATTGCCCATGTGCTCCTGCAAAGTCCCATGGATGGCGTCCAGGTGGGACATGAGCTGGTCCCAGGCCTCCCTCTGCCACCCCAGGTCAGTTTCCTGCAGCCGGAGGCAGCACTCCATGAGCTCTGCCTGGGGGAGGTTGGCAGGGTCATCCCCCATGTGCTGCTGCGGCCTCTGTCTGCGCACCTGGTATATTGCTGCTGCTGGAGGTGCCTGGCCCCTGTCCGAAGCCTCCAGGGGGCTCTTAGGGACCACCAAAGCTGATGGACTGTGTGGGCCCTCGCTTGCTGCACTTGGAAGGAGTGATGGATAGCACGTCAGTCTCTGAGCAGGACCTTGTCCCCCATTCTCCTCCCTGGGACTCTGTCCCCCTGAGGCCCCGCCTCCCTGACCTCCCCGCTAGGGCTTGGCCATGGTGGGCATGGCATCCCTGTGTCATAAAGAGCACACAGGGCTTCCCTCCCAGGTGGACCCATCCCCGGGTGTGGGCTGGCCCGCGGATGTCCCACTGGGCAACTGGGTGCTGGATAGAACTGTCCACAGGTCTGGGTGCAGGCAGGTGCAGAGACATGTTTGGGGCTGTGGCCAGCCAGGGTGTCTGGCCTGGGCCTCTGGGCCTGTGCCTGGTCCACTGGCAGGGGTGCCACCCCCACCCTGCCCTCTGGGGTGCTGGTCCTGCTGTGCACTTACTGGGGGGGACCTCGATGATTTCTGGGGATGCCTGGCTCCCCATGGCCTGGCCGGATGACTGCGAGGGGACGTCGATGATGAGGTCGCCCTCCTTGCTGGACCAGTCCCGGGTGGTGTCTGCCCTCTGGCTGGGGTTGGCTCATCCTGGCTTCTCCAGCTCTGGCTGGTCTGCTGAGCTGTCCAGGACTGCTGTGGGTGGGGAGCTGTCCCAGGGCCCCAGAATGTGGTGTAGCTCCCAATGGTAGGGGCAGGTGGAGGAGCCTGCCTCTGAGTGCCCAGCCTCATCCCAGACCTGGGCATAGCCCTGCTGGAGCTCCTTTACTCTGCTCCGGACTTGCTCTGGGGTCCGCTCCAGGTGGCCTTGGCTGGTCAGTCCCTGGGCCAGGCGGGCAAAGGCAGCGGCGTTCCTTCGCTTAACCCCCATCTCCCGGAGGACCTCCTCTTCTTCCCAGAGGTCCAGGAGGTCTTGGAGTTTACGGTCTGTCCAGGAGGGGCCCCTTCTCTTTTTTTCTGGGATGGACCCCTGGGAGCCCTGTGGGGGTCTGAGGGGGGGCTCTGGGACTCCGGAGACTGCCGAGCGCTGGCCATGTGCCTGTTGCTGTCATCAAGGGGTGGCTGAGCAGGGATGCTGCTGGAAGCTTGTGCTTTCACAGCTTGCCTGGTCTCAGCTTCCTGCCACGGGGTTTCTGGGTCTGTGCGGCTTTAAGAGCGGCTGGATGCGTGGGTCATAGAGCTCCGCTTGGTGGGGCAGGGCATCTCCGTGCTCCGGCTGGGTGCCGTCATGGAGGACTCCTCTTTCGAAAGAGCAGGCCATGGAGCATCTACATGTGCCTTCTTTCGACATTGTTTTTCGACGAGTGGCTCACTTCCCATACGGGATCGGGCTCCAGCTTTCAATGTCTGGGCTGCATTCCTTCGATTTCAAATAGAAAGAGTGCATGGCACGTGTAGACACTCCCTTCATTATTTTGAAAAAGGCCTGGTCTTTTTGAATACTGTGCATGTGTAGACACACCCTAACAGAGAAGACTGTTAGTGCAATGTATTGAGCATTTCAATACCTTAAAACTGTGAACCTCATATCCTGTGCAGTCTGTGATCATAACGGTTGAAAGACCATTTTCCAGATCAGACATTTGCTTTTGTTGTCTTTACTCTGTTTTAAGATAAATTCTACACGTTATAAGTTAAAGTGGTAAAGTAATATGGCTATTAACATTAGCAATTTTATTGACGCTGCACAGACCTCACCGTGTTTGGTTTCTTTGCCAACCCATGTACCCATATTCAGTGAAAGGCACATGGATGAAATGCTGTCATTTGTGTCTACATATTGGGTATGGATAGACGCCATCGTCAAGGTTGCCCCTGGCGCAATGAGATTGAGTTGTACAGCATGGTGATCTTTGACTGTTGGTAACCTAGAATATGACCAATGATAATCAGCCATTCTCAAAACCCCTGTAGGAATCAACTGTTTGTTTTGCTCATGCAAAAATCAGATGTATGACTAGGAAACAAGGGTTAACATTGTTTCAAAATATTTTCATATTGACCTCTTCATCTGGTTTAAACCACACATTTAAAGTGACATGGTCTGGTCAAATTTTTCATAACATTTATGATTTTTTTTTTTGGTTAAAACTAAGATTCTATTACACTGAAAGATTTTTTAATGAAAATCGAATAAAAAATCTATGTTTTTAAAAACAAACATAGTTTGCAGCATTTGCACACCAAACTTCACAGCATTATGCTTAGTGTCAAAAACATTTGTTAGAAATCCAAAGTGAATATTGGGTGTATTTTTTGCTTTCAGAGACCATTTGAGGGCTTGCACTTTATTAACACAAATACTCTTAAAAATGAATTTTTAAGACAAATGCTGGAATATTGACCAAAAGCAAATTTTGTAATATGCATTTCTTTTTAATATTTGAAATTCTCAATTTGATCTATGATGGTTAGTTCAAAAAGACTTTCTATCAGAAAGCAGAAACAGCACTAATGTTTACATCCACAAATAATGCCCATGAACTCACTTTTGAGTGAACTTCAAAATTATTAACAAATGTTCCAAGCCATTTGAATAGCTTGTTAGCAGTTTGTTACAAACTTAAAGTATCTGAAGTTCAGAATTCTCAGTTTCAGGTCCCAATCCATGAAAACGTTTGTACATGCTTAAACTTCATCATGCAAGCAGTCCCAGTGAAGAAAGAGCCAAAATCAGTGGTGAGGTCCTGGCAATCTAAAACCAAAATAATTCTTTAAAGACATAAATAATTGGCTACATTAACATATGAAGAATTTATTTACTGTTAGATGATGTAAAGATAAACAAAAGTAAAGAGCTGATCTAGAAAATTAGCTTTCAAAATCACAGAATGAACAGATAGCCATGATATGTTTTTTACTAAGGTTTTGAACTAGACTACTTATTTATATTAAGCTATGCCTGTGTTTCTATATACATGCAGCCTACATCTACATGAAAGGTTTTTGTCGGAAAAACCCATGGAGCATCTACACCCAAATGCACCTTATCAATAGACTGTCAACAACACCCAGCACATCCGCCAACAGCGCTGTGCCTCCCTGTGTGCAGGAATAAAGCCTTTGTTGACAGTTCTCTGCCAACAAAAAGCTGTGTAGATGCTCCAGGGCCCTCTTTCAAGAGACAGGGCTTCTAGTTCCCTGAGCAGCCCTGTTTGCTGAGCTTCTGGCTGGCCATTCTGTCAAGGAAGTGGACAGGCCACTCTGTCAATGGAGTGGATTGCTCTTCTGATCTGCTTGTTTGTGTGGACGTGATCTGTCGATAGAAGTTTGGCCTGAAGATCTCTTCCAACAGTAACTTCTGTTGAGAAATCGCTATAGTGTAGATGTAGCCACAGAGTTTGCAGGCTCAGCACCTATGACAGTAAGGATTTTGAAGTTAAAATGGCTAATGATTGCAATAAACTCTCCTGATTGGAGATGGAAACATTTATCAAGAAATCTGGGAGCAGTTTTGAATGACAAATACAAATGAGAATTTTGCCAATAGAAAAAGACATGCCATGTCAACGACTCACTCATCCTTTATTTGGTTAGTACATGAGAATAGTAAGGTAAAACTGTCAGACTAAAAGTGACGTGCTCCTCTCTTTCCGTTGTCCTAGCTACCATGAAACCAATGAGTTAAAACACTCCTAAGCAGATGTCAATTAAATTTAAAGTATTTAAAGGCTAATACTTTAGTTGCGGTTCTTAACCTAGAAAATGAATCAACACAGGGTTTTTGTTTGATTACTAACTTGTCTGTTCAAATAAAGCATCAACCATTATCTATGGAGTATAATGGACAGGTAAGTACATTTACAGTGTATGTATGATTTAATAATCAATATGGCAGATTTCTATAGTGTTTTTACTGTTCTGAGGGAGCTGACATGTTAGAAGCCTCATTAGCTACTGTCATAGCATAGGAATCTGAGTTTTGGTGTCAACCACCTACTGTGGAATTACTAACGAGAATAATTTATAGACCATTTATTCCCATCCAAAACCAGAGAAAATGAATGTTGTGGTAACTGTTGAATTACTGTAAGTGAAACAATAGGACAATGACCTGATATAAACCAGGACACAGAAATTGTATCTCCCAGGGGAAAACCTTTTCATACCTTAATCATTTAAGTGAGTGCATGTGCACATACCAAAACAAACAAAATATGGGATCTGCATATTTATCCTGGTTTATTCGTGCAAACTGTATATGCAGATATATTTATTCTAATCTGTTTGGTAGCATCTGGTGGAGTAGCTTCAGGAACAAATTTTTATTCATCATTGGTAATCTGGGCTGGGAGAATGCGTGGGAAGCTTTTCAACTGGATCATCACTGATTTATTTGTTTATTGACAAAAAACACTGTGAAAATTGTGTGCAGTCATTTCATTGTTTTATCTTAATTTCTTCAATTTATTAATTTCAGTGGGATTTACACACATGCATAATTGCTTTGCTGGGCTGAGGCCTGAACTGACAAACAGGAATGTTTGTGCTCCTGCAGGGAGACCAAAGCAAGAACAAAGTGCAGCTGTGACTCAAGCTCTAGGTCAGATTCTATCCTATGTGTAAGTAAATAGTAATAAAAAAAGATGGTGAAAAGTTCTCTTCTGCCACAGAGGGCAGAACCAGAGGGAATAGGTTCAAACTACAGCCTAGCAGGTTTCAATCAAATCTCAAGGAAAACCCTTCCTAACTCTAAGAACAGTAGGACAATGGTACAGATTGCCTCAGGAAGCTATGCAAGCTCCTTCACTGGAGGCTTATAAAGGAGGCTGAATAGCCCTTGGATGGTTAAGACAACAATCCTGCATCTTAGAGGTTAGTCTTGATGACCCTTGCAGTCCCTTCTGAGCCTGCGATTCTGTGTGAGTGTATGGGTTTGTTTGCATACATAGCTTGCAGGGTCAGGGCCTGTTAAATGTTTCAAGGAAAATTATCTTAAGGGCATTACTGAAGGAAGCACAGGTGCCCACTTTTAGTTTTCCCAGGGTTGCTCCACTGCCACTTCACCTCACCTCAGTTCAGCTGCTCCCCCTTCTTTGAGTTTCTGCCTCCATCATCCCCCTCTTTCTGTCCCTGCTTTGCCCCTTCCCATTTCATACCCTGTCCTCACTCTGCTTCTCATCACCTCTGCTCATTCCCCTCCCCTAGCACCTCTCCTCAGTCACAATGGGAGGGAGGCACAGGGGGGATTGATTGGTGGGCCTTTGGAACAGCTGATTGACAGGTGGTTGGTCTGCGTTGAGCACTCAGAGGGTCAGTGCCTATGGCAGTGAGTCAGAACAGATCCGTAAACGCTGGTGCAGCACACACCACCGGCTAAACATAACAAATACCTTACAAAATATATTGCCTGTTAAAGCTTTATATACTGACCATGGAAATCAAATTTAAATAGGAAGTAAAGTAAAAAATTAGGGAAAGGCCATTTCATTCTCAAATCACCCCTTTTCCACATTTTAAGGTGTATTTTAACATATAATTCAAAGAAGGTGTTGAAGCTACTGTCCTTATACATATGAATTGCCACAAGTTTTTTTTTTTTTTTCATACAAATAAGAGAGTGGGTTTGACCCCCTATTTGTAACACATAGCCCCCATTTTTAACTTATCAGGATTATACGCTGCTACATACTGTGTAAGACTAGAAGGGACCATTAAGAACATCTAGTCTGACCTCCTGCATAAAGTAGGCCAGAGGATTTCACCTTGCAAATATATGATCTGTGAAATTCTTGTGGTAAACTATTACTTTAACTTTTCTGAGCCATCAGCCTAGCTATATTGGTACTTACGGCCCTGATCACTGTACTTGTTCAGCACCTAAACAAGCAGTAGGTTAATTTTAATCCTGAAAGTTGAGGAACTCATTTTAAACATCTTCGTTTTCCTCAGACCATAATTTTGATTTTGTGACTAATTGTTTTTCAGAATGATTGAGTTCAATAAATAAAATAAAAATGACCTAATTGTGCAAATGCAGGTGATGAATTTTCAAATGACCCTATGCGTCTCTCAGGTAAAAGCATCAGGTTCCTTCATGAGAAATTCACATGTTATTTTATTCAGAAATACTTGAGAAATATTTATATGCAGAAATGGGGCAGGAACAAGGTCTGAGCTAGCGGATTGCATTGCAAGAGTGGGCCCATAGAGACCAAAACCATCTCAGTGTTAGTCTGGCCTTGTTCTCAGCAGGACTTTTCACTATTGGTAAATAGGATTTCAGTACATCAAGTTTGTTTCACCGCAGCACGTTTTGCTTCAGTTAACACCATTGACAAAGTGATCTGGACACCAATTCAGTAAGCTACTTAAACTGGCACTTAATTTTAAGCAAGCCTGGGCCTCAATCAGTGGGCTCCTGTCCCCCGCCCTCAGACAGTCACGAGCTCCCCCTCCACCCAAGGAACCTCAGAGTGCCAACCTTCAACCAGAAGACCCCCTGGTGGATCACAACCCCATCCCCCATTTGCCTGGAGGTGCCCTTCCCACCCTCCTTCCACTCTCTGCCCCCCAGTGTTTCTCAGCCCAGCCCGGCTTTCTCCTCTGTTCCCCCAGCAACTCCCTGCCACGCTCTGCCACTTCACCTCTCTGCCCGCCAGCATTCCTGTGCCACCCACTCCTGCTTGGCACTTTTCTCCCAGCCATCCCTGCCTACCTCTGCCCTCACCCTTCTGCTCGCTTCCCTTCCCACACCGTTTCCTCTGCCCTCCCTAAGCCATCCTGTGCTTGGCGCTACCCAGAGCTCGGTCCCTTCTTCTCTTTCCAGGCTGGCTCCCTCCTCCATTCCCATCTGGCTTGCCCCTCCCCACTCATACAGTTACAACCTCCAGGGCTCCCCTCCCACCCTTCAGCTCTGCTGATCCCAGCTCCAGGGCTCCCTGCAGTCCTACCACACGGCTGCAGCAGCACTATTTAAGGCACTAAACTGGTATCAAGCACTATATAGTGCTCCTCATCCAGTCAACATGCACTAAATTTAGTGACTTTCACCTAGGTGAGAATGACTAAAGCTGGTCGACTTTCACCATATAGTGCTCACTGCCTGAAAAATGAACTCAGACAGAGCATGCAACAGATGCATAGGAAAAGCCATGGAAGGTATGAAATTTTCATTTCACCACCAATGGTAGAGGAGCAGGTGATCCTGAACAGTTGGCCACCTACATTTTAAAAGCAAATGTATGTATTCGAAATGATCACTCTTACAGTTACTCTGTTATCCATTACTTCAACTTCTTAATCAGGTCCCACCCCTTCCAAATATGACAAGACACTACAGGTAAGCTGCACTATACAGAGCTTCCTGATTGCAGGCACCTGGCACTATATAGTGCTTCTTACCTGGGCACAAATCACTATGGAGCCAGCTGCACCTGGGTAGTCTTCACTGTATAGTTCATCATGCCTGTTCAGTGAGGATGCTAAAGTTAGGTGCAGCGACTAAAGCCATAAAATGCAGGCAAAAGAAAAACCACAAAGAAAAATGTAAAACACAAAGAAGTGACTGTTCACCGTCATCATTAGATTTATTTCATGGGATAATGCAGAAAAAAAGAGAGGAGATTAAATACTGGTAACACACTGCACTACATAGCGCCTCATGGCTGAAGGTACCCAGCACTATAGAATGCAGCTCACCTGGGCACAAATCACTAGATAGGCAGCAGTACCTAGGTAGCTTTCACCATATAGTTTGTCATGCCTTTTTCAGTGAGAATCAATAAAGTTATAGAGAAAAATATACAACACAAAGAAATGACTGTTCACACACTTCATTTTCATTTATTTCACAGGAAAATCCAGAAAAATAGAGGAGATTAAATACTGGTAACACCCAGCACCCGGTTAAAATGAGTCCCAGAATTGTATATATAAGCTCAGTCACAAGGCACTATATAGTGTAGCTTACCTATAGTGCTCTGTGGCTGCCACAGGCCTGTGACCCAGGCAAGGAAACAGCAGCAGGGGTAGCAGCATGAGCCCCAAGCCCTCTAAAGTACACTGGGGCCTTATGCAACAGTCTCCCTTGTCCCTGCTCTGTTGCGAGGGGGGTGACTTTGAGTGATCCCATTGATAACTTCTTGGCCTGAATGACATGTGACCATAGGAAAGTGAAGAACTTTACAAGATTAAAAAGGAATTGGTTAGTTATGTGGATATCTATCATTGTTAAAGTTTTGTTGGCTTTAATTATCATCTGATTTATGTCTATGAGAGATCATGAGGAAGCTATGTAGCTATGTAGGGGGCAAGTTATCCTACAGATCATCTGGCTGAATTGGTATATTTAAATGTCACCTCCCCTCTTGTCTTTCTGCAGCAATAGTAAAATGAACAACCAAGTTAGCCTTTCACAGCAATAATGTCTGTGAAACTATCACACAAAAAATTATATTGCGAAATACTCACAGCTCCTCTTCTGGTGAATGGCCCCATTAGTTTTTTTTTTTCTGGACTCTGCTGGATGAAATGAAAACAAATACCTTATTGTGTGAGAAAATAAAAGGAAGCTAATTAATATTATTTTGTGGCTCTTGTTTTGTAGGAGACAAAATTCTTAAGGAGAAGAAATAATTTATACTTAACTACAATTTAACTGCTGTTCTCAGGCAGTTTGAAACAGAGAGCTACACACTGAAGGCGTCTGGATCAGGCTTTTAGCTCAGCAGTGATGAGCACCAATGACTGGATTTTCAGAGTTGATGAGAGCTCATATCGTCATTGTCAAGGTGAGCGGCAGGTGCTCAGCACTGCTCAAAACCCAGCTATATGTTTGCAAGTTAATTTCTTACTATGACCTAGTCAGTTAGATGTCACTTTAGTTCTTAAAAATTACAGTAATCAGCTTTCAAGAACACTCGGTGTAGCTTCTTATTAGGTGCATCCAAGGGTTGGTTTACATAAATAAGTTTACTAGCATAATTATACCATTATCAACATGCTGGTATAACTTCTCATGTGCATTCCACATTAATTATATTGGTATAGTTAACAGTAAATTTCCCTTTGTAAACAAATGCTAATAACTTAATGCTTGATTCATGAAAGCACGTGTTTAAGTATTATTGTATTAAAAATTAAAGTTCAAACCCACATCTTTAGATCATATTTTATACAACTGTCTACTGAGTTGCTAAAAAACCACTACCCCCCACAGGCCTGTGTATCATTTGGTATCCCTTCACGACACACTATACATAGCCTAATTCCTGACCTTTTTAATGGTTGAAGAACCTACAGCATCCAGATAATTATAGATTACGAGCTTTTATATGTTGCCACTTAAGTCAATGTAATTTAAGTCACTCAGGACTGTGAAAAAGCCATCTCCTACATTGATGTGAAATTATATCAACCTAAGTCTTGTCCATACCTGGGCTAATTTGTCAGCAGGTGCTTTTCTGTTGGCATAACTTCTGCCTGTCATCAAGGTTAAGTAATTATGCTGATGGGAGAGTGTTCTCCTGTTGAGATTAAGTGTCTTCACCAGATGTGGTGCAGCTGCACAGAAGTAGCACAGTAGTGTAGACTAATCCTAGGGAAAAAAAAGTCTACATTCACCTAGGCTTGAAAAGAAGCTGTGAAGTATCAAGCCAAAGGAAAGTTATTATTCCACTGACAGCTATAGTTTGACTCACCTTATTTATTTCATAGAATTACTTTGGGGGAAGTGGCCCACATTATAAACTAATGATGATGCTAAACACAGGCATTATTGTACGCAGACTTCACTGAGCACATGAATTATACAATAGATCAGCAAAGGTTGAAAATAGTAAATCCACAAGGAATTTTTATATTGACAAATACCAGTTTTAATTCTGAATGCTTGAATCCTGAGGGCTGTTGGTTTATGCCCCAAGTACAATTTAACTTAAAAATATATTTACGCATGGTTTAAAATAATCATAACCCACCCTGTAGTTGACCTGCTATTTGCAACAATGGTGAGCCTTGTAGGTAGCCAGTCCTCAAGTCCAGACAAGCTTACCACAACAGAGCTACGTCTGCGTTCTGCTGATCTACATGAGCTACCAGAGAGAGAACGTTGCTTGAAATCTGATACAAAGTATGTCATACGAAGCTGTAATCCTCTATGAAAGATAATTCTGTGTATATACATGTGTTGTCTTTGTAGCTGAAGTTTTGACTATTTACGAGGTAGTCCTGTTAGTCTGTATCTTCACAAAACAAAGCAAGCAGTCCTGTAGCATTTTAAAAATTAGCAGTATTATTTATTTGGTGATAATCTTTCATGGGACAGACCCATTTCTCCAGATCTGGAGAATACTCATCTGAAGAAGTGGGTCTGTCCCGCAAAAACTCATCACCTAATAAATAACAGTGTTAGCCTTTAAGGTGCTATAGGACTGCTTTTTACATTTGCTATGTAGTCTCTCAAACATGTTGTATTCCAGATTCACACCTCCCAGACAGATTTTCATCAGCATTAGTCAGCCTACTTGATAGCCCATTAAGGAGAATCAACTATTCCAGGAACTCGCCTGAAAACTTCTCCAGGAGCTTGTTCTCAGGGAATTCCTCGTGACTCACCAGAACACATAAGGACATGTGATTTAAGAAACCATCTTTTACCAATATCAGAGGGTACCCGTGTTAGTCTGTATCCACAAAAACAATGAGAAGTCCTGTGGCACCCTACAGACTAACAGATTTACTGGAGCATAAACTTTCATGGGCAAAGACCCACTTCGTCAGATGCATCTTGCCAACTTCTCCTTGAAACAAACCCCGTTGCCAGCTCTGGCCACAGATTTACTCCAGAGACAGCATCACTGGATCAAATCATGTCAGTTACATGATCGGGGCTCATATTACTGCGCCATCGCTAATGTTATATAAGCCATCATGTGCCAACAATGCCCCTCTGCTATGTATGTTGGATGGACTGGACAATCACTTCACCAAACAATGAATGGACACAAATCAGAGATTAGGAATCTGAATACACACAAACCTGCCAGAGAGCATTTCAACAGGGTAGGCCACAGTATTAAAGACCTGAGAATCTGTGTCCTACAATGAAGAGACTTTAACATCAGATTCCAGAAGAAGACATCTGAACTTGAATTTATTCTCAAATTCGACACTCTTTGCCTTAACCTTAACAGAGAGAGCAATTACCTTACGCATTACAAGGACAGCTGCCCCATCTTTGATCTTCATAGTGATCTCCGGCAAGTCACTTAATAGACACTTGCAGTCAGTAGTTTCCTCCCTACCCTTCACCCCCACCTCCTAGTTGATTTGTCATTTTTCATTTAATTTTTTTGTTGTTTTCTAGCTCTTTGATATTTTTTCATCATGTCAGTTCATTTTCAGCACTATTTCCAGATCTGAACAAGTGGGTCTGCCCCACAAAAGCTCATCACCTAGTAAATTATTTTGTTAGTCTTTAAAGTGCTACAGGGCTGCTTTTTTGTTTTGAAAACCAGGTACTCTTTAAGAAGAGGCCCCAGTGCAAATTTCTGACCTCTATGCTTTGTGCTACAAAGTTTTTTTTAAATCATTATTTGTATTTACTCTGTGGTGACATGGTCGGGTTTTATGTAACTGGAACTGGTAAAGTCAATGGACTTCAATAAAACTCAGTGAAGTTGGACTAGGAATATATTCCCATCTATGGATTTAAATGCTCAGTAAGGACCAGTGATTGTTGGGTGCCCCAGTTGAAATGCCTTAAAGTGACCTGATGTTCAGAGGGGGTAAACAGCACTTTCTAATAATAACTAGTCTCTTCTGAAAATTAAAAATTCATAATCGTTAGTGGAAAAAGGTGTCTTGCCTATTTAAAGCTCTCAGGAGCAAAGTCTCATTATAACATACATGACTGCAAGTTAGAATGCATGTACTATAAATATACCTATGTCCTCTTAAAGCCACATGGAGAAAATATGCCTAGTTGAAATTCTAGGGTCTTTTCAATATCTGTTTCCTTGTCTGAACTTTGAAGTCTACTCTTTCCACAAGCATTCTTTTCATGTTTCATGCGCACCTATATTAGACATGCCAGTGTGTCCTAATAAAGAAACAGACACATTGATACATATGCATACATACATACATAGCCCTGCATGTGCAGCTGCAAAACAGCTCACCCTAAAAAAAAACAAACGTTGAAATTGAAGTTCATGCATTTTGGAAACTGATTGGTACAAAGTTAGTTCATGCAGGGGCTTCTGTGATTTAAGATGACTAGGGAAATCTAAAAATTTTCAATGGTTCTTAAATTCACCATTCTACCTCTGCTGGAAGGCTGTGTGTGTATTCTCCTCATTAATATGGTTGGCTGTGGCTTATATGTGATAAATGTATTGTTCTCCAGAATCTGCCTCAGCTTTTCAAGGTAGGACTGCCTGTTCATGCATTATTGCATGTGATGCTTCCTTTGACAATGTATTGTGAATCTAAGGTATTTTGTTCAGTGTTCAGATACAACAGTGGGGCACTGGAGCTGTGTCTGTAAGAGATATGGACTCTTGCTTCTCATGATCATGCCCCTACAGCAATTTTTCTCCATGGGATTTTTCATATTTTCTTAAAAGGCAGTATCATTTGTAGTGCAGACAAATTGAAGATGGATATCAGAAAAGGTGCTTTAAGGTTTCCGGAGTGAAAAAGAGCTTTATCAACTCAGAGGCCACCATTGACCAAAGTACACAGGCAAGTGCTTATCATTATTTTCAATGACACTATTATTTTCAATGGCCAGAGTCCATATCATGGGCCTGGGATTCAGGGCAGCCCAGCCTAATGGCCAGAGTCCAAGGAGGCTGGGGGCTACAGCCCTGGTAGGGGAGGTCAGGCCCAACCTACTCCACCAGGCCCTAACCCCAGGCCCTGGCAGTGGGGAAAGGATCCACCACTCACCCAGCAGGGAATTCCACCACAACACACTGAGCTTACCTAGGAGGAGGAAACCACTTGAACACCCTCCCCAGGTCACTTCTTGCCAGTTTTGGAACTGCTGTGATCCACATAGTTGCAGGATCCTCAGAGTCCTTAGGCTCCATTGCACCACTCTCCCTCTGTGGCTCCACCAGTTCTGGAGGCTCCTTACAGTCTCTCAGGTCTCCAGCTCCCACTGTTTCGGTCACCTCTGGAGTCCATTTGCAAGTGCTTCTCTCAAACATCCAGCCCTTCCTGAGCTGAGCTGCTCCCTTTGATACTGTTCCAGCACTTGGCACATGCCCAATCTAGATGGAGGGGTGGGACCTCCTCTGCCCGTAGGGTTTTAACACCTTCTGTCTCAGTGCAGTGTATGCATACATACTTGTTGTTTCATGGTGTCATAAAGCCCTCTTGAGGATGCTCCAGGTATCCCACAGGAAGTAGGCTAGACAAGGGCTAAGGGTCAGATGCTCTCAACCATTTTGTTGAGGACTCATATGTGAAGGTTTATGACCTGTTGCGACTCAGTAAATAGTGTGGAGGTGGAGGCTCTGGGGCTGAGGCATAAGGAAGCATTTTTGACTTAGGGTGAACAAACATATTTGCACCCCTAGCAGAGGTGATGTGGGGGAGGCATGGCGGGGGTGAAATCATAGAAAACTCATTGGGTTGATACCCTGGTGTGCTGATCATGCCACTGACACCCACATTTCTGACTTCTGAGGCTCCCCACCACCCTATCCTGCTGAGCCAGATCCTCTGGTCTCCCCCAAGTAAGGCAGAGAGTTGGGATTGCTGCCCCCTGCAGAGTGTCACAGACACTGAACCAGGAGGGCTCAGCACCTAGGAAGCCAACCCCCCAAGTGAGACTGAAACCCCAAACAAACCCATCTGACCCAGTGTGACAGTTGCACTTAGAGAAAGCTCATAAGGTCAGCCCTCCATATTAATGTAAGAGAGAGATGCACAGTGGTTACTCCCCCCCAGGTAACAATTATTTACACTAAAAGGCTACGTCTACACTAGAAGCTTCTGTCGACAGTAACTTCTGTTGACAGAGTTGTGTCAACAGAAACTGTCAGCCGAGTGCATCTATACACAAAAGCAGATCGACAGAACAAACCACTCTGTCGACAGACAGCAGCCAGACTGCCCTGCCCTCTGTCCACAGAACTGCTGAATGGAAGCTGAGCAAACAGGGCTGTCCAGCGAACCGGAAGCCCTCTCTCTTTCCCAACAGAAGTGTCTACGCTGCACATCTGTCAAGCGAACTCTGTTGACAGAGTGTTAGGCCTCAAATTTTTGAGGGATAACCTTATCAAGACAAACATACAGTTCTGTTGAGACTCTGTCGACAGAAGGCTTTATGTGCATAGACTCTCCCTGAGTTACTTTGACAGAAGCCCCCTTCTGTCAACAAAACTCTCTAGTATAGACATAGCCAAAGAGTTTTAAGTAATTATGAGAGATAACATTTAAGTGGTTGCATGTGAAAACTGTCAGATCAAAGTACGCTACCAAATTAAAACGAACAGAAATGTTTAGTTAATTCTAATCCACTATGAAACTTGGTACATGCAAATTCTTGCCCTAAACAGCTGTAAAAGAACTTTATATCAAAGTTGATTTTCACTCTGACTTGGGCCTGTAGCTTCTTCAAGGTTCTGTCTCCTCTTTGGGTGTGCCAAGCAGATCCAAAGGCCAGTTAAATACAAAGGCTACAGCTACACTGTATTCCCCTTTCAGAGGAGGAATGCAAATGAAGGAGATCAAATATGCAAATACAGCACTGATTTACAAATCATCCACCCCATCCACCCCCCTGCATATAAAAGTGCAGCCCTTGACCACTTACCAAAGTCTTAGAGTGGCCCCACAAACCAAAAATTATTGCCCAGCCCTGGATTTAATGGATAAATAAATCCTGACAATGCTATAAAGAATGGCAGATGCTTATGTTCACTCATCAGTGACTTCCTGCTTCATAATGTTAGTAAAACATGTGACAGGGATATCATCCATTATCTACATCTACTTTGCCCTTTCTATATATGCCCATAAAGCACTGATTCATTATCAGCTGGAGAGTGAAGGAAATGAAGTTGTACAATGCCATGAATACAAGTCTGTTCTCAGGAAGTTTATTTGAGTATCAAGATCTGGGTCAGTACATAACTCGTAGAATAATTAGTTAAATGAGGCAAGCTATCTCTGTTTTAAAAAGCAGATGTCACATCATGCTGATAGAGGAGGGAAATGTTTTGCTGAGGTTCTTTAACTAGTTGCCAGATGTGGTTATTAGTGATTGTCTCATAATTAATGCTAAGTCAGCCTCATCTCTGCACTGCTTTCCAATTCCCAGATGTTGCTATGGAGGTATAACCCAGCTGACTACCAGTGCAGTCCTGAGTTGCAAACTTGGGTGCAAAGGTTATGATACTGGAGCCTGGAACATTAGAAAGTACTCAAAAGTGTAAGTTCAGCAAGAAATTAAATTTTGAAAAAAGCATGACAGTAATGCACTGTTGTGGCTGAAACAAATATAGATATAAATCTAAACTCATGTCTCCCACTGCAAATGTCTGTTGAACATGCAAGACTTTAAGGCTCAGTTGGCACAGTCAATTCAATAACAGAAATCAATGGAGCTACTCTGATTTACATGGGCTTAGGATCAGGTTGCAGTCTTTTGTATCACCCAACCATATACAGTGACATATGTACAGTGCAGTCAAGTAACCGTTAATTCAGGGACCATGGTTTTGACCTTCTCAGCACCTGTGCACTGATATTCTTGAGGGCAGCATTAGATTGCCATAGTACATTGCACCAAAGGAAGAGAAGGTAAGTGCTCCAGAAGGAACTGTAGCAAGGTTGCCAGGGACTACTCACCACCAGTGTTCCTTGTAAGCGCAGTACTTAAGTGGCCACCCATGAGAGATTCAGGTGCCACCCAGCTGATTAGCAGAGTGCTCACAGCCACCCCCATGTGTTACTACTGGTGGCGCATATCCCCATATGCCTCAGTGCACATGACAAAATTTATTCTGCTCGTGGATGGCAAAAATTACAGGGAACACTGCACAACACCTCCCTTAGGTGCGACTTACCAGAATTACACCTTATGACATTAACCTGTGGTGTCTGATTTTATTTTGTTTTGTGCTAGAATTAAGCACAAGGTAGGGGCAGGAAATGGAGATGGTATTTTTTTTTCAGTGAAAAGGCAGGTAAAGCTACAGTGGACACAGTAGTTGTCTTTCTGCCACGTGACAATTTTCTTAGCAAAGACTTCCACTAAAATTAAGAAAGCAGCTTGGAAACTATTTCATTAAAAGTGACTTCATTTTGGTACCAACCGTGCTTATGAGCTACTTTATTGACTGTCATCTCATTAGCATACTTGATTAATGCATTTAAAAACATGCCACAAAAGCAACTGAAAGATGAAAACTGCGGATTTAGCCCCAGGATTTACCTCTCAAATATACAACATAGCACTGCAGGTGACCCAGGCACTGATTGGTGCCAACTGGCAGAGGCCATATGAGGTGCCCAGGATGTTACAGCAATCTTCTAGTTTGCACATAGAAGTAATGATTCATCAAAGGGTGACATGAGATCTTTATCAAGAGACAATAGCCCGCGTGTCATCATAATCACTGTGAAATGAATGTATGGATGACATCTAAGTGGTTGTGTCGAGACTGAAAATTATGTTCTTAAGGGAGGAAACCAGGAAGGAACAGGCTCCTTTTAGGCAGAGGATTACAGAAGTTTATCTCTCTGCCTGATCACTGCCCTCTAAATATGTCTATTTCATAGAATCCTAGGCCTGGAAGGGACCTCAGGAGGTCATCTAGTCGAGGCCCCTGCCTAAAGCAGGATCAATCCTAACTAAATCAGCCCAGCCAGGACTTTGTCAAGCCAGGACTTAAAAGCCTTTAGAGATGGAGATTCCCCCACCTTTCTTGGTAACACATTCCAGTGCTTCACCATCCTCCTGGTGAAATAGTTTTTCCTAATATCCAACCTATTAACTTAAGGGCAAAAATGTTGTGAGAGACTGTATCAGAACCTTTGCTAAAGTCAAGGTATATCACTGCCATTGACTTCCCCATGTCCACAGAGCCAGTTACCTCACCATAGAAGCTAACCAGATTGGTCAGGCAGGACTTGCCCTTGGTGAATCCATGCTGACTACTCTTGATCACTTTCCCCTCTTCCAAAAGTGTTCCAAAATGGATTCCTTGAGGATCTCCTCCATGGTTTTTTTGGGGACTGAGGTAAGGCTGACAGGTCTATAATTCCCTGGATTGTCCTTCTTTCCTTTTTTTTAAAGATGGGCACTACATTTGCCTTTTTCCAGTCACCTGAGACCTCTCCCAATCTCCATGAGTTTTCAAAGATAATAGCCAAAGGCTCTGCAATGACATCTGCCAATTCCCTCAGTGCCCTGGAAGGCATTAAATCTGGATCCATGGGTTTGTGTGCATCTAGCTTTTCTAAATAGCTCTTGACCTGTTCTTTCCCCACTGAGAAGTGCTGACCTATCTCCCATAATGCATTACATAGAGACATAGTTGGGGAGCTGACGTTGTTCATGAGGACTGAGGCAAAAAAAGCATTGAGTACTTCAGCCTTTCCCACATCATCTGTCATCAGGTTACCCCCCTCTTCTAGTAACAGTCCCACACCTTCCCTGATAACCCTCTTATTGTTAACATGCCTGTAGAAACCCTTCTTGTTGCCCTTCACATTTCTTGCTAGCTGCATTTCCAGTTGTGCTTTCGCTTTCCGGATTACTCCCCAGCCATATATTTATACTCCTCCTTAGTAATCTGTCCAAGTTTCCACTCCTTATACGCATCCTTTATGAGTTTAAGCTCACCAAGGATTTTCCTGGTAAGCCCAACATGGTTGCCTACCATATTGGTTTTTCTTACTGCACATCGGGATGCTTTGTTCCTGTGCCTTCAGTAAGATTTCTTTAAAATACTGCCAGTTCTCCTGAATTCCTTTCACCTTCATATTAGTTTCCCAGGGGAACCTGTCTATCAGTTATCTCAGGGAGTCAAAGTCTGTTCTTCTGAAATCTAGGATCTGTATTTTACTGCTCACCTTTCTTCTTTTTGTCAAAATCCTGAGATCTAACCTGTCATGATGTTTGCAGCCCAAGTTGTATCCCACTTCTATTTCTCTGACTCTTTCTTCCCTGATTGTGAGCACCAGGTCAAGTTGTGCACCGTCCCAGTCAGTTCCTTAAGCACTTGTACCAGGAAGTTATCCCCAACATTCTCTAAAACTTTCTGGTTTGTCTGTGGGGTGCTGTTTTGGTCTCCCAGCAAACATCTGGGTGATTAAAGCCCCCATGAGAATCAGGGCCTGTGATTTGGAAGCTTTTCTTTGTTGTCTGAAGAAATCCTGGTCTAATTTCATCTACCTGATCTGGTGGTCTACAACAAACACCAACCACAACATCACCTCTATTTGCATAGTTAGCCAGATGTTGATCAACAAACTGCAAAATCTGCAAGTAAGGAATATGAAGGAGAAAATGGCCAGCCGGGGGATCCCATTTACACAATATATTTTTCTGAGATATCTAGGAGTGCAGGCAGACATCTTTCACTGAGAGGCAATCTGACAGTGTGATTTGTCTCATGAATGGAAGCTCAGAGCCAAGCCTGGATATACAATCGTGGAAGGACTTTGGGGGAGCATTGGTCTATAAACACAAGATTAGACCCATCATTTGTCCTAGATTTAGATATAACATTTGGCATTTTTGAGGTTCCTCAGTTTTATGTTTTCAATATTTTGTGATTTGTTGGTGATTACAGTTACCTTAAAACCTTATCAGCATAGTAATTATACATCTTACCTTTTCGGCTCTCATGATAGTTCTGTGTGGCACCACTTTAGTTACAGCTAGAAATTTCTAAATATTTCTAAATGGGACATAAATTCTGCAGTTTTCAAGTATTTTCAGTAAACTACCCATGAGAAGAGACTGAGGGAATTGAGCTTACTTAGTCTTCAGAAGAAAAGATTGAGAGGGATCTGATCTCTGGCTTTGACTACCTGCAAGAGGGTTACAAGGAGGCTGGAGAGAAGCTATTTTCAGTGGTGACAGATGACAGAATGAGCAGACATGATGGTCTCAAGTTGAAGTAGGGGAGGTGTGGGTTGGATATTAGGAAAAACTTTCACTAGGCTGGTAATGAAGGACTAGAATAGGTTGCCTGAGGTGTTAGTGGAAACTTTCATAATAGAGTTTTTTTAAGGCTAGGCTTGACAAAGTCCCGGCTGGTCTGATTAGTTGGGGTTCATCCTGCTTTGAGCAGGGAGTTGGACAAGATGACTCTTCTGTGATACTTCATGGCAGCTGAAAAAATGAAATTATATCATAAGACCCTAGAGGTTAAAAGCTGAGAAAACCAGAGAGGAATGGAAATTTAGTTAGACTCTAAAACATTTAGATTATGTTTGGAGTTAAACAGGAGTTAAACACAATATTTAACAATCACTTTGGAAAAACAAGTCCATTCATTAAAGGTTCAGTACCCCCACACCTACAATTAAGGTATAATGTTTCATAATACACATATTTTAATGCTCCTCCTCTGCAAAGTTAGGGAATATCAGCATTGACAATGCTAACATTTTTAGGTTAAAAACTAGCAGGGAAAAACCTCTTAAAATAAAAGCTCCTCCTTTTATATAATAAAGAAACAAAGAAGGGAACAAACACAATTTCTTAAAGAAAAAAAACTTTGCACATTTCTATTAGAGAAAAACCCCAATCTTTTGAAATAGCCATCAACATTGTCAAAATATTAACAGAAAGCTTCAAGAATGGAATAAGAAGAAATCAAATGTGATTTTTGACAAATGTTAATACAATACAACATAAGAGTAATACAGTATTTACACTAAGATAAATTCATATATGTAAGTTTGGCATCAGTAACTTACTAAAGCACTTATTTTAAGCTGAACATAAACACAACTTCAAAATCTAATGAAGCAGAAAAGAGACAGTATTGCAGCTGAAATAAAAATGTTCTACCAATGTTGGAAGGTTGGCTGAGACACAACTTTGTTTATGGCACTTCCAGTGAATGACTTTTACAGTCAGCAAATGATGCCATCTGCAGTAAGCCACCAGCTTTTCTGTTGCCAGAAAAGCAAAACAAATGTACAGAAGCTGCCAAGATCACATAACACTCACCCTACACATAAAATAATGCATTTTAAAAACTCACTGTTTATTTGTGAAAGTATCTCTTACAATTTTCAACTAAAATAATATGTTGATTTCAATATAAGAAAGCTGTTAAAAACGGCTATACTGGCATTGTGCCTGAAGCTTAAGGGAGAAGAACTCTTGGGTGAAATCCTGGTCCAACTGAAGTGAATAGAAAATGCTCCTATTGAGTTCAAGACAGCCAGCATTCTGTGCTTTGTATTTAAATTTTGTTTACACTGGGTTAGATGTAGAGCACTTCTAAGGTTAGAACCAGGGTATTCAAGAAAGGAAGGAAGGGCTTGTGGTTAAGGAGCTGCATTGTGATATGCATTCAGTTCTTGGTGCTTCTGTGTATATCCTGTGTAATGCTGCTGCCCTTGTTACTTAATCTCTTCATGCTTCAGTTCTCCATTTGCAAGTAGGGATAAAAATGTTTCCTTCTTCCATGCTTTATTTCGCTTGACTATTCAGACTGTAAACTCTTCCGAAAAGGGACAGGCTGCAGTTACACTTAATTATTTAAGGCAGTGGCACTCATTTTTGAAAGGTCTCTATTTATTACAGTAATACAAAAATAATACTGCTATTGGTAGTCAGGTATATTAGAAATAATAAATAATAAGGTCTACATGCTCAGCAGCAAAAGATGTCAGTGGCACTCCACCTGTAAATTATGTTGTCCTTTCCAGTCAGGCTTGTTAGGACCATCCACATCACTGACTAATTAGGACTCACTGGGATTCCTGCCCCTCTGACATTGTTCCTTGCCTGCAGAAAAACTAGAACCTTGATAGTGTCTAGACAGATGTGGTGCATCTACACTTGAATTCCTCTTTCGAAAGATGTATGCAAATGAGGGAAATTGAAAATGCAGATGAGGTGCATAGTTGCATATTTGCCACCTCATTTGCGTATTCTTATTTCAAAATAGCTTCTTTCGAAAGAAGAAAGCCAGTGTAGATGCTACTATTTCGAAAGTAAACCCCATCTTCAAAAGAATCCTTATTCCCATTAAATAAAGGGAAGAAGGAGTATTTCAAAGATGGGGTTTACTTTCGAAAGAGCAGCATCTATACTGGTTTTTGTCTTTCAAAAGAAGCTCTTTTGAAATAAGAATATGCAAATGAGGTGGCAAATATGCAACTATGCACCTCATTTGCATTTTCAATTTCCCTCATTTGCATACCTCTTTCAAAAGAGGGATGCAAGTGTGGACACACCCATGTAGTGGATGCGCACCTTCTCCTCTAGATAGAGCTCAGGGCTGAAACCTAGGGAGGAGAGACTGGGTTCCCCTACAGTTCAACAGCACCCACTGCAGGTGAAGCCGAAGCTCCTGTGGCAAAGGTAAGAGGCATAAGCCTGGAGAGATAGAAAGAATGGGCTATTATGAAGCACTGATGCCCAGGTTAAAACTATGCATTGGGACAGTGAAAAGAATTGTTCATATCTTGTTTTTTCTTAATAAACCAGATTCCAGGCAGAGGGATGTTAGTTGACACACGTGGGCATGTGAGAATTCACGGGGGAGGCAGAGGGGAAAATGAATGATTGGGGTGTAAGGACAGGGGAGACTGACCTTCTGGCAATTGGAAATAAGCTATGAAAGAAACTAGAAGCATAGGGTCTAGCAACAACATAAGCAATAAAATAGACCCCTCTCTTCTTTTTCTGTCTGTCCAAAGCATCTCCAGGAGCTTCATGTTTGTTCTGTGGACAGATCAAACCAACAGCCATAGCTGTCGCTTTTGCATTTTGTCTGCTGCCTTGCTCCCCTTTATCCCACGTCCCAAATTCTAGGTTCCCATTTGGTTTTGATTTAGGACTGTTGTCCACGCTTTCAGAACCAAAGGCAGCAGTAACTTAGTTGCTTAACTCCAGGAAGTGTCAGGAATAAACGAATGAAACCACAGCAATTCTGCCTGATGAAAGATTAATATAAGGATGCATGTTCTTATCTAAAACTACTATTTATTAACTGTAAGCACATACAGAGAGATATGAACAATAAGTTAAGAACATCCCATAAAATTACCTAGAATCTGAGATGGTATGGACTAATTTGCCACAGGCTAGCAAGGACTGGTGGCTTCCATACCAGGCAATCCAAAGTCAGCAAAAAATATCTCAGCATAGCTTCAGAGAACTGCTCCAAAGTACACTTTATTATATAGTCTTTCATAACTCATCTCTAAAAAACACATCGGCCGTGTCTACACTAGCTAAAAACTTCGAAATGGCCATGCAAATGGCCATTTTGAAGTTTACTAATGAAGCGCTGAAATACATATTCAGCGCCTCATTAGCATGCGGGTGGCTGCGGCACTTCGAAATTGATGCAGCTTGCCGCCGCGCGGCTCGTTCAGACAGGGCTCCTTTTCAAAAGGACCCCAGCTACTTCCAAGTCCCCTTATTCCTATGAGCAGATGGGAATAAGGGGACTTCGAAGTAGCCAGGGTCCTTTCAAAAAGGAGCCCTGTCTAGATGAGCTGTGCGGGGGCAAGACGCATCAATTTCGAAGTGCCGCGGCCGCCCGCATGCTAAAGAGGCGCTGAATATGTATTTCAGCGCTTCATTAGTAAACTTCAAAATGGCCATTTGCATGGCCATTTCGAAGTTTTTGGCTAGTGTAGACACGGCCATAGTGACCCCTACTGAGTCACTACTTCTCCTAACTTCAATGAACTATCAACAAAATGTTTCTAGAAATCTTAATCATGATAAGCTTCTATATCAAAGGTGCTCACATTCAAGGTTTATGTCTTTTCTCCCTTCCTCCCATTCTGATTAGCAGAAACTGCAAGCCGGCAGATGTGTTTGACTTTGATATAGACGCCCTGCGTATTCAAATTAACCCTTAACCATATGATGGCCTAGTTTATTAATTCATGGTGTCTGCACATAGTTGCAATTTCACTTAATCAAATTCTGGGATACACTGGTCAGCCCAGGCAACAAGGACTTTGTACTAATAATGGAGTTCCTCTGTGTCAGCTCTGGCCCTCCCTTTTACTGAGACCCCACTCTTTAAATACTCCTCTGACCGCCCCCATACATCTGACAAAGTGGGTCTTTGCCCTCGAAAGCTTATTCTCCAAAATATCTGTTAGTCTATAAGGTGCCATAGGACTTCTTGTTGTCCTCTGTGTGAAGGAGCAACTAATATTCTCTTTCTGCGCAATTTCTTCATTGATCAAATTTAAAAGACTGACTACCTTTACTGCCAAATAATTTGAGTTGCTCCTTTCCATATATGGGTTAAATACTGACTGCTCAGCAACGGTTGTTCACAATCTTATGTTTCTTACCTTTTTCAACACTCACTGAACTAATCAGAAAACAGAACATTTTCTGTTACAATCCCAGAATAAACAACCAAGGATTCAACAAGCAAATCCTTAACATCTCGCATGAAAGAAATAGCAACCAAAATATAGGCTATAAAAAAGGAAGAGTGTAACTTTTTAAAAATACTGTTTTCAACCTCTGATCGCTACTGCTTCATCTCTTACTAAATATTGTTGCTGTCCTGTTCCCTTCTCCTGTGGTCATGGGTTGTGTCTGAACTAATCACAGGAAAACCTCATATTTCTTCTCTCTTGTTGACTTTGACCATTTTCCTCAAGGAAACTAAGAAGACACAGGTGGGTTAGTTTTACTGTTGTAATTTGACAGATGTAGAGATTGTGCTAAATACAATTGTGTCAAGTCAACGTTTGTCTGTTGCAGGGTTTTAGAGCATCCCACTGAGTTGATAAAACCCATCTGGCAGCAGAAGCATACCTTTTCCAGAGATGGTAGATTTTTTTCTGACAAGATGGCCCAGTGTGCTGTTTACATGTCTACCACATGACCCTATTTCTTCTAAAAGGCAGGTTAAGTTTCCAAGAAAATGTGGAAAGTAGTTGGGCAGAAATCATGTCTCAGAAATATTTTATTAATCTGAGCATGAGAGGTAGACTTGAATTTGAGGTATATGGGGAGCAAGAAAAGAAAATTGATTTAGTTTATTGTAGAAACAAATGGTTCTCAACTAGAAAGTTACATTTCTTGCTATTACGTGACATTGGTCTCTAGTTTGAAGATACACATAGCATAAAAGACTGAATGAATTCTTGTAGATGTGAAAGCAATGTGCTCAGGAGGCCATGGTGGTATGGTTTCTATTTTGTGGTAATATGAGCATTAAGCTTTGTCAACTTTACATCATAAAGTCAATTTTAAGGCACTTAACTCTATTTTACAATTTGACTCTCTTCACTGCAAATACCATTAGGTCGATTTTATGGGGTGCTAAAGTTGAATTTCTCACCCTGCCCCTCCAATACACCTAATTAAAATTTACAAGGTTGAATTAATGCTAATGTGGAAACAGCATTACTTTAAATCAATTTCATTGGCCTCCAGAGGTATCCCATGATGCCCTGAATGTGTCCATTCTGCACGCTTTCATCTCCACTGCTCTTCAGGTGTACAGGAAGTAGGAAACAGGTAGCCTGGCAATTTGAATTCAACTTCTTTCTGGCCAGCATAATTTCTCAGGGTTGCAAAAAATGCCACAGCATGGAGCCATCAGGAGAGCCAGGATCTCATTTCTGTGTGAGTGGTTGAATCTGTGCTGAGTAACCACTATGGATGCTCAGCAGTGACAGGTGAAAATCAAGCTCCACCCCACACCCACATGGCTACTGGGCTGTGTGGACCGTGTCTACAGACAGCGCTATGTTCTGTCCTGCATGGGGCTTCCCTGCTTGAGATGGTTTACCCTCATGGGCACAGAAGCAGAATGTGACTGGGGAATGTAAGTTGTACTCTCCCTTCCTAGATTGTGTGCCTCAGGAGAGGATTTCCTATGACAGAATGGAGCTTGTGGTCTCTCTCTCTCCCTTCCTTCTCACATACAGGCAGTTCCTAGGGCTCGGGCTTCATTTTGGACAGGTAGCAGAAATACCTTCGGTCCTTGACTTGTGCATCTAGTTCATATTCCAAGAAATCACATTCCTTTAATAGACAGAGTTTGTCATGTGCCAAGGTTGACCACACCAGAACCTCTCACTGGCACTAGCAGTTTCATGTGTGAAAGTAAAACGGTAGCCTGAGATGTGGACACAAGAGTAGGTAATTGCACTGATCAGGGCAAGGAGACTGATATAGCAGAAGGCCCAGGAGAACTGCCACTGAATAGTCTGTCCAATGCCTTTCTTGTACAGGCTGAGCAACAGACAGATGCATCCTTTAGACAGGCATATTTGGCAAATCATTCAGGAAAAGCAGGCTACTGACCATCTCCCCTCCTCGTTAAAGAATGGCCTGTGAGTAGACCAGGACCCACAGAGAGACAGTACGTTTTCAGCTGCTAGTGATTCTGCAGTTAACACCTGTTCTGCCCCCTCCAAGCCGTGTGTGCGTAAAAAATCCTTTACAGTTACTCTGCTCTTTTTTAGGCCAGGAATTAACATGCAGGCAACTTATTTCTGCCCCTCTTAGGGTGGGGTAACTGAAGGGTCCTAAGAGCTACAAGTTCATTTTGATGCTGGTCGAGTAGCTTATTTGTTATCCAGATGCTATCTCTGGTTGCTCAGTGATTATCTCAGCAATTGCCAGTAACTTTCCAGGAAGAATTGCCCACATAGATCCTTGCTGATTAGGAGACTAACTTTATTAAGAGAGTGCTATGGCATTGGCAGCTACTGAAAGAAGCTATGCATTGAATGGTCAAAGCCAAGCAGACAGTCTATGGCAGAAGTGAGCTACACTCTGACATCGGAGCTCCTGAAGTTTGTGGAAATGGAGCCAAAAGAAGAGGATAGGTTGTTTTGTTCCTGTCATGTGAGCTATCCATAGTATTTGCATTCCCAGGATTTTCTCCTGGAGAGTTTTTGTATGGAGAATGACCATAAGGAGTACTAGCTCTTATAAGTGAAGAATGGAAAAGCTGCTTTCTCACAGAACCCACATAGTCCAGTTCATGCTCAAAAGTAGGAAACATGGGGCAGAAGATCCAATAGACCCTGTTGGTCTAGGCCTAGGAATATGTATTGCAGACAGGAGATAACTTCCTTTTCTTTCTGAGTCCAGACCTTAAAGGTTTAGCCTGTTAGGGATTGTATGAGGCAGGGAGGAGAAAAGGTTGGACAGATTTTGTAATCTAATGCCTCAAGAAGAGAAAGGAAAAGCATATATACCACATAAACCCATGAAATCCTACAAGACCAAGAGGGCGTACTGCTAGAGCTGGAAGAAAGGTCATTAGATTTGAGTCCTCAGGTTCTAGGGCCCTCAGGGCTAGCTGACTTTTTCCCTTAGTGCAGGATTTAACATCACAGCAGTAAGTCCATGAGTTAATGGATACTTTTTGAGCAGGGTTTCATCCACATCTGGAAAAACTCCTATGCTTTCTTACTTTCTCTACAAAAACCCAGATGTGAAACTGGTGAGAACTTGTGAGACACCTGAGAAGATGTGAGAAGTGGTTGACCAGAAGGTCTGAGGCATGCTGAAACTGAGCATCCCAAAAGAATCTGAGTGATTGATGCTACTCAAACCTGAAGCAATAGGTCTGGCATGCATTTCCAAGAGGTAAATATGATTTCTTGCCTAGTTGCACATCCCAGGCCTTACTAAGCAGAGCTGTTAGTTCAGTCAGGAAAGACCAGCAATTTAATTACATTAGAACGTATGACAGTAAGCCTGCTGATCCCCCTAGCACCAGAATCTGAAGAGGAGAAGACTGTGCCTGTGTTAATCTACTGAGACACTGAGGAAGGAAGAGCAGAAACCCTCAGGCAAGGGGCAAGAGCTACACAGAAGAGTTACCAACAGAGCAAAGGAGTTTAAAACATAGGTAATTCTCCTGCAGTCTCCATTCTTCTGGGGTTGCTTTCTGCTTCTATTTTAGACCTACCCACAGGCTACAATTTCTTAAAATCTTGCCTGTTCAGTGGCAATGTGGTATAATTTGACTTGCTCACTCAAATATGAACCAATCTCCTACTTACAGCCTTGCAAATTAAGCAGTAAGTTCCCTAACAAAATTGTCTGTACTTCGTTATAGCTAATGAAGACTTAGTTAACATGTTTCCATAGCTTCCTAAAGTGCAGCTTTTCTTTAGTTTAAAAATAACAGCATTAGATAAGACTTTACTATAATGGCTAAGCAGTTAAAAGGGGAAGGAAGGTTCATTACAGCTGCAGAAGTCCAATTCTGACCTATATTCCCTTTTATTTTTTAAATGCTAGCATAGAGAAGCACATCCACCAAGCCTCAAAATCCTTGGGGACAGACTTTGTGATGACTCAAGACAGCTAACTCTTGACCTGCTTGCTTGTTTTCCGCAACCCCATTAAATAAGTCTATCTTAAGACTTTGGGTTAGTAAAGGCAGTAAATGTCTGAAAAGAGTCTTCATCACATTCACAAAAGTATGTGATTAGCTCATGAATTTATCACGCTACATGACGCCAAAGAGCTTCTGTTCTTTTGTGTAGGGACTCAGTGGCACCAGAGACCACAAGCATTGCCTATCTGTGGTTTTGCTTCCTAACTCCACTGCTATCTATTCTATAATATTCAAACCAACTGTTCAACTGTGATGGAAGAGTGCAGCTAACTCTCCCCACACACTTTATCTGTGGCAATGCTCCCAAAATACTCTCTGATTTACTGTAAACTGCTGGAGCCATTACTTTATCCACAGTCCCAAGGGACTTCCCAGCAGAGGCTGCTTCAAGGGACTGAACAGCTGCTAAGGATAGGCCAGTTCTTATCTTGGTAAACCAAGCAGAATTATAAAATGTGAGCCTCAGGCTCTAATGTTCTGTGGCTGTCAATACAAATGGAGGATGTTGGGTTTGTTTGCAATTGTGGAACAGGCAATGATCCCAGCTGTATGTGGATGACTTTCCTAAGTTGCTCAATAATGGGCCCAAGACCAAGTAGTTTAGAATTCTGTGCCCATTGCCAAAGTATGAAGAGGTGAGGGAAATTATGTCAGCAGAAGGCTGTGTGGAGAAGCCAACTTGGGGGGGGGGCACATTTTTCTATTCTTGCTGATTCTCTGCCCCAGCCCTAGCATGTTAGAATAGAAAATAGGCTTCTTTAATTTGTGCCTGTAGATAACAATCTACTAAGGAGCACCTGCCAGCTCTCATAGCCACAGTGCAGTGTGCTGTAACCACCCCTTGGCTCCCATTTGTCCTCTCCCATCACTGACAGAATCCCTATGCCAGGTACTGTGGATGGGGAGGTTTAGGAGCTGACTTTATGTCTACTGATGGAATCTCCAGCAAGGGGATTTCTCCTCCCTTTGCACCACTTGAAGCATCCAACAGGAGTATAGTGGAATGAGATTCTGTCCCAAGGAAAGCACAGAAAATGAGATTAGTGTCCAGAAACAAAAATCATATTAATAGCATGAAGTGAGCTTCTCCTGTCCCACATTACAGGCTTGGTTCTCCTTTCGGCTCTCTGATACATTGGTTTCTGCAGGTATGCTAGAGATCTCACTTACTAAATAGCTGCATAAGGCCTCTTCTGCACTAAGGAGGTAAGTTGATCTAAGTTATGCTAGTTACATTACCTAATTTGCCTATTTTAAGTCTGCATTATACAATGTTGGCAGGAGATGCTCTCCCGTTGACAAAGCTTCCACCTCTTGCAGTTATGGAGCATTAAAGCTGATGGGTCACCAGACCCACTAAATCAACACTGCTACATCAATGTTCTCTCTATTGTTTCATCTGTGTGCAGGATAAATTTTGTTGCATGCACTGAGGATGTGCAGCGCCAATAGAGACACATGCTGCCTGCTGTAGGCACTGTGGGTGCTCTGCTAATCAGCTAGGCAGCATTTAAATCTCTCCTGGGTGGCCATCCTAATGTTCATCTCACAGGCAACACTGGGCTGCATCAATCATAGCAGCACCGACTTAGTTGGCAGTGAAGACAAGCCCCATGTATTACAGCTATTTTTCTGTAACTTGCCATTTTTAGGTAACCCAAGCTTAAGTATAGTGAAGTTGGCAGTCCTCGTCAGGATTTTTGGTGAGAGGTCTTTTTTAGGGGTAGTTTCATAGTGTATTGGACATGTCTGCTCTCATTAATTTTACAAAACTTCCCTCACAGGCTCATACGCCAGTGAAAGCAATAATTTTAAGTTCACTCCCTTCCCAAGCCTGTGGCCATATCTACACTTACAAGGCATCAGTGCTGATGTAACTGATACAGTGGTGGTCAATTTAGTGGATCTAGTAAAGACCCACTAAATAAATCACACAGAACTCTCTGATCATCTCTAGTACTCCACTGGAATGAAAGAAGTAAGGTAAATTGTTGAGAGAGTGGCTCCCATCAATACAGCATGGTGTAGACACTTGTAAGTTGACCTAAGCTATGTTGATTCCAGCTGCATTCTTCACATAGTTGGAGTAGAATAATTTAGGTTGACTTACTGCCATAAACTAGACCAGGCCTATCAGATTCTCCAAGTTTCTTCATAAGTGCCTTGCAATTATTGTAGTAGGGAGTGGAATTAGACTGCCTGCGGGGGCACAATTATCCACAGCAAGTTCTTTGGCATTTGATGACACTTCCCAAAGCTGGTAATCTTGGTCTTTTAGCAGTTGTTTGATGAAGAAAAATAATAAAATGGAAACTGCCTTTTCCTGACATGTCTAGGTTGACAGTCAGCACTGACAAGAGGTTGTTCTGCTTGCTGTCTAGTACATAAATGAGAGAACTCGCCTGCATGTCACTATAAATATAATTACTTTAGTGAAGCCTGATAGAGGGCAAAAGTGGTAGTGGAAGCCTGCATCTTTAGCTCTCACTTCATTAAAGCTGTTCTGGCAAAGTCAATGCAGTTGAATGTTTGCTGCTGAAGAGCTTGCAATCTATGGGTTTGTGTGTGAGAGACCCTGTCATGGTATAATACTTACCTCACAAATGCTGTTTCTACACTAGAGACCACCCACATTCTCAAGGTGTTCTGTTGACAGTAAACTGCCAGAACATGGCACTTCTGTTGACAGTGTTCTGGCACTCCCACAATAGGCCTTTGTCGACAGATTCTATGGACAGAAAGCTGTTCTTGGTAGCCCGGTCTGCTGTACTTCTGGTTGGCCGTTCTGTCGAGAGAGCAACCTGGCAGTCTGGCCACTCTCTGTTGACAAAGCAGAGCGCTGTTTTGATTCGCTTGCCGGTTTGGCCACGATATGTTAACAGACACAGGTGGGAGATATTTTCTTTAAGAGGTGGTGAATGTCTATGTAAATAGAGCTCAAGCATTAGTCCTGGCTTTGTGTATGACTTCTCTAGTATTTGTGTCACTTGTCTCCAACATATTGATTCTTCTCACATGTAGAAGAAAGCTAGAGGACAGCAGTACATTTTCAGTAATTGTGTGATCCAGTTGTGAAGACTAGTGTTTATAGAATTTGCATATATGACCAAAAGTAGGCTGAAATCTTCCTAGTTTCACCAGCCAGCAGTGTAAATGGCAAATTCACAATCCTCATGAGTTGTTTTGCTGAAAAATATCTGCGTTTTTTGTGTGGCTAAAATAGCTTTTGGTAACAAAATGACAATTGCCTATCCACAAAATATTTTCTCCTTATTTTTGCAGAAAAAGTAGAATGGGAATGAAATATGTTCTTGCTTTTTGATGAAAGTGTGCCCATGATTTTCACCCATTCCATCCTCATTTTGATGTGTGTATTTCCTGGATGGCTCTCTTCTATCCAGTGGGGTCTACAGTCACAGTGCACCCCCAGGCAAGGTGGGAGAGGGCCTGGCTCCACGACCCCAGAAGGCATGGGACCCGGGGCAGTTAGCCCTTAGTGCTGCCACTCAGATCACTGTGCTAGCCCCGCACGCCCTTAGAGCTGGGCAGAGCATCAGAGCAAAGCTGTTGCAGCATTTCAAAGAGTCCTGGAGCTCTGGCCACTGCTGCAGCCAATGTATCAGTAGTGACAGTCAGAGTTCTGAGCCCCTTTGAAATGCCAGGCAACTGCCTCTACCCCGGACAGTAGGCCTGCGTCTGTCCCTGAGTTGGAAGAAATATTGCGTTCACCTGACCTGTATACAGATATTCATAATAATTACTAACCACAAGGTGGCAGCAGGACATTACCTAGGTTAACACGATAACATCTGGTGCTGCTTTATGCTTGCTTGCCTATTTACTCAGTCTTCAGACAGGCAAGTGGCTTAGGATAACAGGGCATACTGAGGAAGGAGACAGAAAGCAAAACAGCTTGCAGGAACAGCAGTCAAAGAACAATGCATGGATACCTGCTGCATGTTGTATGGTGTTGCCAACTTTCTGACAGTAGAGAAATGAATACCCTTGCCCCACTCCTGCCTTGCCTCTTCCCCAAGGCCCTGCCACCCATTCACTCCATCCACCCTCCTTTCATCACTTGCTCCCTTCTCCTTCCTCATTACTTGCTCATTTTCACTGGGTTGGGGCAGGGTGGGAGTGTAGGCTCTGGAATGGGGCCAAAAATGAGGATTTCAGCGTACAGGAGGGGGCTCTGTGGTAGAGGAGGGAGTTGTGGGGGGATGGCTACAGCTTGGGGTGTGGTCTCTGGGGTGAGGGTGAGGATGAATAGTTTGTGGTGCAAAGGGGGCTCTGGGCTGGGGCATGGAGTTTGTGTACAGGAAGGGGATGTGGGGGTACAGGCTTAGAGAGGGAGTTTGGGTACAGGAGGAGGCTTTGGGCTGGGGCAAGGATTTGGGAAGTGGGAGGGGATTCAGGGTGCAGGAGCCAGATGGGATTTACCTCAGGTGGCTCCTGGAAATGACTGTAAGGCCCCTGCTACCCTAAATGCAGGGGCAGCCAGAGAACCTCCACACACTTCCCCCTGCATTGAGCACTGACCCTGCAATGGCCAATGGAAGCTGTGGGTGGGGGCAACCTATGAAGCCTCCCTGGCTGTGTGGGGCCTAGAGGCTACAGGGACATTCCAGCCACTTCCAGGAACTGCAGGGAGCCTGCCTTAGCCCTGCTACATCACCGACTGGACTTTGAAAGGCCCAGCCAGTGCCAGCGTTCCTTTCCAACCTGGCATTCTAGTAGAAAGCTGGGTGCTTGGCAAGCCTGACATTATGCAAAGTGCCCCAAACTGTGCTCTGATCCAGCTTTTAGCCATGTGCAACACAGTTTTGTTTGTATAATGGCTGTTAGGGAGCTTGTAAAGAATTAGTGTACATTTAAATAAAGTGAAACAAGGTTCCCAATATTTGTTGAAATTCTGGAGTTTGGAAAGGGCAAAACTGTTTACATCAGCTTTTAGTCATGCAATCTAGGCAGCATCTAAATAATAGGAGTAACGTAAGAACAGAAGAACAGCCATACTGGGTCAGACCATATGTTCCTCAAGCCCAGTACCCTGTTTTCTGACAGTGGCCAACACCAGGTGCCCCAGAGGGAATGAACAGAACAGGTAATCATCAAGTGATCAATTCCCTGTCACCCATTTCCAGCCTCTTGCAAACAGAGGCTAGGGACACCATCCATGCCCGTCCTGGCTAATAGCCATTCATGGACCTGTCCCCCATGAAATTATCTAGTTCTTTATTAAACTATACTATAGTCTCGGTCTTCCCAACATTCTCCAGCAAGGAGTTCCACAGGTTAACTGTGCATTGTATGAAAAAAAAATATTTCCTATTGTTCGTTTTAAACCTGCTGACTGTTAATTTCATTTGGTGACCCCTAGTTCTTATGTTGTGAGAAGGAGTACATAATAAATCCTTATTTATTTTCTCTACACCAGTCATGCTTTTATATATCTCTATCATATCCCCCCTTAATAGTCTTTTTTCCAAACTAAAAAGTTCCTGTCTTATTAATTTCTCCTCATATGTCTGACGTTACACACCCTTAATCATTTTTGTTGCCCTTTTCCAAACAAGGGTTTAAGTCAAGTCACAGCCTCTAGTTACTACGGATGAGTGCTATAATACAATGGTTACTGCCCTAGAGAGCTTCCAGTAAATACAGGCAAGGATGTAATATATAGGGAATGGCTACAAAGTTCCTCACACCATAAACATTTGTTTCTCTGAAGAAAGGGTTCTTAAGAATCTGATCTCCCAATGCCCAAATGTTGTTATGTTGGGACTCACTTCTTTTATAAGACCCACCACCCAGGTGGGGTAGAGGAATTTCATGTAACATATTTGTGGCCAGTAGTCTATTTAGAACAGAATTTCAGTCAATGAATTTAATTTCCCAGCAGTCACTGGTTCTGTCTGTGGCCTCGCTTGAGGTCCCTTCCAATTCTAGTGTTCTATGATGCTGTGATATATTAGCTAAAGCCTTTTTAAAATGTTTATTATGGAACAGAAAAATAGATGTTTCAGCCCAGCTGACTTAATGGAAACTCAGCTGCTCTGTTTCACCAGTTACACTAAAAGCTATGTGCTGGATCTTGACTTTGATAACCACTTTGTTTCTTTTCCAAGAATTGGTTGGCAGAATTCATACTATTTCATGTTTTTCCTCTGCATGTTTTACGCGTAGCTTGTAAAATCAAAATGTCAATGCAGATAGCACTAAATCCTGTGATCTGAGTCGCTCACCATGTTTGGAATGTATATTTCTCATATCCCAAAATGACATTGCCAGCCCCGTCCTGTTAAAGGCCTAATACATATGATAGTAATGGGACAGTTACATGCGTCTTCCTGCTTTTGCCCATGGATTGTCACTAAATAGCTGTTACCCACGGACAAATTGCTGCCTTTGAAAATGGTGACCCTGGGAAACTTGAATCAGTGTTTACTAATACCCAGAATAAGCTGTGTAATTTTCAGAAGGGCCTAGTTCATCTCTGGCCAGTGTTCCCTTTCAGACACTCAGTGGGAATCCAAGTCTTTGTGTCCCTGGACTCCTAAAGGGTTAAATTTACTTGGTCTGGATAGAGTCTAGTCTCTTTCCCAATCATGGGGTACCGAGGCACACTCCACAACCGCACACTTCACAATCCTTCCTGCTGGCCAGTGGCGTAGTCTGGGATGCCAGGCTGACCCTTCAGACTACCTCGTGCTTAAAACACACCATTTGGAACTCCTTCCAAAAAGATGTGAGGGCTTCAGGTTACAGTTTAACTCTCTGAGGGGCATGCAACTGTTGTGAAGCAGTTCCCCACAGATAGACACCTCAGCCAGAGTTTAACACGTTAATACTCTGTTACTTAATTGTATAAACTGTAGGAGAGTACAGATCAAACTAAACAATTAATATTACAGATACGTCCATGGCTCAGGTTCCTCACAACTCCAGAGTATTCCTTTGGACTGAGGTAAGAGGCTCTTGGTTTGTCTACTTCAGTGCCTTATTTGTGGGTTGCAATATGGAGCCTGCTTCTTTCTGGGTCAACTTGCTCCCTTTTCCTGTGATCAGTTTGTGTCCTTCCTTTTGCTTGTGCCCTCTTATTGTATGCTCCCTTATTTAAATGCCTCTTGGTCACCTGGCTGCCTTTGTTATGCTCCTGTTAAATCTTCACTGTTCCCCTCTAGCCCCACTCTGCTGAGGAGTCTGCTAAACTGGATTACCAAGGATACAGATGCTTTTTCATATAGCTTTTCTGAGATCTAAGTACCATTGCTAATATAAAGTATTCCCCATTGTCCACAGGAGTGTGAATAGATTTCCAGTGGTTGAGTATATATAATCAACGCTCTATTGTCAGTCTTCTTTGTGTTGGGAGACCTCAGCCTAACATGGAAGCAAATAGGCAATAAAAAAAACCCCCAAACCTACACATTTAAAATGAAGTCTGAAGCCTGACCCAGTTACACATACTTCATAATCTCACACAGAGGCCATCAGTTTTACAGATAGCTTTCCAAACTGTCACAACTTGATCCCGCTTTTCCATCTGAGACTTCCACTGGGGTTACCTGTGAAAGAACAATTGAACTGAAGCTGGTGTTATATTGAGCTCACAATTCCAGAAGGACTGCATGTGTATGGTTGAACAAAAGATTGGTTTAAAACTCATCAACTTGATCAAATACTCATATTAAATGCAGCACACTGTAATACCTTGAGATAATTTAATATTAGGATTATGGATCACAAAGCATCTTTTGGGAATCGTGACATGATTTCACTGCTGTCGGCAAATAGAAATGTCGTGTCAATCCATAAATATGCAACAACTGAACATATTTCACCACTGTCAGCAAATGGTCATTGAAATGTCGTGTCAATCCTTAACTATGGGGCTCTTGAACACATTTCAGAACAAGAAAGAGAAGCAGACCTTGATACTACTGCAGCACAAGGCATAGGATGCATTGGAAATATCCTTTTATATAAGTGAATGACACTTAAGTACTAAATTACTGTATCCTCACAAATATACAGTGCACTCATCAATGGAAATTCTGAAGTTTAGCCTTGCGAAACACCTTAAACCACTATGTGGTTTAAGCAGCAATGCAGGCACTTGCGCTGCCTTCTGTATTTTGGCTATCAGAGTCATAAAATGACTGGAGGGTATTCTTGTAAAATCTTCCCTGAAACTTTTCAATACCTGTTGAGGCCTCTCTTGTGTCTGAAAGAATTATTGCATGTGGTAAAGTTCCCTTGAAGTTTTTACATGGTCTTCATTATAATCACATCCCAGTGGTAACATAATTAGTTAAAGCTTGTATACTTGATATAAGGTCAAGTTTGTTTTACCTTTACACTATATTTGGAGTGACTGAATCATCAGTAAAAAATACAGCTATTCCCTTCACTACCCTAGCAGGGAGATGGAACACATCCATGTACTCAAAGACAGAAATCTGAGGTCAAGCAGTTTTAACGAGTCAAGGCACTGAACCCTTGGGATCATCCCAGTCAAATTCGGTTTAACAAATCTCTCTTCCTAGTTTATCGTGGCAAACTAGTTTTTCTTTTCTGCATAGCTGCATCTACACTAGCAAGATTTTTTGGAAAAGCTGGACCTGTTTTGAAAAATCCTGTGGGGTGTCTATGCGCAAAATGTGCTCTTTTGATCCGAAATTGAAAGAACATGGCCCTTTTTCCAGAGGCACTCTTCCTCTCCCAGGTGAAGAAGAACACCTTTTTCCAAAAGATTCTTCTGGGAAAAAAAAGTGCGTAGATGCTCTGCAGGCCCTTCTTTCGAAAGAGCAGTCCTCATGGTACCAGATTTTTCGATACCAGGCCCGTTATATTGAAAGAGCAGGGACAGTTCGTACACTCTCTATCAAAAGAGAGGATCGATCTTTCAGTCTGCTTTTTTGTGTGGACAATCTTTCAAAAGAAGATTTTTCTGGAGATTTCTTCTGGAAAAACTTTTCAAAGGATTACTGTAATGTAGATGCAGCCCACCTGTTTGTGGGTGTGCATGAGATTTAGGAGTGCTCTTTTATTTTCAAGCTTTTTATACTGGGGACAGGTGAAGAAAAGAGAGAGAGCGGAAAAAACCTATCTAATCATATTTGTGTTCCTAGAACTAGGGTAAGTGGTTAGAAATGCTTTACTTTCCTAAGAAATCTGCCTGAAAGTGCATTTAGCATTTTATTTGAAAATTGCTTATTACCTTGTGGTTAGGAAAGGGTCAGTACATAGCTGAAGTGGGAGAAGTTGCAAATGGAGGTTTGAAATATTACATTTTATGAATCCAGAAAAATATATTTTTCACCACCCACCTGCTTTGGAATGTCTTATGAAGAATATATCAGTTAAAACCAAAGGTCCGAGCTTATGAAGTGCTGAATGACCTCAACTCCCATTAATTTCGTGAGAGGATGGAAAGTATGTTAAATTGAGATGATTAACTATGAAGCCTTCCTTTATACCTAGAAGGCAATAAAAGCTTCAGAAAAGTGGTTAATTTACTGAGTAATATTAATCCTGGGATCTTTATTCCTCTATCCACGGCGTCTTTCTGTACTCCTTATTTTTGCCCACTGTGTAGATGATAAGGTGAAGAAAATATCAAGATCTTTATAATTTTCTTATAAAATATTTACCCTCTACCAGTATGTTGCTGTTTGCAGTAAGGCACAGAGTACTTATATCTAACAACTAAATTATTCATACCGTATAAACCACAGCAATGAGAACCTGCCACACTCAGATCCTGGGCTTCCCAAACGGAAGATGACATTTGGTCTCTGAAGTCAAAACCACATTTTTACATAGCGATGACAGCTGTTCCACATTTCCCACCATACCTTTCCTAGAAGGTAAAGTATATGCATATGTCTACACAGCGGACTTATTTTGAAATAAACTATTCCAGAACAGCTTATTTAAAAATAACACTGCTACACACAAAAATGCATTTCGAAATAGTACTTAGCTATTTCAAAATGCAGCATCTACACATATAAAGCCTGTTTCAAAATAGAGCCATTGGCTGCACTATGGCTTACTTTAAAATAGGCTCTATTTCCTATCTACACAGCCCCTATTTCACCCGCTTCCTTGTAGAATGAGGTTTACCAATTTCAAATTAAGCCAACTGCTATTTCGAAATTATTTTTAAATAGCGATTGCATTGTGCAGATGCTAGCATAATTATTTTGAAATAACTCTGACCTACCCTATGTCCTGTGTGCCCAGTAAACTTCTAGGTTGTGTCTACATGGGAGCCCACTGTCTACAGGGCAAAATAGAAAGCCAGGAATCGAAATCCTGGTGTTTGAAAGCATATGACCACATACCAAAGCAGATCGCAAGCCTGACCCCCTCTTTCGCCAAACCATCCTGTTCTTTCGAAAGGGAGCGTCCACATGGCCACACTGAATTATGGAGGTATTTTGGGGTAGCAAGTCAGATAATAATGCGAAAGCTCAAAAGGAAACAGAAATCTGAAGTGTGGCAATCATATTGTCCCAGAAATAGCTAATGTAAGAAAAAGTATGCCCTCAAACTAGTTATCTTTAAACTGCAAAGCAACTGTTAATGACAGAGGCAAAAATTTGATCCTAACTGTAACTAATGGCTACTGGTCACACTATAACTAAGGATGGAAAAAGGTTGGAAGAGTCATGAGTATGCATAATCTGGGAAGGAAAGTGACTGACTTACAGAGAACAGCACAGTTCCATAACAGGATAAAAAGCTTTCATTTAATCCAGAGTTTGATTGGGCTGTTGATCATATACCCATATCAAAACCAACTTCGTCTGCTGGCAAGTCTCACATATGAAGATCTGAAACAATTAATCTGGAATGTGCACTCCAGCAACTTCTGAGCTTTGAAGGAGATGTCTCCAGCTAACCCTTGAGTATCTTGAGTCATTGCTGTTTAATCAATCCCTGACAGAGAGGAAAGAGGTATTTGAATTGGGAAAGAGGGAAGAAAACCTAATATAACCAGAAAGGATGGCGATGTGAAGAGATTGAGAAAGGAAAGCCTAGGGAAGGAAAATGTCCAGAAAATATCCAACACAATGTTTTTCTTTGATCATGTGAGGCAAGGTCACCACTCTGTCCATTCATTTAAAAAGTGCCTGCTCCAGAACATGCATCCTGATAACTAAAGTGCAGGAAGGAATAAAATATATTACCTATCTTGGTCATGGTACTGTGAGGAAAAAGATGAGGTCAAAAAGCCGTATTGTGTGCTAGGACTGTATTCTGGAAGGCAAGTGTTAATGAGCATGGCCTAGAGGCAGATGGAAACCATTAATCTGACAGAAAACCACTATGAGCTATAAAAAGAAGAGGACAAGGAGGCTGCTGAGGAGGGCTAGGGAGCTGTGTAAATATGGTGAGGGAAGCTGGTGGATGATAACACATTTTGGGAAATCTAACACATTTTCATAGAATCATAGAATCATAGAACACTAGGACCGGAAGGGGCCTCGAGAGGCCATCGAGTCCAGTCCCCTGCCCCGACGGCAGGACCGACCACTATCTACACCATCCCTGATAGACATCTATCTAATCTGTTCTTAAATATCTCCAGTGAGGGAGATTCCACAACCTCCCTTGGCAACTTATTCCAGTACTTGACCACCCTGACAGTTAGGAACTTTTTCCTAATGTCCAACCTAAACTTCCCTTGCTGCAGCTTAAGTCCATTGCCTCTTGTTCTCTCCTCAGAGGCCAAGAAGAACAAGTTTTCTCCCTCCTCCTTATGACACCCTTCAAGATATCTGAAAACTGCTATCATGTCCCCCCTCAATCTTCTTTTTTCCAAGCTAAACAAGCCCAATTCTTTCAGCCTTTCTTCATAAGTCATGTTCTCCAGACCTTTTATCATTCTAGTTGCTCTTCTCTGGACCTTCTCTAATTTCTCCACATCTTTCTTGAATTGGGGTGCCCAGAACTGGACACAATATTCCAGCTGAGGCCTAACCAGTGCAGAGTAGAGCGGTAGAATGATTTCTCGTGTCTTGTTCACAACACACCTGCTAATGCATCCCAGAATCATGTTTGCTTTTTTTGCAACAGCATCATACTGTTGACTCATATTTAACTTGTGATCTACTAGAACCCCTAGATCCCTTTCTGCTGTACTCCTTCCGAGACAGTCTTTTCCCATTCTGTATGTGTGAAACAGATTATTCCTTCCTAAGTGCAGCACCTTACATTTATCTTTATTAAACTTCATCCTGTTTACTTCAGACCATTTCTCCAATTTATCTAGATCATTCTGAATTATGACCCTATCCTCCAAGGTAGTTGCAACCCCTCCCAGCTTGGTATCATCTGCAAACTTAATAAGCGTACTTTCTATGCCAATATCCAAATCATTAATGAAGATATTGAACAGAACTGGTCCCAAAACAGACCACTGCGGAACCCCACTTGTTATGCTTTTCCAGCAGGATTGAGCACCATTAACAGCTACTCTCTGGGTACGATTAGCTAGCCAGTTATGCACCCACCTTATTGCAGCCCCATTTAAGTTGGACTTGCCTAGTTTGTCGATAAGAATATTATGCGAGACCTATCAAATGCTTTACTAAAGTCTAGGTATACCACATCCACTGCTTCTCCCTTATCTACGAGTCTCGTTATCATGTCAAAAAAAGCTATCAGGTTGGTTTGACATGATTTGTTTTTTACAAAACCATGCTGGCTGTTCCCTATCACTTTACTACCTTCCAAGTGCTTGCAGATGACTTCCTTAACTACCTGCTCCATTACCTTTCCTGGCACAGAAGTTAAGCTGACTGGTCTGTAATTTTCTGGGTTGTTCTTGTTCCCCTTTTTGTAGATGGGCACTATATTTGCCCTCTTCCAGTCTTCTGGAATCTCTCCTGTGTCCCATGACTTTCCAAAAATGAGAGCTAACGGCTCAGCTACCTCTTCTATCAGCTCCTTGAGGATTCTAGGATGCATTTCATCAGGCCCTGGTGACTTGCAGACATCTAATTTTTCCAAATGGTTTTTAACTTGTTCTTTTTTTATTTCAAAAACTAACTCTACCCCTTTTCCATCAGCATTCACTATGTCAGGCATTCCTTCAGACTTCTCTGTGAAGACCAAAACAAAGAAGTCATTAAGCATCTCTGCCATTTCCAAGTACCCCGTTCCTGTTTCTCCCTCCTCACTGAGCAACGGCCCAACCCTGTCCTTGGTCTTCCTCTTGTTTCTAATATATTTGTAAGAGGCCTTCTTGTTACCCTTTATGCCTGTAGCATTTATTTATTTATTTATTTATTCATTTTGTGAATAAGTTTTACATCCTGATGAAAGGGAGCGTGAATCCTTTTTTCTCTGCCGTGGGAATGGGACAATGGGAGACTAGATGAACTTTGAGTAAAGGGTTTTTTTTCTTTTTGTCTTCAGGGTCCTGAAGGAAGAAGAATGAAGGACTCCATTTGGTTTCATCTTGAGACAGAGTTTAGAGAATTTTGCTTCTCATGACAACAGATACATCTTTAGGATGGGGTATAGGGTAAACCTTAAAACCTACTCTGTGGCAGGGGAGAGAATACAGCAGTGGATATGACATTTTCTTTTAAAACCCTAATGAGATGCCCAAATCTGGATTTAAGACTCTTAACGAGAAAGTAGTCTATTTTCTAGTTCATTAATCACGTCCTTATAAAATATATGGGTAATCTGATGTTTCAATATTTGGCTGCCTCTCCAGAAATTTGTGAGTGGAATAGGTCTACTGTCCATATTCAACCTCATTTCTCACTTTTTGCAGTTCTATTGCTTTAACTGGATGAGGGCCTGGTTGCCACAGGAGATCTTGTGTCCTTGAGAACTAACTCTCAGTGAAATGTGTTCAATTATTTACCATTACATCAATTCACTTAATCACACACAAGATTCCTGAATAGCTCATGGATATTAAAACAAAACAGAACAGTGATGGAATCCAGGACAGCTTGTGCCTTAAAAAAAAAAGAAATCTTAGCTGAAGCAGTAGCACACAATATTTTGAACAATTGTTACTAGAGATACAAAGACATATTAGGTCCTTATTATAATCCCGTATTGGTCACAATGGAACAAAATTGTCTTTGTAGCTGACTTTGCCAAATATTTTAAACATACAGATTTAGTGTTAGCAGTCTGTATTACTTATCTATATTACCTACCAATAGATGTTCTGCTTCAAGGGGACAGTATTTGCTTGTGAGAGAAAATTTTTAAAAATTTTTCCAGAAATGAAACATCGAAGCAATGAATCCAAAGTGTGGTCTTACCATATTTGGTAGTGTGTGTGTGTTTGTGTGTGTGTATGTGGGTGGGGGGGATCTGAGACAACAGCTGCTAATTCTTTTTCTGTGTAGCAATTGTGCCCAGGGACAGCCCAGCCTTTCTGCATGTGAATGGGTCCAAGAACTATGTTCGAAAGACAGTTGCAGTTTTTTAATTGCTGCCACTTCTCTGAAGCCCAAGTCTCTCTCCAGCTTTTTGACAAGACTGGGAGGCAATACACAGAATTCCTGATGTAGGCTTTTAAATTAAACATTTTAATTTTATTTTAATTTTATCTTCATGATTTGTGACTGCACTAAATCTTGATGGTAACTGTAGAACTCCAAAGAATGGTATTTTGTGAAGATCTTAACAGATTACTACTAAGCTAGTCTGTCTTCTGAATTTACACATCTTTAAAACCTTCTGTTGAAACTCCAAACTTTGCTGGAGAAAACACGGAAGAACTAATCTTATTTTCACAAAATATTTTCTAAGTTTTTACCATGTTCAATTATTTTAAAGCATGTAAATGCTAACACAGGGAGATCAATGTTCTACAAGATTTGAAGATGGGAGCTGAAGGTATTATATTATAGTGGATTAGCACCTGCAGCTATGATGGAAAAGGTGGAATATTTTTTCAGGAGGAATGAAGAGAGAGTTAGTACTGGTGCTCTAGGAAGGCAGGAAGTCCACCCAGGAATGAAGGGTGGCAAGGATGGTGGTATGAAGATGAGTAGAAGAGAAAGAAACTAAAAATGATTAGTCTGCCTTTATGAAGGATGTTCATAGGTTTTCAAGAAGGAAAAAAACCATTATGATCACCTAGTCTGATCTCCTTCAAAGCTCATGTCATATAATTTCACATAGTAATTCTTTCATCAAGAACATAACTTCTAGTTTGAATTGGCATGCATCATTATGGAAAGACATCAAGTCCGAATTTAAAGATTTTTAATTGAGAGAGGCTCCACCACCTCCATTGGTAAGTTGTTCTAGTTGTCAGATAGATTCATTGTGCCCTTTACTGTTTGAAGTCTTCCTTCCCTGTGCAGCTACGTATATCATGATCACATCAGATACTCTCGTTTGAAAAGATCCTTCCATATAGTTTATCAATCTCACTACAAGGCTGATTCCCCCTGCCCCCACTGAAGATCAGACCATTCTCATAGAACTCTTTTTAACCTTTTTTGAATTTTGTAGTATAGTGAGGGATGAATTTGGTACAGGCTCATGACTTTCATGGGTGAGAAGCATATGAATCTTTCCAGTGCTAGGAATGCTAATTATCTGATGGCAGCTGAGAGATGCTGCTAGTCATTCATTCTGTAGCTTTTAGCCTTGTCCAGGGTTTGAGTTATTCAGCTTTGTGAAAAACAGGAGACTGAAATAATGTTTGAGGTTTAAAGTCTGATGAAAATATCTCTTATATTGACACGACTGTATTCACAGAATCCTAGGGCTGGAAGGGATCTCATGATGTCATCGAGTCCAGACTCCTGCCTAAAGCAGGATCAACCCCATCTAAATCATCCCAGTCAGGACTTTGTCAAACCAGGATGTAGAAACCTCTAAGGATGGAGATTCCGCCATCTCTCTAGGCAACATATTCCAACGCTTCACCACCCTCTTAATGAAATAGTTTTTCCTAATATCCATCCTACAACTTCCGCTCTGTAACTTGAGACCATTGCTGCTTGTTCTGCCACCTGTCACTACTGAGAACAGGCTCTCTACATCCTCTTTACAGCTCCCCTTCAGGAAGTTGAGGGCTGCTATCAAATTACCCTTCACTCTTCTCTTCTGCAAACTAAATGAGACCAAATCTCTCAGGCTTTCCTCGTAGGTTATATACTCCAGTCCCCTAATAATTTTTTTGCCCTCCCCTGGACCTTCTGCAATGCATCCACATCCTTTGGAAATGGATGCAATACTCCAGATGTGGCCTTACCGGTGCCAAGTAGAGGGAAGATAATAGTTTCTCTAGATCTGCTGGAAATGCTCCTGATTTGCATGGGTGAGAAATGTGTGACTTTTGATGTCTTCAGACTGCCAATACTCAAACAATAGGTTTTAGTGTAATGGAACAACTTCCTCCTTTTTTAAGGAAAGAGCTACGTTGTGGCAAACGTTGTTGTTCTAAACCACAAGAGCAGTTGGTTGAAACCTAATCATTTAACTTCCTAACGTTGTGATCAGAGGTGAATGCTCATGGACCCCCTGCCCTGTCCCTCCCTGCCAACGCCCCTCGCTGTCACTGCCTCTGCTCCATCCCCGCCTGCTCCTTCTCAGGGAGGTGCTGTGCTACTGCCACTGAGTGTGGAGACAGTCTCCCTTGGCCACTGTGCCACTGTGAGGGAAATTGCAGGGACTACCCCTGCACCCACCAGAAGTTGTGTGGCACTCATGATGAGTGCGAGGGTAGCTGAAGCTGGGCGGGATGGGGTCCATGCCTGGCTCTCACTTGGTGTAGACGCAAACCTGTTGTGGACTCTCTGTCGTGTGGCATCAGCCCCTGTCTCACGCAGGCTATGATAGCACGCCAGCTGTACCACACACCAGCTGTACCAGGGCCAAGGCAGGCACTGTTGACACTTCAGCTGCTAAGGGTCTATGGATTATGAGGCCTTAGGGTCCCAAAATGTGTCCTTGCCACTGCCTCCAACTCCAGGCTCATCTCAGGTTCTCAGTTGTGTGGCCTCTGTAAACTATTCCTCTGATCAGCCACAGAATCCCCCAGTGCTGGCCAAAGCCCTCCTAAGCAGGGGGGAAAAAAGAGCAAGTTACTTATTACTAATGGATTCACTGCACTACCCTCTGTAGACTGATCAGTGCTCAGCTGATTCATCACACAACTTACAGGCTGAATAGTAACAGAGAGGTAGCTGTGTTAGCCTGTATTCTAACAAAACAAACCAGCAGTCATGTAGCACTTTAAAAACTAACAAAATAATTTATTAGGTGATGAGCTTTTGTGGGATAGACCCACTTCTTCTGCCCCACGAGAGCTCATCACCTAATGAATTATTTTGTTAAAGTGCTACAGGACTGCTGGTTTGTTTTGTTACAACTTAGAGGGACATAGCAATTGACTGACTGATGGCAGATCCCCGGTTGTTCATGAGAACCCTTCAAATATGTCATGCCAAATATTGCAAGGCTCGTTATGACAGAAGTAATGATAGTTGGTACCACTGCAAGTGTAAGCCACCCTTTTTTGCAATGTGCTTTCTCACATTTCTTTATAGGCTCAAAGCTGCACATATAGTTGGATCAGGAATGACATGATTGATGCTTTTCCTCCTCTGCTGTGTTCATCTCCTTGGGCTTGGAAATTTCTGTTGCTAGTAGAAGGAAAAAAATGACTAAAACACATGATCCTATTTGGGATCATTTGGGCTACATAAGACTAGACTGGATGTAGATGGGATTAAGTTCCTCCAGATGCTCTTAGGGAGCCAATCAGAGGCTATCTTTCTTGTCTTTTTTTCCTCTCTGTTGCTTAACAAATACCTTTACACCCCTCTTCCTGCACATATTTCAGCTGATTATGTGGGGCAGGCACAACTGGCTGAGCCCTGGGAATCACAGGTCCTTCATAAACTGAACTGCCCAAGGAATGGCAATAGCCAGTGGGTAGATGTGGCAGAACCCAGGCAAGGGATTGTCTCCTCTGCAGCAAAAGGAAATTGCAGAAGAATTCTAGGCAACTCATAGTTTGCTCTCTCTTTTGTGGGTAATTCCCATGAACTGAGGCCCACAGAACACAGAATGTATCTTATATTCTCTTTTCTTCACAGTAAACATTAGGTGACAGTAAAACTATTGGAAACATAAGGTGCTTAAAACTGTTTAAATACACGTAATCTGGTCAATACCAAGATTACAAGAGTTGTGGTTACAAGTCTTCAAATCAGATTCAGAAACACCAGTCTCTTTTTCTTTCAGTCACATGCTAAACTTGTTAGCAAACAGATGTAGTTAAAGCTTTTCAGTGGTGTTAAGAACATACATACAAGGTCACGAGTTTTCAAGAATTAAACCAGAAATATCAACTACTTCATCAAATCTTAAGGAAAGACAGGCCAGGAAAACTTTCTGGCAAACACACTGAAGCCAGATTTTCAAATGGAAAGGTTTGTTTGTTTCTTCATAATAATGGTGATGATGAGAATTACCATTGCCTTTTTTGTTAAAGAAAAAAAAAGAGAGAAACCAATACTCAGACAGCTTCATGCCTCTGCCCCAGCCAATCCCACAGCAGGGGCTGCTGAGGAGCCAGTATTCAGTACTGGCAAGTATCGGTACAAAAAAAAAAAAGCACTGATAAAAACTATATATAAAGGCACCGTAGAAATGTAGTTAGCTTTTGTGCATGTGTTCAAGTGTGTGTGTATGCTTGGACACATGCACAAAATCCCGCTAGGTTTGTACAGTGCCTTTCATCCTGCAGAATCCCAGTCTTCTCTTATAGATTGCTAAGGTGAAGTCATCTCTGTGGAAGACCCTCAAAGAATGCAGTGGCAAAAAGAGCAGGCCACTATGATTTGTTTTTTAAGAGGAGAAATATAGAATAACTCCTGTTCCTGGTTCTGCAGGTATCTTCTGTGTGACCTAGAGCAAGTCACCTTATCGCTCAGCATCAGTTTCCTTATATAAAAAGAAGCTAGTGGTACTTAGTTTTCCTTATAAATTGTTTGAAGCTCTAAGCATGTCAAGTGCTATAGGAAAACTAAATATTGTTACATACACTATCATACTTACAAAGTCATTTGTTATGGCATTATTATTATTGGAAACTTGAAATACATGATTTCAGCAACTGCAAATGGGTCCATTAAAAATTTTATTGACAAAACATTCTCTGTAGAACACACTAGCTATTATTTCAGTCATTAATACTTCAGGACGTTTCTCCTTCCCTTATTATACAGTTTTGGCAAACCCCCTCTCCCTGCAATTGAAAAGAGTTTATTTTTGACCCACCCCCAGGGCACTACACAAGCACAAACTGAGTATTCAGATTAGGCTCAGAATGCCGAAGCACATTTGAAGCAGACGCAGGAAGACGCCACTAGTAAAAGAACAGCAATAACAAAACAGGCAAGACAAGTAGCCATCATGCCAAGTTAGCTGAATTCTCTTCCAATCTCTTTAGCTCCATTGTCGCGCTTTAGGAGGTGTCCTGGCAATTGTTCCAAAACTTCCTCACTGTCTTCTCAAAACTCCTCCTTATAGTAAAGGTCTGATTTGTACTGGGGCCTTATCCAAAACCCATTAAAGCTGTGGAAAGACTTTTACGCATTTTAGCAGCAATGGACAGCCTAGGCTAGTGAGTGGGCCACATGAGTGGCCCTTCTTCATCTCAGTGGGCTTCTAGATTGTTGTAACCAAGACAGTGTCCCAGGAACGGGAAGTTTTGCTCGCTGGTTTTGCATACCTGGACTTTGCTGGATGCACCGATTGGATCACAGCCGTGCTTTGATTCAATACAAAGGGAGCACAGGCTCTCACTGTCAATGTCGTTGTGCAGTCAGCAAGCACCTCGTGCCATGTGCCCTTGCTTTATGTGCATGTCACTTTAATAATGAAGGTGGGCAACCATGTGTATGGGCAACGGTAAACAAAATGTCTCGCAGGCCACGTATAGAACTCTCATGGGCCACAGGTTGCCCACCACTGCTTGTTGGGATCTGGAACGTGGCTTTGCTAGGAAGTATGTTGCGGAGTTTCTTTCAGTTTATGAAATACATCTATTCAAATGAAACTGAACTAACAAAAACAAATGCCAGTAACAGTAGCTTAAGACTCTTCCATTTCATTCCACCACTGCCTCTATTAGGAAAAAATAGGCTGAGAAATACTTCAGATATATGTTATTCTAGATATATGTATTTTTCCCCCAAGCGGATACTATAACCTTGATACTGACAATGAAAACAGGACTGAGCTACTGGCCACCACTTCCAAAGGAATGATCGTTTGTCAGAAAGTGTGTAGCAAAATGGAGTCTTTACTATTCAGCCTAGACTAATCTCCTCTTTTAAAAGTCTAGTCAAGGAGAAGAAATACTATCATGTGACACACCACAAATAATCAGAGGATATTTGAAACAAATAGTTTGTTTCCAATTCATACCCTGAAAGCTGTTCATCAATGCTGTTTGACAAATATTCACAAATAAAAAATTGTGAGCAATTAGCAGATATTTCACAAACAGGACAAAAAAAGACCCAGATCATTGGGTCATTTCATTTGCCATTTATAATATAACCAGCTGTATCCCTCTATTGTGAAACACTGCTTGTATACAGTCTGTCTCTCTTAGAGCCTAACTTCCTGGTAACCTTCCAGTATAGCCCATCTCATTCTCTGAAAGTACTGGTATTTCCTTCTGGGCAGTTGTAAGCTAGTCAGGGGCTCCCTATTGCTTATGTTCATCTGTAAACATGTCCTTGTGTTGCCTAACACTTTGTTGCGCATTTATGCCCTTTTGACAAAACAACCATTTCTACAAAAAAATTGAGAAACACTTGAGATTTGTTAATACTTTCATTTCCGCCCCAGCCTAGCTCTCTGAACTTGTCTCTTGCTGAGCTCTCTTAACACTCTGTTTTTCCAGCAATGCTAGTTTTAATGCTGTTTCCACCTCCCGTCATTTCCATCTCCATGCTTTTTTTTTTTAAACCATCCTCCCCTCTAGGTTTAAAAATGCCTTCTGCATCCTCAGCTGCAAGAGCTCAAGTGTCTGCTGAAAACTCACAAGTTTGCATGCAAGTGAACCAATAACACTAATAAGGAATTATTCTCAGTCTTTCCTCTGATTTCCCTAGTGTGCCGTGTATTGTGTGTCTAATAGAATGTAAACTCTTCAGAGCAGGGACCAGCAGCACTTAACAAATAGCAATAGATGAATAATAAACTGGCAGCAATCCTAATGTTTTTGAATAGCTAAAAATGTGCTCTCCTGATTAACAGAAGAGCAAACTTGCTTTGGTACACACCCTTGAAAATATCCCCCTATCATTTTTGCTCTATTCAGTGATCACTACAAATAGCGAACAGAATAGCTGCGGTAGTCTGCCTAATCCTCAATGGAGAACCATACTAATTATTCTCAGATTTAAAGATGTTGATGAACAGACATATAAAGCTACCTAGTCTATCACCTGCCAGTGCTATTTTGGTACCTACTGCATGCTTTCTTATGCTTAGGTGGGATATCCGTATTGGTGAACTCACCTTTTTCCAGGTGCTAAATTCTCAGATACTTCCAAACCTCCCTTTATTCTTGCTGTGAGCATGTTTTCACAGATCTTCTGTAGTCTTTGAGTTCCTTACTCTGCTTTTAAAATTAGTCTTAGAGACCTTTGTCTAAACGTATAACTGAAACAGAGAAAAAGGCATGTCGTGGACCTTGTATCATAATAACCTCACTCAGAACTGTATGCGCTTTCTATTTCCAGTAACAGAATGTTCTGCTAATCACAGTGTCAGTTCCTTGCAATAGAAATCAATTTAGTTGAAATAAATTGATTCTGCCACTATACAGGAGAGCTTTTACATACATTATGTTTATAATTAGCTTTACAGTAAAACTTGTCTGAGCAACCAAAGTGATAAAGATGACTACACATTCCTAGGTCTGGCTTTTCTTGATCATGATGGGGTTTTTTATACATCTTGCAATGATATGTTTAAAGAGAGGAAAAATATGTCCTCTAGCATACAACAACTTTAAATGAAGCAAGCTAGTTTATGCACTGTTTTTATTAACAATATTATGAATGCGTGATCAATGTCTGATCAGTAATTAAAATACACTTTTATTCAGTGGATGGAAGGTAGAAGAACAGAGTAGAGGTAAAGGACAGTGGAGTCAAGTAAAAAGGAGTATAAGCCAACCAGTCACCGAATATGTCAGTCAGTTAATTTAATCAGTCTTTGTTACTGGAGGTGAGCATTTCAAATTGGATGATGGTGAATGAGCATAAATACTTTAGAAAAGAAACGCATATGAATTACAATCAGGACTAAAAGACTTTGTAGAGAGTATGCAACTCCTACGAGCTTCTGTGGGAGTTTGGGCTGGGACTTGGAGAAAAGCAGCATGAGTGGTCATCACCACGTTATTATTTGTTTTGTGTTAGAGCCTACAGGCCCTGAGCAAGGATCAGTTCCCCTGTTGTATTAGGTATCGTGTATCTGTAACCCATATACTTTCTGGGTGTGGTACACTGTTCCACCCAGTGGCACCGACCTCAGCTAGCTGCCAGCTGGCTTTTAGATCACGCACGAGAGGCTCATTTCTAAGCTGCAGAGGTCCCACATTCAATTCTGCCTGTTGGCATTACATGTACACACACAAAAAGATGACCTCTTCCCTAAAAACCACACAGCTGGTGGCTACAATAGTTAACATGAAGAAGCACAAGGTAATGTTGAGACTGTTATAAGAAGCCACCTGCCTGCTGCTGCTGTTAGGAAATGGCACCATTAAAATGATGATAGGTGCTGGCCAGCTCTTTCTGAGGCCTTTTGCTGCTAACAGGTCTGACCACACCTTTATGTGTTTGACCCAATGTGGGTGGCCCTGTCTGACATTGCTGCTGTCTGAGGCCTGATTTTGGTTGATATGTATTGTCACAGTCCAACTGAATTAAATAGACTTAGCAGCATGAAGAAAAAGAGCTTTACAGTATACGGGCTGCAGAATTAGGCTCTAGAACATTGAAAAGTGAAGATCTCAAGTCTGTAGAGGAGAATAGAAAATGACAGCATTATTGTTTCATTCAGGGTAGGTATCAGAGGGGTGGCTGTGTTAATCTGTATCTGCAAAAACAACAAGAAGTCCTGTGGCAACTTATAGGCTAACAGATATTTTGGAGCATAAGCTTTTGTGGGCAAACACTCACTTCGTCAGATGCAATGTAGTGGAGTTTCCAGAGGTTTAATTATACAGGCTCATGAAAAAGAGGAAGTCCAGAGTTGATGAGGTCAATTCAGTCAGGGAGGGCGTGGCCCACTTCCAGCAGCTAGCGTGGACGTGTGAACACCAAGAGAGGAGAAACTGCTCTAGATTTCCTCCTTTTCATAAGCCTGTATAATTAAACCTCCGGAAATTCTACTATGTGCATCTGATAACGTGGGTCTTTGCCCTCAAAAGTTTATGCTCCAAAATATATTAGTCTATAAGGTGCCACAGGACTTCTCATTGATTTCATTCAGGGTAGATTGTGTAATGACATGGGAGGAGTTCATTCTTACTGTACTCTAAACTGGCTCTCTATTAAAGCAACTATTTACAGAACTACTGTGTAACATTTTTAGCCCAAGCAACACCTTCCATCCTGCTGTGTGCATTTCTCTCTTCAGATTCTGCATAACTTGCTGTGATTACTATGCCCTAATTCCCATTCTCATACTTCCCATCGGTCTCTTTTGCTTGCTACTATCAGTTCCTTTTTCATATGGATCGCACTCATACAGTCTCAAAACATAGTCTTTCACTAAAAGCCTATTCCTAAAGAAACTTAAGTATTCCTACATGGCATTGCTCACGAGTAACATGAGGAGCATACATGTGTTCAAGATCAAAGCCCAAAAGAGCACTGCCTGAACAAAAATAAAACATACTTAAATTAAAATGAACAAAAATGTTCAATAAGTTAAAAATGTTACTGACTAATTTCCCTCTAAAAATAGAAACAAAACAACAATTTCACATGGCCACATTTATCTAATCTACTTATGAGCCTGTCATGAGAGACAGTGTCAAAAACTTTATTGAAATCAAGATATACCACAGCTATTGTTTCCCCTTTATCCACAAGACCGATAAGTCTGCCAAAGAAGGAAACTAGGTTGGTTATAACTCTACTATCATCCAGGTGCCTAGAAACTCATTGTTTCATTATTTGTTTCAGTTTCTTTCCTAGCGTCACATTTACACTGACTCATCTATAATGCCCAGGGTCCTCTTTGTTCCCTTTTAAAAGGTAGGTAAAGTGTGTGCCCTTGTTCAGTTTTCTGGGATCTCATTAATCCTCCATCATTTTAAAGATAAAATGGTTCCATAATTCCTTCAGCTAGAGACCTTAATCTCCAAAAAATTAATTTTGTCATGATTCACCGACCTGAATATATCTATCTTGTTCTCTCCTTATTTTGGCTCCCATTCCTTCCCCTTTATTATTATCCATTCAAATACTTTTTTTTTTGAAGACTGAAGCAAAATAGGCAGTAAACAACTCATTCTTCTTGGTGTCTTGTGTTATTAGCTTTCCTTCCTTACTAAGTAGAAGACCTAACCTTCCTTCTCCTTCCTGTTGCTCTTAGTGCACTTTTAGAACCTTATTGCCTTGCTAGGTGTACCTCACTTTTTGCCTTTTGATGTCTGATTTTTCCAGACAATGTCTCAGTAGTTCAAGTTATCCATTACTTCCAGGTGAAGCTTGCCAATGGAGGAAAAGCAGGAGGGATCCACAAGCTGTCCTGGGAGCCAATGGTTTAAAAGGGCACAGGCCTCCCAGCTGCTGCTACAGTAATAACAGAAATGGCTGGAGCCACAGACCCTTTAAATTGCCACTGGAGTCCTGGGTGATGTGCCAGGTGATGCTAAAGGCTGGCTGGGAAAACTAGCCCCCAGCCCCTACCCTACTCCAGGATCTGCTGGGGTCTGTCCGCTGCTTTGTTCCAGGTTTTGTGTGTTGGACATTTATTTATTCTAGAAATGCCTCATGTATCTCCTTCATCTTATTTAATGGGTTATAGCGGACCCCTCTTCCATGACATCACCTGTTTTTTCCTCACCTTTTTATCTTCCCGCAGAGCCTTAGAAGTGGTCTGCCTCTGACCTCCCTTCTGGACTTCAGAACAAGTCTATATATACTGGATGCCGAACGCAAAACCACCTTCCTTTTGTCCTGTCTGTTCTTCCTGAACAACAAGCCTTAGTGATGATGATTATGTCATAATTTAGCTGAGGTACTAGTACTTTGAGTTCATGCTTATTCCCCAGACTCTGTACATTTGTCACTTACATCTTGGATGTGAAACATAGTTCAACATACTTCCCAACTGTTATCTCTCCTATAACACCATTGCAATTTTTTGTTTTCCATCTCCAACATCTAGCACTCTGCTAAGGTCATCTTTTTTATACCTGCCTGTTGCACATACTGAATTTATATTTTTGGCCTTTCCCCGGCTATGCTGCTTTCCCACCCTCTAGGTTTCTGTGTTCTGTTTCTTAGCAGTGAAGCACAGGGGACGGGCCATAGGTAGCTATAACTCACCTTTATGACCTTCCATTCCTCCCCAGGAGAGGCCTTGTATGTAATTCAGACTGTGCTGGAGGCCAGTCTAAGCTATGACAGCCTAGAGCTACAGTGCTGCCAAAAGTCTCTTCAATGGTGTGCAGCAGGGCCGACAGCAACCGTGGGCCCTGGGGCAAGGTGGGAGAGGGCCTGGCTCCGGACTCCTGGAAGAGGCGGTGCTAAGGGTGGAAGGAGCAATGCCAAGGGAGGAAGGTGCGGCGCCAAAGGCAAAAGGGGCGGTGCCTAGGGCAGTCTGGCCTTTGCGCTGCTCAGACTGTGGCACTGGCTCTGTCCAAGCTGTGCGGAGTGGTGGAGCAGCACTGCTGCAGCATTTCAAAGGAGCCTGCAGCTCCTGCCACTGCCATTGCCAAAGTAGCAGCAGCGGAGGCTGGAGCTCTGGGCCCCTTTGACACAGCAGGCCCCTGTGCAACTGTGCCCTTCCCCCAACCCTTGGTGGGCCTGATGCTGTGTGCTGTGGCCCAGCCCTTAATGCCTTTGCAAGCCCAGCCACCAGCACATGGTGCTAAAAATATAGCATATGGCTTTCTGCTCCAGGGCCTATGTCAAAGGAATCCTTGCTCAACCTCGGCCACAACAGAGACTTACAGGGCCCCTATATCCTGATCCCACCCTTTTATCTTCCACAAAGGGGCTGAAGTGGAGGCGAGGATCTTGCCGTTGGCATTTAATTTTTCAGTGTGACTGCTCCATGTCACTCTTTTTGACTCCCCTGGATGTCTTGGTTTTTCTCTGCTCAGCCCTGCAGATTCTCTGAGGTAGAAAACAAACCTAAAAATGTTTGAGACAGAATTGAACCCTCTACTCTGGCTGTCTCTAAAACTCTGGTTGCTTGAAGCTGGGACTGGATGACAGGGGATGAATAACATGAACTTTGCTGTGTCCTGTTCATTTGGTACCCTCTGAAGCATCTGGTACTCGCCAATTGTTGGAAGACAGGGTATTCAGCTATGTGGACCGTTGAGCTATGTGGATCATAGGTCCAATCCAGTATAGTCATTCTTATCAATGCTTGAGTCTTCAGTGTTGAAGATTAAGCATCCATCTTGAGTTTCAGTAAATGTAAAAATGAAAATATGACCTTATTGTTTTCTCACTTCATTAGAAAACTATTAAATAAGTATTAATCAGGTTATCCAGTAGGTTCTATTTATTCAGGAGCACCTCTCCCCTCCTGCCTCCTCATGTTCCTGGCCGTTTTCTCCATCATCAATTTTTGGGTTAGGTGATTATATCTTTCAGTGTAATCACCCAGTGCCTAGGAATAGTTCTTCAGTTGCTGGAAGCACTTGGATGAAAGTTGTCTCACTTTTTTCAGGTTATATTTTGTAAATCAGCTTGAAAAACCCTATTTAGACATGTGGGGTGTGTGTGGCAAAATTAAGTCAAGCCTTTATCTGTTGCAGGTCTCTATCTGCCAGTGCTGTAATGAAAAATAGTTGTAAACCAGTAAACAGTGCCAAATTGCATACAACTAGATACATGCCAGGAAAGCACAGAAGAGATTAGAGTGCGAAATTTCTGCTAGCTTTCCAAAAAAGTTTCAGTTGTCCCAAAAAACTGAAACTCGTTTAAAGTGAATATTTCCAAAGGCAATAATAGAGTAACTCAACCAAAGTGTAGTTTACTGACTAACTAAAATACTTTTATATCACAATGAAATATGGTCCTTCGGCTGAACAAATTCCTCAAAGTTAGATGAGTTGGTACTAACACCTGGCTCTGGGTCCCACTTTGTTCCCTTATTCTTTGGTCTCACTTTTATTTTTTCCCTGCACATAGGCCTTCCCCCAAACCTGAATTCAAACCTTGATGCTGCAAACATGCCCATGCAGGTGTGCAAGATTAGGCCTGTCATACTCAGCAGTGAGCACGACACATATCTGATGCCATTTGTACTCCCTGAACTAATCAGCGCATATTGAACACTATTTTCTGTTTCAGTGCTACTGGCTATCACTCCTGCATCATTCAGAATAGAGAGGTTCAAACGCCGGTGAGTAGTTAAAACCATAGTTTTAAGGGCCAGCACTTCCTGGAGTCTGAATATAAAAATGTTCATTTCTACTGGGAGATTTCAAAGCCACATTCTCTGATAGGTTTGATACTCTCTGGATCTCTTGGCATTAATAGGGCTGTGGAAAATTCTACTTCTGATGCTCATAATAATCAAACAGATGTTCCATATTTTAAGCTATGTCTGCAATTATTTCTGCACAAATCTTTTAACTCTTAAGCACTTCACTGTTTTTATAAGGTTTCCTCACACACATTTCTTCAGCCCTGATAACCCACAATCTTATCTCTCATGAGGTAGGCAGGCTAGGGCCTGGTGGGTATTTGGAAGATCATAAACAGAACTTCATTTAGCAGATAGCATTTCCCCCCTCTGTGTATACATTGGTGTCCCTTTTCTGAGCAGGAGCAGATAGGGTTGTTAGCTTTCTAATCACACAAGACCCACCATCCTTGCTCTGATTTTTGCTCTGCCCCTCACTTGAAGCCTCACCTCCTCACTCTATCCTCTCTCCCCCTCCATCACTCACTGTCCCCCACCATCACTCACTTTCACTGGGCTGGGGAAGTGTGATGCGATGCAAAGGGGTGAGGGGCTCTGGCTGGTGGGGTACAAGTTCTGGGGTGGTGCCAGAAATGAGGAGTTCCAGATGCTGGATAGGGCTCTGGGTTGGGGCAGGAGATTAGGATGTGGGGTGGGCTGTGGGCTGCAGCTGTGGGTGTGGGCTCTGGAACAGGGGTGGGAATAAGGGGTTTGGGATGCAGGAGGAGGTGCAGAGTATGGACTCTAGAAGCGAGTTGGTGTGAGAGGGAGGTCTGGGCTGGGGCTGGAGTGCAGGAGGAGGGCCAGGCTCTAGGAGGGAGTTTAGGTGTGGAAGGAGGCTCAGGGCTGAGGCAATTTGGGTTTGGAAGGAAGAGAGGGTTTGGGAAGTGGGCTCCGGGTGGGGCTTATCTTGGTGGTGGGGGTAGGGGTGCTACATGGAAGCAGTGGAATGTCCCTCAGTTCCTAGGTGCAGGGGTGGCCAGACAGCTCTGCATGCTGTTCCCACCCGCAGGCACCGGCCTGCAGCTCCCACTGACTGTGGTTTCTGGGCAATAGGAGCTGCAGATCTGGGGCTTAGGGTGGGGTAGCAAGCAGAGCTTTCCTGATCACTCGCCCTGTGTCTAGTGTTTGCAGGGATGTGCTGGTCGATTCCAGGAGCTTTGTGAAGCAAGGGCAGGCAGGGAGCTTCCCTTGCCCCTCTGTACTGCCCATCAGGGCTTTAATGGCCCAGTCAGCAGTGCTGACCAAACTGCAAGGATTGAAAACAGACACCTAGCAACTCTAGGAGCAGAACTTGGGCCATTGTAGGTCCATTTAGCATTTGGAACAGAAATCTATTACATTTTTGATACAGTCTGGTTGGTGGTTGGTTTCAAGTGGAGTGCCCCAAGGATCAGTTCTAGGGTCAGTTCTGTTCAACATCTTTATTAATGACCTGGATGAGGGGATGGGTTGCACTCTCAGCAAACTTGCAGATGACACTAAGCTAGGGGTCAGGTAGATACACTGGAGAGTAGGGCTAGGGTCCAGAGTGATCAAGACAAATTGGAGGATTGGGCCAAAAGAAATTTGATGAGGTTCAACAAGGACAAGTGCAGAATCCTGCATTTGGGACAGAAGAATCCCAAGCACTGTTACAGGCTGGGGACCAACTGGCTAAGTAGCAGTGCAGCAGAAAAGGACCTGGGCATTACAGTGGATGGATATGAGACCAGATATGAGTCAACAGTGTGCCTTTGTAGCCAAGAAGGTTAACGGCATATTGGGGTGAATTAGGAGAAGTATTTCCAGCAGATCTAGAGAAGTTATTGTTACCCTCTGTTCGGCTCTGGTGAGGCCTCACCTGGAGTACTGCATCCAGTTCTGGGCCCCCCCAGTATGGAAAGGATGTGGAAACATTGGAGAGGGTTCAGTGGAGGGCAACGAAAATGATGAGGGGTCTGGAGCACATGACCTATGAGGAGAGGCTTATTTAGTTTGCGGAAGAGAAGACTGAGGGGTGATTCAATAGAAGTCTTCAACTTTCTGAAAGGGGGCTCTAAAGAAGATGGAGAGAGACTGTTCGTAAGCATGACAGATGGCAGAACAAGGAGCAATGGTCTGAAGTTACAGAGGGGGAGGTGTAGGTTGGATATTAGGAAAAACTATTTCACCAGGATGATGATGAAGGGCTGGAATGTGTTACTGAGAGAGGTGGTGGAATCTCCATCCCTAGAGGTTTTTAAGTCCAGGCTTGACATAGTCATGGCTGGAAAGATTTAGTTGGGGTTGATCCTGCTTTCGGCAGGGGGCTGGACTAGATGACCTTCTGAGGTCCCTTCCAGCGCTAGAATTCTATGATTCTGTGACATGGGGTCAGGGATATATACTGCTGTAGCTTTGGGTGTGAATTTGAACAGACACTGTTAAACCAAATACTCCAGAATAAGAGTGCCTTCTTTCTGTTTTAGCTTCTGCTTCTGCAGTGAAACTAGAAATACTATGCTTATTCTAGAATAGGAGTGTTTACATGAGGAATTATTCTGGTTGAATTGGTAAAACTTCTGCATTTTGGCAATCCCTGAGTGTAATTTGTTTTAGAAAATGTACCTAATTCCTTGAACAGGCCTGCTAGCCAACAACACATAGGCAAATCCTTTTTGCAGGAATCCCAGCTACAGTATCTGTGCCCTAAATTACCTTTCTTGCACCCCTGTGTCCCTCCAGGGTTTCTCAAGTCTATATGCTTACCATACTCCGGGCTGCTCCATCTCCATCCTCCCCTGTGTTTTTCACGTAGAAAACCCTTGTCAAGTCTGCTCAGAGACCACTCTTCTTTTGTGGAACTCCTCTGCAAGGCAACTGAAATTCAGAGTGGGTTAACAACCCTATGAAGAGTGCTTTAGCTACACACCACTTTTCAGAGTGAAAGCTGCATGAAGGTGGCAATGTTCAGGTTTGTTCTGTTAGAAAGTTGGCAACCCTATTTTACTGGAGGTTATTTGTCGTGACCTTGCACACCGTGCTTTGGGATACTCTGGGATGAAATAAGATTATGTAAAAGTATGATTGTGTTCAAGAGGTGCAGATGTATTTATTAATAATTGATATTTATTTCTTAGTTAACAAAACATGTTTCTGCAAACAACAACTTGCATTATTTATAACTTCCTAATTTCCAACCTAAACCTCCCTCGCTATATTTTTAACCCACTGTTCCTTGTCCTATCCTCACAGATTAAGGACAATTTTTCTCCCTCCTCCTTGGAACAACCTTTTATGTACTTGATCAGACAAACAGGTAAGGAATATAAGAAAAAATGTTGGAAAGCAATACAGAATACAAAATATCCCACAAGTTCTTGGAAAGTCCTTGGAATACTTTCATTCAAGTCCTTAGGAACTGATGAAATTCATCCTAGGGTACTTAAGGAACTAGCCAAAACAACCTTGGAAATGTTAGCAATTATCTTTCAGAACTCATCAAGGACAGTGAGATCCAGAGGTCTAGAGAACTGCAAGCATGGTACTATCCTTAAAAAGAGTGGAGAAAGGACCAGGAGCATTACAGAGCATATAAACCAGGAGCATAAGTTTGATATCTGGAAAGATGCTGAAATAAATTAATCTTGGTCCAGCCTCAGCACAGTGGGCTGGACTAAATGACCTCTCCTGGTCCCTTGCAGCCTTTCATATCTATGAATTAGTTTAACTTATTACAATAGATTAACTTTAAAAGATATGAAACCCTTGGCCTCATAAGGCATTCCCAGTGCCTTCCCCCGACTTGACATTTTCTAAAATGTCTAGTATACATTCAACATGTGTCCATTTTACATGTGAACTCACATGACTTTTAAAAGAAATAGATTAAATCCACATTAAAAATGAAGCATACTATCTTTTTAAACCAGTGTTTTAAATGCTTTGATCTTGCTCTGTAATGCAGCCTGTCAAATCTGCAAAAGACCAGCTCCTAAAATTATGAATGGATCGTGAACTTGCTTATCAAGTCGAATGATAAATCTTTCCTCAAGTTTAATGATGTTATTAAAAGGCTTGATTCTTCCAATTATTTTTCACTTTGCTTATTATGGTCAGAGTCTTCTAGCCACCAAATCTATGGGGCCTTAGGGTAATATACAGCCTAACTCCCAAACAAAACCACACCATGATTTATCTTTCTGTATTAGAGTGAGCAATCTTTTCCAATAAAACAATTGTTACCAGTCCTAGGGCAGGTAGCAAATAATTCACTGACTTCTCCATTTTTCTTTTGCAAGTTATTTGAAGACCCTATAAGTTGGACCTGCCCCTTCCCAAAAATTCTAAGACTTGTGGCTATCATAATCTGAATGTGACTGCTTTATAGTATTTCTTCATTCCAAGCTTTCTGATCTTTTTGTACAATAATGGGGCTCTTTAGGACTCTTGACTGTAAAATGGAGATGGCATTCAAGAAAACCTGTGGATTCAATGGGAACCTAACTGCATGGTGGCTTGTTCTCTCTGAGGCTTCATCTTATGGCTCTGAAAAAAATTAGGAAGAAAGGTGCTTTCAAAAATGGGGTTTTATTTTGAAAGAACCCCGCCTACACTTCTGTTTTTTCTTTTGAAAGACTTTCTTTTTTGAAAATGTGATCATGCAAATGAAGCATGAGATATGTAAATGGGTGCTTCATTTGCATTCCCCATTTGCCTCATTTGCATTCCCCCTTCGAAAGGGGACTGTAGTGTAGACGCAGCCCTCATCTCATCCTGCAAATGCCAGAAAAGAAGAATGTCTGGAGTTAATAAGTCATATTTTCAGAATTTCTGGAATTGTTCAACTTGAAGGTTGAGGCATCTAGACAGACTTATGGGCAGTGCTGGGGAGGAGCCGGTCGTCGTGGTACATGTTGGTACCAATGACATAGGGAAGGGTAGAAGAGATGTTCTGGAGGCCAAATTTAGGTTACTAGGAAAGAGACTGAAATCCAGAACATCTATGGTGGCATTCTCTGAAATGCTTCCAGTTCCACGCGCAGGGCCAGATAGACAGGCAGAACTTCAGAGTCTCAATGCGTGGATGAGACGATGGTGTAGGGAAGAGGGGTTTAGATTTATTAGGAACTGGGGACACTTTTGGGGTAGGGGGAGCCTATACAGGAAGGATGGGCTCCACCTAAATCAAGGTGGATCCAGACTGCTGGCATTAAACATTAAAAAGGTCGTAGAGCAGTTTTTAAACTAAGAGGTGGGGGAAAGCCGATTGGTGCAGGGGAGCACCTGGATCGGACGGAGACTTCTCTTACACGAGGCTCCATAGATAGGGATTCCCTAGAAGTTAGTCAGATAGGGAACGTGGGAAATAATATATGGGCAAGATCAGATGTGAAACAATCGCATATAAAAAAATCCAACGCGTCTGTGAAAGGCGGACATATAAATAGTGGTAGTTTTTTAACGTGCTTTTACACTAATGCTAGGAGTCTGTCTAATAAGATGGGTGAACTGGAGTACCTCATATCAAAGGAGGAAGTTGACATAATAGGCATCTCAGAAACATGGTGGAATGAGGACAATCAGTGGGACACTATCATACCGGGATATAAATTATATCGGAAAGACAGAACAGGTCGTGCGGGTGGCGGAGTGGTACTATATGTGAAGGATAATATAGAATCAAGTGAAGCAAAAATCCTAAAGGAATCAAAATGTTCCATAGAATCATTATGGATAACAATTCATTCCTCTAATATGAATATGGCATTAGGAATATATTACCAACCGCCTAACCAGGACAGTGATAGTGATGCTGAAATGATAAGGGAGATTAGAGAGGCTATCAAAATAAAAAACACAGTAATAATAGGAGATTTCAATTATCCCCATATTGATTGGGTGCATGTCACCTCAGGACGGGATTCAGAGATTGAATTTCTTGATGCCTTAAATGACTGCTTCTTGGAGCAGCTAGTACAGAAACCCACAAGGGGAGAGTCAATTCTCGATCTAGTCTTGACTGGAACGCAGGATCTGGTCCAAGAGGTAACTGTTACTGGACCGCTTGGAAATAGTGACCACAATATAATAACTTTTAATATTCCTGTGTTGGGAAGAACACCGCAGCGGTCAAACACTCTGGCATTTAATTTCAAAAAGGGGAATTACACTAAAATGAGGAAGCTAGTTAAACAGAAACTAAAAGGTAAAGTAATTAAACTAAAATCCCTGGAAGCTGCATGGAAACTGTTTAAAGACACCATACTAGAGGCCCAACTTAAATGTATACCCCAAATAAAAAAACACAGTAAGAGACCTAACAAAGAACCACCATGGCTTAACAGCCATGTTAAAAAGGCACTGAGAGAGAAAAGGGCAGCTTTTAAAAAGTGGAAGTCAAATCCTAGTGAGGAAAATAGAAAGGAACATAAACACTCCCAAATTAAGTGTCATAATGTAGTAAGAAAAGCCAAAAAAGATTTTGAGGAACAGCTAGCCAAAAATTCAAAAAACGATAGTAAAATGTTTTTTAAATACATTAGAAGCAGGAAGCCCGCTAAAAAAGCAGTGGGGCCCTTGGACGATAAAGATATAAAAGGAGCGATCAAGGAAGACAGTGCCATTGCGGAGCGATTAAATGATTTCTTTGCTTCAGTCTTCACGGCTGAGGATGTTACAGAGGTTCCTAAATCTGAGCCAGACTTTTTAGGTGACAAATCTGAGGAACTCACTCAGATTGAAGTGACATTAGAGGAGGTTTTGGAGTTAATTGATAAGCTGAATAGTAACAAGTCTCCAGGACCAGACGGCATTCACCCAAGGGTTCTGAAAGAACTCAAATGTGAAATTGCGGAGTTATTAACAGTGGTTTGTAACCTATCCTTTAAATCCACTTTGGTACCAAATGACTGGAAGATGGCCAATATAACACCAATATTTAAAAAAGGCTCTAGAGGAGATCCTGGCAATTATAGACCGATAAGTTTAACATCAGTACCAGGCAAATTAGTAGAAACACTAGTAAAGAATAAAATTGCAAGGCACGTAGAAGAGCACGAATTGTTGGGCAAAAGTCAGCATGGTTTCTGCAGAGGGAAGTCGTGTCTAACTAATCTATTAGCATTCTTTGAAGGGGTTAATAAACATGCGGACAAGGGGCACCCAGTGGACATAATATACCTAGATTTCCAGAAAGCCTTTGACACGGTCCCACACCAAAGGCTTTTATGTAAATTAGGTGGTCATGGGATAGGAGGAAAGATCCTTTCATGGATCGGGAATTGGTTAAAAGATAGAAAACAAAGGGTTGGAATAAATGGTAAATTTCACAATGGAGAAGGGTAACTAGTGGTGTTCCCCAGGGGTCAGTCCTGGGACCGATCCTGTTCAACTTGTTCATCAATGATCTAGAAAATGAGGTAAGCAGTGAGGTGGCAAAGTTTGCAGATGACACCAAGTTGTTCAGGACAGTCAAAAGCAAAAGGGATTGTGAAGAACTACAAAAAGATCTCAGCAAACTGAGTGATTGGGCAGCAAAATGGCAAATGAAATTTAATGTGGGTAAGTGTAAGGTAATGCATGTTGGAAAAAATAACCCAAATTACACGTACTACATGATGGGGTCAAATTTAGCTACGACAGATCAGGAAAGGGATCTTGGAGTTATAGTGGATAGTTCTCTGAAGACATCCACGCAGTGTGCAGCGGCAGTTAGTAAGGCAAATAGGATGTTAGGAATTATTAAAAAAGGGATCGATAATAAGACAAAAGATATCATACTTCCCCTATATAAAACTATGGTACGCCCACATCTTGAGTACTGCGTGCAGATGTGGTCTCCTCACCTCAAAAAAGATATATTGGCATTAGAAAAGGTTCAGAAAAGGGCGACTAAGATGATTAGGGGCTTGGAAAGGGTCCCATATGGGGAGAGGCTAGAGAGACTGGGACTTTTCAGTTTGGAAAAGAGACGATCGACGGGCGATATGATAGAGGTATATAAAATCATGAATGGTGTGGAGAAAGTGAATATAGAAAAATTATTTACCTTTTCCCATAATACAAGAACTAGGGGACACCAAATGAAATTGATGGGTAGTAGGTTCAAAACTAATAAAAGGAAATTTTTCTTCACACAGCGCACAGTCAACCTGTGGAACTCCTTGCCCGAGGAGGCTGTGAAGGCCAGGACTCTATTAGGGTTTAAAAAAGAGCTTGATAAATTTTTGCAGGTTAGGTCCATAAATGGCTATTAGCCAGGGATAAAGTATGGTGCCCTAGCCTTCAGAACAAGGGCAGGAGATAAATCACTTGATCATTGTCTTCTGTTCTCCTTCTCTGGGGCACCTGGCATTGGCCACCGTCGGCAGATGGGATGCTGGGCTGGATGGACCTTTGGTCTGACCCAGTATGGCCATTCTTATGTTCTTATGTTCTCTCCTCCATGTCTCCATTGCTCCTGTCCATAAACAAATACCTTTAATTTACAGTACATTTGCATTTTCAGTATGTCTCTATCTTTCTGCTGCTCTTTGAGACACCATCCCCAGACATCAATAAAAGTAATTATCATCAGCCCTCAAAAAAAAGGGGTAGATTTCAGCTCCAGGAGCATACTGTTGTTTGAAACCATATTATATCAAAAGCAGCAGTGAACTGTGAATTATTCAGATAAAAATACTTGATTTGACATTCTCTTTGTAAAGGTCCTAGTTTCATATTTGCATGATCTGGCTACTGCACCCCATTAAGGTAAGAACATCCTTTCCTCCTGGACCAGATACACACTCCATCTGGGCAAAACTATGCTCTGTTTTGTGGATTGTATGTAGGGAGAGATATGGCTTTAAGATGAGGATTTCCAGACCAAAATACAGGAAAAGCGTTTAAGGGCTGGGACCTAGATGTTCTCAGCTGGGACTCCCAAGGTGGAATTACCTTAACAAGGCTTTGCTATGTCTGATATGTACCATCTTTGTTCATGGTGAACAACAGAACTTGGGTTGATGCTGGTCTCACACCGATTTTACAACAATATGGGTGAGTCTACACTAGGAACTAACTTTGAAGTTAACTTCAAAGTTAGGCACTAGATCGAAGTAGCCAGCAGAGAGTCTACACACTTTTTCCCTTCAAAGTCCAACTTCGAAGTCCTTACTCCCTTCCTAGGAATAGAGTAGTGCCCTACTTTGAAGTTTAACTTCAAAGTAGGATGTGTGTAGATGGCCAGCTTCGAAGTTGTACTTCAAAGTTAGCAACTGTGAGGTTATTTTTGTAGTGTAGACATGTCCTATAATTCCCCTGAGGTCAAGATCGCCTTTGTGAGATCAGAATCAGGCCCCACGTGCGCCTACTGGACCAGCTCCTCAGTTAGTGTAAATGTCTTAAAAAAATTGTATCATTTCCTTCACCAGCCTTTTTAACACTAAAACTGGTCTCTGTAGTGTAGACACAGACTAAACGGGCAGTGTCACATGGAGCTGAACAGCACCATTAGTAATATTTTAGCTGCCAAAAAGAATTAATCTCTGCTGGAATTTTTAAACTAAAATTCTTGTAAATAAAACATATAGAACCATATGTTCAAGACTATTTTGAAAAATCCCTCAGGCACGTTAAGCCTATTGCTAACATATGTCTCTTATCTACATGGCACTTAGAATTTTCTCAGATGCTTTACAAATAGAATGGCTATTTCTGAAGTGAACAAATTCATCCCAATCCCATACTACAGCCTCAACAAAACACACATAATTTTATCTTGAACTAATATAAACACTAACAAACTTTTTTCCGTTAGTTCAAGCTGGTAAAATGCATACAGTGAAAGCCTTCTGTTCTTCAATGCCTTCCACCCCAAGATTTGCCAGCAATTTATGTATGTCAATAAAAGATCACCTGCCTTGTCTCTGATGTTACAAAGCCAATGAAAAATAAACAGGAATTTTTTTTCCGGACTAAGATGATCAAGTATCAGTCCCAATAAAACTTGGAAAAATAAACGCATGGTACAGTGTTGCAACAGCCCTGCAGTGATGGACCATACTTCACATCAGCATTAAAATAGATGCAAGACTGCAATGTGTGTAAGGATTGTAGTTTTGGCGTAGATGCATGAATTCCAAGGCAAAATGGAACCATTGTGATCAGCTAATCTCATCTTCTGTACGGCACAAGCCCATACATCCCCCTTTCCCCCCAACAAATAATTCCAAGCTATAAAAATCATCAGTCACAGAAAACCAACCACCACCTTTTGTAAATTGTTCCAGTGGTTACATACTCTCACTACCAATATTTTACACCTCACTTTTAATCTCAATTTGTCTTGGTTCAACTTCCACAGACCACATTATACTTCTTTCTGCTAGATTGGACAGCCCATTATTAAATATTTGTTCTCAGCAGGACTGACAGCCGCCGTTGGTCAGGGGACAAAGTGGGACAGGGGCCCAGCTCCCTGCCTTGAGAGGGGAGCAGCCAAAGGCAGAAGGTGCGGGGCTTAGAGTAGTTTGGTCTCTCCCCACCAGAGCCATGTGTGGAGCAGCAGCACAGCGGTGCTGTGGCATTTTAAAGGCTCTCAGAGCTTCAGCTGCCACAGCAGTAGTCAGAGCTCCAGGCCCTTTGGAAATGCTGGGCCTTGGGGCAACTGCACCCCTGTCAGAAACCCCAGGTAGATATTTAGGCTGTAATCAAGTCACCCATTATTGAAAAGGTAAGCCAATGTTTTTACAGATAGCAATAGAGCTAAGCTAATTGCAAAGCATGATAATTTTCTTAACCAGTCATGTCTCCGAAAAGATAGCAACTCCAGTGTTGCATTAAATATTGCTCCTTTAAAGCTTCAACTGAAGCATGCAAATGGTGCTAATATGTATTCCCCTCTGCTTTAAGAAGGCGTTGTGCCGTCTCATGTGAAAATGATGCTGAGAAATGGGAAATGTTACTGGTCCACAGCTCTTCCTTACCCTTCCAAATGAGTGCAATGGATTAAAGTTGCCGTTTAACCCTTCATATGCCCAGTGCTAAATCTAAAACCCTCATATCTTCAGAACTTAACAAGCATGGAAAATGATGGCAACTTAACAAACCTTTGCCTCCTTCAAGCAAACTTTAAATAATGCAATACATTTCCAGAAACCTCATTAAATAGAACTATTACTTCTGCACTGCACTTCCTTTTCCATCATTGCTAAACAATTACCCATGAATTTGTGTGTAAGTAGGAGCACTATCCTTTCTATAATTATAAAAGCCTACGATAGTTTCCAATTAGTCCTGAGCAGCCAACTTTCATTTTCATTTTCATTTCATTTCCATTTTACTTCAAGGTGTTACACCTTTCATTTTCTTAGCTTATGTCACATTGGCAAGCAGCAAGATTCACAATTAACAAAGAGCAGAGCAATTTTGTAACTTCAAGGTAGCCTAGTAGAAGTGCAAGATTTTATTTAGAATTACAAGAATCCCAGCCATACTCTGGTAGAGAATATTCTACCAGAACCCCATTAAAGTTTTACTTGCCTTTTTGGTATTTTGTTTTTCTTATCTTATTTAGCAGAGTGTGTATAAATGCAAACCCTTGTTCCTATACATCTCTTCTCTACCTCAGTGATCCATAATCTGATATTAAAGAAGAAAGAAAGGGAATGAATGATTATTCACATTTTAGACATGGGGAAACTGAGGCACAGAGGTGCTGTGAATTGCCCATAGTCTCCCAGCAAGTCAGAGGCAGAGTCAAGCATAGAACCCATGTATCTTGATTGCCAATGATTTGGTGCTCTGCTCCCTGGAAAACATTGCCTCTTTTCAGGAAATAAGATGTTACTAATATTGTAGCTTCAACAAATAAACCATAGTTCATGCTGCTATTCATTGTAGGTCTTATCCATGCACTCACACAAGGCCCACGAGAGCAGGGTGCAGATGATCTCAAATTTAATTTGGATGGAGAAAAAAGAAAGTCCCTCTTTCTCTCCCAGAAGTATACTGTAAATTATTGACCCTCTCAGGGATTATATGAAAGTTAGTTGTATTTGTACTCTCGTTACTATATTGGTGGTGCTTATTCTCAGGGCTTGTCTATAATTACTGGAGGATTGATGTGCTGCAGTCAATCTTCCAGAGTCTGATGTTGTGAGTCTGGTGAAGATGCAGCAAAACTGACCTCTCTGGGCTTGGCCATTGACTGCTGTAATTCATTCTATCATGTTGACTAAGGGACATCAACATGAGACTGAAGAAGCTCAGCCTGCACTAGGGAAATAGGTCGATTTTGATATGTCAAGTCTAATTATGCAAATGTCATAGCTAGAATTGCATATCTGAAAGCGACTTATTTCCCTAGCATAGACTTAACCTCAGAGACTCATCATCTTTAAGGCTGTAAGGGGTCATCAGGATGATTTTGTCTCACATCCTGCACATCACAAGACACAGAACCTCCTCCGCCCTCTCCTGTAGTAACCTCACAACCTCTGTCTGAGTTACGGAAATCCTGAAATCATGATGTAAAGACTTCGTCTGTGTCTAGGCTGCAGGGAACTGTTGGCAAAAGATACACAAATTGCCAAATACCTTTGGCTGACACTTCTGTCAGGAGAGGATTTTCTGATATTTGGCCTGTCCACACAGGGCCAAATGTTGGGAAAAAACCCTCTGTCAAGACACTCCTTTTTCCTCATGGAATGAGGTGTACAGGGATGTCAGCAGAATGCTTCTGACCAGAAGATCTCTTCCAAGAGATCTGCAGTCTGGACGCATGCTCTGTTCACAAAACTTCTGTTGACTGAAGCCTGCAGCCTAGACATAGCTTTCAAGTGTGAATTCACCCTTCACTTTAAGCCAGCCAATGTCCTGTGCCTCATTCTGCCAAGGAAGGTGACTCCCTTCCCTCACTCCTGTTCTGGGGTCTCTGCTCATCTGTCCCAGTGGAAAATTTCCTGCTGCCAAAGATGATGATCAGTTAGACACTGAGCACCTTGGTGCGACCCAATAGCCAGAGACCTGGCAAAGAATTCTCTGACTAACTCAGAGCGCTCCCCATGCAATGCGCCATCTGTGGATGTTGGGAATATTTGCTACTAGCACTTGCAGATGGATCACGTCTTTATAACCAGTCTCATCATATCAATCACCACCATCATCATCAACAACCATGGGCTCAGTGCCCATTGCTGTCTGATGCCTCTCTCCTTATTTATTTCCATCTTTCCCTGCCCAGTGTAGAATGGCTTAGTTTCTGTAGACTAGCTCTGTGCCAATCTACTATATCATCTCTCCATTCTCTGTGGGGTCTGCCTCTCCTATTCGAACTATCCATTATGCCAAATACCAGGGTTTTGATTTTTCATTTGTCATTCATTCTGCAAATATACCCAAATAGCTGTAACTTCCATTGTATACCTTTCTGCAGTAGGTTCTCTTCTGGCTGCATCTTCCCATATAATTCCTCATTGGTGACCTTCTGCATCTATCCTATCGTCAGGATCTTTCTGTAACAACTCCTCTTGAATGCCAATATTCGTCTCTTTGCATATTTTGTTATCACCTGTCTCACAACCGTACAACATGATGTTGAATACACACATTTTCAAGACAAAAGGATTTATTAGGTGAGCTTTTGTGGGACAGTCCCATGAAAGCTCACCTAATAAATTATTTTGTTAGTCTTTAAAGTGCTACTTGACTGCTTTTTTGTTTTGATAGTATATAGACTAGCACGGCTCCCTCTCTGTTATTATTCAACATTTTCAAGATGCTCAGCTTTGTTCCTAAGCTAATCACTTTGTTTTTCCAGATCTTATCCATCGTCTTCAAACTTGCTCCTGGTTTTGCTTTCCAATCGCTATTTCCTTCTTACTGTCTATATCATCTTATCAATAACTTCCATAAATTCATCAAGCTCAGTCTTGAATTATATTTTTTGCTCCCGCTTCTCCCCTGGAGAGGCTTCCCTCCTCCTAAGCTTCATTTTCTGATAATTAGAACTATTTATCTAATTTCTAGCATAACCTTGTTTGTGGCCAGTTTATAGACATTTGTCCTTGTGTCCACACTGATAGAAAAATTTGCTATTTAGCTGTGACCATCTGCTTCAAGTTTCCAGCCAAAGTAAATATAAAAATATAAGGATTTCAGGTGTGTGTGTATATATAAAATACACAGATATGCAGCTGGCTTACAAACTCCTAGAAACAGTGACTAGTAATGTTTTCATTATGAACCTTTGGAAATAGAAGCACTAATTAGTGCCACTTCTCTGAAAAAAACCCAAAACTAAATGGGAGTTTTACGAGTATATGTCAGACCAAATAAAACATACCCAAACTGCACAAACTGTGTTTAAAGCACAACTGAAAGGAGGAAATGGATAGTAAGTTCCTTATTTCAGTGAAAAAGTTTCCCGGAGACCTTGCTCCAAACACATTTTCAGTAAGATGAGATGTTTTTTAAAGAGGCAAGAAAACTAGCTTCAGAAAAGTGAACCAGACTTATATCTTTCTTTTTAATCTTTGAACACTTCAACATATGTACAGTACACTATTGAAAAGATAGGAAACAAGATGTGTCCTATAAACCATTTTGATGCTTTTAAGAAAACTTATGTGTACATTTAGGAAAGGGAATTAAAACTAATTGTAACATAACAGAACGGCAGCAATACTCTCTAACTGTAGTATCCAACATGCTAGCCACTAGCCACATGTGGCTACTTGGCCAGTTGACTGTGGTTGGTTGGCTTGGACAACAAATATATTTTCAAAATAATTGTGGCTAGTTCCCTATAGCAGTAGCTAGAATTAGCTGGACAGCATGGTTTTAGCATGACCTGAGCAGGGCGAACAAAAGCTAAAGCAATCCTCTCTGTTTTCAACCATTAATCACCTCCTCAATATTCACCCTCATTTTCAAAGGTTTGTGGGCAGGGTAGGAGAGTGAGCATTGCAGCATGCCCTGAAGAATCAGTTTCGAATCAGAAGCGGGTGAGCAAATTCCAAACATAAAGTCGTGATACAGCAGCCATAGGGCTTCCAGAGTCTGTGGCAAGCAGTTAGATGGATTAACTGAGAGTAACAGAGCCTAAGGTATCGCTGTTCATGGAGAACTTCAGAATGTGGGGATTTGTTTCAAAGAAGAATCAAATTGCAGAATTTCAAAATCTTCTGTGAAATGTAATTACCTTCTTCAGTTATACTTGGTCATCCATCGTGTCCGACAATGACGTCTTGAGCTTGCATAGGCTCATTGGTTGCAGACTTGCACGTGGCTGAGTCATCCAAGACTTGAATGGCCTGGGTGTTCACAGTAGGGGCAAGGGAATTGTCCTGGTTTTGTTGGTGTGGCTGCTGCTGCTATTTTTCTTCTCTCACGAGCATCAATCATGTGTATGCGTCGTTGCTCTTCGAAGTTGTCATATGCGAGTCGGACGAGAGCATGCCAGCCTGTTTGGTTTTCTGCATGCTGCTCTAGCTGCTTTGTCTTTAATCCAGCATGAGTAATGTTGGCCTTCACACAGCCTTTATACTTCTTGCAAGGCCTACCTTGATTCCTCTTGCCCTGGGAGAGTTCACCATAGAGGAGTTGCTTAGGGATTCTTGACTTCGCCATTCATATGACATGCCCTGTCCAGTGAAGCTGGACTTTCACAATCATGGCTTCGATGCTTGTGATTCCTGCTCTATAAATGACTTCTAGGTTCATGACTCTGTCCTGCTGTTGAATGTGCAGTATTGACCTCAGGCTGCATGTGTGGAAGCGCTCCAGCCGTTCCACATGGTTTCTGTACAAGGTCCAGGTTCCACAGCCACACAGGAGACTGGTCAGGACTACAGCCTTGTACACTTTCAGTTTAGTGGACTGTAGTTGTGCTGATGCAACACTCGTGCTCTGAGATGTCCTAGTGCCTGGATGGCTGTGCAGCTCCTGCCATTGATTTCTTTGTCAAAGGAGACATCATTGGCTATCATGCTGCTGAGGTACTTGAACTAGTTCACTGTTTTTAACTTTATTCCTTCAATAGAGATTGAATGGGGGAGAACAACAGATCCTGGAGGAGGCTGAAACAGTACCTTTGTCTTTCCTTGGCTGACGGTCAAACCAAAGAGGCGAATGGCTTCAGCAAACCTTTTGACGATGAGCTGGAAATCAGATTCCTTGTGTGTCATAAGTGCACAGTCATCAGCAAAAAGGGCTTCAAGGATAAGCCTCTCAAGTGTCTTGGTTTTATCATTCAAATGACGAAGGTTGAAAAGTGACCCATCAAGCCTATACTTTATGCAGACTCCGTGGTCCAGGTCCCTAACTGCGTGGCTGAGGATGCATGTGAAAAAGAGGTTGAATAGCACTGGGGCCAGCACCCACCCTTGGTTCACGCCACTGGCTATCTCAAACGGATCTGAAGACTTGCCATTTGAAAGAACAAAGCCAATCATGTCATCATGGAACAAGCATATGAGGTTGACAAATCTTCTCGGGCAGCTGAATTTTGACAGGATAATCCACAGGGCTTCTCTGTCGATGGTGTCAAACTCCTAGGTCAGGTCTATAAAGACAGAGTATAGATCCAAGTTGCGCTCTCTGCACTTTTCCTGGACTTGAGGAACAGTGAAGATCATGTCAATGGTGCTACAGCCTGGGCAGAAACCACACTGTGCCTCTGGTAGGTTCTCCTCTGAGATGCTGGTGATCAGACAGTTGAGGATGACTTGAGCCAAGATCTTCCCAGCTGTACAGAGAAAGGAGATGCCCCAATAATTTCCAGAGTCAGCTTTGTTGCCCTTGTTCTTGAAGAACAAGATGATTATGGCATCGCTAAAGTCTTTGGGCATGTCTTTTTCCCAGATGCTGGTCAAAATGCTGTGAAAGGCTTCAAGTAACACTGGTCCTGTTGCCTTGAAAATTTCAGCAGGGATACAGTCCGTCCCAGAGGCTTTGCTAGAGCTGGTCTGGCTGGTTGCCTTTTTGACCTCATCCATTATAGGTGTCAGGTCAAGACTTCTATGGTGGGTTCTGAGGGATCTGGTCTAGGGTTGCAGGATCGACAATGGAGGCCCTGTTGAGAAGGTTGCTGAAGTTCTCTCTTCACCTATCATTGATGCTGCTCTTCTCCCTCAGAAGGGTCGTGCCATCTGCAGACAGGAGAGAGGTGTGCTACTTGGCTTTGAAAGTCCATATATAGCTTTGATAGCACTGAAAAACATCGTGGAGTTCTTGATGTCAGCACAGTGTTGCACTTCAGCAGCTTTTTTCTCCCACCACTCACCTTGCATTTTGTGAAATTCAGTCTGTGCCTGACTCTGAAGGTGCTTGAAATGATCATGTTGGGAGATTGAGGACTGGTCGTTTTGCCATACCAGAAATATGTTCTGTTTTTCCTCTAAAATTTGCATAATGGTCTCATCATTTTCATCAAATCAGTCTTGGTGATCTCTCTTTTTTATTCCTTGTGTCGACTTGGCTGCCTCCATCACTAGGGTTTTAAACTGGTCCTGCTTTATGTTGAGTCTCCAGTCAGAGGTCCACAGGATATCAGCACGACATCAAGGCGGGCTGCGAATTGCTCATAATGACCAATATGTTGGAGCTTCCCAATGTTGAAGGACGGTCTGAGAACCTTGAGCTTTTTGCAGTGCAGTGGTGTGATGTGTAACAAAAGGACAGATCTGACGAGTCTATGATCAGACCAGCTCTCAGCTCTCTGCATGGCCCTGGTGATCTTAACATCATGAATGTCTTGCCTGTGACTGATGACACAGTCAATCACAGAGGACAACAAGAAGTCCTGTGGCACCTTATAGACGAACAGATATTTTGGAGCATAAGCTTTCGTGGGCAAAGACCCACTTCAACAGGTGCATGAGTCGGGGAGGGGAGTTCAGAGAGGTATTTAAAGAGTGGGGTCTCAGTAAAAGGGAGGGCCAGAGCGGACAAGGTCTATTCAGTCAAGGTTGAAATGGCCCATTATCAGTAGTATGTATCAAAAGAGGAAAAAACAAGTCAGATCAGACAGGGGGATGTGGCCCATTGTCAGACTCTCTTTAAATACCCCCCCCAAAACCTCCTCCCCTACTCATGCATCTGATGAAGCGGGTCTTTGCCCATGAAAGTTTATGCTCCAAAATATCTGTTAGTCTATAAGGTGCCGCAGGACTTCCTGTTGTTCTCAAAGATACAGACTAACATGGCTACCTGTCTGATAATAGTCAATCAGGTGCCACTGTTTTGATCTTGAGTGCATGCATGTGGTCTTGTATTTATTGGTCTGACTGAAGAGAGTGTTGGTAATCGTCGGGTAACTTTTTGCACACAAGATCAGCGGAAGAAAGCCATTGGCTGTGTTGTCTCAAGACCCCTTTCCAGTTCCTTCAGTCCTTGCCGACTCTGGCATTGAAGTCACCCAACAGGAGAAGTTGTCACTAGGAAGAGTTGCTTTTGCAAGATGGTCAAGGTCCTTGTAGAAACTCTCTTTTGCATCATCGCTGCTGGTCAGAGTGGGGACATAAGCGCTGATGACTGTGATGTGATGAGAGGTGTTGAATGGCAAGTGGAGCTTGATCAGACTCTCACTGATGCAAGTTGGTAGGTCAGGAAGGTGGTGCAGAAATGATGTCATGATGGCAAGTCCCAGTGTGTGGATTCTGTCTTTGTTTTCTGGCCTGTCTTTCCAGAAGAAGGTGTAACCTCCTTTTGGTTCACAGATAGATCCTTCCTCTGCAAGTCTGGTCTCACTTAGGGCAGCTATGTCAATGTTATAGTATGACAGTTCTCTTGATATGAGGGCTGTTCTTCTCTCAGGCCTCATAATGTTCTCCCTGTCCAAGAGGGTGTGAACGTTCTATGCTCCAAATATCATCTTTCTTTTCACTGTTTTTCGACTGCTGTGAGGGTAAGACTGCCAGCTGTGGCATGCTGGCCAGTTTGATTGGGAAAAGCAATTTTTGGGACACTTTTTCTAGTCCCCTCCCTCATTTTCAAGGTGAGAAGTGCTGTTCCTAAAAAGGCCTGCTCAGATGCCTGGGATGTTGCCAAACTCCTCTGTTGTTCTGGGGTCAGAGTCAAGTGACCAAAGTCCAGAGGCCGCCTATGTGCAGGCCTGGAACTATGACTCCCACTGGTCACCTCCACGTATTGCTTCATCCCTCCCACATCGCTGCAGGTAGTAGTAGTAGGCATCCTTCAGTCTGCATAGACTATGGATCGCGCCCTTTATAGTTTCAATTGAGGGCTTCATTTACAGCGTCTACTGTGACTATGAAGACCCACACGAGAGTGACAGTCCTTGCTGCAACTCTTGCAGATGTGGTGGGTGTCTGGCAAGTCCTTATTGTGCTTTCTGTGCGCTCGTTTCTCCTCTGCTAGCTGTCTGATCCTCATCTCGCCCTTCGAAGGCCCTTGTGTAACCCCTGCCTCCATCTGCTGCGGTCGTCTGCTATTTCTTCCCAGTTGTCCGGCTCGATGTCTACCTCTCTGAGGTCTCTCTTGCAGACATCTTTGTGGCGCAACTGGGGGCGTCCGGGAGGTCTTTTGCCAGAGGCTAGCTCACCATACAGGATGTCTTTTGGAATCTTTCCATCATTCATCCTGAGGACGTGGCCAAGCCAGCGGAGCCGACGCTGCCTGAGGAGGGTGTGCATGCTTGGGATTCCAGCTTGCTCGAGGACGGCGGTGTTGGTCACTCTGTCCTTCCATGATATTCCAAGGATGCGCCTGAGGCAGCGCAAGTGGAAGACGTTCAGCCTCTTTTCCTGGCGGGCATACAAGGTCCACGTCTCGCTGCTATAAAGGAGGGTGCTAAGGATGCAGGCTCTGTAGACTTGCATTTTGGTGTGAGTGTACAGCTTGTTGTTATTCCACACTCTCTTGCTGAGTCTGGACAGAGTTGTGGCCTCTTTTCCGATCCTCCTGTTTAGCTCAGTGTCCAACGACAGGGTGTCAGTGATGGTGGACCCGAGGTAAACAAACTCGTGGACGACCTCTAACATATAGTTGTCAATGCTGATTGATGGGGATTCAGCAACATCCTGACCGAGTACGTTTGTCTTCTTTAGGCTGATGGTAAGCCCAAAGTCCTTGCACGCTTTGGAGAACTGATCCAGCAGTTTTTGAAGCTGGTCTTCCATGTGAGACACTACAGCAGCATCGCCTGCGAACAGCATGTCTCTGATGAGGACTTCCCACACCTTAGACTTAGCTTTCAGCCTTGCAAGAAACAGAAGATGTAGAAGGATACAGCAGACTAATAAAGTAGACTGATTTGAGAGACAAGAATGTGCAAAAAACCTGTGCAGGAGAGTGTTTAAAGTGGAAAAGCCATTACACAGGGGCGGTTCCACTCTCTCGGCCTCAGAAGCCCAGCTTCAGTGGTATGAGAAATTGTCACAGCTGGAGACTTCCTAGGCTGCAGTGGATGGCCATGCTGTCTTCAGTGCCTTGTCATGCTCTTCATTCTCCACAGAACATTGCAGAACTGCCATCCTGGTCATTGGATCTCGCTGTTGATCTCATCCACCCAGTCTGCCACAGCTGACTTTGCCTACTGGGATAGGCAAGTCCCTATCTCACTGAAGGTTTCAGGCCTGTTGGCTACCCTCACCTGATTTCGACAGCTTGTCAAAGTGCTTTATCAGGGTGTGGCTGCTGCGCATGCTACAGCTTCTTGGAGCCACAGGTGAGAGCTGAGTGCCAAAGGTGCATGAACCGCCCCTGAAGAGACACAACAAGTCCCCACACCAGAGGTGCTACCCCTCCCTGGACACCCCTTGCACGCCTTCTTCAGTTATCCGCTTGTTCAGTTATAATACTGGTAGAAACCTTCTCACTGTATGTAAATGATGTAAAGACCCGGTCCTGTCCTCCTTATATCCCTGAATAGTCCCACTGACTTAAATTTATGTTGGTACCTTTGAAGACATCCAGGACTTAGTGTGGCTACACAGTAATTAAGCACTAGACAATCAAATTCAGGAACACTGTGCTCAGTGACTAAAATACAGAAGGAAAGTCATATTAAATACTCACCCATACCTGACAGCTGATGTCAGCAACTACACAAGACCCATATGACACTGTGATCTACCAGAGGTATTAAAAGATGAAACACTATATAATGCCTATTCTAACAAGGAGAATTTCTGCAGTTTTGTTTTTTTTTACTAATGTCGCATATTTAATTACTACTAGTATTATGGTAATACCAACAGCTTCTTCAAAGACCTAATTACTATGCAATTTAGTATTTATTTACTAAAATACACAGTAAGAGTGTGTCCTTGCCCCAAAGAGCTTATGGTTTAAACAGACAAAACAGGCAAAGCGTAGGAATGAACAATAGAGGTGAAGTGACTTGCTCAAGGCCAAACCAGGGGTTTTGGAACTGCCTCAGCATTCTATCAGAGGCCTGGCTGGTGGGTGGTAGACACTATAGTCAATTGGTGTGCAGGGCCCTGGAGGTGTGGGGCCCAAGCCAATCACCTTGCTTGCCTTACCCTAAGGCTGGGCCTGAGTGGTTAGTAGTAGAAATGGGAATAGAACCAGGTCTCCTGGGTCCTAGTACACTCCTATAGCAACAACAACACTCCATTTTCAATATAAAGTCTATGTCTACATGGGTAGCCTCTGTCAACAAAACTGGGCTTTTTTCAGCAAAACTCGCCGAGCATCTACATAGTTAAAACGCTCTGTCGAGAGTTCGTTGACAAAACTCAATTGTACAGTTGGCAGTGTTATACCTCTCCCAGTTCAGGTATAATGCCTCTGTCAACAGTGTTTTGTCAACAGAGTGGCGGTGTAGACATTTCTCTCAACAGAGAGGGCTTCCAGTTCCTGGGGCATCCCTGTTTGCAGAGCTTCCAGTCAGCTGTTCTGTTGAGAGAGGGCAAGGCAGTCTGGCTGCTCTCTGTCGACAAAGTGTCAGGCTGCTTTTATGTGTGGATGTGTCCTCTCAACAGAGGTACTGCCGACTTCTGTTGACAGAGGCTGCCCATGTAGACATAGCCATAGTGTGCGATAGTCCTCCAGTATTGAAAGACTGTGTTCCCTCAGGCACTGAAAAGACATCACAAACTATAGTACCAAACTTCGCATGCAGTGGCATGGTTTCTTTCTGTTTGGCTGCAGCCTCTAGCAGAGGTGAAATCAGCAGATCACAACTATCATTTTTGGTATAGCTGGTGGAAATGTCCAATTTTACTTCTGCTAAAATTTCAAATATTGTTACTCAGGTTTTGATGGAAACCTCAATTTTTGAATAGTAACAGAGAGTAAGCTGTGCTAGTCTATACACTATCAAAACAAAAAGCAGTCAAGTAGCACTTTAAAGACTAGCAAAATAGTTTATTAGGTGAGCTTTCGTGGGACAGAAGAAGTGGGTCTGTCCCACGAAAGCTCACCTAATAAACTATTTTGCTAGTCTTTAAAGTGCTACTTGACTGCTTTTTGTTTCAATTTTTGAAGATACTGGAAACAAATTTTGAAATGGAAACTTTTGTTTGTCATAAAAGAAAACATAAGAATCAATCTGTTTCATGAAACATTTCAACTAGGACAAAACTGCTTTATTCAGTCAAAAATTTTTCCACCTTGTTATTTTCAGTTTCCTTCTCAGTAAAGGAGAATCCAAGGAACAGCTTTTCAAAGCTTTAAGCTTTATGGTGAACACTACAATATGTACCACAGAGGCTGATGCAAATCTCAAGCTTTTGTAATGGCAACCAAGGTTACTTTCCTGGACTCCAGAGAAGAATCCAAAGAAGTTGATATAGAAGATAAACAAAGCATCCTGTCTGTTAATGTAGAGAAGGAGCACCCATGTTCTGCCCAGTTCCATTTATATCTTGTCATGGAGTCAAGATCTGTATCTAACTTGTACATAATGAAACGGAATACAGCTACTCTCATCTCTCATTACAGCAGCATGCCATGCAGAAATTTCAGGCCCTGTCACGAAAGGCACATGACTTCAGACCTTTGCATTGCATAGGAGGGCTTATCATCTCCCCAGAACATGCTGTTGAACTGGAGGAGGACTGGATCTGGCCCATGGCCATACTGTCACCCATGTATTTAGCAGACAAATGATTAACGTTAGCAGAGTGTGAGGGCTGGTTATTTTAAGTTTTGCTGTTAGCATTTCTCAGCTGTCAGTAGGCCATTATCATGGCACAAAGTTGCATTCTGTTAATGTTATCACTTAACTATACCCTTTCCAGTTTTGTTTAGGACTTAAAAAAATAAAACCAAACCTCATTTGACTTTGCGCTGCATTAATTTCTTTGTAAAGAAATGGAAACTGACACCTGCTTCTTCAGAGCACACTGCTATATGAACAAGTGTTGATAACATGGGCTGAAAGACTGTCTGGTGCCACCGGGCCCAGCTGTTTCTTCAGTAGTTATCATTGTGCTGTCTCTTTCATTTCAGCTTGGCAAGCACATTTTCAGCTAGTCCCACATTTTGTCTCCAGGGAACTCCGTCTTTGGCAGTATTGCCAGGCACAATAGATGAGTCTCTTTACCAGTGCTGAATGCAACTCTTTTGTGTACTCTTGCTCTTTAGTAAAATAGGTTCTTTTCTGCTGCATACAAAATTCACCATGCTCTTTATGCCAACAAATACATCTGCTGTTGGCCTGGTAACTTTGTTTTGAAATCACACTTGTTTTCTCTTTCCATGCTCTGCCGTGCTGACATGCTACGGAGCACAGTTTTGGAGAGAGAGAAAGAAGAATTCTTGTTTGTACTATCTGAGGACAGCATATACTTAACCTGCTGAATTTACAGTAAATCGAATACCACCTTGATTAGCTGACAAAGAACTGTTCCTAAGAGAGGGTGAACAATGCAGCCTGGTTCATGTAGAGTTTTGCAGCACTGCAGTACTAGGCTCAGAAGCAGCCTGGAGCGAGTAAACAAATGGCAGACTGGCTGAACAAGCCAATGTTGGAAATACGCCTAATGGAATTAACTTTAAGTCTGGAGCCAAAGGATTTTTCCGCAAGTGAAATGGTCACTTTTTAAATTCTGAATTTTAATGTTACCAGTGCTCTCTGTTCTGATGACTGTGGTGCCTGAGAGTACATATATCTACACGTCAAACGACAACAACCATGGCAAAGAATCTCAGAGCCTAGGGCAGCAGATTCTGTCCTGTGGGGCACCCACTCCAGAGCTGAATATAGACGTGAAGGAATTCAGGCTCTGGCTGGAGCCCATATGTCTACTCTGCTATTTTTAGCCTCACACTGTGAGCCCTCCCTGCAAGTCTGAGTCAGTTGACCTGGGGTCTGAGACTCCTTAGTGCATTTGGATTTGGTTTTGCTGTGTAGACGTTCCCAGGGAACACTCATACTTGCTCATACCATGTAATTTTAAGGTGGACCCCTAAAATGTATATATCCTGGAATCAAATGACACCTTATTTTCTAATTGTCAGTTTGCATTAGAAATGGCATTTAAAAATAGAAGGAAGGGGAAACCAGTAGCTGATTCAATCCTCCCTTAACATTTACCACATTTTCAGTGGCTGCATACCCACACCCCACTGTGATCTGGGAGAGTCACGCCAAGGAAAGACTTAGTATTTGGGTCTATCTACTAGCTGCTACCGCAGCCATCATTCTCTTTGCTACTCATCAGCAAAAACAACCTTTAATCTGTTGCTGAAAGAGAAAGTTTGCGGCTGAGACGCCCACACACAATGGACTGTCTGCTGTGTCTCCTTTATTTAAAAGGTCCCCCACACACAAACAGTCCAAAGTGGTCAGGTTGACACTGACCGTTACGAAGCACAAAGAATAATATTGGCCATGAGTGATTGGAACTGCCACAGGCGCACTCAAACACGGGGCCACTGGAACTTAGTGCAGGAGCCTCTACAGCTTGCGCTAAAGTCCAGCTGGCTGTCAGCTTAGGCTGTAGAGGACACTTATCCTTTCTCTGTGAGGTGTTCTAGGTACCACTACATGGGACAGTCAACCACACTTAGGTGTGTGAGTTACATATTCTTTTAAAGCAAGAATGTCTGAAGCAACATTTTGAGTTTTCTTTCTTTTAATTCAATCAGAGCCAAAAGATGTATTCTGCTTTTCAGTTTTGCTCAAGAACAGTGTTGTGAAACTATATTTCTAAAATAACACAAGGAGAGACGTATCAGAGGGCTAGCTGAGTTAGTCTGGGTCTTCAAAAACAACAAGAAGTCCTCTGGCACCTTATAGACTAACAGATATTTTGGAGCATAAGCTTTCATGGGCAAGGCTAATTAGATCATCAAGTTAATTTCCCCACTATTGCAGAATTATTCCCTACAGTACTTTGGCTGGTATCTGTTATAGGTAGATCTGGCAGAATTCATTTTTCAATAATTTTGACAGATATCAATATTAGTATTAAACATTGTTTAGAGTTTCCCCATGTAATTATGGAGAGTGTTAAGTAATCATTAAATAACAGTACAGTCATCCCTCGCTATATGAGTACAGTTGGTTCCCAACTTTCTGCTCATAGGCGAAAACTTGTAAGAGGGACACTAAATTACCATTAAATACACGTTGAAGTCTCTGATTGATTCCTAGTGCTCCTAACTAAGGGAAGGAGTGGCAGCAGGTGGTGTTGCTTTTGGAAGGTAAGTGAACCTTGGGTTGGGGAAGGTTAAAGGCTGAGGGCAGTTTGGGGCCATGAGTGGGAGGGAGGGTTAAAAGTTGGTGGCGGGCTGGGTCGTTGGAGGGGTGAATGGGTGGAGGTGGGGTCAGGCTGCTGTGGTTTGGGACTGTGAGGATGGCGGGGAGGCCAGGCTGTGGGGCTGCAGGGGGTTCAGGCAGCAGGGGGGTCTGACTGCAAGGCCAGCAAGGGGGTCTGGCTGCCGTGGTTTGGGTCTGCTTAGCCAGCGGGGAGCGGGGTCAGGCTGTGGGGCCACAGGGCGTTCAGGCTGCTGAGGTATGGGGCTGTGGGGCCAGTAAGGCTGCCGCAGTATGGGGCTGTGGGGCTGACAGGGCTGTGGGGCTGGTCAGGCTGCCACAGTTTGGGCCATGGGGCTGGTGGGGGGTCAGGCTGTGGGCTGCAGGGGGTTCAGACTGTGGGGCCTGTGGGGGGGGGCGGTCTGGCTGCAGCAGGTTGGGGCTGCAGGGATGGCAGAGGGGGTCAGGCTATGGGGGGTTGGAGCTGTGGGGAGCAGGTTATTCTCGTATTAGCTGGGGGAGTTCACTCCTTGAGTGAACTAAGGGAGATGTATGTGTCCCTTGTTTAAGTGAGTACTCCTAAATAAAGTACTCATTTAATGAGCGATCAGTGTACATGCTGAGATTCAAAAGTGAAAGCTTTGTAACTGTTAAACCAAATTGTCAACATCACATGATAATTTATAAAAGGAAATATCCTTAAATCAAATTCTAAGCCCTTGAGCAGCATTTTTCTTTGTCTAGCTGTAAATGTTCATTACTGATGGAAATGTTTTTGTTAACCCGTGTGTGTATGTAATGAAACCGATGTTTACTAACATATCCTGATAAAACTCTAATCCTTCCAAGCCTACCTAGAAACTACTTTTAAAAGTTTCTAACAATGTGGCTTGTGCCTTTTCCCTTAGAAGATCAGACAAATCCCAAATCTGGAAGTTCTTCCACTTATTAATTTCATCTCACTTTATCTTTTCCCCCAGACTCCTAAAGTTTTAGTAGTTTATTTAAAAAAAAAAAACCTGCACAAGTAGTAATATTACTTCTTGGGCCTACAGATGAAAGTGGGTTACTTTCGCCATTTATAATCTCATCATGGGATTACTGTTCTAAACCTTCTTGAAGACACCATTGTATACTATGGAGTCCTAGGTGTGGACCTGATTCAGAGCTGAATTGAAATGAATAGGTTTTGGATTGGTCTTTGACCACGATCTCACTGTACAATAGATAAGCATGATGCAAAACTGATTGCTCGCTTTATATTTTAAAAGAACGTTTTAATAACTCCGATTGATGACTGTGCTTCGGAGGTCAAATTACAGCTGTACGTGTTGTCTGAACTTAATAAAGGAAAGTAAGTGTCAGCTTGTTCTTTAAGCCTTTCTATGGAAAAGGTGACTCTGAAGGCATACATGGAAACACTATTATCTAAGCTGTCACCACTTGTCCTCAAATAATGCAGTCTGAATTATTTTTGAAATATAGTGTATCCTTCTTAACAATATATGGCAGCCTAACATTGTAGACCAGATTGTGCTCCCAATGACATTAGTGAAAGTCCAGAGTAGTCCTACTGACATTGCTTGAAGAGCTCTGCATTTAACCTGGTAAAGGGGAGATCAGAACGCGCCTCTCCTCTCTACAGTCTCTTGTTAAAATAGGGTGCAACTTTAAACATACCTTCCTTCCTTTGGTAGCAAAGAATTCTTGATCCTCAGCACCATGTAATGGCAGTAAAGAGAAACATTTCTCTTTTCTTCTTCCAATACCTCCAAGTAACACAATGTTATTTAAATCTTTTCCTTCTCCCCCTTATTATCAGGTCAGGTGCTGCACCTATTATAATATCTCATATTACCATATGCCATGTAGCTTATTTGTAAATTCTTTGGAATGGCCTTAATTGCATGTGGAATGCTAAGTGCAAGTTGAACCTCTCTTGTTTGGCACCCTCAGGACCTGACTGGTGCCAGATGAGAGAATTTGCCAGATCACAGAAGGTCAATATTGTCTAGCAGCGTTACCAACACTTCCACTGCTTACTGGGCTCTTAGAAAACAATTAGGGGTAAATTAGAGCTAAATACCAGCACAGAACACTGAGAGTCAGGAGTGGTGGCTGTAAACAAACTTTATGGGACCATGGGAATCTTGGCCACACCCATAAGTGAGGTAACTAGAATTGTGCAGGATTACAGATTTTACTAGTCAAGAGAATTCCAGATTGGAGAGGTTCAAACTGTATCTCTATGGTTAAGTGTTTAAAAATGACCACATACAATAACTTTCACAATTGGGCTCTAAGTTTTGTGACATATCTCTGGATTCCCTCCTCTTGGTTATGTGAGGAATCAGCTCTGGAGCTTTTAGGATGCTGTGAAGTGCAACTAACCAGAGGAAAAAGTTCATGGTTCTGGCAGTTTTGTATAATGTCGGCAGACGAGAGGCTCTGAACTTTGCCCTCTGCGCTCAGCAGGCAGACAGCGTAATGCGGGATACCTTTCTGCTCTCGGAACACTAGTACTGGGTTTGATGTGCAGCTTGGGATATTTAAGGTTGGGATGTTTTTAGTAATAAATTGTAGTGTAACACAGGAAATTCTAACTGAAAGATCAGTTTACTCTATTACCGGAGCAGTTAACAGGACACTGTGTGAGGATACCATCACAGATCATGGCTTCCTCGCTTGTGTGGTGACTTTCAGTGCCAAAAGACTCCAATATTGCCCAATATCGCAGAGCTTTGGCTTTATGGCATTATTCCTGCTGTGATTACTCAGATAAATCACCAGCTGTGGGAGTTTGTTTTAACAGTGCAAGGATTGCAGGATTTGGCCATGTTATAGCTTAACTCTTTGCCACACTTTCCCATGTTACAAAAGGCACATTAGTATCTTGTCTCTGCTAATCGCCATTTTAAAGCCCTTTAAGTTTCTTTTCTTTATAGGTGACATGGTACATGATCAGGCTTACACTCTGTCCTAGCACCCTTTTTCTTAAATGTTACTTAATTCACATATATATGTTGTGGGACATATACCAGCTGATAAGGCAGGCTAATAGCCTCAAATGGTCTTCCACAGAGCTGTTATAGAAGTCAGCCAGTAGAGGGTACAATGTGAACAATAAATTTAGCTTCTGTGTCCTGTTCTTTGCATCCTGTCCCCTCTTTCTGCACAACCATCCAAAATGAACTCAGAGTCCACACCTGAATAATGGCAGCATGAAGATAGCTCACTATTGGGTTACTGTGTCAGATTTCAGCTATGTTTTGCAGGTGGTACACATATATATTTTTCTCTGCTTTTAACATAACGTTGTTCTTATAGCTGCTGTAGAAAACTGAAGTGTCGTATATTTCTTCCCCACCCTCAGTCCTAAACTCTTCAAGTATATCCATTCACTTCTCCTGCTTTTGGCTGTGAGTCAATGTCTTGAATGTACCCGTTCTTGGCTTTTGTTAATGCATGATCATGAATTATTCATATAATGGCAAATGACACAATGAAATAATCAGGCATTAACTATGCACTGTAAATCAACCATGAATGTAGATATTTGCAAATGGAATATATTTCAGGGAGATTTATACATTCATGGATCGTGAGCATTTGGAAATTAGTTTGCTGATTGAAATAAAAATGAATCCTGTTGGTAATTCATGGTAAACTTTACAGGGGGTATCTGAGCTAGGCTGTGTCAGTCTTCTTGTACAGGTTTCCACTGCACTTTATCTCTTGGGTTAGAACAAGGTTCTCCATCTTAATTGCACTGTGACCCCATTCTGACAACAAAAATTACTACTCAACCCCAAGAGTGGAGAGCAAAGCCTGAACCAAAGTCTGAGCCCTGCAGCCCTGGGCTGGCGTGTCAAAGCAAACACCCACACCCTACAAACGTAGGAGGGGAGGCCAAAGCCCAAGCCCAAGGGTTTCAGTCCCAGGAGGGAGCCTGTAAATTGAGCCCTGCTGCCCACAGTTGAAGCCCTCAGATTTGGTTGGTTGCAGGTGGTGGGGCTTGAGCTTCAGTGTTAGCCCCAGGTGGTGAGGCTCAGACTTTAGCTCTGATCTTGGGCCCCAGCAAATCTAATCCAGCCCTGATGATCTCACTAAAAGGGTTCGCAAACCACTTTTGGGTCCTGACCCATAAGTGAGAACCACCGTATCTGACAATGCTACTCTTAGGTTATTGGGCAGGTATATAGTCAAGGGTTCATCCACTTAACTTGTAAAACACTGGTTACTGTCTGCTCTGGGTTATAAGTAACTGGGCCAGCTGGGCAACCACCAAACATTCTTTATGCAAAACAAAGGGGATGTGTTTAATAGCAGCCATCTTCCTGACCACACACCTTATCATAGGTCCTGTTAAAAGGAACTGCTTGAACCCACGTGTGCTGTGTTAACAGCCTTCAGAGTGCCTAATGAAGGCCAGAAGACTCCTACAAGGTCAGTAGGAATCTGGAGAGTGGGAGAGGCACCGCAAGAGGCTCCTGTATGAGTGCCTAACTGAGAGAAGGTTTGGGCCTGGCGACCAGCATCTGAGGTTCCATAGAAGGACGACAGAGCACATGCTGACCAACCAGACTGGGAGAAGAGACTGCATTGGCAGTGAGTTGTACCCACTCCTGGAGAAGATGGGTCTCTGGGTTGAAAGACTGCAGAACTTATTTCTGGAGTGGGACAGGACTCCAGTTAGAAGGGGCTGGAGTAGTAGCTTGAAAACAAGCAGTCTGTAGGACAAAGAAGAGCCCATAGAACTGAGAGATCTGAATGAATGTTGTGTTGATGTATTTTGGGAGTTTGAAAATACTTTGAATGATTTCTTACTAAATCTAGACCCCATGTGGGTGTAGAAATGGCCACAAAAAAGCCTGTAGTGGAGTTCTTAAAGGCCTGAAAACAGGAGAAGAGGCAGGGCAATGGAGAGCCAACCCTGACTACAGAGTGGTGCTCAAGAGGTGACAGACCCTGTTACACTCCTGAATGCATTCAGCACCTTGCAGCGCCATGCCACCAATACTGCTACTGCCATGTGGTCACATTCAATTCTTTTCTCTTGCTTCTCCTTTTTTCTGGTGGGATGGCAGGGGAGGGTACAGCATAACTTCTTAACTTTTGCACAGACTTTCAAAGGGATGTATTTTCTATTACGCTGGTCCCTTAAATTATGACAGAGATCTAAATACAGCCAGGTGGTAAAAGCATTTCAGATGGGATGGATTTTTATGAGGTGCCTTTTGCTGTGCACTTGTAGTATCTGAGAACAGTGCACATTCGTCTACACGAGAAGCAAAACTTATGATGGATAACTACATAGCAGCTGGGAGAAATGGTATACAAAGGTTTGAGCATTGGTCTGCTAAACCCAGAGTTGTGAGTTCCCTCCTTGAGGGGGCCATTTTGGGATCTGTGGCAAATAGGAAAAAAAAAAAAGGGATGGTGCTTGGTCCTGTCAGGAGGGCAAGAGGCTGGACTTGATGACCTCCCAAGGTCCCTTCCAGTTTTATGAGATGCGTATCTCCATATATTTTTATTTTACAGACCCCGATTTAGCGGACTTCAGGAACGAAGGACGTCTGCCGGCCTCCTTCCCCTTGTTCCTGAAGTATGCTTCATTGGGGTCCTTAAAGTCCTAAAGCCACCTTCCCCTGCCCAAAAAATAGGGGACTTATTGGTTACGCCGTGGCTGAACCCTCCATGGCGGCCTGGACCAGAGCAGGGCATTTACGCAGGCAGACGGCACTCACACATGTGCCCCAGCCCTGGTGGGAGGAGCACGTGGCATCTCCAGTGGTGGCGGTGGCTCTTTCAGCTGTGTGGTGGGGGCGGGGGTCCCAGCTGCTTTGGGGAAGCTCCAGCCGGGCAGTGGCAGGTTTTCCCCAGTCCTGTAGCAGTGGGGTTGGCAGCTTCAGACACAGCAGTGGGCTCTGGTGGCTCCTCTGGCAATGGCGGCTCCTTTGGTGAGTTGTGGGCACTTGGGAAGGGGGCTGGGGGAGTCTGGAAGGGGTGGGTGTGACTTTTGGCTTTAATGGACACTACTCCCCACCATTAGTCCATTAAATCAAGGGTTTACTATATGATTATTGAATCTGAATGAATCTGAGAGTTCCAAACATTGGGCCCTCTCCTAAGAAGTGATGAATACGAGTTGAATGCTCACCCCTCCTCTTAAATTAATTCAGATTTTGTGATTAGACCTGACTTCTACCTTCTCACTGTTACATATTTATCCCACCATTTTTACTACTTGTGTAAAATATCGAGATCCTATTCAGTACCTGTATCTGTACCGAGGGGTTAAATGTCAGCACAAACACAGGTGTTTCTGAGATTCCAAGAAATCTGCAAACAAAGGGTTCTGAGTACCATACAAAGCAAACAATGCACAGGGTAGCACAAGTGTTCAGAGTAGGAAACGGCCTGAGAATTCTATTAACCCCTGTTTTTATTTCATTGCTGTGCAGAAGAAGGAGTCATTCTTTTAAAAAGTGAGGCAGCAATTTAAACCCCTAATGATAAATTGAAAGAAAATGCTATGTTTGTATCTGAGAACTCTCCTTGTAGACCAGATAAGAGACCAACCACTGGGCTAACTGTTAATGCCCATTATATGAATTCTTTCTCTCATTCTCTCTCTCTCTCTCTCTCTCTCTCACACACACACAATTTAGCTGGAGTCTTTGGTTTTGGGGAAATAAAATGAAAATGTGCAAGCTTCATTTAAATCATTGCTCTGGGATGGGGCTGGAAGTGAGGGGCTCAGCATGCAGGCTGTCCTGGGGAAGAGAGGACTATCCCAGCCTGCCCTCACCACAGCAGCTTGGGGCCAGGGGAGAAGCACCTCTCCATGGCTGCTGGAGCTCCAGTGGTCACAGACGGGGAAGAGGTGCATGTAACTTGGTTGCAGCAGGTCGAGGTTCACCTGCCCCCTGCGCACCTCAGCCAGAGTGAGGAATGCAGCCAACTGTGCACTTTCCCTTGCTCCTTGATAAAGGGGAACAGCCAATGATGTTTCCGTACAAATCAGAGGCGGCAGCATCATTCCCATCTTCCCCCCATCCTCCGCTCTCCCTAAAGACCATGTTGGAAGACAGGATACTGGGCTAGATGGACCTTTGGTTTGACCCCCGTATGGCTGTTCTTATGTTCTTAACTTCTGCTCCCAGGCTTGGTGAGAGACCTGGTGGGCTGGAGACAATCCTTAATGCTGAAGAGGAAAGACCGATGGAGCCCCGTTGATTGGGTGTGTTGGGTGTCTCTAAAAGGCTGGGTCTGCCCCAGGGGAGCCAGAGACTGTATGGATGGTGGGAGTACACAGATGCTGACAGCCTTGGGAAAGTCTACACTATTAAGAATGATAGGACCCAGAGTGCGGGAACCCAGGCAGCTGCTAAATCTGGATGAAGAAGTGAAGGGACACAATCTGGGGACAAGAGGAGTAATGAAGCTGCAAAAGACTAGATTCCAAAAACAAGTTTAGATGTTGGGAAAACAGGCATATGAGAAGCTGTTGTCCTAAGAAGACTTTGGACCAAAGGGCCATTATTATAGAAGAGTACAAGTGTGCAGGCCTGAGCAAATCTGAGTCACCCCAGACATAGATGTTAGGAAGCAAGTTTCAGGGGCAGAGATTGGCCATGAGTTTCAGACTTCACTGTCCCTCCCATCTGATACTTGCTAGGGATGCCTTGAATCAGTCTTCAGCATCAGAACATGACAGCATGGGGAGCTTAAGTAACCTTCTTCAGAGGCCTGAAAATGACCCAGTTAGTTGCCCTGATGGGCAGCAAGGATCCTGGATTGGGGGAACCTACACAAAGACTGATATGAAGACACTTGTGACAAGGGCTTTGATGATATTGAACAGTTAGCCTGCACATGGACCTGAAAGTTTCCTTTCTTACTGAAACTAGCTGATCAATATGAGCAAATGCAGCAACTGGAAGACAAGCAGGATGAGATGGTTGCAGAGAAAGAGAAGCCATGTGGTTGTGGCTAAGCTAGGGGGCTGAATGAGCACACTGAAAATTGAGCATGCTATCTCTGGGAGAGAAGATCCAGGTCAGCTGCTGGGGAGCCCCACAACAAAGAAGCCCCAGTACCTGTGTGAGGACCCAAAAGCTGAACTGAAACAAATGCAGGAGAGACTTACAGCTGACAAAAGTGGAAAGTTCCAGGCACTTCACAACAAAGATGGTTTGATGGTGGGACTACCGGGTCTCAAGGTGAAGAGGTGCTAACGAACAGGTAATGCTGTGCTCTGCTGGAGGAGGGGAAGAAGAGTAATGAGATTGCAAACAGCCATCTGAGGAAAATAAAGCTGCAGGTCCGGTAAAGACAGATTCAAAGGCCAACATGAAGGAGTTGGAAAGAACAGTGATATTGTTGATGCCTTCAAAGCACTCAGCTTCCCTGTGGCCTTGGAAATAAGGATGGCCCAATGGGAAAAGCCAATGGATTTGTGGTAGAAGACAATCCAGGCTGCTTGCCACCAGGAAGCTAATGTGAAAAAGGTGTTATGTGACCAAGGGAAAATCTCCCTAGGAGTTGGAACTGGAAGAGCTTGAACAAGCCATACAGCTTCAGAATGAGTTCCAGGCCTGGACTAGGGCAGTTAAAAGATTAGAAGAGTACATGCGGAGACTTGCAAGTCTCAGGCTCTGATGAGAAGCAAGTAACCCCAAAACCAGGAGACTCAAGCAGGAAAAGACTTTTCCCCTGGAACAAATGCAGCATTGGAAGGCAATGACATTTCTGGAGAGGAGAGAGGTACACCACAAGTGCATTCATACATGTAATGTGGTGGAGAGCATGGCAATAACTTATCAAAAAATGTTTCTATGGGGGACTGGAATGATTAACTGGATATTCAAGAACACTATTTAAGTGGGGGAGTCAAGAGACACAAATATGGAGACTGTGGAAAGACTGGCTGGGAGAGTGTCTTGGCTCCAGACATAAAGCAAGTGCAGGAGTTTGCCCACCTGAAGACCCCCGTTGGAGAAAGACCTGGAAGTGCCTTGTGTGAGAATCCTCCGGCACTACCAGACCACTGAGGCCCAGAATGAGAAGGTGGAACTAATGGAAGTGGGAAAGCCAGCCCTGAAGATATTCCCCAGACATCAAACACGGGGCTGTCCTTATGATTTTTGATGCCCCATACAGCTGAGCACCTGCACCTCCAGTCCCGGCAGGAGCTGGCAAGGGGGAGGTCGCTCCATTGATCAGGTTTGTGCTCTGGGCTGTGAGGCAGGAGCTGTGCAGGAGTAGGCAGGAGGAGGGCAGGAATGTTGTTGTAGGAGAGCAGGCAGACCGAGGGGCACCAGCTGGCTGAGGCTGTGGCTTGGCAGGTGGAGACAGGGTGGAAGATTTGGGTGGGTCGACCAGAATCTGGGGGGATGGATCCAATGGGGCCGGGAGATTGAGCAGGGGGTGGGGGACTGGAGGAATGGAGCTGGCAGAGCTGGGAGATGGAGCAGGGGGCTAGGGAATTGGAGCTGACATGGCTGGAGGAAGAGTGGGCGCCAGGGGACTGGATCCAACATAGTTAGGAGCTGGAGCAGTGGGTGAGGGAGCTGGGGGATTGGGTTTCGTGCAGTTGGGAGGTGAAGCCGAGGGGGTGGGGGCTGGAAGGCTGAGTTCAATGGGGCTAGGAGGCTGATCAGGGGTGGAAGCTGGAGGACCGGGGCTGCCAGAGCCAGTGTGGCCTGTGGCTGGTGGTGGCCTCAGGCGCATGCAGCACAGGACACTACTAAATTTGGAGCACCATTGGTGCTTTCAAGTGAAAGGTGGGCTGTGTCGGGAAGAGTTTCAAGCAACTGAAAGGAAAACCCACCATTTTATTGATGTAGAAACGCCTGTCTTGGAGAAAAATGAAGTGCATGAGAGAAACAAAGGCTTGCTTCCCACTGGAGACAGTTGCAAGAAGCCCTAAGCAGAGTGGGTCTTAAAAAACTCCATCTCAAAAGAAAAGCCGTACCAATCTACAAAGGAAAGAGAATAAAGGTAATATTCCAGTTGTTAGCACCGCACACAAAGTAGCCAGGATGCAGGAGGGTTGGAAATAAGCTCTCCCAAATCCTTTACTACAGACCCGGGGGAAAAAGGTGCAGTCAGTCATAATTACGAAGCCAAAGAGGGAGTAGCGTTGGAAGAGAAACTACTTTTATTCTGAAGGCAGTTTATATAAGCAGGAGACCGAGCTGGAGAGAGAGGGCATTGGAAGCTTCACAGGCTGCAGTTGGTGGTAGTTGCCTCTTAGGCTTTAGAAAATGACTTGAACTAGAGACTTTGTGAATGTCAAATAGTAACAGAGATAGCCGTGCTCGTCTATATACTGTCAAGACAAAAAAGCAGTCCAGTATCACTTCAAAGACTAACAAAATAATTTATTAGCTGGTGAGCTTTTGTGGGACAGACCCACTACTTCAGACCATAGCCAGACCAGAACAGACTCAATATTTAAGGCACAGAGAACCAAAAAAGTAATCAAGGTGGACAAATCAGAAAAAAATTATCAAGGTGAGCAAATCAGAGAGTAGAGGGTAGAAGGTGTCGGGGGGCGGGGGAGTCAAGAATTAGATTAAGCCAAATATGCAAAAGAGCCCCTATAATAGCCATAGCCATACCAGAACAGAATGTCATTATAGGGGCTCTTCTGCATACTTGGCTTAATCTAATTCTTGACACCCCGCCCCACCTTCTGCCCCTCTACTCTCTGATTTGCTCACCTTGTTAATTTTTTTCTAATTTGTCAACCTTGATTACCATTTTTGGTTCTCTGTGCCTTAAATGTTGAGTCTGTTCTGGTACTGCTGCGGTCTGAAGAAGTGGGTCTGTCCCACGGAAGCTCACCTAATAAATTATTTTGTTAGTCTTTAAAGTGCTACCTGACTGCTTTTTTGTATTGTGAATATCAAGTGTGCAGACTGACCCAGGGCCTCGAGGTGAGGCCCTTATGAATATTATATTTCAATGCTTTTTTTTTTCCTAGAAAGAAAAGTGCTGAAACTCAATCCCTGCTGGCAGCCTCAGCTACGGGATTCCCAACTGGGTGGCAGGGGGTCCCCACAGCCCTGCACCTGGGAACTGGCTGTGGTGCAGAGCTCTGCAACCAGCTTCAGCCACAGGATCCCTGCCCAGGGGGGAAAAATGGTGCTGGAACTCTGTTCTGGAGCATTCTGCCAGGAAAAAGTCCTGGTGTATTGTATTTTCTCCTGGCCTAAACCCTGTTAAAAGGGGACATTTCATTTGTTAAGGTATGTTGGATTCTCCTTCCCCCAGGCTATTAAAGTAAATCTAGGCTGCCCCAGTGTGTGAGTGTGGCCAGGAGGGAGATGGGGGGAAACTAAGGTGGGACATGGCCACCACACTAAACCAGACCAAAAGGGTGTGTGCAAAGACTGCCTGCATCTTTTAACAGGAAGATAAACTTCCTCCTCTGGAAGGGCAGATGGAAGATCAGAAGGGAGGGTGACTGTTGGACAGGCTGAAGAACCATTGAGGCCAGGCTGTTCCAGAAATGGACTGGCAGAAAGTTGCCCAGGTAATTGGACTTCCGGAAAAAGTCTTATCAACATATATCTGCACAACAGCCTGCAGGAAAGGTGATGCTGGAAGCAGTAAGGGAATGGAAGGAACTGATTCCACTGCTTTAATCAGGGTACCTGGATAGGAATCCAGAAGAGTGGGTAGGCCTTGATTCCCCTATCAGTTTCTATGAGAGGGGTGAGTACAGACTGAAGAACAAAGGCTTGAGGGTGATCCTTTGCTAGTGTTACTGGTTTCCTGACCCATCAGGCCCTCTTCTGCCTTAAGAGAAGAGAGACAACTGAAAATCCAGCCAGAGGGCTGGAGCAAGAAACCACCAGACATGGAACTAAGTGATTTCCTCTAACAAAAGGGAAACGGAGGCAGGCTTGCAAGGGGGCACCAGTGGCTGACCGCAGCCCAGAACAAACGCCTTGAGCAACTGGGGGCTGACTAACCCTTTCTTTTGGTCTGGTTTGGAAGTAAAATATTGCCCCATGTGTGCTTCCACTAAGGACAGGTAAGACCCTGTCTGCTGCCAATGGTAATGACCTCATAATCAATGAACACTAATAGACACTTGCAGTAATTTCCGCCTTACTTTCACCTCCGCCATCCCCAGCTGATTAGTCAGTTTTCATTTCTTTGTTTGTTTGTTTATTTGTTTTTTGTTTTCCATCTCTCTGTTATATATTTGTCATGCCAGTCCATTTTCAGCACTGTTTCCAGATCTGAAGAAGTGGGTCTGTCCCACGAGAGCTCATCACCTAATAAATGATTTTGTTAACGTTTGAAGTGCTACAGGGCTGCTTTTTTGTTTTGTGAACAAACATTATATACCTATCAGCGGCCCAGTCAGGGTAAGAACTGACTTCTATTAAAACTCTCCTTGAAATCACTGGTATGGCTGCATTTATTGTCTTTTGGTCAGGGCATGTATTAATTCATACACAGTAAAACACAGCGACCAGTTGTGAATGATCCCATAACCCAGCCTGAAGTGTCTGTGAAAGGAAAAAATCTGTAGAGTGTGTCAACATACTGACCTCATTCATGGTTTGCCAACACGAATTCACACAGTGCATATGTGTCCTGAAGAGGAAAGAAACCACAGAATATTAGACATTTGAACTGGATTTTTTGAAGCTCTACTTACCCTACAGCCAACTTTCACGACATGGTAATACAAGCTGCCTTCAGGGCACTCACATCTCCTTTAAACAAAGGCAAAATGGAAGAGCCAGATATTTGGTGGCTGTGGTGCGGCGAGTGCTGCTACACCTGCCAATAAGCAAAGTGCTCCTGGGGGAAGCCAATCAGAGAGCAGCTTGCTGAAGAAGCCTTTGCATAAAAGGAGCTGCTCTAGCAGGTCTGGGTGAGTTGGGTCCTGGCCAGGACAGAGGCAGGACCAGCTTTGAGAGCGAGCGAGCGAGCGAGCGAGCGAGCACTAGCATCTCAGATAGGGCATTGCTGGGCAGGATAGGAAGAGCTTGGGGATGCATCCAGCCTGACTCCGAGGTAGAGGCCCAGAAGGTGCACAGGGTCATGGGGGAAGTGGCTCAGGGAGTAAGGCAACGAAGGGGAATGACTAGGCTGCTGGGGCCTGACTGTGAGAGACTAGGCTGCTGTGGCCCGAGTGACTAGGCTGCTGAGCCCAATCTGAGAGGACTAGGCTGCTGGGCCAGACTGACAGGGTGACTAAGCCATGTAGGCCTACTAACAAGGGAGAGGCATTATGGGGCAGGAGGCCCCATTGCAGAGGCTTATAAAATACCTGATTGTATATACATAAAGCTTATTATACTGACCATAAAGTGCACCAAGGCCAAAGTCCTCTAAGTAACAGGGAAGAGCAATAACTGTTTTCCCAACACCCCTGCCCAGGGCTGGCAACAGATTGCACTGGGTCCTGGGCAAGAGGCCTTGGTACTATGTCCCCGGGAAGAGGTAGAGCCTCAGGTAAAAGGGACAGGGCATCTCCGGACCATAATGTGCAGGGCTCCATCCTCTGCTGTTGCTCCGTTAGGAGCCAGGTGCCCCAGCCCCATTTAAATCACCTGGCCCCAGGGCAATTGCCCCTTTTGCCCCTCTGTCAACAGCCTTGCCACTGCCACCTGCTTTGCCTTGTTCTCGGCATAGACAGCTGTCATATCCTTACCTAACATATCTACTTACTCCACTTCAAAACACACACATTTCTTGTTCTCAAAAGCCTGAGACTAGATAGGAGCCTTGTGGTACAGAAGAACCACGCTGGATGCAAATCTGGGGCTCGTCTGTTTCATGATGGTTGGGCACTTCTCTCGGAAAACTCTGGCTTATGGGGCAGTCAAGATGACTAGCGTTGTCTATGGATACCTCCAGAGGAACAGCAATCTCTGTATCGCTAGCATGCTTTCATATGATTTGTCCCACGGGATACGTCTTATCATAGTATCACAGAATCAAAGTATCACAGGGCTGGAAGGGACTTCAGGGGGTCATCTAGTCCAGCCCCCTTGCTTCAAGCAGGATCAACCCCACCTAAGTCATCCCAGCCAGGACCTTATCAAGCCGGGACTTAAAAACCTCTAGGATGGAGAATCCACCACCTGCCTAGGTAACACATTCCAGTGCTTCACCACCCTCCTGGTGAAGTAGTTTTTCCTAATATCCAACCTACTCCTCTCCTTCTGGAACTTCAGACCATTGCTCCTTGTTCTGCCATCTGACACCACTGAGAACAGTTTCTCAACATCCTCTTTAGAGCTCACCTTCAGGAAGTTGAAGGCTGCTATTAAATCACCCCTCAGTCTTCTCTTCTGTAAACTAAACAAGCCCAAATCCACCAGCCTGTCCATATAGGTCATGTGCTCCAGCCCCTTAATCATTTTGTTGCCCTCTGCTGAACCTGCTCCAGCACATCCACATCCTTTTTATACTAGGGAGCCCCAAACTGGACACGGTATTCCAGATGTGGCCTCACCAGTGCCGAATAGAGGGGAACAACCACTTCTCTAAGTCTGCTCGAAATGCTCCTCCTAATGCACCCTAATATGCCATTAGCCTTCTTGGCTACAAGGACACACTGTTTTCTCATAACCAGCCTTTTAGCCACCATAACCTTTCTCCTGTACTGCTGCTTAGCCAGCCTAAAACAGTACTTGGGATTCTTCTGTCTGTCTATCCTTCTCCTTGTTGAACTGCATCAGATTTCTTTTGGCCCAATCCTCCAATTTATCCAGGTTACTCATGATCCTATCTCTACCCTCCAACTTATCTACCTCTCCCCTTAGCTTTGTGTTACCTGCAGACTTGCTGAGGGTGCAATCCAGTCCCTCATCTAGGTCATTAATAAATATGTTGAACAACACCAGCCTCAGAACCGAGACTTGCTGCACTCTGCTTGAAACCAACTGCCATCCAGATATTGAGGCATTGACCACTACCCATTGGGCCCGACCATCAAGCCAGCTTTCTATCCATCTTATAGTCCCTGGATCCAATCCATACTTCCTTAATTTATGGGCAAGAATGTTCTGGGAGGCTGTATCAAAAACTTCGCTGAAGTCAAAGTATATCACATCCACAGACTTCCCCATGTCTACAGAGCCGTTAGCTCATCATAGAAGTTAATCAGATTGGTCAGGCAGGACTTGCCCTTGGTGAATCCATGTTGGCTACTTTTGATCACTTTCCTTTCTTCCAAGTGCTCCAAAATGGATTCTTTCAGGATCCCCTCCATTATTTTCCCAGGGATTGAGGTAAGGCTGATCGGTCTATAGTTCCCTGGATTGTCCTTCTTTCCTTTTTTTAAAGAAGGGCACTACATTTGCCTTTTTCCATTCATCCAGGATCTCTCCTGATCTCCAAGAGTCTTCAGAGATAATGGCCAAAGGCTTGGCAATGATGTCTGCCAATTCCCTCAGTACCTTTGGGTGCATTAAATCCAGACCCATGGATTTGTGCACATCTAGTTTTTCTAGATAGCTCATTTGTTCCTTCCCCACAGATGGCTGCACTCCACCTTCCCATACAGCATTGTCTGTGAAAAAGCATTGGGTACTTCAGCTTTTTCTTGCCGGATAGAGCCATCCTCATTAAAGGGTTAAAGCCTAGGGGGAGGGTTAGCTCAGTGGTTTGAGCATTAGTTCCCCTCCTAAATCCAGAGCTGTGAGTTCAATCCTTGAGGAGGCCATTTAGGGATGGGGGCAGATAGATGCCAGGGATGGTGCTTGGTCCTGCTAAGTGGGTGGGGGACTGGACTAGATGACCTTCTGAGGTCCTTTCCAGTTCTAGAAGATGTGTATTTGCCAATAGTCCCCATACCATGGGACCTGAGGTATTGCTGTTAGAATGACACAGCTTCATAGAAACATCTTTTTTTGCTTACATTGCCTTAATATTGATTGCTGTAGCAAGTTGTCTAAAATGTGTCACTTTGAGGTTTTCTCTTGCTTATGGCCTATTAGATAAAACAAGGTTTTGGGAGTCAGATATGTATTACTGGGTCTGCCACTGATTCACTGTATGATCTCAGGAAAGCGCTTAGCTTCTGTGCCTCACTTTACCCATTGGCAAAATGAGGTTACTATTTGCCCATTACAAGATACTGCTGCTATAGTTCACCTGTTTCTTTCAGTCCTGCAAACCGTGAGTTTTCAGCATGTGGTCAGACAAGCGTATGGGAGTCCAGCTAGGCCCTGCTTAGATAGTAAGGGAAGCCCAATATGGTAAAGATTGAGAACCATTGCTGTAAGAATCTCTTCTCCCTTTTCTGGTATAATTCAGTGTAGAATGAGAGGACACTGCATTTGGGAAACAGGCTAGATGCAGAGCTTGTGCATAAACTTCTACAACCAGGCAACACATCCCCATTGACTTAGGTGTACTCATGGAATTTTGCCATTCACCAACGATGGGGCCAGTCTGAGACCTAACAGAAATGGTGGTGACACTCTGGCCTTTGTACATGCTTATGTCAGAGTGGATTCTGTATCTTGAGGTCTGTCAGAGCACATTCATGGAGACTCCTTTTGCTGTTCTTTTAAGTCTGTCCTTGAAAGCCTCCATCTAACAAAGGAAGATTTTGCTGGGTGTTTTAATTATAATCTCCTTTATTTAAATTGTGACAGCTGGTCAGCCCTAGATGTAATGATGCTCTCAATTAGCAGCAGGAAAATGCCTCTCTTTCAAGCAGACCCTGTCACCTAATGTACACAAGGGAGTCCAAGTTCCCTGTCAAGAGCACTCCATGCAAAAAGGCTCAGAATTTCAGTGCCATCAGAGCTCCGACTGCCTCTGCCAGAGCTGGTGACCTGTGGTATCACACAGCATGTGAAGACACTGTTCCACTTTTTTATTCTCTCTGTCAAGCTGCAGTCACCTGCATGCAGGCACATGGGGGAGGGAACTGCCACCACAATAGTGACCCATCTCTGCTCCAGACAAAGCACTCTTTTGTGTAATGCTGGCTGATGACTATACCAAACCTGTAAGTGGAGGTGTGCACACGTCAGTGAGCTTTCTGCTGGCATGCTAAGGAGTCACAAAGACATTTGCATGACTTGTTTACAAAGGAATTATCAGGGTATAGCTTATCAGAGGCTCAAATGAAACACTACGTGTAATTTTACAAGGCAGTATAGGGAGGATTCAACAATGTAATTTGCTCTCTGAAACAATTATTATAGGTTATTCTCCAATTGTAAGAAGTCTTAGGGTAAGAGCAAGGTCACTTGACATGTATATGGATGGTTAGATGCATGTTCAGGTTCTTATAATGAGTCATGGTGTGCTGAGGAAAACAATATATCTATGTGCTGGCTACTCTATTGTTTAAAAACTTTACTCATTGGGCAGGTCTTCAGTGTCGAATTAACTTGGACCTTTAATCAGGTGCTAAGGATATAATGAGTGGCCATACTGGTTCAAACAAAAGGCCCAGCTAGCTTAGTATCCTGAGTGGCCAATGCCAGGTGTCCCAGAGGGAATGGAAAAATGGGTAATCATTGGGCAATCCATCCCATCACCCATTCCCAGCTTCTGACAAAGGGGGCTAGGGACACCATCCCCATTAATAACCATTGAGGGACCTATTCCCCATAAATTTGTTTAGTTCTTTTTTGGACCCTGTTATAGTCTTGGCCTTCACAACCTCCTTTAGGAAGGACTTCCATAGCTTGAGTGTGTGTTGTGTGAAGAAATACTTCTTGTTTGTTTTAAACAAGCTGCCTATTCATTTCATTTGGTGACTCCTAGATCTTATTCTGAGAACACCTTTTCAAAAGGCACAAATGAGACACATGCAGGAAACATGCCCCTTGACCAGGCTGGAAGCCAGAGTGGGGCCGAAGTCAGAGCTGCCCATGGAGCTCAGGCTTCTGTAGAGAGCCTAAGATTGTCTACCTGCACTCAACAGAGGACACAGGTGTCTGAGAGCAGTCCCTGACAGTGTCCCAGTCCTCTGGGGTGCACCACCCAGGCCAGCTGTCTGTCTCCAGCTTTTGTCCTTGCCAGGAAGTTGGGCTCTTAGGGAGGAGGAGAGGAAGAATAGGTAGGGGGAGGCTCATCACATGAGGGAGGCGCTAAGGCCCACCTCTGCCTCCTCACCCAGGAGAGGCCAGTGCCACCACTTAGCCTCAGGTAGGCAAGGTACATCACAACACCACAGTGAATCTGAGACAAATGCAGCCTGGACGTCCTACAGCACTAGACTGGGACTTGAACTCTGCATTTCAAGCCTGTCCCACCCAATTCAGGATAAGCAGCCCCCCCACCCCACAGTCACATGCTCATGCACCCCACATCAACTTACTCACCTCCTGTAGCTTTCAACACAGGTAAGTGGGCATGACTGGGGGAGAGAGGCACCACTTTGGTTCTGGTCTCATTTGGACAGCTAAATAGTCTGCTTTGTAGTGAGGACACAAGATAAATCACTCTAATGCTGAAAGTCTTCCGCTGTCTTGCGCACAGTGCCCCCTTTGTGCCAACAAGGACAGACAATCTAGCACAGTTTACTGCAACACAAATTACCAGGGAATATCTCCTCAGGGGGCCTAGTGACACACTTAATCTCTCATCTTAACTCTGCAGTGGAAATCTTCCAAGTGCCAAAGAACCTGCAGCAGGTAAGCCCTGGACTGAGCCATTGGGAGGTGGGTAGGTTGGTGGCATAGGCTCCAGTTACTGAAAATCCTTACATCAAGGAGCATAGGAGTGATGGCTGCTCTTCCAAAGTATGTGCTCAATTTTGATAGTAAATGCTTTGGAACAAAGCAAACCTTGTTTTCAGACTTGCTTGTAAAGTTCTTAACACACAGTTGCCATTACATGATGAATAAATAATTCAGGCTGTGGAAGGGCTGTGTTACAAGCCTGTGACTTCTCTGTAAGTTGAAGGGTAAATGCCATTTCTGTATCCTCTTAATCACACACAGCCTGAGCAGCTCAGTGCTATGTGCTGGGGAGCAGGACTCCTGCCTGAGAATTAAGTGCTGTGATGAAGTTCCTTTTTTTGTGTTGGGACAAGCTGCAGCTGGATGGACTTCCCTATAGTTGGTTACTGCTGTATGAATGAGTGTATTGATAAAGGCTTTGTGTTTGTGTGTAACTTCAAAGAAAGCTCATGTTATATGAATCCTGATCAGATTTCTGGTGCTGTGTTAGACTACAGTAAGACCCAAATGCCTGATTGTCTGAAGAAAATCTTTCGAGTTTAGTTTACCCTCCCCCAACTCCAATCCAAAAGCCATGTTAGCCAGACGTCTTCTTGGAATGACTGCTTGCTTTTTATTTTCTGTTCTGCTCTGAAATGGTAGTTCACATAAATGAACAAAATTTGAGTCCTTCCCTTCAAATTGAACTCCTGCAAGTCCTTTGTTCTTCTCTGTAAGTTCCTTTTTATTGTGTTCCCTTTCCATAATCTTTGGGTGGTGTTGTTTACATCTTGGTAAGCCTGGGGCTATCCCCCTCTCAAGTGGCAGGAAAAACCAGCAAATCTTGTTTGGCAGTTTTATTTAGGAAACAACTATACACCGCACCACAGTTACTCTAACTCAGGGACCCATCCATGCAACAAACCTCGTTGCCAGCTCTGCCCACAAATCTACACCAGCAACACCATTACAGGACCTAACCAGATCAGCCACACCATCGTGGGTTCATTCAGCTGCACGTCTACAAATATAATTTATGCCATCATGTGCCAGCAATGCCCCTCTGCTATATACATCAGACAAACTGGACAGTCTCTATGTAAAAGAATAAATGCACACAAATCAGATATCAGAAATGGCAATATACAAAAACCCGTAGGAGAGCTCTTCAATCTCCGAGGCCACACAGTGGCAGACTTAAAAGTAGCTATCCTACAGCAAAGAAATTTCAGGACCAGACTCCAAAGAGAAATTTCTGAGCTACAATTCATCTGCAAATTCGATGCCCTCAGCTCAGGCTTAAATAAAGACTGCGAATGGCTGGCTAAATACAGAAGCAGCTTCCCCTCCCTTGGTGTTCACACCTCCAGACCAACTGCTGGTAGTAAGCCTCACCCTTGCTGACTGAGCTAACCTTGTTATCCCCACCTGTGCTCTGGCTTATTTATACCTGGCCCTGCAGATTTCCAAGACCAGCATCTGACGAAGTGAGTCTGTGCTCACGAACTTTTCTGTTAGTCTATAAGGTGCCACAGGATCCTTCATTGCTGTTACAGATCCAGACTAACACAGCTACCCCTCCGATACTTAGTAAACAAATGATCCAATCTGGCCAGACAATAATCCTTTAAGACAATAATTACAAGTCCCATGAGCACCACCAACACCCCTTTCCCTTAGCCTTATCACCAGCACACACAACAATCCCCACAAAAACAAACCAAAAGTCTTTAAAAGCCCTTGTTGGGTCTCTCCTCAAGTTCAAGAAAAGTTAATCTTTTTAGAAGCAACTAAATGGTGTTGATGAGGGGGAGAGAAAGTCACACTGCATTCCTTTTGTTTCCTAGCACAATGCATTCAGCAAAGGATGTGTTCATTTAGAAGATATATGTCTAAAGCTCCTAGACTGTTTTGAGAATCTTTACCTACTTAACGTGTATGTTCCTACAGGCACACATATGGAGTTGGGGGGGGGGTGGAAATCCCCATCCCTACTTTCCTGCTGTGCTATACAGCTAAAATTAATTAATGTTTGTGAAGTACATACTATGAAGGCTCATGTAAGAACTTCAGTTGTGTTGCAAGATTCTCGTGAATTAAAATTTCTCTCAATAATAGTAATTACTAGATATTCCCCACACCCTGAATATTCAGAGGACCTAGTTCATCTTTGATGTACAAGTTGAACCTCTCTAATGTGGAAATCTCTCACCCATCAAACTCTGTAATCTAGCATGATTTTAGTTAGCCAGACAATCACTTTTCATGGGTGTGACCGAGTTTCCCATGGTCCCACTACGTTTGTTTACAGCCACCAGTCCTGGCTCGCAGTGTTCTGTGCTGTTATTAAGTTGTAGTTTACCCCTAAATGTCTTTAAAGAGCCCAGTAAGCAGTGGAAGTGTTGGTGATGTGCTAGCAAATATTGACCTACCATTGTCCGGCAAATTCTGTTGTCCGGCACCCGTCAGGTCCCGAGGATGAGGGACAAGACAGTTTCAACCTGTACTTAGTTCAATTATACCTTCAAGTGGAAAAAAAAATCCAGATTAAGTGTTCAAAACTTGTAACTATTTTACATGTAAAGCACTGGGATAAAATTCATCAGTTGTAATGTGATGTAAAGTTGCTCACATCTACAGTTCAGAAGACTGGATAGGCAAACTAAAAGTACTTTTTTTGCCATAAAGTGATTTGTAATAAACCTGATCTCTTCACTTAGCACTGTACTTGAATCCTGCTGTTTTTTCATTACAAACACTGGCTGACTCTGTTCTACTTGGACAGTATATTTTGTATCTTTACAAAAGAGCAGACTCAGCAATCCAGCTTGTTTTTGCCAGCCATGAATTTTGAACTAGTGGCGTAACCTTGCTCAACAGACACACTCATTATTTTTCACACTTAGGAAATTTACCAACAAGTCTGTGCATTGTTTGGGTGACAAACCCAGAAGTTATTGTCATTATGTACTTGATGTGTTGCACAATGTGTGGACTTCAGTTTTTCTGGAACTGAATTGTACATTTTGCAATATTTTGTGGACCTTTAAAACCCATAAATGCATCATGAGAAAATTGTATCTGTTTGCTTCCTGGTTAGAATCCTGACCTTTGGATGCTGATATCAAGCAGTCTAATAGGAATTGCTCTGCACTGAACCACATCATACCAAAGCCTGGCTAATGGTACATAACTCCTGCGATTTACAGGCTAAAACAAGTTTCAGCTCTCACCTCTCCAGGCTTTCTGCTGGAAGGAAATATGATCTCCATATCTCTCTGAGTCTGAGTGAGCACATTAATCAACAAGCTTTCCCTGAAGTGATGTATCCTTGGGACAAAAAAACAAGAGTGTTGAAATCAGTTAGGTCAGTTAAAGATTTCTAAATTTGTCTCATGCCCAGGAAATCTACACTGATCCAAACATGTACACACTTCCACATATGTGAACAAGAGCCCCTACTCCTTCATTTGCGTACATACAAATATACAGTTCTGCATCTTCTGGAATGGAAAGCTTTATCAATTTATATAAAGCAGATATATGCAGACGTTGGGTATAAAATTAAATACCAAGGAAGAATGTTCATGCAATATTGTATGGTTTTTAAAATAATTCACATCGGGAAATGAATGTACAACCTGAATTACACTCTCCTATATAGGCATATTGCCTAGTTAAAACTTCACACTTCTTGATTTTTGAATACTGGACTGCTTTTTTTTTTCTTGATTTTTGATTTTTCATCATATGACCTAGGTGGTGTGCACAGTTTTTTTGGGATTTAATTTTAAAGTATTCAGGGAAGCATTTTGTAAATCAAAGGTTGCTGAATATGTTCATTGCATTACTTGAGAAATAGCAGCTTATGTACAGTAGTCCTTCGATTTACGCGAGGGTTTTGGTCCCACGTGCCCTCGTGTAACTTAAATTTTGTGTAAGTCAGGGGTGGCTTTTTTCCTCCGCAGAACACACTTTCTGCAGCCAGGGAAGCAGCAGAAGCAACTGGAGCTCCTTTTGCAAGGTACGTCCAGTGGCTGGAGGGGGGCAGTTGAGGAGGATTAAGCCTGGTGGTAGGTTGGGGCCATGGGAGTGCGGCAGGGGGGTTAAGCCTGGAGTGAGTTAGGGCTTTTGGGGGTAGGTAGGGGGTGGTTAGTGGAGCTGTGCTTGGGTGGTGAGCCAGTGGGGAGGTTTGAACCAGGGCTTGGGAGGTTGAGCGGGGGTGAGCCAGGGGAGCTGGGGTGAGCCAGAGTTGCATGTGGGTGGTGCGTGGAGCTTGAGGGGAGTTGAACAGGGCTGGGGGGGAGCGAGATTTTGAGTTGCATTTAACTCATGTTAATGAGAGTTAAGTGCAATTGGAAATCACACATTTGGAGGGTTAATTATATTTCAAACTTTATTACATTCAAGGTGGGAGACACAAATTCCCTAATTACATAATATAAGAAATATAATTGAAAAGGTTCTATAGACTTTGAGACATGTCATTCATCCCACCATTTTTCATTGTTTTCCACCATTTCACAGTCATAATAGTCACTAATTTCTGCAGCAGTAGGACAAGGATGCTAACGTGTATTTATAGACTTAGACATTGGCAGTGGGGTTGTGGGGGAAAAGAGGGAGAGAGCTAGGTGCTGTGTGCTGACCACTGACAGGGGCCAAGCCTTAGGTGCCCATCTTGGATAAACTTGGCCACTACATTGTAATAACTCTTCTTCTCCTTGTTATTTGGTTTGATAAGTTTGTCAGTATCCCTTCATTTTAGTTTGCTAAATGCCTTGTGCATGGAAACAAACACATCCAAGTGGGTCTTCCTCCTACCTCTCCCGCTCATCACCATCATTTAGTTGTTTTCCCAAAAATTAACTCTTCTTGAATTGGATAAGAAACTCAACCTGAGCCTTTAAATTCATCTTTAACCCCTTGTTGGCACATTTCTCTTTTCGAACAGCACCCTGGCCTTCCTGAGCTGAAGTTCAGGGTACAAAAAAGGAAAGTGAGACACACATGCCTCTTGTCTCCTTTTGTTCAAACAGCAAAAACACTGTTGAGCTCAAATGCTCAAAAATAATGTTTTACCTCTTTTGAGTATAGACCAGCCCTGGAAATCATCAACTCTGCAGGGCAATCATTGCTCAAAGTGTGAGTATCTAAAAGCCAGGGGTTGGAATGGAAAGTGTTATGAATTGTAAATGTAGACACTAGCACTGCTCTAGCTATAGTGACAGAGAGGTAGCCATGTTAGTCTGTATTCTGTCAAAACAAACCAGCAGCCATGTAGCACTTTAAAGACTAACAAAATGATTTATTAGGTGATAAGCTTTTGTGGGACAGATCTGAAGAAGTGGATCTGTCCCATGAAAGCTCATCACCTAATAAATTATTTTGTTAAAGTGCTACAAGACTGCTGGCTTGTTTTGCTCTAGCTGTGATTCTTAGCAGGTCTTCACTGAGAATCTGGGGGCAGCGTGTCTGGTGCGTCACAAAGTGGGAGGATAGCTTACACTGTCTTCTCTCCACCTTAGTGAGTAAATTCCACAAACCTAGGCACCAAACAGTACAGACTCTCTGTTGTAAATTGGCATACAGTCTTCCCCTGCCTTTCAAAGGTAATTTGTTCCTGAAAAACCCCTCTTAGGGCAAATTCTCGTAAGTTGAAAATGTAAACCATTAATTTCAATGGGAAAAAAATTTATGCATTCCTGAGCCCCAAAATGTACACCCATTTATGCTAAAACAACACCAAATCCCATTAAATCCGGTGCAAGGGGGTGGGCAGGGCAGACCAGGGCACAGGGAAGCAGCCCAGCTTGAGTGCAGCTTAGGTTAAGTGAGGTGGGGGCACTGCCAGGGGCTGGCCGCATGGGAAGCTAGGCAGGCACAGAGGGCCCCTGGCTGGCGAGGGACGATGCCTCTCTCATGCAGGGCTGCGCAGCGGAGAGGCCCCGCCGGTGGCAGCGGCGAGCAAGCCAGGCACTAAATGGGAAGAAGCGCCACAGACGGCAAGTGGTGTCCGAGGCACAGCTGTGCAGGGCAGGTGGCGGCGGCCCCCTAGCCATCCAGGGGGTGAGCAGCAGCAGAGGGGCTGGATGGGCTGCACGCCCAGCATTCATGTCTCACAGAGAGGTGTGACTGACTGCTGGGACTCGGACGAGTCTACCTCACCACACCAGACTGCCGCCCTCTCGCAGGGAGCCACTGCCCCCTTGCATGGGCTCTTAGTCAAGACCAACGCAGCCGACTCCATCCCCTCAGTGCTTGCCTACCAGAGCCGCCAGCCTCTAAATCAGTCCTCGTAACTGTGAAGAAATGCCTCGTAAGCTGAAGTAGGGGTATTAAATGAAACTCCTTGTAAAGTCAAATTCTCATAACTTGAATGGGTGTATCTCGGGGTATGACTGTAGTGCTGTTAAAGTCAATGGAGCTATGCAAAATAACAAGCAGTCCCACCTGAAAGATCTAGACCATTCACATGGATGGATTCCCATGTACTCTCTCACTCACTGATGACACTTGTATGTGTAGAGGGTGGAGCTGTCATAGGAGTTAGCTATACAAGCACAAGGCTTCTATTCTGAAGAGTATCAGAGAGGTAGCCATGTTAGTGTGTATCTTTGAGAACAACAAGGAGTCCTGTGGCTCCTGATAGATATTTTGGAGCATAAGCTTTTCGTAGGTAAAGACGAAGCAGGTCTTTACCCATGAAAGCTTATGCTCCAAAATATCTGTTAGTCTATAAGATGCCACAGGACTTCTTGTTCTCTTCTGAAGATGAAATTCCTAGCTGGAGAGGTCTGACCAATTTCTGTGTTTTGTGTGTGAGGACATGGTATAAAGGGAATAGAGCGGGTGGTGGGAGAGAATGTGGACAAAATTAATGGTGGGGGTGGGGGCCAAAATGACCTTGCCAACCCTTCAGACTGCTGGGAGACATGGTGGCAGCCAGCCATGTCTCTTCCCTGGAAAAAGAGGATTGCAATGTGTTTGGGGCTTTTTTTTTTTTCCTCAGAAGATGTGTCTCTTGTAGGGTTTGTGTGGGGCCTTTCAGGAGCCAAAGGTTTTGAAGGGTCAAAATTAGCCAAAACTGACTGTCAAACTTTTCAAATTTTTCATTCTTGGGTTAATTGGAATCTAATACCTCAACAGAATTCAAAGCACATGAAACCACAAGAAGCAGATGAAGAAAACAAATGACCAAACTGATTGTAAAGCAAAATCAACTTTTTGTACAGCTTTCTACTGAATTTAAATGGGACTTTGAGTAGTGGTGGGAGCTATCTGTTTGAAAAGCACGTGTAGTCATAAGAAAACTTATAAAGAGCAGTCACTGTGCCCGCACAGGATCTGCTCCACACCATTAAATAACACAGCTGTCTTAGTGTTTCATTTATAATACTTTCAGCTGGCATTTTCTCTTAGAAATGTGTGTAGTCTATCCTCCTGTGTTGCCCTTTTCCATTTTCCTCTCACCCCCTGTTTTCAGTGGAACTGAACTTAATGTGCCTCTTTTAGGTTTTGTTTTGGTTACACCTAGAAGGAGGCCAACTGGTTTTGAAGTCTCCAGGGCTAAATGCAAACCCTTGTCTACCTTTCACAAAATCCCCAAACCTCTTCTGAACTTTGAAAATGTTTATATGAACATTTTTCCCCCCTGTGTGAGAGCTTTTATCCACCACTACGTTTTTCTGCTTTCAGCCAAACCGCTGAGGGTGAGACATAAAAAAAGAGAGGGCAGCTGCAAAGCAGCAGTTGTATAAAGGTCAAACAGGCATTGAAAGAAGAACCTGCTTTTGATTCCCCCAAATGCATTCATACCTGCAAAATCAAATATTTGGGAGCGTCTGTACTCGGTTTCTTTATGTTAGTGACCACCCCACCCTAAAAATGAGTTTAGTGGGTCTCTCTGTAAAGAATCCAAAGGGCAACAGTTCTATTTCTTTTTGGACAAGTCTGTAAGTCAATTGGGCAGTTGTTGCCTTAATTTTGTCTTATTATGTTGGTTTCACTTGAATTAGAAGTCTCATGTATAGTGTCACCAGTTTCTAGTACTTCCATGACCAACCTGGTGTCTGACCAGCCTTGTTTGCAGCAGTAATATGTAGCATGTAGTACTTGACATCCTCAAAGCCCCAGACAAACCTTAACTAACCAATGACTGCAACAGCCTTGGGAAGCAAAATTTCTCCTCTTCGCATATAAAACAACATAGGACTTGCCTATGTTTAAAATGGTGCAGCTGCCTTGTTGAAGTGCCAGTACTACCTATGCTGATGGGAGAGGTTCTGCTGTTAGGGTGGGACTAAGATGCTGTCACTAGGTCAATGGGAACATTCTCCTGTGACCTGAGGCTGTCTACGGAGGAGGTTAGGTACCTTCAGTTGCATCACTCAGAAGGAGGGTTTTTTCAGACCCCTGAGCGATGTACTTATATCAACTAACATCCTAGTGTCGACCAGCTCTAAGAAAAGTAGGTGAAGTTACTGGCTCAAGGCTCTGCAGGGAGTCAGTGGCAGAGAAAAGGGAATTCTTGAGTTCCAGGTGTGTATCCATCCCACTTGACTTTAAACATTTTTGGCACCTGACAAGTCATTATTTTCCAAGAACTTACCAGCTGTTAGCTATTTCTAAGGTAATGTAAATAAACAAACATTGGGCATTGTTTCCTACTAGGTTTTTTCCATTCTAGTATCTGTAATCAGAACTGAAAGGACTGAAATTTATACTAAAAACAGGTTTGGACTATATTGCTGACAATCAGGATATTACATTAAAACTTATCTATATTTTACATTAAGTACTTGACATACACCTTACCCCCTTCCCACCCTTGTGTGTTACACTCACTTGCTGTGTAGTGTCTAAAATTAGGCTGTTACCTTTGAGAAAGATTGCATGTTATGCATTCTCGATTTGCTCTGTGAAGTCAATAACATGTCTTTGGCACGGCACATAAATAAAGAATAATTGAATTAAATAGCCATGGTGCCTTGGATAAAATCTCAGGCTCGGTGAAACAAATGGCAGAACACTTAGTGCTTTCAGTAGGGTCTTATCTTTAATATAATTGTTGCTAGGGGGACATGTTGCTAAAATATTTAGATCCAAATCAAAGCTGCTCTTATGTTTATCACAGAAACACAGGTGGGTGAGGTAATATCTTTTATTAGCCCACATTCTGTTGATGAGACAGATTTTGAGCTCAGCTCTATTTAGCTTGAAAGCTTGTCTTTCTCACCAGCAGAGGTAGGTCCAATAAAAGATATTACCTCACTCACCTTGTTTTTCTAATAGCCTGGGTGTGCAACATCTACAACCATGCCCCAGCTCCTAGAATTAGCAGTCTGGACCAAGCTTTCCATCTAGTAAAACCAGAGTGATATTACTGCCTGTTTTAGGGTGATCATATTGCCCTGTGGCAAATATGGGACACTGGCCTGTGAGGAGAGGGGTGGGGCTGCTGTCCCATGTCAGGGCTCCTTGGCAATAGGGGCTTCTGCTCCAGGATGAGGTGCCAGGGAAGAGGGCTCTGCAGCTTTCCATGGGGAGGCACCAGGGATGAAGGGGAATGGAGGATGGGGGCTCCAGAACCCCCTGGAAGGTGCTAGTTCCATAGCCTCCTTGCGGGGGCGGGCAGAGGGGTCGAGCAGAGAGGAAGGCAGGCAGGGAATGAAAGAGGAGCTGCCTCCCTGAGGTGAGGGAGGCCAGGGAACAGTGCATCTGACCTGTGGAGTGGCTCCCTGGTAGTGGGAGCTGCCTTTCCTAAGTGTAGGGCACCATGGAGTGAGGCAGCCGCCCCATCGTGGAGTTCGCCAGCAGCAGGGGCTGCCACGATGGGGTGCTGGGGAATGTGGCAGCTGCCCCACAGACGATCTCCTCTGCAGCAGGAGCTGCTGCCACCAGGTGCAGAGTTCCAGGAAAAAGGGCAGCCACCCGGTGGAGGAGCTCCCTGGCAGGAGACGCTGCCACCACAAGACAGGGTGCCAGGGAGAAGGAAATAGCGACTACAACAGCGAAAGCAGGAGCAAGTTTGAAGGCGATGGATAAGATCTGGAAAAGCAAAGTGATTAGCTTAAGAACAAAGCTGAGTATCTTGAAAACGTGAGTATTCAGCAGCAAGTTGTACAGATGTGAGACATGGGTGATAACGGAAGATTCAAAGAGAAGAATATTGGAGTTCGAGAGGAGTTGTTATAGAAAGATTCTGAGAATAGGATGGATGCAGAAGGTCACCAGCAAGGAATTATATAGGAAGATACAGCTGAAAGAGAACCTACTGCAGGAGGTTATACAATGGAAGTTACAGCTATTCAGGCACATCTGCAGAATGAATGATGAATGAAAAATCAAGACCCTGGTATTTGGCATAATGGACAGTTCAAGTAGGAGAGGCAGACCCCACAGAGAATGGGTAGATGATCTTGTACATTGGTGCAGAGCTAGTCTACAGAAACTAAGCCGTTTCGCACTGGATAGGGAAAGATGGAAGGACATAGTGAGGGAGGCATCAGACACCAATGGGCACTGAGTCCATGGTTATTGATGATGATGACGAGGGAACAGGAACCTTGCAAAATACGGGACAATTTGCCTATTTTCCTTAAAAAGTGGGGGCCTGTACAGACAGGGCAGATGCCTGTTTCCTGCTTGCTCTGCCCAGTTGAGAGGCTCTGCTTCAGATCTACCAGCTATCTTTTGTACCTATTCTGTGTTTCACTCTGTATGTGAATTAGACCTTTATTTCTTTTAGGGAGAGCTGCACAGCACATCGTATTTCCCCTTGACCGCACAGCTGTCAGCCACTTTTAAGTGAGGCTTTTATTTGGATTTTCTATTAATTTATTCTGCTGTGATTGCTTTTCATAGTGTAGCTGAACCAAGCCAAACCCCTTGCAGAAAACAACAGGTCAAACTAAGGATGAATAGGTCATATTCATAACATGTTCCTTGAAATTCCAATCAATCCAACGTCTATGTTATCTGGTAAGTCTGATCTGTCTTGTGTTAAGAAAAACCCTCTGCCTCTGCTGATTCTCCACCCAGCAAGAAATCAAGATGCTAATCCTCCTGCTTCTGAGAGGCTCTGGGTGACTGCTGCTAGAGGAATATTTTCTTCTGCTTTACAGTCTGAAGGAAATGCAATCTAGGATTTTTTTTCCTACCCCACCCCACAGAAAAATTGAGCAAATTATCCTCCAACAGGACAACTGGTAAAACAAACCCAGTGTATGTTCTGGCTGGAACTGAATTGCTACATTTCCACAGGGAAAAGATGAAGCACAGTTCGGATGTGTGACAAAATAAGCTGGATTTTGATGACTAAACAATCTGACAGAATTCACATTCAGACACGATAGGAGGTGTAGGTTCCCCCAGGTGCCCTAGAGAAGGGATCAGTGCAGGCGAAAGGAGGTGGAATACAATGGTGGCTTTACACTGCCTTTCTGTCCCTTGAGCTGAGCCTACAAATAGGGTCACTCAAAAGCTGCTGCCAAACTTAGCACAGGAGATAGCAGCCTGTCAAGGGAGACTGCTAGTCCGCTGGCCTGGTTTGTCAGAGTGCATCAGGCTGTAGGATATTGCAGTTAATAAATATGATGTATGTAGCAGTTAAAGGTTGATTTTAAGTAGCTATTATCTGTTAATATCTCTGTGGCCTGTGAAAGTGGGGTTGTTTAAAATATTTGGCACTTCTGCTTTCCAGACAAGAATCTGAAAATCCTTTTTAACCTCCAACGAAGGAAGCTTCATAGTGTCTTTCTGAGATAGGTAGGTATCATTCCTATTATAGGAACAGGTAAACATAGGCAGAGAGAGCTTGAGGCTTGCTGGGGTTTACTTACACAGTCTGAGATTGGGCCCTGGAATACGGCCCTCAATACTAGGTTTCTTTAACAAAAATGGATAATAAAATCATTTGTGCATGCCAATACATTAGTGTCGTAGATTGCATCTGAATCTGCCAGCCACATGGATCTGAGCACAAAGCCTGAATAGGCCCAGACATTGTCACTTGAAATTCACATACTTTTAACAATCAATCTAAGGAATGATTTCATGCTTGGCTTAGTATTTCAGTATCTTTGAAATCAATCTCAATCAAGTACTTAAACTGTGCACAGATGTATGTGCAGGGGTAAGGCACAAGAAGTCTTCTTTTTCCTTTCCCTTTATACCACTGGTGCAAGGGATGAGTGTGAGATCAGTGCCTACACTCTGGAAACAGTGGGACCCTCCCCTTCTTTTACTCCTGGGCACCTTTCTACCTTGGGGTGCTTGACCTCCCTGCACTCTGCTCTGAGCCCTCCCCCGTCCACCCCTTTCCCCAAGGTCCCACCCTGTCCCACCTCTCCCTGCGCCCTCCCCCATTTCTGCTCCTCCCCATCCCTCCCAGTGTCTTTTGCACTCTGCAGAACAGCTGTTCTGCGTGTTTAGAAGGTGCTGGGAGGAAGGGGAAGGAGCTGATTTGTGGATTTGTGATTTGGCAGGCTGGAAATAAGAGCAAGCCATGTGAAAAATAAGGGACAACTCCTTTTTTAAGGGACATTCAAGGGAAACTCCATTTCCTTTAGCATATCCTGTATTTTCCCCTCACATGTATATTTCTATTGCCTTCATGTATAAAATGCAAATGTTTAAAATGGTACTTATTATCAGTGCTGGAGTAATGGTGGGAGGGAAAGCTTGACTGATGGTTGGTGCTAAGCACCCAGTAATTATTTTCCATAGTGTAACCCTTCTACTAATGCCAGATGCCTGCCAGAAGGGCCGGGTTCAACTCCTGTGGGGTTTTCCTGTCAAGGATACAACCAACCAGCTCGAGCCCCCACTCAGTGGCCTGGGACAATTTCACCCCCTGTGCTGGGTGCCTGTAAGGCGGTTCTCCCCCCTCGCAAGCACAGAGTCTGAGATAGAAATGGCTTGTTTAATTACCATAACCTACCCCAAGGTTACAGTGACAGATGCAGTATATCTAAGCAAAGAAGAGACAAAACCCCCTTTACCAAGATACCATCCCCATATGCAGTAGAACCAAATCTCTTGCTGGGGCTCTTGGCCCTTTACCCCACACACAGTTACAGGGTGTACCTTCTGCGGTGCAGTCCCGAACCCAAAGCCCACAGATACATGACCAGGGCAGTACTAGCTGTCCACTTGTCTGCAGCCTCCCCTTGCTGCCACCGGCTGCCCACTGGTCGCCATTGTCTGCCGCTCCCTCCTACTGGCCGCCCGCCAGTTGCCCTTGTCCGCCGCCGCTCCTCCTACCAATCACCCGCCGGTCTGCAGCCGCCTGCCAGTCCGTCGTCACTCCTACCGGCCACCCGCTTGTCCGCCGCTCCTCCTACCGGCCACCTGCCATCGTCCACCACCACTCCTAACCAACTGCTTGGGATCGCCCTAAGGCAGAGCCCTGTGATTTCAGCTCTGCATGGCCTCAGCTGCTACTCTGTGATTTCAGCTCTTGGTATCTCTAGTGTGGGGTTTCACAACCACCCTAGTATCCAGCTGTATCTTTCAAGATGCAGGGGGCAGGGAAGAAGGGTTAGTTAAGTCAGTTTTATAGCTATATGACCAAGGCATAGGTAGGGCCAAGGCACTCAGCAAACTAGCTCAACCAGTATCCCTCCCCCTTCTCTTCTACAATGCTTTAAACCAGGGAGCCCTGTGTAATCAATGTCTCATGCAGCTATGGCGACGGCCCTGTCCCGCATAACAACCCAGAGCATTGATGAGATCTCACAACTCCCGCACTAAGTGTCAGCTTAAATTGTGATTTTACAACTACATGTTTACAATAGACCAAATCTCATGGTTTACTTGCTACCCATTAGGCTTTGCCTGAAAAGGTATCACACCTGCAGCCCTTTGCATTCTCATGCAGATGACCTCTGGGAGACACATTCCTCCCAGCCTTCAGCAGCATCGCGTTCCTTCTGCCACATTCCCTACAATAGGTTCTCTAGCTTTGGAAAGCCCATGGAGTTGATGGCTATGGCCCTGGACAGGCAGGGGCAGAACACAGCCCACTCTTTCTTCTCTGCAGTGGCCCACAGCACTGGCCATAAATGATGGTGTGATCTGCATGCTTAGGAGCTTGAGGAGGGGCACATATGAGGTATAAACTCTTTGTGGTCTCTTGGGTGCAGTCTGACTCTGCACCACCCCTGTTTGGAATTGGATGACCACTGTTACTGGCTGGAAATAAGAGCAAGCCATGTGAAAAATAAGGGACAACTCCTTATTTAAGGGATATTCTAGGGAAACCCCCTTTCCTTTATCATATCCTGTATTTTCCCCTCACTTGTATATTGCTACTGCCTTCAAGTGTAAAATGCAAACGTTTAAAATGGTACTTATTATCAGTTTTAAAACAATGCAAAACATCTTATATAAGGGGCAGATGGTCACCTGAAGGCACAAATGAATGAAATAAGGAATGGCCCTTTAAGATAAGGGGTGGGTGTTCACTCTAATTAGGGAGAACAAACAGGTCCTAAAATTAAAATGAGCCAGTAACAAAGAACTGGCTAAATCACAAAGTAAAGGCAAGCTGCTGGGTACCCATCATATAATACACAGCCTCCAGGAAGAACCCTTTCTTTGGAATTTACTGTCCCCACCCGCACCCTGCCCTGCTAAGTAAAACCAAACCCTATGAACTCCCTAATGTTCTGCGAGTCTCTTCTATTTCTCCAGGCATCTGGGGAGAGCATGCAGAGGGTGCGAGATAGATAGCTGAGCCTATCTATCAATGGTTTTCAACCAGAGATATATGTACCCTAGGGAGTACACAGAGGTTCCTCCAGGATGGAGATGCATTCATTTAGAAATATGCCTAATTTTACAACAGACTACATAAAAGCACTAGTGAAGTCAGTACCAACTAAAATGTCATGCCAACAATGACTTGTTTATACGTCTTTATGTACCATACACTGAAAAGTAGGTACAATATTCAGATTGCACATTTTGGTAAAAAAGAGAAAGTAGGCATTTTTCAGTAACAGACTGCTGTGACACTTGCTTATGTCAGTCTGCAAGCCAGTAGTTTTTAAGTGAGGGCAAAGTTGGAGATATACAAGACAAATCAGGCTTCTGAAAGGGGTGCAATAATCTGGAAAGGCAGAGAGCCAATCTTTTACATAAGCAACAAGCAGTCCTGTGGCACCTTATAAACTAACATGGCTATCTCTCTAATACTGTTTTACACAGCAATTATTGAAGATACACATCTCCTAAAACTGGAAGGGACCTTGGGAGGTCATCTAGTTTAGTCCCCTGCCCCTGACATCTATTTCCCCCAATCCCTGAACGGCTTCCTCTAGGACTGAGCTCACAACCCTGTGTTTAGCAGGTCAATGCTTGAAATGGCAAGCTATCTCTCTCCCCTCATTGTTAAGGGCCTTTCCATAGCTCTCTTCAGTGGGACAGGAAGTCTTTTGTGTTCTACTACTTTGGAAAATTAAAGATCAGATTCACTGGTTTAGGCCAGGTTAATATCTGCTTTACATCTTACAGGAGCTAAAAATTATCAGTTAATCTAACCCTATTTGTACAAGAACAAGAGAGCTTGGGTGAGGTCTGTGTACTTCGAAGTAGGGCGCTATTCCCATCCCCTCATGGGGTTAGCGACTTCGATGTCTCGCCACCTAACATCGATTTCAACTTCGAAATAGCGCCCAACACGTGTAGCCATGACGGGCGCTATTTCGAAGTTGGCGCTGCTACTTCGAAGTAGTGTGCACGTGTAGATGCGGCCGAGGGGATGGGAATAGTGCCCTACTTCGAAGCTGAACGTCGAAGTAGGGCACGTGTAGCCGATCCGCGTCCCGCAACATCGAAATAGCGGGGTCCGCCATGGCGGCCATCAGCTGAGGGGCTGAGAGACGCTCTCTCTCCAGCCCCTGTGGGGCTCTATGGTCACCGTGTGCAGCAGCCCTTAGCCCAGGGCTTCTGGCTGCTGCTGCTGCAGCTGGGGATCCATGCTGCATGCACAGGGTCTGCAACCAGTTGTTGGCTCTGTGGATCTTGTGTTGTTTAGTGCAACTGTGTCTGGGAGGGGCCCTTTAAGGGAGCGGCTTGCTGTTGAGTCTGCCCTGTGACCCTGTCTGCAGCTGTTCCTGGCACCCTTATTTCGATGTGTGCTACTTTGGTGTGTAGACGTACCCTCGCAGCGCCTATTTCGATGTGGTGCTGCCCAACGTCGAAGATGAACGTCGACGTTGCCGGCCCTGGAGGACGTGTAGATGTTAATCATCGAAATAGCTTATTTTGATGTCGCTACATCGAAATAAGCTATTTCGATGTAGCGTGCATGTGTAGACGTACAGCTGGTGGATGAAAGCATATTTTGCCATTAGATGCCTATAAGAAATTTCATATATAGGGCAGAATAGTCACAGATTAAGCAATATAGTCGCGGCTCACCTACAAAATGTGCCCTGAGAGGATGTTAGTGCTGAAGCAGACAGGGTCTTGATTTATGTTCTCATCTTAAAGAAGTTGTGTCCTGGCAATTGTCCCCTGTGCATCCTATACTTCTATCCATAAATGCAGTTAGTGTAAGTCCATACTGCCTCATGAAAGGTTAATGTTCTCTTCATCACAGGAGGTCAGAGCTATTTCTTAATGAGACTCTTCACTGAATGTTCAATTATTCAGGTGTTCATTTATATGATGAAAGTATTTTTTTATGCTGAGAATACTCTGCAGTATATTAGCTTCTCTCAGGAACCCACCTTAGTGGACACAAGAAAGTCAGGACACTAGAAGAGTATACACTGAAATAAATCAAGTTAAATGACTGTTGGACATTTGTGCAGAACACTATTTGCATATGTGGCACTTAACATGGAGAGTCAAGAGACAGACTACAATTTCAAAGGCACCCTGAATTCAATGAGAGGACTTTCATGGCCTATATTAGGTGGTACAGCACAGAGATCACATCTGGCAACAGGAGGGAGGTCTACAAACCAAGGTTATGAAGTTTCTTCTTTATCACAAAAATGTATTGTATTAGTTGTCCTTTGGTGTGGTATTACTTTAAATATTCTCAGGATGGTGTATAACCAAGTGAAAGTGCTAGCAGATACTGTCACACAGCATTCTCTTTCTGGAGCAGAAGTACATTGAAAGGGACACCTCCCATGGAGCTCTCTGAGAAGTCATGAGGCCGAAGAAGCCACAATAAAGCTGGAGTCTGTTGGTTAGCCTTGTGTCAGAATGAGATCTCCTATGGCAGATGATCCACGGAGAACAGAAGGGTGTGGGTTACTAGTGGAAATGTTGTGGAAGAGCCTCTTTTTATAATCCCTCTTGCTGCTTCCCAGCTGGGAAGTATTTGCACATGAGCATATATAAATGGGCTGGAACAATTCTCCCTATAATAAAGGGTTTCTGACTGGCCCCAAAATTACAAAATGGACAAGGTCCAGTAGCCACTGATATTTTTGCATGCCCACCTTTAGAAGCATTATGTACCATAGCAGTGACCTATACAATTTAGCTGGATGGCAACAGAATTTGTTATTAAGAAGGTGCAGGGAGATGTTGATAAGAGGGAAGTCAAGCTTTTATCATCGAATCCTTTAATTATCTGTAAACTACCACATATTTGTTGAAAATAGCTGTCTGGAGAACCTACAGCAGGCTCACCTTGGCCCCTTGTACCAATGATCAAATGCTCCCCGGTCTGACTGGATGGCACTGGGCTTATGACCTGATCTCCTCAAGTTCCTGTTCTGGCTCCATTACCACTGTTCTCTCTGGCTGGGTCTACACGTGCCCCTTCCTTTTGAAAGGGGCATGTTAATAAGTGGGTTGGAAAGATGCTAATGAGGCCCTGCAATGATGCTATCTGGTGATCAGAAGAAGGCTTTCAAAAACTGGGGGGGTCCTTTCAGAAGGTTCCGTCTCCACAGGCAGTGCACAATTCAAAAAGCCGCACTTTTGAATCGCTGTGGCCGACATTATGCTAATGGGGCACTGCATATTCATTGCAATGCCTCATTAGCATCTTTCAAACACGCTCATTAAGATGCCCCTTTTGAAAGGAAGGGGCACGTGTAGACACAGGGTCTGTGAAATAAAACTGATTTCTCTGTGATCTGTTTGTTGTTCCCACACTCCTTGTTTTAGTTGCTGGCGGGAATTAAAACAACTGCCTGTTACCTTTTACACCCTGAAGGATTAGTTTTATTCACACCAATGTAAGAGAGAGCAGAATTTGAGATGATGGGTCTCTCTTCCCCACAAGACTTGGCCATCTGCTCTGAATCTTGTTTCTTTAACTCTCTTCACTATACAAAAAAGAATTCTGACATAGAACTTGGAAAATCACTTTGGTGGACGCGGTGCTGTTTTGCCCTGGACTTGGGACTCCGGGGTTTTATTAGTGGTGTATAGATGAGAAATAAACACATAAATCAGTTTTGCTACATGGTACTAAGCTGACCCTTGACATTTACAGTATCCGTACCGCTGTCCTGTATCTTACGTCGGATCACATATACCACTTCAAAGACTTGTAGCTTTGCATTATGATTAACTTTTGAACCACTCTGTGTGCAATTTTGGATCCGCACAGAAGAGTCAAATCTGGGTTTGAGAGCTTTCTGTGTCGCTTTTTTCCTTCATATACCCCAGCAATGATCTTATATGATCTTCTTATTTCATGACAATGATGCAGTTAAGAGCCTTTTGACCAGCTTTGGAGGGGGGAAGGAAGAAAATCATGCTCCTTTTTCTGAAACTTCTGAAGGACACTATGACTTTCTGGCTTTTGCTTTTTCTGACATTTGCTTCAGGATGTATTTATTGGTCCATTATTTTCGAAGATCACATCTTAAGACACAGTCTTAACACTTTAAAATGTTACTGATGCTTTAAGTTCTAAATGAGAACTGCTGACTGTTTCCTAACCCTCAGCACATGTCCCACACTACTGACTTGCAGGGGATATATTCCTTTCCTCACACATTGGAAAACTAGTCCTCTTCCATTCTAAGTGCTGAGTTCTCCTGCTACACAACAGGCAGTCTGCCGATAGGTTATCCACTCTGTATTGGTAGGGTGCCTGGCTCTGTAGCTAAGCAGGGCAAGACTGTGCTCACCCATGTGCACTTGGGCATGAGAGGAGGGAAGGACACAAAGAATCTCTCCCTTTCTTAGCAACCCTGCAGAGGGTCAGAGCCCAGGGAACCTCCAAAAGACATGATGTTAGCAGCATGCACAGCAACACTGGCTGCTCCAAGGCCTTATCCATCTTGACACTGAAATAAGTGATGGCACCTCCTGGAGCTTTAACTGGAAATAATTTAATTCAATATCCACTGCAGCCTTTTTTCTGGTCATGTCAAGGCTCACATGGGGGAAGGAAGGCCACAGAGAGAGGTGTGCCCCTCCACTGCTTCCCTATACTTGCCGGCAGAGCTTGCCCTAGGTGGGCAGAGCTTTGAAAGGGTGCAAGAGCAGAGCAGGGGAGGTGCAGAGCAGGGGAGGGGTCTGTGGTTGCCTCAGAGACCATGGTTCCAAACACTTCTGCTGGTGTAATAAACCTCTCTATTACCCCTTTGAGTGCCTGTGCTTTAAAGGCATAATGCATTTAAAATATATAAATCTGCTGTTTTATTGCACTTGTGACTTACCCATATTCCATTACTTCTGCTAGTATTCTGCATCCAATGTGCTGTTTACAGCTACAGATCTTACAGGTGTAAGATGCAGTTCTCATGGAAGAAAATGTCTCACTAGACAGGCCTGCCGACAGGAAGGGAAAGGGGGCAGTTGTCCTGGGGCCTGGTGATTAAAAGGGTCTGGGATAGCACAGCATCAGCAGTGACCAGAGCTCCACAGGTACGTGGTCTGGGTGGCACTAAAAGCTGGCTGGGAGAGGTGCAGTGTGATCCAGGCAGTGCTGAGGGCTGGCTGTCATTACCCACGTCTCTTCCAGCTGAGGTCCCACCTCTTCTGGGGGGCCTAAAGCCAAGCTCCCACTTCCACACATTGCCCAGTGCTCGGCAAAGTCTGTCACCAGCCCTGTCTCTAGATCTAGAAGTAAAATACTATTCTGATTTTATCCGTCTCTTCAAACAGTGTCTTATCTATAGGAATGAACAAACCAATGGATTTAGATAAAACAATCGGCCTGCGCCTTCCTCCTCCTCCTTCCTCCTTAAACTCAGCACAAATCTCTTTTGCACATTTGAAAAGTGTTTCTAATCCTTGCTCATGTAACTGTTTTCCCTGATTTCGAGATGGAGGCTTGTAGCAGAAATACCTGAATTCTGCAACAAAAGCTTTTCTTGTGATGTTTCTGGTTGGGCTGCAATCCAGGACAGCTAGAAAACTCACATAAGGTCTTGTTCACAAGATATTCCCAGCCTGGTTCACAGATGAAAGAATATCTGCTAAATAGCCACATTGCTGGATGTTTATCTGAATCATGCTCCTGGGCATTTTGCTGGTTGGCTAATGTAATTCACAGTCCAGCTAATCACATTTGCTTCAGCATAACATCTGCTATTGCCTGCATGCTCAATGCCCATGGCAAATCAGCCAATCCAAAGAATGGTGTTGGTATCATTCTGGCCCCTCCTTGTCTCGTCTACAAGTCCTTTAATCTTTGTTCAGCACAATCAGTACGTGCTAACATACACTGTGGATGTGTGACAAAGCAGAGTTGAGGCAGCAGTTCTAGCAGGAAGTCACAGACCTTGCTCTTCAATTTACTTACAGTAAATAGAGGGGGAAGATTAATGTTGAGTAAGAGGCCAATGAGAATAGCCAAAGATTTGAAATCTCTCTCTCTCTTTTATCCCCCATCTTTGTTAACTTTGTTTTTTTTTGATCAAGGCTTCCATCAGCCTGTCTCCAGCTGGCTTGGTTCCAGACGAACATCCATCCGTAGCCTCTGAAAGACAATTTCCAGCCTCCCACATTTACAGTGAAAAAGACCTGGACCAGAGGTCAGTGACCAAAATAGCATGAAGAGCCATTTTTTCTGAATTTGGTTAAAAACTCAATAGTTCAAGAGCGGCAATGCATGTGAATAAGATTGTATTAACAACACGATCAATACACACAATATTGTATCCCACAATATATATTGCACATACTAAAAGTGGAACTCTCCAGTGTTTCGACCTCACATATCATTTGCTATGTAGATATTAGTTGTTCATAGCTGTGCTTTTAGATATTCACCATTTGTCAAAAATAATAAAAGGTTTTTTTTTAACTTTCCAGTTAGAGCATTGGGAGCCATAAAGGAGCCCTTTCAGAGCTGCATGGCTGCAGGCTGCAGACCCCTGTGCTGGGTCCTCCCTTGGGAATCGCTACAAGATGGTAGGGTGCTGCCGAAATACAGCAAGAAAGAAGATCGTATTTCTAACTTTGACAAATTCCCGCTAAAATAAGAAGGAATAGGTCACATAACAAGTAACGAAATGATCTTTTATTTTTATTTGCCATGTGTAAATCAGTTACTTTCCAGTAGTTTAATCAACAGTGTATGCAACTTCCCCCCCAAAGGGTGATACTTTTTTTTTTTTGTAACAGATGAATGTAGATGCAGCTAAAGTCAGATTAAAAGCTTGTGTTGCAAAGTTACTAAGCACCCCGTGGCTATGTGCACTTGGAAGCTCTGAAAATCAAGGCTGTTTATTTAGATCCCTAAATATACACATAGACATTTCACTGGAGGCAGATAGTTTGGAAAATCTTGGTCCTAAACAGCATGTGGGTATTTTCTAGGAAGATACATATGACTGGATAATGACTTTCAGCTGGATAGCAGCTCTTTCAGGCAGCCATTTTTACCTGTGCTTCAAAGTCTGTGCATAAACAAAGACTCCAATATAAACAGAGGTGCAAAGACTACAAACTTTGGTCTTTAGATTTATAATGGGAATTTATAGCAGCTGCCAGCCAAGTGCCTGTAAGAGTCTCCTCAAGCACAGAAATAATTTCTCTCAAGACCCTCAAAGACTTACCCTGTGTCTACACATGCCCCTTCCTTTCAAAAGGGGCATGTTAATGAGTGGGTTCAAAAGATGCTAATGAGGTGCTGCAATGAATATACAGTGCCTCATTAGCATAATGGTGGTCGCAGCGATTCAAAAGTGCAGCTTTTTGAATTGCACGCTGCCCGTGGAGACGGGACCTTCCGAAAGGACCCCCCCCAGTTTTTGAAAGCCCTTCTTCTTATCTGGTGAGTGGAAGAAGGGCTTTTGAAAACCGGCGGGGGGTCCTTTCGGAAGGTCCCGTCTCCACGGGCAGCATGCAATTCGAAAAGCTGCACTTTCGAATTGCCGCGGCCGCCATTATGCCAAGTTAAGAACCACTGCTCTAGAGGAACTGATTGCAGAAACTCACTAATTTTTTCCATATTCCAGTTTCACTTTGACCTTTTCTTACTGACACAAAATAAAGCTGGCTAAATGGAGGAGTTTATGCTATGTCTACACAATATCAGCCATGATGATTGAAATGGACTCCGACGTGCGCTGTTCTGTTCACCCATGTAAGAGATTCTTTAAGAGGATCAGTAGATGTAGTGTGAATGGTCACTGACTCACAGTTACTGTATATACTAACGGGATGTGGCCAAAAAGCAGGGTGAAGTCTCACTAATCAAAAAATAATACGGTCAGAGTCAAGAGGACAACTCACAAAAGAGGGAAATGGGGAAGAAGCTGGGATTTCCTATAGGAAGATGAACATATTCAGGAAGCTGTATGGACTTTTTTAATAATAGAGGAGTGTATTTAAATATCTAGGATTTTAAAATCCTTTGTGTTCACTTGGGACAAGCCTGATCCATTTAGGGGGCAAAAGTTAAAGGAAAGTCAGAGCCTACATCACCTGTTTTCCTCAAGTGAGCAGGGCTTGCCTCATGTGATCTGCCCTGTGAGCTCTTTTCCAAATACTGTTGTTTCCATAAGAACCAAGTCATTTCTCTGAAGAGAGGGCTTCGGTACTGCCCTAGGCTCCCAACAGCCCAGTGTTTCCCTCTTTCCCAGTATGGAACCTCCTTTAATTACCCACTGGTGTTGCAGAGGCCCTAAGCATCTGTGGCACAAGAGACAGTTCATTAAAGTGGTTAAATGCTTAAAGATACAAGTGATCAAGTATTCTGACTAAACAGTGAGCTTAACTTTCATTTGTTCTCCTTTAGGACTACTTGAGGATGTAAGGGCACAAAGAATAACCATCTTCACAAAGCCTACACTTACTCCAGGCGCACATGTGAAGTCCTGTGGAGCACTCTTGGAGGAGTTTCCCTAGGTTTTAGGGGAAAGGAGTCAATATTGTGGCAATGTTATTCTTGCCTTTCATCTTACCAATTTTTATTGTCACATATTTATATGGCTATGTGTACACTGCAGGCTTCTGCCAAAAGAAGCTTTTCTTGGAAGACAGCCTCCAAAAAACCCTCTGTCAACAACAGAGCACATCGACACACCAAGGCACATCAAAAGAGCAATCCGCTCTCCTGACAGAGAGTGGCTGGACAGATTGGATGCTTTCTCGCCTAAAAGGCCACCCGGAACCGCTTCAGCCAGGGTTGCAGGTCACCAGCTCCTTTTGGCTGCTGTTGCCAGAGCCCTGCAGAGACATGCCATTCCCTTGCTCCTGCCATGGGCTTGTCTACTGCTTTAAGGGACAACAAAGTTCTCATAGTGCCGGCTGTGGTTGCCCTGCATTTTCAGGTGCCACAGCTGGTCTCTGGCGGCCATGGAGCTGGAGCTGCCCCTGGGCTTGCGTATGAGTATGAGTATACTACAGCTTTTGCTGCACTTTCTGGCAGCTGCCTTCTTTTTTCTCAGCCAGCTCAACCCCAAGCTTATGTCCGGGATGCTCTCTCTGGCTGCAGGAGCAGGACATTCTCCCTGGCAACACCACCATGTGATGCAGGGGCCGATCTATTGGCACCATACCAGTTTGGACTGGTGAAACCAGCTGGTCATGGAGCAGTGAGACAAGTTGCAGTAGCTCCAAAACTTTCGCATGCAGAAAGCCATCTGTTTGGAGCTCTGTGCCTGGCTTACCTCACCCACTAGAGACATGACACCCACCTGTGGCCTGCCATCCCTGTGGAGAAGCGGGTCACAATTGCCATCTGGAAGCTCGCCACTCCTGACAGCTACTGGTCAGTGGCCAACCAGTTGGTATGGGGAAGTTCACCATTGGGGCCCTCCTCACAGAGGTAATATACGCTTGAGCTATAGTCCCTGCACCGGTATGTGTGTTTGTGTGTGTGTCCAGCTAAAGGGGGACCCTTGGGAAGGGGAATTGGGAGGATGTGGGGGGTGGAGTGGGTGTGAGGTGGAACCTCCATCCAGGGGGTTGTGCTGTCTAACTCCGTACAGCCCTGCTGCTGGGAGGTGGCCTCACAGGGGATAGTCCTGGAGAGCTCAGGGGGGAGAGGATGGGAGGGGGATGAACACCTCCCAAGGGCTCTGATGCTCCCTCCCTCATTCCGTCATCTCCGTCTGCAGGTTGTGATGGCCATCAACTTGATCCTGCAGTGGAGTTTCATCTGGACAGGAGACCTTAACCAGGTTGTGGCCAGATTTGCTGCCTGGGGTTCCTGACCTGTGTTGGAGCCATCGACGGACCCAGACCTTGAGGAGGGCCTGTATTTCAGGCCTGGACCAAGAGGGTGCCTGCCTCTTTGCCCCCCTGGGAGGGTCCTGGCACCCCTGGGCAAGTGGGGGGTGTGCCTGTTTGTGCCTATGGCTCCTACATTGCTGGGGTTCTGGCTTCCAGGGAGAGCTATATGGCTTGCTGCTGATCTCTAGGACAGCTTCCTGCCACAGGGCTTCTCCAGGCTCCCAGTGGCTTTAAGAGGGGCCAGAAGTCAAGAACCATAGAGGGCTGATTGCTCTGGACAGGGTGTCCACCCAGACACCTGTATGGCTTCCTGGAGGCCTCTTATGTCAACAGAAGAACCTCCTTCAAGGCCACACATATCCTATATTGAGAGGCTTTCTTCCTCGTGGTGAGCAAGGTATGGAAGTTGACAAAACCCCTCCATTCGGTTGACTTGCTGTTTACAGAATGCACTTGCAATGTGGAAGTGGCCTGGGTTTTGTCAGGAAAATGGCCGTTTTCCCAACAACCCCCTGTAGTATAGACACAGCCTTCACTGGTGTGCAGAGACACCTGTCAGGGCTAGGCTTCATTTTGCTGTACAAGCAAAGAGGAAGAGAATGGTGTAACTTACAACTTTGCAGCCCACCCACCCAGATCTGTGGCCCTCGTGTTCTTAAAACCCATGGGAGGGGTGGGATAATTTGATCCTAAAGGGAGAATCAGAAGAAGTTCGCCTAAGTATTTTGGCCTTTTTTTTCTTTTTTTAAAATGGGAGTGAGAGCGATGGTGGCACTCCTGGTTAGAAAAAAACATAGAACAACTGTGCAAGCACCTCAGTCCAGACTTGTACCATCACTCATTTCCAAGCCTCAGACTTAAGTTTCTGAGTCACAGTTTGGTAAGCATCTGAAATTTCAGATGTGTACCTAGACACCATCAGCCTACGAAGGTGGACTGTAAATCTCCAAACAACAGGCTTTCTCAGATGTCCTGTACACTCTGCTCTACAACCTGTTGTCTGAATAAATAAAAGGTTGCACCCTGTAATACTATACATAATAATGATTTGTATAGAGCTCAGTCATGCACTTCTCTGTACTTGGTAAAAGCAAAAGGGGTGACCAACTTCATCAACAGACAACACGTTTGCAAACAATAAATGAAAAATCATGTTTTAATTCACTGTATTATTACTCTGTAACACTTACTGACACAGGATATTTTCAAGCAAATCGTTCAATAAGATTAAAAGAGAGATTAGATTTTTTTAAATAAATTATTTGCACCCTTTTATTAAAGCTTGCTGCATGTACAGTACAATAAATAACAATTAAGCCCTCACAATAACCTTGTGAGATAAGTGTAAAAATAAGAAATGAACAGCAGTTTAACTAGCTAAAATAAAATCACAAGAGCTATTAATTCTCATGTGTCACATGAACATTTTTCTTGCTAGATCCAAGATTTTTTCCTGTGTGGTACAATATTCTTTATAAAGTTGTTAGGGACTTTTCACCTTCACTTGAAGCACTGGTTTTAGGCTGTCAGCAATAGCTAATTACCAGATCAGTGTACTCTCTTCTGTTGTGGTTGCTTTTCTCTTCGCAATCTGTTTTAAGCAAGGAATAAGTTCACTTAAAAACAATCATACACACACCTTTAAAAAATGAACCATTGACTTTCCTTTAACCAATAATATAATTATAAACTTTTCATCCATACGTCTCAAAGGGTGAAATCCTGCCTCCACCAAAGTCATCAGCAGCTTTGTCATTGGCTTCAACAGAGCCGGGATTTTGTTCAAAGTATTTTGTACCAGAAGGTAATTATCACCCCATTTTTTAAATGCTGTTGGAAGAAACTTAGATGCAGAGAAGTAAAAGTAAAAAGACTTGTCCAGGATCATGCAGCAGACCAGTTATAGAGTTTGGGATAAAACTTGGCTCTACAGACTCCTGGGTCAGGTCAATAAATGGCTAATGAATCAGTCAGCCCTGTTTTGACCAAAGTTCTTTGCATGCTTATACTCTTACAGATATTGAATGAAATACTACCTCCATAATACTCACTTTATTTATTAAAGCATCCACAAAACACAACCGTTGCTGCTAGTAGTTCCATCTTCCATAATGTAAGAGGTATTTCTATTACCATGAACGTAGATTTCCTCCCATTTGGATGTACTGCAATTTAATATGCTAGATAACATGCACCATTTGATATGTTGCTTCATTACCAAGTACATGAAGAGCCAAAATAATTTAACTTTGCAGGAAAGTGGCAAGTTGCCTTGTGTCGAGCACTGTATCTGTAATTTAAACTTGAAAAAGAAACCTGTCAAGACATTTTCCACAATTTTCAAAATCCTGTTTTGTCTTGCAGTTGCAGTTGCTTTTAATAACCTTTTGGAAGCCTGAAATGGAAAACTGGTTCTTTCCTCGAATTTTTTCTTTCTTTTTCCTGGCATGCACACTGGGCTGTTGTACCTCCTGGCATTGACATTCTTGCAGCCAAGAACTGACTTGTTTATCTCAGGAAATAAAACACCCCCATATTAAAAGTGTTATGTGGATTTTTCAAACAAATGTGCTGAAAGAAGAAGGCAGATGACCTTTGGGGCCTATCAACTTTGGCAGCATCCTTTTAATAGGCTGTGTTTTTCTTTTGCTGCCCTTGGTTGCAAAGAGTGAGTCAGAATTCTCTGTTGTGATGTGGAAAGCTTACAGGTTTGAGCAGCACTCACTGTAAGTGTTGGACTGGCACAAATTCTAAGTAGCTCTTCTTTCTCCTGCAATGCCAGTACACCTGCTCCATGAAATAGAAACCTATGGTGTCAGTCCTCCTATGCAAATGATGAGTCTGACCTCTTTCTGAACTTGCCATGCCCTGGAGCCAGAAGTCATTCAGAAGGACAGAATTAAGGAATCAAAGAAAAAGCAAAATTGTGCAGTATCGGCTACGTCTACACGTGCAGCCAACATCGAAATAGCTTATTTCGATGTAGCGACATCGAAATAGTCTATTTCGATGAATAACGTCTACACGTCCTCCAGGGCTGGCAATGTCGATGTTCAACTTCGACGTTGCTCAGCCCAACATCGAAATAGGCACAGCGAGGGAACGTCTACACGTCAAAGTAGCACACATCGAAATAGGGATGCCAGGCACAGCTGCAGACAGGGTCACAGGGCAGACTCAACAGCAAGCCGCTCCCTTAAAGGGCCCCTCCCAGACACAGTTGCACTAAACAACACAAGATACACAGAGCTGACAACTGGTTGCAGACCCTGTGCCTGCAGCATAGATCCCCAGCTGCCGCAGAAGCAGCCAGAAGCCCTGGGCTAAGGGCTGCTGCCCACGGTGACCATAGAGCCCCGCAGGGGCTGGAGAGAGAGCATCTCTCAACCCCCCAGCTGATGGCCGCCATGGAGGACCCAGCAATTTTGACGTTGCGGGACGCGGATCGTCTACACGGTCCCTACTTCGACGTTGAACGTCGAAGTAGGGCGCTATTCCTATCTCCTCATGAGGTTAGCGACTTCGACGTCTCGCTGCCTAACGTTGAAGTTAACTTCGAAATAGCGCCCGACGCGTGTAGATGCGACGGGCGCTATTTCGAAGTTGGTGCCGCTACTTCGAAGTAGCGTGCACGTGTAGACGCAGCTATCATGTCCTTCTCAGTGATACTGTGTGCAGTGCCAGGCCAGTAAGGCTGAGAGTCAGCGAATTCAGAGTTAGCAGAAGACTTTGATAGTTTAATAGCCTGATTCAGAAACCTTAAACACAAGGGTTTGCTTTTCCTGAGGCCCAACAGGTTAGAGTCGTTGCTTCTTCCGTTAATGCTACATACCAGGCACTCAGCCCTATCACTATATAACACAATGTGCTGACAATGAATAACTTTAGCAGAGCCCTTAGACGTGGGAATCTTTCTTTCCGGCCTACCAAGGCTGGCAAGAGCTCTGGAAAAGGAAAGGCTGATAGGTTTTAGTGTTTGTTCACTTGTGAGACAAATGGCTCTTCTGATAATGTTACCACAGACCACTGGAGACTGACCTTAAACTGTCAAGCTCATTCCATTTAAGATATCAGCTAGATTAATGAGCATTCAGACTCTGATCTCATGAGGTGTAAGGTGCCTTCAACTTGTCTGACGTCAGTCAGGGAGAAGGGCACTCAGGACAGTCCAGTTCCAGGCTGTCTAGGAAGAATGACTCATACCTCTGTCCAGAACATAACAATTTGCAGCACTAGCTGAAGACAATAAAATTACTGGTTCCCTTTTATTTATGGAAGAGTAGGGGCCTTTTGAACACAAACAGGCTACATCTACACGTGCCCCAAACTTCGAAATGGCCACGCAAATGGCCATTTCGAAGTTTACTAATGAAGCGCTGAAATGCATATTCAGCGCTTCATTAGCATGCAAGCGGCCACGGCGCTTCGAAATTGACGTGGCTTGCCGCCGCACATCTCGTCCAGATGGGGCTCCTTTTCGAAAGGACCCCGCCTACTTCGAAGTCCCATGGGAATTTCGAAGCGCCGCGGCTGCCCGCATGCTAATGAAGCGCTGAATATGCATTTCAGCGCTTCATTAGTAAACTTCGAAATGGCCATTTGTGTGGCCATTTCGAAGTTTGGGGCACGTGTAGACATGGTCGCAAGCAGATTAGACACACAAAAATCCCTCGAACACATCAGATTTCAGCTTTTTCTCTTCCCTTGTACTTGCCTTGATAGAGTTTCAAATGTTAGTGGCTTCCATGGGGAATGATTAATGATACATGGTGGGAACCCATTGAGCTTTCCCATGTCCTCTCCTAAGTAAAGCTCTTTAACGTATTAAATCAATATTTCTAAAAATAGGACTGAACATGTAAGGGACAAAAAAGCAATTCTAGGGTGGAAGGAGGTCTTTAATCACTATATACATATATACATTTGCCAAATGTACAAGTATTTGTCACTGAAACCACCTCTGAGGGATTGTTGCTACATTCTAATAAGCTGTAGGAAGGATGTAGTACAGATAATAGGATACAATGCTTCCAAGTGCCGACTGCCCTCCACTCTCAACAGCAGTGAGCTATGAAGGTTCTCTGTGCTGGCAGAAGGCACAGAGAATCTCACCGTATCAGGCCCCAGGAAGGTTACATTTTTTTAAAAGATCGTCTTTGTAGTCACTCACCAACCTATGCAAAATCTCAGAGAAGAACAGACTGGTTATTCAATTTTTAGTTAGGCAAATGGTAAATATAGCAACTTGAATTATGAAAATCCTCTTGGCCATTATGAATTAATTACTTAATTTTTATTAAATAAAAGATTTAGTGGGATGATGGTTAATTTATATTGTACCAGAGTTCTTGTTTGCTGGTGCCTTGTTTGCTTTTGAGCAGTCAGTGCAGAAGCCTGGCATGTTTATGGGGGGCTCTGCTAACAGCACCAATTTAAAAAGAGGGGAGGCCCTGTGAAAAAATGATAGAATGGAAAGAAAAATTGATTTGTCATTTCTCTTTTACACTGCATCCTGTCTACGTGAAAAATCAATAGCAAAGTCCTTAACGGATGGCCTGGAGTCTCTAGCTCTTCTGCTAAAGCTCTGCTTAGGGGCCATGGGGAGGGTGTGAGTGAGTGAGAGCATGAGTGAGGCAGCCACAAGACACCACATTAATAAGACGTTTATGATTTGTTATCAGTGCTGATATATGTAACACCCAAACTGTGTAAGGCACTTTACACAGCAGCAGAAAGGATTGGACTAGATTCCTAAATGTGGCCCTGGAAGAAGTGCTTTGGCAATGCTCTTCATTGCTTCTAAGCCAAGGTGGCTGGCTGGGAGCAAGTGGGGCTGGAGCTGGTTATGGTGGCTTTGCACTTCTGGGAGAGTCCTCTATGGCAGGGTAATCTCTAGCTGCCTCGTTGAGTCAGTTTTCTGGCTGCTCCACTCTACCTGAACGCAGTAAATCAGCCAAATGAAGCAACAGAGATCTGGCCCATTGTCCATGCCCCAATAAGCTTACAATGCAATATCAGAAAATGGAAGAGACAAATGATGACCAGACCAGAGGGAGTGAGGAGAAAGACGACAATAATTCCATACAGCAGTTTAGATTTGTTTATGTTATGCAACTTCATCTTTCAATTAAACACAGCTAGAGACGTTTGCATCAGGTTAATGCACAACAGTGGTTTTCATTTCTGAACTGCTAAAATATTTTGCCTGGAGAATGCAGACTGCTTTGTAAATCTTAGATATAGTCAGTGGACCGCCAGGGGATTTGAAAACCACCGTTCCATAAAAATGACAACATTTTTTGGACTTATCAGACATAGTCTGCGGATGCTCAGAGCTCCACAGGCTGTAGGTTGAAAACTGTCGTTGTAGTATGTCATGGGGACAGATCCAGCTCCCACTGAATTCAAACTATTGACTTACACTTCAGCGGTAGTAGAATCATGTCCTCTATTTTTTTTTTTCCCCAAGAATAATACCGTGAATAAACAGATGGGAATTGTTTAAATACCTGTATAATTTAAACGTACGTATACCCGAGTCAAAACCTATTAAGTCAGTGAGATTGTCTCTATTGGGTCTAATGGGTTAGTTTTACTAATTCCCAACCTTTTGTTTCTTTTGATACACACTTATTTTGAAATGCCACCGAAGGTGGCAGTGCCTGACAATTGTATCACTTCAGTAAGATAAATGGAGTAGTTAAATATTTGATTGACTGCAAACATAACACCTTTTTAGTTTAATCTCCTGCCTAGACATATACTAAGCTGAGTAGGCTTGGCAAATGAACAATTCACAGAGCCAATATGTCCTCTTTCCCTATTCCCGTACCCCTGACATCTTCTGGGAAGACACAAGCACATAGGTCACTGGTGCCTAGAAACGATAGGAGAAAAAGAGAGACAAAAACATCTTGAACAATATATAGTTGTAATGCTTATTATTTTTACATAGGACATTTTTTTTCCTTCACCTGGATTTACAAAGTGGCAGGTGTTCTGTCAAAGTAAGTGCAAGACAGAACAATTTTCAACAACTTCCCCAAGCATCTCCCCTTCGCCCCTGCGACGGAAAGTCCAGCAGATGTTTTAGCAAATACTGTTAGTCAGGATTTAAATACTCTTACATAATCTGGAATGGAGTAGTGAATCCAAGCTTTCACTGGTCATGTAGAAAGTGGGAAATTTAAGCTTTCATATAGGACCACACACTCTGCTCTCACAGGAATTTTTTTTTAACTGTCTGTTGGCTCATTAGAAGCTGAAGGTCATTCTAGTGGCAAGGGAGAGGAAAGTAAGTCTACTCAACTGCTGCAGCAGCATCAACCTGAAGAAAGTTCTGTATCACCTTGTTTTAAAGTCTGCAGTGAGGAAGAAAAACACTTGAGCTGCTAGAGTACTGACAAGCACAAGCAAAACAGACGAAACAATAAAATTCATCCTGAGATTTTTTAACAGGTCTTTTTTCTCATAATGGACAATATCATGCACTTTTAAAAACTTAAACTTGACCCCTAACATCTCACTAGACACAATTATATTCTATGACCTTGTAAGTCACCTGACTGTTAGCTCAGATACAGGTTGAACTTCTCTCATCTTGTACTCTCCGAACCTGTCCAATGCTGGGTGGGAGAATTTGCCGGACGACGGGAGGTCAACATCGTCTAGCAGCATTACCAACACATCCACTGCTTACTGGGCTCTTAGAAGACATTTAGGGGTAAATTACAGCTAAATAACAGCACAGAACACTGAGACCCAGGACTGGCGGCTGTAGACAAACTTTATGGGACCATGGAAAACTTGCCACACCATGAGAAGTGGTCATCTGGCTAACTAAAATCATGCTGGATTACAGAGTTTGCAGTCTGAGAGAGTTCTGGATTAGAGAGGTTCAACCTGTAGGGCAGGTCCTCAGCCAGCGTAGCTCTTGGAAGTCAAACGGAATTGTACTTATTTACCCAGCTGAGTATCTAATACAAATCTAAAGCTAGTGAAAATGTCTCAATAGCTGCTAAAGAGAAATCATGATTTAGAAATCCTAGCTGAAACTAAACATGAAAGAGAAATATTAAGTATGCTGTTTTATGCATTTTATATGCTTGGTATATTCCAGGTTCTTGAAATAACCGCTCCCTGACAGCTCAGAAATGATGTCAGCCTTGATCTAATGTAATAGTACTTAATAGTTTTGGGATTAAAAGAAAAGAACACATTAGATTGCTTCTGCTTAGCTGGCCGTCACCTTTGTTTGCATTCACTGTGACAACAACCTTCAGGTGAAGTTATGTTTACATGTCAAAGCTAATGAAACTTGATTCCAATAGATCTGCCCTTCATCCTTGCTCTTTCAACATATCAAGCTGGTTGTAGCTAGAATTAAACTGGGTTTTACCTGTTTTTCAGACATAAGTTGACAAAGTAGCTTTTGCACAAAACAAACACTTATTCTCTGAGAACAGGCACAAAAATATTTTTTGTGTATAAGCAGTGACCCTTTCATAGTTTCGCTTATTAGCTCTAAGAACTTTCTGCAATGCAAGTCACTAGAAGGAGATTGCAGATTAAAAATCTGCGTTTTCAAGCTACTGTTCAATCTACTTCCTTCTAGTCACACTATGAAACCACTTTTTATTTTAGATTACTATTGCTCATCTGCTTTTATGGTTTGAGTGATCAAATAGCTAGCTCAGAATAATTCCTGACCTTCTACTATGTGGACCTATTATATATTTTTGTATTTTTCCTAGGAAAAGCTTCAGATGATTATTGTTGGTTTGCAGAAAAAGTTAAGTTACTTCCTTGCACCCACTACTGGTGCTATCAGATGTTCAGGAGATGTCCATTGGGAGGCACACAACCCAAATGACCACACACCATCAGGGCTATGGAATGCATAAGCTATTCTTCTCCGACTTCATGATATGCTAGTGACAGAAGTCCCAACATAATAAAGTATGAAATTCAACAGGATGAAATTCAATAAGGACAAATGCAAAGTACTCCATTTAGGAAGGAACAATCTGTTTCATACATACAAAATGGGAAGCAACTGCATAGGAGGGAGTATGGCAGAAAGGGATCTAGTATTAATAGTGGACCACAAGCTAATATGAGTCAACATTGTAATACTGTTGCAAAAAAGCAAACATCATTCTGTGATACATTAAGGGGAGTGTTGTAAGCAAGACATGAGAAGTAATTCTTCTGCTCTACTCTGTGCTGATTTAGGCCTCAACTGTAGTTTTGTGTCCAGTTCTGGGCACCACATTTCAGGAAAGATGTGAAAAAAATTGAGAAGGTCTAGAGAAGAGCAACAAAAATGAAGAAACAAAGAAGAGGGAGAACAATTATTCTCCTTAGCTTCTGCTGATGGGACAAGAAATAATGGGCTTAAATTGCAACATGCGAGGTTTAGGATGGACATTAGGAAAAACTTCCTAACTGTCAGGATGGTTAAACACTTGAATAAATTGCCTGAGGAGGCTGTAAAATCTCCATCATTGGAGACATTTAAGGGCAAGTTAGTTAAACATCTATCAGGCATGATCTAGATGTTGCTTGGTCCTGCTATGAGTGCAGGGGACAGGACTTCACGACCTCTTGAAGTCCCTTCCAGTTCTATGAGTCTATGAGAGCACGTGCTCAAAGCCAAGTATAGCTTATGACTAGACCCATTAAATTCAACTACAGATGTAAGCTGAACCTTTCTAAAGGCACCTGCATGAGGGAGCTGCTGACAGGAGGTGGAGAATCTGGAACAGGCTTGATCAATGAACCAACCAGAGACATCTGGCACAGTGGGGAGACCCTCAGGTTGCTGGTTCCATGTAAGAGCTGAAGCAGGTCTGTGAAACATCTGCAGTGGAATCAGCTCTGAGCAAGACAAGTTGAACCCCAGAGTGGATCACCCTCTGAGAACTGATGAAAGGGCTCTGTGAAGGAACTACTGGCCACATTATGGTGTAAACCCACGGTGCCCAATACGCTCCCTGTTTGGGCAGCAGGATGTGGCAAATGTGGCTCAGGAAAGCCTCACATGTGGGGCGCCCTTCCTGCCACTCCTGAGCATGCATTGTGCCCCTTCGTGAGACAGTGTGTGGTGGCAGAGGTGGCTGTGGCCCGAGGTGGCGGTGACTCGTGCCACAGGGCAGCACAGTTTGTGCAGTGCAGCTCCAGCCAGGGGGTGTTCGCGTGGTGATGCACCTCCAGCCGCAGGACACTTGTGCAGCAGTGCAGCCCCAGCCACGTGGTGCTTGTGCGGCAGTGACTCCAGCCATGCGGTGGTGGCTACAGTGAGTAATCTCGGTGGGGGAGGCAGCCCCTGGGTGGCTCGCAGGGGGCACGTGGCAATTCATTTGATTTCTTTTGGACACCACTGGTGTAAATCCTGCCAGAAATCTGGGAAGAGGGAAATGTGACCCTGGGTGTCCCTTACCCACATGTTGCCTGTGGAAGATGTCACACCAGGTACCAGTGGAGGAAGATTGGTCCCAGGGACTCAGCCAGGCATGGAAGGCCGAGAGGGCCAGCTAACCATACCAACCTACTCATGTGAGAAAGATATGGATCCGTGCACGTGTCACATCTTTCCGTGTGAGGGGGATAGGCATACGTGCGTCACCTCTCCCCTTGCAAACCGTACAGCCTGAAAGGTGAGAAGATAAATAAAAATAAAACTGGTCACTTTTTATTTTCATTGGGTGCTCAGTCAACTAGATGTTCATTTGAACATTTGTACTTCATAGTTCTGATTGCTGTTGAACTTGCTTGCCTATGAGTAATTGTACCTGGTGTCCTGTATAGGGAAATATGGTCACCCTACTGAGGGTACATCAGAATCTGATGTAAACCCTGCTGGTAATATGGGGGATAATACCTGCAAAATGAACTTAAAAAGCATTGTCTGAACACTGAAAACACAAGAACATTACCAAGTAAATCCTTAAGTTCTTGACAAGAAATGTCTTTCAAACTGTCTTCATGGTCATTATTCACATTGGACAAGGTCTTACAGGCTACATCCATGCAGCAAAATTGTTCTGATATAACAGCCGTTATTTCAAAATAGCTTTGTGAGCATCTACACTATGCACAGACTATTTCAAAATAAAGTCCAAATAGTGGGCATGTTGTTTCAACATTCATAAATCTCTTTGAAGGAGGAATAATGCATATTTCCAAAGAGCTATTTCGAAATAGACGCTGTTAATACACAGAATAGCATTATTTTGAAATAAGCCATAATGGCATCCAGTGGCACTATTTTGAAAGAGGCGCTATGTATCTGGACATGCTATTTCACAATAGCTGGGTACATTCTTGGCTATGTCTACATTAGTGAGTTTTTTTTTTTGAAAAAGCTGGGGTTCTTTCAAAAAATCCCACAGACCGTCTATGCACAAAATGCATTCTTTCCATAGTAAATCAGAAGAATCCGGCACTTTTTCTGGGAGCCCTCTTCCACTCCCTAATGAAGAAAAGCACTTTTTTCTTAAAAGGTTCTTTTGCGAAAAAAACGTGTGTAGATGCCCCAGGGGCCCTTTTGTCCAAAGAGCAGTCCTCCATATTGCTGGATATTTTGATCTGCAGCGTTTCCTAGCCCACTCCTTTGGAAGAATTGCTGGGGTTGGCTGCTTTCTGTAGAAGGATCAGGTCAATATTTCAATCTGCTTTTTGTGTGTGGTCACGATCTTTTGAAAGAGGATTTTTTGGGAAAGAAAAGAATTTCTGAAAGAATTCTGAAAGAATTTCTTTTGAAGGACTGCTGTAGTGCAGACGTAGCCTGTTTGGAAGGGGCATGGTAATGAGTGAGTTGGGGAGATGTTAATGAGGCGCTGCCATGATGGCAGCCATATGCGATTCGAAAGGACCCCACAGACTTCAAAAGCCCCTTCCTTCTCATTACCATGCCCCTTCTGAAAGGAAGGGCTAGTGTAGACGTAGCCCTTGGGTGTAGTTGTTTTTTTCAAAATAAGCTGTTTGAGAATAGCTATTCTGGAATGGATTATTTCAAAATAATGCTGCTGTGGAGATGTAGCCACACAGACCAAACGTTCCATAAAGTGACTGTGAGTTTGCCCAACTGGGGGCATTTTAAAGACTGCATAATTTGGCTTTGTGAATCCCATTATTTGGAGGCTTTGGGAAAAACTACAAATGCATTGAAGCAAAGTTGCAGTTCTGTTTAGGGCTAAACTCCATCTGAGGGTATGTAAATACAAAACCTGACCCAAACAGTCAAAAGGAGCAATGTGAGAGTGTGCTGGAGTAATAGCTGTCCCATCCAGAACATGGTTTTTTATACAAGTATCTGGATGCTGATTGGTTTAAAAATTAAAAGTACTGAGTTAAGACTAGACTAAATAAATGTGGAATGGACCTTGTTGAAGGAAGCCTGAGTGGGTTCCAACAGGTGTCAAGAAGAAGGCCTCTGTATTAGCTTTGCATAACCCAATGTGCCAGTTGAATTAGGGATGCACCTTTGTGAGGCTTGGACCCATCATTGTAGAAGTCTACTGAAACTGATGTCTTGTAGAAGTGGTGGCAAGGGACTGTGGGAGTTGTTCTAGCCTTGTAGCTTTTAACAGTTGTTTGTTGTAAATTTGCTTTTTGATGATGCTGAAAAGCCAATCAAAATTAAAATGATACCCACTAGTCAACTTTTAACAAGTAGAAGTTCATCAGTGTTGGTATTTTGAAAAACAATGAAAATATCACAATTCTTGTAAATCATAGAATCATAGAAGAGTAGGACTGGAAGGGACCTCGAGAGGCCATCGAGTCCAGCCCCCTGCCCTCATGGCAGGACCAAGCACTTTCTAGACCATCCCTGAAAGCCATCTATCTAACCTCTTCTTAAATATCTCCAGTGATGGAGATTCTACCACCTCCCTTGGCAATTCGTTCCAGTGTTTGATCACCCTGACAGTTAGGTTTGGCTTTGCAAAATGGTTTGGCTTTGCAAAGAGCTCTAGGAAACATAGACTGCAGAGTCTTGGTGGTCACTCGATAATGAGTAGGATGTCTTCATGTCACCCTCCTATTTGTGAGTCTGTTGATATTGCAGAGTAATTAGTCCTTGAAAGATTGTCAGAACCTGGAAAAAGCTTCTAAATTAACTGTTGTAAGAATTATCTTAACCCTGAGAGTTGGTTCTAAGCCCATGTATTCTGTGAGGTTCTGAGTGCCTCCTTCAAGGTTGTCATTTGCAAGCAGGACCATTTTTGAGTGAAAATCTGTATACTTTACTTCAGGATATGCCTCTTTTCAAATAGGCGGGCTATAAGTGAAATTAGGGATATTTTCATGACTGTGTGGGGAAGAAAGAAAATTTCCAAAATCTATCTATATATTTTAGAAATATGCATTGGTCTGCCTGCCTGTCTGTCCATCTGTGAGTTCATTTGTTCAAGAATTTCTCCTAAATGATAAGAGCTAGGACCACCACATTTGGTATTCAGCTTCCTCTTTTCCTAACTTAAAACAAGGTCAGGTTTTTGTTGCGCCAGGAAAATGGGGTCTGCCTGAAATGGGATTGTTTTCCCATAACATGGAATGAGAGGCAAGTGATCGGAGGGACAGTGATAATACTGAATGACTGTTACAGACCTTACTATATCATCAAGAGAGTGGCCAGCTAGGGCTGGGGCTCGCAATCTTGCTGGCCACTGGACTGGGTAAGTGGGCCCCCTGGTCCAAAGGCCACCCTCTTCCCCCTACCCTTGGCTGCAGCACTGGAGCAGAGTGTGGAGTGAAAAGTGCCACAAGACAGTGGAGAGGAGGAAGAGGAAAAACTACTGCCAGATGTGGAGGAGGGAAGCCCTGCTGGATTGTGGGAGAAAGCAGCTGGGAAGGTCCCTGATGTAAGGGAAGGATGGGGAGGAATGCCCTGCTCTATGCAGTGAGGAGAGAAGGGGAATGTGAGAGGGGGACAAAAGGTCCCAGCAGGTGGTGAGGGAGGGAAGGTGATGTCAAGGGCAGAAAAGGTCCTGTCGTATGGGTAGGTGACGGAAGATGGAAAAAATTCCCACCAGACAGTGGCGGGAGAAAGCCCTGACACCACCAGAGGAGCCATAGCCCTTCACATTGTCAGGCTGACCAGTGTCCTCTCCCTACTGCCAGCCTCCGTGCCCCCTTCCCCCACCTCCTCTGGGCCTGGCCTAGGAACCTCCAGCAGGGCTAGTCTGCACAGCATCCCCGCTCCAGTCCCTGCACCAGGCCCAGGGAGCTCTGGCCTACATAGATCCCCTGCCCCCCAGACCAGGATCAGGGGTACCAGCAGAGTTGTTCTATATGCCCTTCCCCATCCTGGGCCTCTCAAGACCCTATCTGGTCCCCTAGGAACAAGCCAATGGGTGGGGTGCACCCCTGCCATGGGGAAAAGCCAGCAGGTGGGGTGCTCAGTCCCCATTGCCCCAGGCAACTCCTGGGAAGAAGCTGGTGACCACCCTCACCCCTTACTCTGACTCTCCCTCTCCCCATCCCATGCCCTGATCCCTGCACCATCCATTCCCTACCCTGAGCTCCTCCTCAGCCTCCAGGCCTGACTCTTGCACACCCCACACATCCCCAACGCCCTGCTTTGAGCCTCCACTCCATTCCCTGCCCTGACTCCTGCACCCACCACACCACCAGGCCCCCGTCATGGGACCCAGGCAACACCAGATAAGTTTTCTAGTGAATTATTTAAAAAAAATTCTTTTGCAAAATATAAGATGGGATTCATTGTCATTTATTCTCTGACAACAAAGGAACAAAGCTGTGGGTCACTTTTAAAATATTATTTGAGCTATCTTTATTTTCCAGAGGCATCAAACAGTACATTAATTTCACCCCATAAATATTTATATATGCTTACGCTCACTCACGGCTTTTGGCTTTTATCGTGTTTGACCTTTCTAGTTAATATATCTGTTTGCCAAACTATTTATTGCTGTAAACAAAGGTTGTACCCGAAATGGAAAGAGATGAGGGTTAAGTGCAAGTAGGTAAATGATTTAAGAGGAAATGTGGAACATTTAAAGCACATACATAGCTTCAGAAGTATTCTCTTGGAACTGTACAGTCTTGTTAAAAAAAAGGTGTTTATAAATACCTAAACTGGGATGAGAGGGCTCTTCAATTATTTACTTTGAAGTTACACTTTGTAGGACTTTATTTTAAATATATTAATTACTGGGTAGAATAAAAACAAGTAATTCAAAAGCAAGGATGTTGCACGAAATCTAGGCTGTTGAGAAAAATAAGTTTGTGGGAAGTTATGAGACAGTGATGTAAAGGAGAGGAGTGTTGTAGCTATAGCAGCACCCCTTTGGGGACTTTATAAATGCCCCAATGTCCCAGGGTGTGGGAAGAAGTCTCTGTCTTCAACGTCCATTGAGGTGGGTGCCAGCCAGCTAATTGTTCTTTCATTTTTAGACCTCTTTCTGGTGAGGACTGAGGAGCTCAGTTTCAAAAATTTCTGCAACTCCCCATACCCTCATAAATGCCCCCAGCTTTACTTCAATGTGTATCTGTCCCCTATTCTTCTGGGAGCAGAATTGAGGGGGGATCCTGGTCCTTTTATTTGGGCTTGGTTCTCAAACAGAGTCTGACTTGTGAGTGGCTAGTTCCTTAGGATCTCTCAAGTCTTCTCTAATGCCTTCTCCCACTGGCAGGACTGTCTTTGCAAGTGAAACCCCCTTCAAACAGAGCTTCTTCCTGGCGAGACAGATCTAAGCCAGTCGCTCTCCTCTTATTTTACTTCCTGGGTTGGTGTTGGCTGCAGGTCAGGGCTAGCTAGGCTCCTAGGCTCTGCTGAACCCCTTTTTTGCTGATGTGGGGACTCTCTGACCCACCGCGTGGAGAAAATTAATGAGTAAGTTGAGCAAAGGAAGAGGCATTATACAGAACAGTGCCCTTAACATGAACCTCCCAATGTGTGTCTTCACTTTAACACCACGTAAAGGGCAAATAAATCCTCTTTGGGGAACATCTGGGAAAGGAAATGACCACTGTCTACCTGGTAACTTGGGGGGAGGGCTGCATGACATGATAAACAAGACAAAGGCACAGGTGCCAGTTTTCTTTGTCTTCACACACAAGTGAAGATGTGACACACAGTTGTGTGTTTTATGTGCCCTCCAATGAGTACTAGCCGTAGAAGGAGCGTGTCTGTTGAATGCCCGTCTGAAGAACCTGACTCTTCACTAAAGGGCACTCGTAGCTTCTGAGGGCCTGGGTTCAAATGGTCTGGCAGCCAAGACAGCAAGGGTAAGAAGCCTTCTGAAGAGATTAATACTTGAATTCCAGGAAAAAAGTGACAACTGTTCCCTGTTTGGACTAGCTTCTGGATTATGATACAACACTGAGGATGTCATAGTCTGCTCTCCTTGGAGACTTGCAGCGTTTCCTCTTCCACAAGTGACTGCTTATACACCAAAACATTGCAGGAACCGAATGATCTGGAGGAGGACATAGAACTGTTCATCTTTATAACACTGGTTCAGATCCATGCCACGTAAGGGGTGACCAAAAACCATTGTATAGTGCTTCAAATCCCAATTGTCTGCCTATTACCTACTGCAGTAATAAGTTTTTACCTCATGATTAGGGCCCTAGCATACTCGTGGCTCATCTTGGTAAATTTCACAGCCATAGGACTTTGAAAATCTTAAATTTCACAGTTTCAGTTACTTAAAAATCCTGGGTTCTATTCCAGGATCTGGAAGAAATTGTGACCTAGTAGCTGTTGACCCTTGCTTCTCCATACACCACACCTGCCCTCACGCATGTAGTGCTGTATAGCCTGTATGTGTCTCCTGTTCCAATCATGCACCCAGCTTATCCTTGCTCCTCAGCCCGCTGCACTCTAGCCATCCAGCTGTGGCCTTCTCCTGGGCATCCTCAGCATGAACACTGAGGATATGCAGATAGATAGTTTCCATCCTCTCATTATCAGTGCCTGGCATGACAGTGGATGCTGGCTATGGAAGAAGCCATCACAGGCAATGTCCCAATCAGCTAGTTAGCCGCAGGCTGCAGAATGCTTCATGCAGATATATTCTTCAGAGAATTTAGCTGTCAAGCTGTAACAAGGTCTATTGTGCATGTTCATATTGTGATTTGCTTGGAAGCTTACGACATGGCCAATTTGGATAGATTTTTCACAGGGTAGGAAACAAGGTTTGTCCCTGACACTATGGACATCCCTGCTTGAAAGGATGGAGTGGCAAGACCTTCCTAATGAAAGAGTCCTAAGAATTTAATGAGAGCAAAACATTTTCCTAACTTCTGCAAAAACTATTCAGGCATTTTTTGGAGATGTTTCAAAACTGTCAATTTGAGATAGATATGTCATTATGGGACATTTCAGTCCAGATGGGTGTAGATATAAGCAGCTGAAAAATGTCTTATAATGGAGATTGTTTGGCAATCTTAACTGTACACATTGCCATGAGTGCTTGCTAAAATCATGTGATGCCATCTTCAGAAATGTGGCAGCATTTAGTCAAAGAGAAAACATGCATGTTCTAGGCAGAAACATGCCCAAACAAATACAGCAAAAATAAAATGTGCGGTACTGTTTTCCATGCACGGTTCTGGCTTTTTTTTTCTTACAAAATCATTAAATTTCCATAATCACATATTCATGATGTTACTTTTGCTCTGAGCCTTAATTAACAGAGCAGAACAGAATATGCAAACCAGGTCAACTGATTACAGAAAGAACATTCCTCTCACTGATAGATGCTATCGGTTTTTCAGAGTGCTATCCAAGGGTGATGCAACCTTGCTGCAAGGGGCAGCAGGGCTGAGGAGGGCGATTTAAGAGGTCTTTATTCTAACCTTGCTTATGATATTGAGATATTATAGGACTCTGAGGAAGTCATCAGGGTAAAGTGACATTTAAGGGAATAGTGACTTTTAACTGCAGTATAACCACTTCTCTCTGTAAATGTTTTTCTTGTCTTTGTTACAAGACAGATTGATGATGATCATAGCTGGAAAAAAATGCAGAGGAAAAAATGTAATTTTTTCAGTTTGTTTGCTTTGTGCATTTGACAGCACTGTGCTGATAGGAAAAGTGACTATCTGCCTTATGTGCTCAGTCAGTTTCCCCTTTCTTGTTGCAATGGGGAAAAGAGAAATATTCTTTAATATGTGAGTGTAAAAGCACACACACAATTTAGGGGTGGTTTAGCTCCTAGAATTACTTTTAATTCTTTTTTTTTTTGAATTGATGTTGCTTTCAATCTGAGTGTTGTAATTTGTTTTTTCATTTACTTAATCTGAGAACTTTTGACATCAATAATTGAAGCACTCAGAATTAAAACCCGCTTTTGAAAATGTGGAACTCGGTGTTTCAGACTACCCATCTGTAAAATGAGAGTATGCATCACATGAGAGTGCAGTGAGGCCTCTACTAGAATAAAGCTGTAAGAAACTCGGTAGCTTTGGTTTCTAGCTGGAGGTTTTATCAAACTTTTGTTTGATTTACTTTTAAATTGGGAAGAACTTGGTTTTGCATGGTTTCGATTTGAAAACATTCTCAACAAAAAATCCCTATGCAAAAATTGTATATTCCTCCTCTAACCCACTTGCCCTGGCTTTAGCAGGGGAAACCACCAGAGAGGAGAAAGGAAGAAGCACTAAAGTGCCTCCTCAGACACACCAAAGGACTTTCTTTCAATGTTTTCAGGGTGAGATGCAGAATCCTGTGGCCTGACTTGACACTATTGATTGACAAGCGTCCTTCATTTCTAAACACCCATCAAACTGAGTGTTTATCTTCCTCGTACACAGCCTCTAAGGAGAGTTAACTCTACACACTAGCACATATATTGGTATTACTGATGTTGCTTAGGGGTGTGAATAAACCACTCCCCTGAGCAATGCAAGTTACATGGAACTAAGCATTGATAGGGCTGGTGCTATGTTGGCAGGAGAACCTCTCTTACTGGCACAGTACTGCCTCTCACAGAGGTGAAATTATTATGCAAATAGGAGAGCTCTTTTCTGACCGCATATAGTGTGTCCAGTGAAAACAGTGTACTCATGTAACTACATGGGGGAGGAGAAAGGGCAGCTGTGCTGATATCTACACTAGAAGTTCTGCTAGTCCATAATTTGTGTTGTCCCTAACTTGAGTCTTGTCCACGCACAAAACCCTTTCTACAATGAGATAACTGGCTCTGTGGATAGGGGAAAATCAATGGATGTGATTTATCTGGACTTTAGCAAAGCTTTTGATATGGTCTCCCACAATATTCTTGTCGGCAAGTTAAAGGAATGTGGATTGGATAAATGGACAGTAAGATGGATAGAAAGCTGGCTAGAAGGTCGGGCCTAGAGGGTAGTGATCAATGGCTCGATGGAGGGATGGGGGTCAGTTTCTAGTGGAGTGCCCCAATGTTCGGTTCTGGGTCCTGTTCTGTTCCACATATTTATCAATGACCTGGATGAGGGGTTGGATTGCACTCTCAGCAAGTTTGCGGATGACACTAAGCTAGGGACAGAGGTAGATTAGGGACAGGGTCCAGACTGACTTAGACAAATTGGAAGACTGGGCTGCAAGAAATCTGATGAGGTTCATTAAGGTCAAGTGCAGAGTCCTGCACTTGGGCCGGAAGAATCCCAAGCATTGTTACAGGCTGGGGTCTGACTGGCTCGGTAGTAGTTTTGCAGAAAAGGATCTGGGAGTTGTAGTGGACGAGAAGCTGGACATGAGTCAACAGTGTGCCATTGTAGCCAAGAAAGCTAATGGCATATTAGGCTGCATCAAGAGGATCATTGCCAGTAGATCCAGAGAAGTGATTATTCCTCTTTATGCGGCTTTGGTGAGGCCGCATCTGCAATACTGTGTCCAGTTCTGGGCCCCCATTTATAGGAAGGATATGGATACACTGGAGAGGGTCAAGCAGAGGGTGACCAAAATAATCAGGGGGCTGGAGCATATGACTGATGAAGAAAGGTTGAGGGAATTGGGACTGTTTAGTCTGCAGAAGAGAAGACTGAGGGGGGACTTGATAACAGCCTTCAACTTACTGAAGGGAGGCTGCACAGAGGCTGGGGAGAGGCTGTTCACAGTGGTCATGGATGGCAGAACACGGAACAATGGTCTCAAGTTGTGGTTGGAAAGGTCCAGGTTGAACATTAGGAAAAACTTTTTCACTAGGAGGGTGGTGAAGCATTGGAATGGTCTACCCAGGGAAGTAGTGGAGTCTCCATCCCTGGAGGTGTTTAAGTCTCACCTCGACAAAGCCCTGGCGGGGCTGGTCTGATGGGTTTGGTCCTGCTTAGAGCAGAGGGCTGGACTTGATGGCTTTTTTAGGTCTCTTCCAGCTTTATTGTTCTAGGATTCTGTGATTCTATGATTCTAAGTCATGTTGCTTTTAGCTTGAGTTGGGTGACTTGTCTGAGAGTGCACGCGTGTGTGAGAGGTGACACAGCATAATTCATCATGGGCTAACCTGATCACTCTGCAGCTGGAGTGTTATCTGAGATAGTCTAACAACTGTAGCTAACTTTGCAGTGAAGTCACAGAAATGATAAAGCCAAGAGTGAAGACAAAGGAAGTAACCATAACAAGGTTCACAGACTCTTCCTCGCCTCTAACGATGGATTTAGAAATTCCACTTTATCCCCTACTTTTCAGATCATCTGGAGATGCGATACATGGTTCCGCTCTCTGCCAGCTCTTCAAAGATGTCTCTGTTCTGTTATCATGGGGGAAAAAAACGCAGATCAGATGAAAACATACTGACTGTAGCTGTTGGGATTCTGTATGGTGTCCCTTATGAAGGTCAGGGTTGGTACTGTTTTTCTAAATGCAAAAGAGTCAGGGATTACAGGAGATCATGTAACAGGGACAAGAACTTCAGATGATATAAATTGAACCTTTCTAGTCTGGCACTCTCTGACTGGGCAACATTAGTGTAGACTATCTGTCCGATATTAGGCGGGACAGTCCCGTATTTGAGACACCAATAAGGCATCCCAACTTGTTTTTTAAAAGGGATGAATTGTCCCATATTTGACCCCAACCCTGCTGACCTTTTTTGCCAGCAGCTGTGCTGGCAGGAGTCACTTCCCCGAACCTTGGGGAAGCCGGGGAACCAGGGTGGCTGCTGTGTCCCTGCCACTTCCCCAGAGCTCAGGGAGTGCTGGCGGCTGCTGCTTCCCTGAAGAGCGCTGGGGGCTGTGGCTTCCCTGGGGCTCCTGCAGAGGGCCAGCATCTGTCACTTCCCCAGAGCTCTCAGGGAGGGCCAGGGGCTGTTGCTTTCCCAGGGCTCCCAAGGTGGGCCAACAGCCGCTGCTTCCCTGGGCTCCCAGGGTGGGCTGGCGGCTGCCGCTGCCCCTGGGGTAGGCCGATGGCTACTGCTGCTTCCCTGGGCTTCCAAGGAGGGCCAGCAACTGCTTCCTTCTTCCCAGCTCCCTGGGGCTTGGTGGAGCTGGGCAGAGCTGCCCCTCCCCACCGTATGTCTCTGTCCCATATTTGGGACAGGGAGATATGGTTGCCTGAGGCAACATCCATAGTCAGGCATAATTTTAGTTAGCTGGATGTCCACTTATAATGGTTGTGGCCAATTTTCCTGTGATCCCATACAGTTTGTTTAGAGCCACCAGTCCTGGCTGTCAGTGTTCTGTGCAGTTATTTGGTTCTAATTCACCTCTAAATGTGTTCTAAGAGCCCAGTAAGCAGTTGAAGTGTTGGTAATGCTGCTAGACAATATTGACTTCCTATGGTCCAGCAAGTTCCCTCAGTCAGTACCAGGCAGGTTCCGAGGGTGCCAGACTGTAGCGGTTCAGCCTGTATTATTTAAACAACAAATCATACTAAGATGCCACAAGCCTATGTTCAAAGGGCAAAGTCCTGCTCTACGGGTACTTTCAGAGGGAGAGGGGCACAATAGGCTTACAATGTTGTAAAGTTCAGCAACAGACTTTGTTTTATAGAGCCTGCTGAATAACAGGTATTCAAATGCTCACTTGGAATCTACAGAAGGTTTCGGTTTCTTCAGCTGTATTCTCCCACCCCTCACTCCCCATTTTAGAAATACAATGCTAAAAGATTATTATTGCATGGCACTAGAAAAATATTCCCCAATCCTGCAAACTCATAATTGACAGCTACAGTGTTTGCTATATTGTAATTCATGGTTGTATGTTTGATAAAAGGAAGGCATTTTACATTTGCTACAGTAAAACTGGCTTTTACATAGCACCCAGTGTCAAAGTTCATGCTACTGAGAGTGCTGCAAGACAAGAAGTATGTAGCTTCAACAGGGTGCATCTTACAGCCTGCTATAATTCCAGTGTCCCTGACAAAGTCCATAAACTTATTGTCTTAAAACCCTGCCACTCCTAAAAATTACCAATATTCTTTATCATAATCTTTCCATATTCATTCAAGCTCAACTGCCCAGTGTCATAGCTATGGTGTCCACCATTCATGTCCAGTCCATATGGTGCTGAAGATGTGCTTGCTGGGGCCCGTCTCTGCCTCAAGATGTCACATAAATCAGTTACAGAAACAATAGTTAATCTCCTCAAAAAGGGCTTCAAATGCAGCGGTGTTCTGTGGAAAGCCCCATGCTTTCCCATTCGGTGAAAGTCTGTCATCACATGCACAGGCTTGTCTTACTACAACATGAGTCATCACTGGGAGTTTTCTATCATCCGCATCAGAGCAGTGTAAATAAGGGAATTTTCCTCTCCTCCACCACAGTGTAGTAAAGTAATGGAAACATGCTACTCCAACAAGAATTAAAGGGGGAACCCTGGCTGGTCTCAAGGAATTAGCTAATATGTAGTATCCGAGGAGAAAAAAAGAGTGACTTCCTTCTTAAATACCAACCACGCAATTTCTGATCCTAGTTAACCAGAACTGAATCTTACAAATATCACAATGTCTGGAATTGAAGTAACTGAACTCTGAAAGAATTTTCATAATCATTGTTTAACAATGTTTAGTGGTTCAAATTACCAGATAACAAAGAACTAAGGGGAAGGAATGTTTTTTTTTTCTCCAGCTGCACAAAAAGTTATAGTCAATCAATTATCCAGAAACTCTAATATGTAATCAGAAACTGTAATATGTTGAAGGTAAGGAATATAAGCATGTGTCAGCAATTTAGGGTAAACTAGAGAATAAACATTATTTTCATTGGTGATTGCATGCTTGTCTGACTTGAAATGCTTTGCAGATATGGCTCAATTTTGATGAATTTCTTCTGGAAACCAGGCAGGATTCTCTCGGTACTCTGCCTGACAGACAGATTTCCATAGGAAACTTGCTCTGTTTCCTGACAGCCTGTATGCCTGATTCTCTGGCACCCCACCTGGTAGGTTGCTAGGGATCTGGGTCACATTTCAATTCTGTCATATGGGTTGTTCCAAATTGGAATGAAATCCAATTTTGGAACATTAAAATCTTCCATGAAATAAAATTAATGTTTTCTTCACAGCTACAATAAACTTCAAGTGGTTTTGGATAATTATAATAAAACTGCAGTCATTGTAAACCCCAGATATTTACAATTAAGTTTGCTCTGGAAAGAAATCCAAATATGTTAAGCTATGGAAAGGTACTCCAGGGCACCCACACAACCTTAACTCTTCCCTATGTTGGCATCCTTCAGCTTGCTAAAAATTGGAATTTCCATCCCATGGGAAAGCCTGAGATTTTGAAATTTTGTTTCATTCACAATTTGGGGCAAAAAGATAATCATTATTTCAAAATATTTTGTTATCAATTTTATTAAAATATACATTATAATAAATGGAAATGTTTCTACTATCACAGAGCCTAGTGAGCATAGTACTTGTCTGAGAGTCAGGATCTCTGGCTCTGCCATTGGCCTGCTGATGTTAGTGGCTGCTGTTTCCTGGGGCTCCGGGGTGGGGCGCGCCAATGGCTGCTGCTTCCCCCAGGGCTCCAGGTGGGGAATAACGGTGGCTGCAGCCTCACAGGGGCTCCAGGCAGGGAGTGCCAGCAGCTGCTGCCTTGACGGGACTCTGGGCAGGAGCGCCTGCAGCTGGGGCTGCACGTGGGGAGCGGGGGAGGCTGCCGCTTCTCCATATTCACGAAATTCAACGTTCACGAGGGTTTGCAACACTGAACACTGGCGAATGTGGAGACCCTACTGTAATACACTGACTTCTTTTTGCAAATCACTAGGTCTAATGACAAAAAGTGCTAGATAAGAGTAAGCTACTAGTTTAATATTTATTTGTACTAGAGGTCTGGTTTCAGCTCCACTTTCAAGTGGAAGTTGGGCTGAAAGAAAGTTCTAGACAGACATGCAGAGTGTATGGGCCAGGCCCTGCACTGGTCAGGGGAGAAGCTCGGCTGGCAGCTGAGCCGGACCCAGCGATGTCTGGGGGCGTGGTGGGACTGGCACAGTGTGGGGGGGCTCCGTTGGAGGGTTGGGCCAGGCCCCGTGCTGGGAGTGTGTGTGGGGGGGGCTGATCCGATGTGGGTGGTGCTCTGTTGGGGGCTGGGCTGGGCTCTGCCCTGGACAGGTGATGGCCTCCATTGGGGGGTTGGGCTGGGCCCAGCACTGGCTGGGGAAGGGGCTGAGAATGGGACTGTGCAGTGTGTGGGGGAGAACAGGGTAGAACCTTGCCCAGGCAGACAGACGGATGGACACAGCACAGATATATGATTATTAATAAGTGTGAGCCTAGGTTAGTCTAAACTGATTTTTAGCAAGACACATTACAAATTTAGAAAAAAATCCCTCGTGTTATACAATAGCAGAATTCTGTGGGTATCGTAAATTATTTCCATACATTACCACATCTGGTTTACTTTTAAGTTACACCTTAGCTCTGAATTTCCTAAGGTTGTTATACTTGTTCAGGAGATCATTACAACAACCCTGTGATGTACTTTACCCAAACTAACTGCTATGGACTCTCAGCCTTAACTCTGTTTTTACCTGGAAGTATGTATTTAGCAAAAAAGAAATTGAGAAATGTATGTAAAAATACACAGGTCTTCAATTTTTAAATAGTTGTAAAAAGCACATCCTAGTGGTCATATCTGAAATTCTGTTTTGCATGTTGAATAACTATCACTTTACTGATCATCCCACAAGTGGTGCCTGACAACTCCAGACATCCACAACCTTTGTTTCTCCTCCTCCTCTTTTCTTCATCATTGTCAAATATTCAAGCCTTTATCTTTAAAACTGTACAAACACCAGTTGTCAGAAGCCTGTGATATATATGATAAATGTTGCATCAGGAACTTATGACATAACAAGGGTTAACCACTTGATAAAAAGTTGCCCATAATACCTGTAGAACAACTTCCCCTCTGACAACAATTTGCAGTTAACTGGAGGAAGTCAAACTCCAGCGCTATGGCTACACTAGTGAGTTTTGTCAACAAAACTCACCGCATGTCCACACGCAAAATGTGTTTTGTCAATAGTGTATCGACAAAAGTCAGCACTTCCTCCAACAATCTTCTGCATCTCCCAGATGAGGAAGAGTGCCTTTTGTCGACAGATTCTCTCTACGACAAGCTGTGTCGCCGTTCTGGTGGCCTACCGTCTACAGTAGCTCTGTAGTACAGGGCAGCTCCGTGTGCTATGCTTCTGGCTGGCTGTTTCGCTGAGAGAGCAGCCGGGAAGTCTGGCTGCTATGTCAACAGAGCAGATTGCTCTTTAGATCTGCTTTAGTGCTCTGTGAACAGATGTTTTGTCAGAAAATTTCTTCCAACAGAAACATCTATCAACAGACGCTTCTAGTGTAGCGTAGCCCAAGAGTGGACAGTGGTTAGGTAGGATGTCATATGTAGGACTATGAGGAACAAAAGAGACAAATCTAAGGGGACTATTTAAGCAGAAAATCAGGAATGTCTTCTCAGTGCTGTGCTGCATGGGGTTGTGTATGAGTCTTCCTGAGACAGTGTGGCGACACAATGAAATTGCTTGAAGCACAGAAGGGCTTAAAGAGAAGCTTTGGGCATAGCTGGCCCTGTCACATACCTGCAGCCAGTGCCAATTTGTTTTGGGAATAAGGGAATTTGAAAGTCTGGGGTTTATTTTGAAGCACCTGCGTCTACACAGCCAGTTTGCATTTTGAAAGCAGCACTTTTGAAGAGCAACTGGCCACCATTCTGCTAATAAGGTGCTGAATATTCATATCAGCACCTCATTAAACACTTCCAATCCGAGTCATTTACATGACCCTTCCGAAAGTGAGAGGCATGTGTAGACATGGCCTATAGCTTATATCGAAATTGTCTCTATTCCGTGTGTACACCGCCCCATTTCAAATTAGCTATTTTGAAATAGGCACTATTCTGGGGCTGTGGCCACACTAGCCCCTTCCTTTCAGAGGGGGCATGGTAATGATGTACTTCTGCAGATGCTAATGAGGTGCTGCCCTAAATATGCAGTGCCTCATTAGCATAATAATGGCCATGTGTAGCCACGGCCTTTTGAAACAACCCCCTGATTTCGAAACCAAATGGGAAGAAGGGGCTTTCGAAATCAGGGGATCCTTTTGAGAGGTCCCTGGCTACACAAGCAGCATGAGTTTTGAAAGCCACACTTTCAAAGTGTGCATGACCGCCATTATGCTAATGAAGCACTCCATATTCATGGTAGTGCCTCATTAGCATCTGCCAAAGGGCCTCATTACCATGCCCCCTCCAAAAGGGGCCACAGCCTTTGTGGAATGAGGTTTACCTATTTTGAAATAAGCCAACCACTATTTCAAATTATTTCAAAATAACTGCTATATAAACGTACCCATACTGACTTCTCTTTGCCTTTCTCTGCTTGTCAGGCACACACAAACACTAGTATATTTTGTGAGTATTTAAAGACCATCTTTATTTACAGTATGCCTGATACTCTTGGCATCGCATCTCCTTGTTAGTGGGTATTGGTTTTGCAGCATACAATAGATCTGTGTAAACCTAGGGGATCAATTTTCTTTAATTTAGTATATTATATTATTTTTTACTTTTATTGATGCTGAAAGAAATGGTACCTTTTCTGAGTACATGATAGCGAAAACCTCAAACTGCATGCTCAGGTAGAGTTGAAGTTGTATCAATCAGTCCCAATTGATAGCTTCTGTGCAGGGATTTCTTTGCTAGAAGTGGCAAATATTTACTTCCCAAGAAAGAATATGTGCAAGTTAATGCTGTGTGAACAAGATCCTTCAAATGTGTTTGCAGAAATTTTAGAGAAACAACCAAAAAGATAGAGGGTTGGATTCACCTCACTTACGTTATGATAACTCCTGATTTATGATAGGGTTGGTGAGAGGAGAAGGAACCTCAGACTGTTTAGAGTCTATTAGATGTATTCAAAGACCAGCTGTTATACTTTTTGCTCGGTTCTTTGGGCATTTTTTTTTATATTGAGAAGTAACAATAACACACTGCACAAAAGAATCTATAATAATAATAATAATAATTATTATTATTAATATTGTCAAAGATGCTTTATTGTTAGTCCCTGTCACTTGTTCCTTAGCAACTAATAGCCTTAAAAGTTAAGTATAGCCCTCTGTCAACTAATACAGAAAGAAGACAATATTTTTGGCTGCAAGCAGAACACTCTTATTGTATGAGCAATTGCTCTCTTCCCCCTTCCATATTGTCTCTTTCCTTATGTAGCAGAAAACAGCTGCCTGATTCCTTCAGCTCAGTATATTGGTCAAAATGCTATCTTCCCAGGAAATTCTACAATGATCTTTATAGAAAGAAGTTACCCATAAGTCATTTTGCACTCTCCCCTGGCTCTTTAACCAGCCAACATGAAAGTTCAGTCACACAAGCAAACCTTTATCTTTCCATTAAGTTAAGTAGTGGATATATTTGGTACAATACTTGATTGTGCATTGCTAAGCAGCACAGTGATGTGCTTCTAAAGTGTGGTGCATCCAAACAGTCTATCTAGCAGACACTACGTGGGTGAACTGGGACAAGTATGGCTTATCAAGTCAAGTTTGGAAACCCACAGTTCCCTGATAAATGAAATACACTTACTTTGTTAATGCCAATTACTTAACTCAGTTTCAGCACTGTGGTTTGGAAACTCTTTTTCTTCTCCATTGCTCAAATCTCCATTCTTGCTCCAGCCTTTCTGAGCTGAGTTCACTCATAAACACAGAGAGCAAACCTTCCTTTGGCTTTTCTGTATTCCCAAAACATTCATTTTGTTGCTGAAAAGTTTCCAATATTATAAAGACTGAGGCAAACGCTAGTGTTTGGAGTCAATAAAATACAGTTCTCCCAGTCCTAACTTCTGATTTGACAAGCAGGCCCTAACAAAAGCTGGTTTTCAAGCTATAACAGAGTAATTCACACATAGCTACAAGGTACAGTTGTACAATTTCTTTAGTGATCACTCTCATTCTTAAGAGTTTTGCTTTGATATTGTTTTTTCTTCACCCAAATCTATCTGTTCTTTATACACCACACCCTTTGCGATTTCACAGGTTTTTAACCAAAATACTGCAGAGGGAGAGGTGTAGGTTGGATATTCGGAAAAACTACTTCACCAGGGCTATGTCTACACTAGCCCCTGGCTTCAAAAGGGGGATACTAATGAGATGCTTCAGCAGATGCTAATTCCTAAAACCAAATAGGAAAAAAGGGATATTGAAAACTAGGGAGTCCTTTCGAAAGGCCCCGTTTACACGGGTGGCACGCTATTCGAAAGCGGCACTTTCGAATTGCCGCAGCCAGCATTATGCGAATTGTGCACCACTCGTGTAAATGAAGCCTTTCGAAAGGACTCCCTAGTCTTCAAACTCCCTTTATTCCTATTTGGTTTTAGGAATTAGGTGCTTTTGAAGATTGAGGTGGGGGGGTCCTTTCAAAAGGCCCCTGCCTACTTGGGCAGAACGCAATTCGAAAGTGTCATCTGCAGACTTGCTGAGTGTGCAATCCAGTCCCTCATCCAGGTCATTAATAAAGATGTTGAACAACACTGGCCCCAGAGCCTTGGGGCACTCCACTTGAAACCAGCCACCATCCAGATATTGAGCCATTGACCACTACCCGTTGGGCCTGATTGTCAAGCCAGCTTTCTATCCATCTTATACTCCATGGATCCAATCCATATTTCCTTAATTTATGGGCAAGAATGTTGTGGGAGACTGTATCAAAGCTTTGCTGAAGTCAAGGTGTATCACATCCACTGACTTCTCCATGTCCACAGAGTCTGTTATCTTGTCATAGAAGTTAATCAGATTGGTCAGGCACGACTTGTTGTTGGTGAATTCAAGTTGAGTATTCTCGATCACTTTCCCCTTTTCCAAGTGCTTCAAAATGGACTCTTTGAGGATCCCCTCTGTTATTTTCCCAGGGACTGAGGTAAGGCTGACCGGTCTATAATTCCTTGGATTGTTCTTTTTTCCTTTTTTAAAGACGGGCAATACATTTGCCTTTTTCCAGCCACCTGGGATCTCTCCTGATCTCCAAGAGCCTTCAAAGATAATGGCCAAAGGCTCAGCAATGACATCTGCCAATTCCCTCCATATCCTTAGGTGTATTAAATTCAACCGAACAGTTATGTGTACATCTAGTTTTTCTAGGTAGCTCTTAACTCATTCCTACCCCACCAACAGCTGTCCTTCACCTTCCCAGACTGCAGTGTCTAGCACCATAGTGTAGGAGCTGTCCTTGTCCATGAAGACCGAGGCAAAAAAAGAGTTGAGTACTTCAGCTTTTCTTACATTACTAGGTTACCTCTGCTGGCCATTGCTGGGCAGTGATGTTCTGGGGGCATCTGTGAGGGCATGATGAGAGCAGCTTGTGCCTCTGCTGCTAGCATGCTCTCAACTTCCTGCCATGGGATTTCTGGGTCCATGCAGCTTTAAGAGCAGCTGGACGCAGGGATCGTAGAGCCCCACTGCTGTGGGCCAGGGTGTCTCCGCACTCCAGCTGGTCAGCACCCTGGCAGACTCCTTTTTCGAAAGAGCAGGCCATGGAGCATCGACATGTACTTTCTTTCTAAAGAGAATTTTGAAAGGGGGCGCTTTTCCTAATATGGGATCGAGGTCCAGATTTTGAAGCCTGAGCCATGTTCTTCCAATTTCCTTTCAAAAGAACATGTTGTACATGTAGACAATCCCTGTGTTCTATCGAAAGAAGGCCTGTATTTTAGAAATTAAGTGCATGTGTAGACACAGCTCTTCAGAGTAGGATGCCATTGTGTATAACACTCTCAAGACTAAATTACTGATAGGTATACATTTCGTGGGAGATATAGTGCAATGCCATCTGCTTATAAGAGACATCAAGCAGTAATGGCGAACCCTTAACAAACCTAGTTAATGACCCATAAGATCCATATTTGTTTCTGTCTCAAGTGCTCTCTTTTAACTGATTTTAACCTAGACAATCTTTGCCAGTGACTGACATTGCTGAAAGGTTACTGCTGTTGCTAATATTCTGTAGTGCAAAGGCTGTGGAAAAGAATTAGCTAAATTAGGAATAAAATATAGGAGATGTTACAGAAGTTTAAAAATGGAAGTCCAGAATAGGTCTTACAGCTGACCTCTGCAGCCTTCACTAATTGTTACTGAATCTGATAGGATTCTTAACGTTTCTTCTTGTGAATAAGTTAAGCTGTACAGACTAAACCAAATGTCAACTTCCTCATTATGTTTCCTAGGGAATTTCCCTCCCATTTCTTGTTTGAACTGAGACGTCTTTAGCTGTTCAGAGATAGGGCTGAGTAGGGGAAGGCATTCGAAGTGGGGATTTTCCCTCTTTCAATTCCTGCCCTCTAAAAATCATAGAATTTTTCAACTTTAGAAAATGATTTATCATAATATGTCCCATTCTTGGAAACTGAGGGGGTGTGATGGCACTTAGCAGCACTGCAGAAAGGAATCAGGGTGTATATTTCAGATATAGTCTTACCACTTTACCCATGAAAGGTCTACAGGCCTGGTGATTGCTTGGGGAGTGGGGGTGGGGGCAAAGGGAGCAGTTGACCCAGGCCCAGCATTTCGAATGGGCCTGGAGCTCCAGCTGTCACCATTGCTATCGCCCAGCCCCTTTGAAACACCCTGGAATGCTGTGCCTCTGCTTTGCACACCTATGGTGCTGGGGAGGGGCCCAGGGCTGCTTGCCCCACCCATTCTGCCCTTGGCCCTGCTGCTTCTGGGACAGAGAGCAACGCCCCTTCCTACCTTGCTCCTGGGCCCACAGCCACTCTCAGCTCAGCTGAAGATCTCCATTTACCTTCTGCACTGAAACATGGCAGCTGTCTAACGCTAAGACTACACTTCACATTAAGGTCAGGATCTAACTCAGGTTTCAGCTGAAGCTAATCTTTTAACTTTTGACAAATCAGTTTGACTCTGGCCCTAGAACCCTACTGTATGTGGCCATATTAAAATGCATATTGTTTCCTTGTGCCCAGTTTACTGAGCAATCTCTCTGTATCTGTGACCTGCAGTCTTCATCATTTACCAATCCTCCAGTCTTTGTGTCTTCTACAAACTTTATCAGTAATGATTTTATATTTTCTTCCTTCTTATTGATAAAAAATAGTATGTAGTTTAGAGCCAAATATTGATCACTAGAGAAGCCACTAAAAACACACCCAGAGATGATGATTTCCCATTTACAATTACCATTCAAGACATACATAGTATCGAACAAAAATATCTATCTATCTATCTATATATATCTCCTTCTGACAGCTTCCTCTGATTCTCTGCAGGGAGAAAGGGTCATGTGTTGGGTGGAAGAGCATTGTGTGCTGCATGATTGGGCCTCAAAGGAAGTAATCTGATGCTAGTTTCAAAGTGAGGGCTTTGACACATATTTTTCAGAACCAAATGTGTGAGGACCCTGGCTTACAGATACCAAAGAGTTTAACAAAATCAGGATGATTATTTGTAACACAAAATCCATAATAGGAAAAGACAGTATACCAAGGTTCTCATTTCAGCCCACAGGGTGTAAAAATATGTAGATTAGTCAGAATTGAATTATTTTTTTTTATCTTTTTGAAGAATGTGTCAATATTTATCTACAAGCATTTTAAATATTTTTATCATTTCAAATTTTCTCTATTGCAGGATTTTGTGCAGCGCTCAAGACATATTTATTGAATGACACTAGGTATTGAGATTCAAAAAGTGAAATCTTGAAAACTTAAAATCCAAGTTGTCAACATCACACATCAAAATATACAGAGTAAACACCCTTAAATCAAACATGAATAAGTCCCTTATCAGCACAGTTCTTACTTTGCCTGCCTGCACATTTTTCCTTATTTTTGATGGAGGTTTTTTTTGTTGTGTGTGCGTATAGAACAGTCAATGTTTATTGACATTGACTAAAAAAAACAAAAAACAAAAAGGAATTTTCCCAACCCTAAAAATATACCCCAAAATGAAGATGGGGCGAAGATGGGATCATGGTCCCTCCCACCCCGTAACAGGTTGTGGAATGGGGCAAACAGTCTGCTTCATTCATAAGGAACAATTAACCAGATTGCAGAAGGCTTCTTTCAAAGATCAAGCAGCGTGGGGAAAGACTTCTTTCCTCAGGCACAATCTGGTCTTTCTTCAGGGATCTTGCAGCTCTGTGCAGTGCCCTGCACAAGCCCCAGTTACTCAGTGTACAAGGATAAAAGAAAAAGGGAAAACTAAGGAGAATGCCATTCTGCTCATGCTTGAATATTGTGGGTGTGTTTTCTCCACTTCAGGCACATGTGGTTTTTTTCTATCCTTACTGCAAATGTCAGTTAGGTGCAGGCAGCATGAAAACCAGGTGCATTTGCTCTATGGGAGCCTTGTGCTAGCCAAAAATATTGAGAAAGAGATTTGCTTCTGTCATTATGGCGATAATTGAGACAGTCAGTGGTGTTTTTATTTACATAAAGGACCCATAATTAAAACAATGAATTAATCATACCCCAGGAGTGTGGTCAAGAAGGCTAATCTTTCTATGTCAGGTGCAACATGTTTTTGTCATTTATATACAATGAGTATGGAAAGTATGGTAGCTGGCTATTGCAGTAAGGTTATACAATGCAATAGGTATAATGCTTATTACTGCACCTATGCAACTTAGCTCCCAACCCCTTTCAAAGCGCTGACATGCTTACTTGTGGATTTCATTAAGAAAATCAAAATACTCATGCTTTAATGCATACTACAACTATTCTGTAGAGAGACCTTACTTTCAAATTCATAGGGCAAATGTGTCTGATGAGAGACAGTGACAAGTTGAACTGAGTTCTGATTCAGTTCTGAACAAGAACACGCTAGTACAGAGTAGTTTTAATCTGGGACCAAGAAAGTATTCCAGATTGGAGAGACTTGAACTGAAAACTGCATGTACTGTGTAGTCAGGCATTTGACAATTTTTCTATGATATCGGTTGTAGAATTTCAACATTTCCATTATAAACCCATATTTTCAGGAGGTTCCCACAGGAGAACAGGATGTTGCCTGTCTCTTTAAATAGCAGCAAAAGAAAACAAGTTGATTACCCATAATTTTTTTCACATACTTATACATGCACTGCAGGGAAGTAAACCACAGTGGCTTCTCGGTTTTTGCAGATCAGCTGGTTGGAATCATTGTGTACCTTACTTACTCACTAAGTAGAGATCTCACAGCAATGTAAGTGTCACTGTCCCCCAAAATAGTCCTGCCTTCAGCAAACTTTTCACGTCTTATCACTGAGCAAAAGCTTGCGTAGGAAATGGTGTCTAACAGATAACAGATGCTAATTATCAAAAATGGGTGAATGGCTTTCATCAGTGTTATCACATACAGTCAACAAGTCGGTTGTTTATATGTGTCTATTGCTCGTACAGTTCATAAGAGCCCATTAAGCATTTTTAAAATTGGTTTCTAATATGCTTCATTTTAACAAATCTGTTTATGCTAAGAGCCACCTTATAGTGAAAAGAAAAAAGTACAGTTCCAAATCCCCCTAAGTTAAGGGCAGAGGGGTAGCTCAGTGGTTTGCATATTGGCCTACTAAACCCAGGGTTATAAGCTCAGCCCTTGAGGGAGGCCATTTAGGGATGCAGGGCAAATAGGTGTCTTTTTTATTTTTTTTTCCCTTAAAAAAATAAAGAAAGGTGCTTGGTTCTGCCAAGAGGGCAGCGGACGAGACTCCGTGACCTCCCAAGGTCCCTTCTAGTTCCAAGAGTGTGTCTTTTTATTTTAATTTTTCTGTTTGTACTTACTTTATCTTTAGCATGTTGCATGAAAAAAATATCTGCTGGAAAAATCACACATGAGAGAAATTCGACACCTGCAAATGTAAGGGGACAGACTAGATCTTAGGCTAGGAAAAACTGCCAAGAAGATTCTGCTGGGATAGGGGTGTGCAAACTGTGAGTGTGGGGGCGGTGGAGGAGGGGGCATGAAATTTTGTAAGGAGGGATGCCGCACAAGTAGCTGCTGGGTCTCAGGCTCATCCGTCTCACCAAAAATGTGGAAATATGTAACTATTTTTATGTCTTTGTATTCCCATTTATATACCGATTAATAATGCTTTTACATTCTATCGACTTATTTTCTTGCACATGCCGAAAGGATTATTTTTGTTCTGTTTTTTCCTATGAACATAACTGAAATTTCCATTGGTTAAGATTACATTGGACTGGTGGAGATTGGGGGAGTGCCGCTAAGTGCAGGGATGAAAAATGGGGCCCAACGTAAAAAGCTTGCTCACCCCTGTGCCAGGGTATTTGCACCTGAAAAAAGGAGTTTGAAGACCTCCATTTGGTAATAGTAAATTACTGAGAAATCCTGTAGGATTTTTCTCAGCCAATGGTCTCTTTGTAGTAGTGAATGTACTAGCTATGTAATACAGTTCCCTAGGGATTAAGTTAGTGGCAAACTCCCATTAATTTCATTAGCCAGAGTCTCACCTTCAACTACCAGAGCTTCATGTGTGAATACCTTTGTGTGTAAAGCATACAGAAAGCATCTGCTGTTACTTTTAAGTGCACATATAATTTATACATTTGGAAGTTGTCCTAAAGGCAATGCAGTAACAGTAATAACCTATAGCATCATATCACGTAACTGTTTTAGGCCCTATATTCAGGTGGAGGGGTTGCTCAGTGGTTTGTGCAATGGCCTGCTAAGTTCAGGTTTCTGAGCTCAGTCCTTGACGGTAATATTTAAGGAGCTGGGGCAAAACTTTTTTTTTTTTTTATACAAAATGGGGATGGTTCTTGATCCTGCCTAGAGTGCAGGGGACTGGACTCAATGACCTCCCAAGGCCCCTTCCAGTTCTATGAGATGAGTATCTCCGTGTATTAAAATGCATCTATTCATAAAAGCTTTCATAGAATGATATAGCACATCCACAATATACCACTTAAAACCACCCTTGTCTCGTAAATCTCAGGCTAGCAAACTCCCTGATACATAGTCTTTCTCTGTTAAAATTCATGTTCCCTGAAGAAGGGTGGTATCTTCTTTTACAGGAATTGATTTTTATTGTGTGGAACTCACTTTCAAGTAAGGAAATCCCCTGTCATAGAGAATTTCAAAGGAATGAGAGTAGGTTCCAAAGACCACCAAAGCGTGGAAAGAGGAATAGAAAGTTCTGGCAGAGAGCTGAATGCAGGTTGTGCAAAGAACCTAAAAACATTAGCGTGCAGCTGCTTGGAACTAAAACTGAGGCTCCTTTATTTTGAAAAAAAAAAAAAGCAAGAAAGAAAAGTATCTAAATTGCTGCCTTATCCTTCCTGTAAAATATAGACTAACTCTATTTTTACATAAACGTATGAAATAGGCCATCTGAATCGCCTTGTGAAGCTAAGCAAATGGCTCAATGGAAATGTGACTTGATCTGGGTATCATGGAAGTAAAGAATTTCTGTGGAACATGTGTACAACCTAACAATCCAGTCTCTCCTAGGAAGCACACTGTGGTTGCAAACCACGAAGGCTCCCTTGGACCTTTCGTAATCTGCTTCACAAGTTTTTAAACAAATGAACAAACAAAAATTATTCACATTGTATTGGGCCACCTTAGAGAAAATGCTTTTTGTAGTGTGAGAGCTTTGGAGGAGACACCCCAGCTGAAAAACAAATTGTGAAAGAGGAGAAGAGATAAATAAGGAAATGAACCAGATATTTAAGGAAGTAAAGCAGCATGGGACCCAGAAGCTCCATAAGTCACATAGAGAGAATGTTAAAATAACTATTTGGCAGTGGGAAGTAGTTTATTTGTATACAATTAAAAGCACCAAATGATTGTGTTTAAAGGGGTATGTTATCTCTGTTGCTACCTCTAATGGGTTTCTAAACTCAGGAGCTGTGACTCCATAGCTAGGGTGTTTAAACATTGGAATAAATTGCCTAGGGAGGTTGTGGAATCTCCATCATTAGAGATATTTAAGAGCAGGTTAGATAGACGTCTATCAAGGGTGGTCTAGATGGTGCTTGGTCCTGATGTAAATGCAAAGGGTTGGACTTGATGACCTCTCAAGGTCCCTTACAGTTCTAGTGTTCTATGATTGCAAGAAGCACGTGCTGTTGCACTCTGAACATCCATTTGAAGTTTTCACAGCTCAAATTATTTTTACAAGAACTCAGCAATGCACTATGAATCAGTCCTGTCTTTTCCCCATGGCACTGAGATAAGGATACAGGACACCTGTCACTACAAAGTCAAGGAGCTGCTCAGAGAAGAAAGGACCATCAATTCTGCTATCATAATCAGAAATGTGAAGGAAGTATGATTGTGAAGTAAAGTTTAAGTGGGGAGACAGCAAAAAGTCACATTGGTTCCTTGGTGGTCAATGTGACAAAGGGAAATAGAATAAACAACCAATATGAGCTGATAGGAATAAGGGGATTTCGAAGTTGGCAAGGTACTTTCGAAAAGGACCCTGGTCTGGACTAGCTGCTTGGGAGCCAAAAGTGGCAATTTCAAAGAGCTGTGGCCGGGGGCATGCTAATGAGGCGCTGAATATGCATTCAGCGCCTCATTGGTGATCTTCGATTTGGCCATTTGCATGGGCATTTTGAAGTTTTGTGCCAGTGTAGACACAGCCTCTGTGGGATTCAATGCTCCAGTGACTTGTTCAGGCCTGTCTCTTGAGTTTAATCATGCAGTCAAGGACTAGAAAATAATACCATGTGATTTACATGACCAGTAACGCATAGTCATTAAGGAACAATCATAGGATTCTATTTACAGGTAATCCAGAGTCTGCTGTTTGTTTGGACAAATGACATACTTTTCTACAAATAAGAAATATAGGAAGATCAAGCTAGTGAGAATAACTGATGAAGTGGGATTTACCCACACAAGCTCATGCCCTAATAAATGTGTTAGTCACTAAGCTGCCACCGGACTGCTTGTTATTTTTGATGCTTTTATATAAATACTCATTTACCCTGCTCTAGTATTACAGCACCTTCCTTTATGCAGTTGATAAGTTTTTTTCTTTTCAAATAATTATTTGTCTGTTGACCTTCAGAATTACAAATATTGGGAAAAAGTGCCTTCTGACAGACTACAAGCTTGAAAGCTTCATTTATCTTCCAAAACCATACTAAGTTCAATAAACATAACCCTCTTCATGATTATTTTATGTTCAGAAACACTTTTTATACCTTGGCATTCCACCAAATGCATTTGAGTCTGTTATTATGGCATGAGAACATTTCCAGAATAACACTTCTGCAGCTTCCAGGAGAAAATCTGCATCCCTTTCATAAGCTTCTAATTTGTTTATTAAAGCTAGGACAATAAAAATAAACATTTAGTATGAACATGATGGCTTTTTCATTTGCCTGGAGCACCTAAGAATATTAATAGCATTGCTAAAGGTAACTTGCACATAAAATCTTAGGCCCTGATACTAGAAGGCAGACACATCGTGTGTTCAGCTTTTTACACGTGAATAGATCCTCTTATACCGAAAGGACTACTCACGTATTTGAAGTTAGGGATGTGCATAGGAAATGGGAAGGAAGAGGCAATGTCAAAGGTAAGAGGGTGAGGGGGCCAGTGGCAGGGTAGAGGAGGGTGAGTGATAGCAGCAGGTCCACTGACAGTGGGGAGCAAAGGGGGCAGTTGACCTGGGATGCAGAGATTCAAAAGGGCCCAGAGCTCCTGGTTGCTACCTTTGCTACTGTGGCAGAGCCCCATGGCATATCAAAAATCAATTTTGCAGCTGTCGACATAGGTCCCTGTCCTCACATTCGAGACTGAGTCAAATGCCTTACTAAAGTCTAGGCATACCACATCCACCACTTCTCCCTTATCTACTTAATATCCTGCCGAAAATAGCTATCAGATTGGTCTAGCATGATTTGTTCTTACAAAACCATGCTGCTATTACCTATCACCTTATTTTCTTCCAGATGTTTGCAGATGAACTCCTTAATTATTTTCTCCATTATTTTTCTGGGCACAGAAATTAAACTGACTGGTCTGTAGTTTCCTGGGTTGTTCTTTTTTCCCTTTTTATAGATGGGCACTGTGTTTGCCATTTTGCAGTCTTCTTGAATCTCTCCTAACTTTCAGGGTTTTTCAAAGATGACAGCCAAAGGCTCAGAAACTTCCTCTGTCAACTCCTTGAGTATTCTAGGGTGCATTTCATCAGGTCCTGGTGACTTGCAGACATTTAACTTTTCTAAGTGATTTTTAATTTGTTCTTTTTTTCTTTTATTCTCTAAACCTACCCCCTTCCCATTAGCCTACATTATATTAGGCATTTCTGCATCGGTCTTCTTGGTAAAGACTGAAACAAAGAAGCCATTAAGAACCTCCGCCATTTCCAAGTTTCCTGATATTGTTTCTCCCTCTTCACTGAGTAGTGGGCCTACCCTGCCCTTGCTCTTCCTCTTCCTTCTAATGTATTTATAGAATGACTTCTTGTTAGCCTTTACGTCTATAGTTAATTTGAGCTCATTTTGTGCCTTTGCCTTTCTAATCTTGTCCCCGCATACATGTATTGTTTGCTTATATTCATCTTTTGCAATCTCTTATAATTTCCACTTCTATATATGACTCATTTTTGATTTTGAGATCATGCAAGATCTCCTGCCTAAGCCAAGGTGGTCTTTCACCATACTTTCATATGCTATGGTATAGCTTGCTTTTGGGCCCTTAATAATGTCACTCTGAAAAACTGTCAACTCTCCCCAGTTGTTTTTCTTTTAGGCTATGTCTACATTACTTGGTAAAATCAACTTTATTAACATTGATTTCTTAACACTAGGTTTTATCCATTGGGTTTTGAGCATCTTCATCTTCCCACCTGCTCCCCACAAAAGCAACTTACTGCTGCTGCACACAAGTAGCTTAAATCGAGTGCTGCTGTAGTATATTGTGGGAACCTATCCCACAGTTCCCTGAGTGCCATTGCATTGTGGCCCCACAAGTAGATGTGGGCATATGACAGGATCTTCCCATGTTTCATTCCCTTCTTTCCCCTGACATGTTAAGTATGTTTAAGTAGACACAGTTGTTACACTGAAACTCGAATGAACCATCAGTAATGGGACAGGCTGGCTAAAAGCTGGTACACAGTTGACAGCCACGAAAATTGTGACCGCCCACAGAGGCCCTTTCAGGACATGAATCTGGATTTAGGCCACCTGGGAAAGAAGATCCAAATGTCCAAGTAGACATGGTTGTCAAATTGAAACTCGAATGAGTCATCAGTAATGGGCCGGGGCAGCTAAAAGATGGTACACAGTTGACAGCCACGAAAATTGTGACTGCCCACGGAGAGCCTTTCATGACATGAAACTGGACTTACCACTTACCAAAAAAGACCCTTATATCCAAGTAGACATGGTTGTTACACTGAAGATCGAATGATTCATCAGTAATGAGCCAGGGTGGCTAAAACACAATACAGCAGCAACAGCCACACAAATTGTGACCGCCCACAGAGGCCCTTTCAGGACATGAATCTGGATTTAGACCACCTACAAGAAAAGACCCTTTTGTCCAAGTAGACACGACTGTTACATTGAAACACGAATGATTCATCAGGCTAAAAGACCCCAGACTACAACCAGGTTTGCATATGGAAAAGAAGACCCTTAGGACATGAATATTCCCTGCTGCAAGCTTACTTCAACAACTGTGGCCATTGTATAGCTAATACATTGCCTTCTTTGAGACATGTATGGCTCGGGGCAGCTACAAGACCCCTGGCTACAGCCAGCTCCTGAATATCATGACCGCTGAGGGAGATGTCCCCCATGTGGCTACAAGACCCCTGGCTACTGCCAGAGCCCAAATATCATGACTGCCAAGGGAGACATCCCTTGGGCGGCTACAAGACCCCTGGCTACAGCTAGCCCTTCAAAATCATGACTGCTGAGGGAGACATCCCTTGGGTAACTAAAAAAGCCCCAGCTACAGCCAGCCCCTGAAAATCGTGACCCTCACTGTGCACAGTCTGTCTGGCAACTTGCGCAGCATGTCCTTTTGTTGGTTCGGGGTCAAGCCACATGATGCAGCTGGGTGCGAGAATGTTCCAGACTGTGTGGCACCTCCAGGGGCAGGGAAGGGAGGGGGTGTGGGGGCCAGGACAACATATAAACAGCTGAAAAGAAGTTTCTCATATTGCCAGACAAGTACAACCCCCCCACCCACCCACAGCCTCACTGACACATGGTATGGGGGGAGGGGCAGTGGCTCGCGCCAGGCAGCACAGAAAAAAAAGGGCATCTGGTTGGGGTGTACAGAGAAGCACGGACCCCATAGATGTGCTCCTAGCAAAGAAAAAGAAAGAAGATTTTTCAGGCTGTCATCACTCTACAGCCACGGGCTTGCAGGTGCCAAATTGTAACGGTCCTGTTGCCTAATTCCTATGAACTTGAGACCAGTGAAGATGTAAGAGGCCAGAGTGGAGAACTGTGGTGCATTGTGGGGCACATATGGGACATCTGTGGAGGCTAATGAATTTGATTTAAAGACATGCCGCATCCTCCCTACCATTCATTCAGATTTTAAAATTTGAATTGAACACTACGCCCTTTGGGTTACTACAATTTTAGGATTTCAATATCTTGTCAATCTGAGGGGTCCATAAATCAAGCTAATGGAATTTACAGTGAGGACAGGCACTGGGAAAAATTGCGCTAACTGACTTACAATCGATTTTATCTCGTAGTGTAGATACAGTCTTAGTCTTGCTCCCCATGGGACCTTACCTACCAGCTCTCTGAGTTTACCAAAGTTTGCTTTCCTGAAATCCATTGTCTCTATTTTGCTGTTCTTCCTTTCACTATTTCTTAGAATCATGAACTATATGATTTCATGGTCATTTGCTCCCAAGCTACCTTCCACTTTCAAATTCTCAACAATTTCCTCCCTATTTATTAAACTCAAATAAAAAATCAAATCTAGAACTGCTTCCCCCAGTAGCTTTTTCCATTTTCTGAAATAAAAAGTTGTCCTCCATGCAGTTCAAGAACTTTCTGGATAGTCTATGCCTTGCTGGGTTAGTTTCTCAACATATGTTGGCATAGTTGAAATCCCCCATCATCACCAAATCCTGTGTTTTGGATGATTTTTTTAGTTCTTTAGAAAAAGCCTCATCCACCTTTTCTACCTGGCTAGGTGGTCTGCAGTAGACCCCTAGCATGACATCACCCTTGTTTTTTACCCTTTTTAACCCAACCCAAAGACTCTCAACATGTCCGTCTCCTGCATCCAGCTTCACCTCAGTCCAGGTGTGCACATTTTTAATATATAAGGCAACAACTCCTCCTTCGCTACTCAGCCTATCCTTCCTCAGTAAGTTGTACACTTCTACACCAATATTCCAATTGTTTGTACTATCCCACCAAATTTCTGTGATACCAATGATGCCATAATTGTGTTTATTAGCATTGCAAGTTCTTCTTGCTTATTACCCAAACTTGCATTTGTATATAGGCATCTAAGATACTGATTCGCTTTTGCTCCACAGTTCTGCCTAGTCCCTCTTTTTTTCTCTGCTATTATACACCATGTTCCCTCTCATTTCCAGCCCAACTCCCAGGTCTCCAGGTTTTTTACTTACTTGTGCACTTTGGTCACCTGTCCCCGTAAAACTGAGCTTAATGCCCTCCTCCCTAGGTTGGCCAGTCTCCGTCCAAATACATCCTTCCCATTCCTCGGAAGGTGAATTCCATCCCTGCTTAGCAACAGACTCAGCCTACAATCTCTCGCTTGAGTGGTGACAACTAATATAGACCCCATCATTTTATAGTTATAGTTGGGATTATGTTTCCCTAATATGCATTACTTTGCATTTATCAACAATGAATTTCATCTGCCATTTTATTAACCACTCACCCTGTTTTGTGAGATTCTTTTGAAGCTCTTTGTACTCTGCTGTGGACCTAACAATTCTGAGCAATTTTGAATCATCTACAGATTTTGCCACCTCATTATTTACCACTTTCTCCAAATCCTTTATCAATATGTTGAATAAGATTGATCCCAGTACAGACCCCTGGAGGGACACCCCTATTTACCTCTCATTCTAAAAAACAATCATTCATTCCTACCCTTTGCTTCTTACCTTTAAATCAGTTACCAGTCCATGAGAGGACCTTCCCTTTTGTCCCCTGAGAGCTTATTTTACTTATGAGCCTTTGGTGAGGGCCCTTGTCAAAGGATTTCTTGCATTGTTCAGGGAAATGGCTTTCTCACATCTGTCCTCTGTCTGAGACCTAGTACCCCAGATATGGTAGAGTCTTGGTGTACTAGCGCACTATGCAACTATAATAATTACAGAATCAAAAGCCTACCATGTCTCCAGTGCATATTGAGGGAATTGTGGTGCTTTTGGGCTGATCTGATAAATGTTATGGGAGCAGTGCAGATTTTTATTTAACACAGCATAGCTGTGTCTACACGTGCATGCTACTTCGAAGTAGCGGCACTAACTTCGAAATAGCGCCCGTCGCGGCTACACGCGTCGGGCGCTATTTCGAAGTTAACTTCGACGTTAGGCGGCGAGACGTCGAAGTCACTAACCTCATGAGGGGATCGGAATAGCTCCCTACTTCGACGTTCAACGTCGAAGTAGGGACCGTGTAGACGATCCGCGTCCCGCAACGTCGAAATTGCTGGGTCCTCCATGGCGGCCATCAGCTGGGGGGTTGAGAGATGCTCTCTCTCCAGCCCCTGCGGGGCTCTATGGTCACCGTGGGCAGCAGCCCCTAGCCCAGGGCTTCTGGCTGTTTCTGCGGCAGCTGGGGATCCATGCTGCAGGCACAGGGTCTGCAACCAGTTGTCAGCTCTATGTATCTTGTGTTGTTTAGTGCAACTGTGTCTGGGAGGGGCCCTTTAAGGGAGCGGCTTGCTGTTGAGTCCTCCCTGTGACCCTGTCTGCAGCTGTGCCTGGCACCCTTATTTTGATGTGTGCTACTTTGGCATGTAGACGTACCCTCACAGCACCTATTTCGATGTGGTGCCGCGCAACGTCGAAGTTGAACATCGACGTTGCCAGCCCTGGAGGATGTGTAGATGTTATTCATCGAAATAGCCTATTTTGATGTTGCTACATTGAAATAAGCTATTTCGATGTTGGCTTCACGTGTAGACGTAGCCCATAAGTAACTGAGTAAACTGGAAAGAAAAATAAACAACAACAACAACAAAAAAACTTTTCACAACTGGCATGACAAAGAGTATACTGTTATTCAATAATCTGTAGTTCCTGAGAACAGACATTTGGCCGTTTCACAGATTGACAAAGTACAAAGGAGGCTTCCTGTAACTGGTAGCTTATGGTTTTATATTAAACTTGACAATCCAATACACTATCTGCACATAAAATCTAATAAACTGGATAATCACTTATAGGTTAATCTGCTCCACACAGTCCGCACTGGGTGTGGCAGAAGAAGGTCAACAGGGGCTTGTTGGAAAGCTAGACAATGGGATTCTCTGGCCAGTCTCTGTCTTCATCTGTGTCATAGATTTCAGTAGCTCAAGGGGTGCCTTAAACAGTATCCTCTAATATATGAGCCCCTGATGGGAATAATATATGAGCCTCAGCTGATGGGAATAAGGGGACTTCGAAGTAGGCCGGGTCCTTTTGAAAAGGAGCCCCGTCAGGATGAGCCGTGTCAATTTCGAAGAGCCGCGGCCGCCCGCATGCTAATGAAGCGCTGAATATGCATTTCAGCACTTCATTAGTAAACTTCGAAATGGCCATTTGGGTGGCCATTTCGAAGTTTGGGGCTAGTGTAGACGTAACCATGGTGAATTGTTAGACCATTCCAACCATTCCTTCTTCTACCCTTACCATGTCTCCTTCAGTAGGGCTCTGTGCTTTTGGGGGCCCTGTGCTGGCCACCCCAGTCATGCTATGGAGGGGAGTTAGGGAGGTTTACCTGGGGCTAGGGCTAGGTGCAAGGTTTCACCTTCCCTTTCCACCCCCTGCCGCCTGCACTCACTACTAAGGTGCAAGGACCAGCAGTCTGCTTCACTCTGTGCTCCTCCAGTGCACTGTACCTAGCTTCCCTGCAGCAGGGCAGGAGGGCAGCGGAGTGGAGCAGACTGCCACTCCGAGTGCCTGCATAGTGAATGAGGCAGGAGAAGCAACCCCCTGATGCTGCTGCAGCTGCCAACACACACAGCCCTCCAACCCCAGGTAGACCCTGACCCCATTGCTGGGGGAGGGCTATGCAGGCAGAGCAGGGGCAGAGCAGAGGAGGGGCAGGGCCTAGGAAACTATGGAAGGGGGGTTACACCTGGGCCCATGCCTGGGCCACTGGTGGGGGGTTGCCCCAGGCCATGTGCCCACCTCCCCCATAGGACAATGCTGAGGAGAGGAGTTTGAATAGAAGCTGGCTATGCAGGGCCTACACCATCTTAGGATTGTTCTTCTTGATGAAGGACTTCTCTGCTACTAACTTACTGCCAATACAAAGCCCTTTTACACCACCAGAGTTTATGAAGGGCCTGGATTGGATGAGAGAGTATGCTCTGAGATAAGTAAGGAGAATTGGTTTGTAACTGGAGTACATATATCAGAGGCCCTGAGTAGTGAAGCTGGAATCCCAACCATGCACACCCTCCTCAGGCAGCATCGGCTCCGCTGGCTTGGCCACGTCCACAGGATGAATGATGGAAGGATTCCAAAAGACATCCTGTATGGTGAGCTAGCCTCTGGCAAAAGACCTCCCGGATGCCCCCAGTTGCGCTACAAAGATGTCTGCAAGAGAGACCTCAGAGAGGTAGACATCGAGCTGGACAACTGGGAAGAACTAGCAGATGACCGCAGCAGATGGAGGCAGGGGTTACACAAAGGCCTTCAGAAAGGCGAGATGAGAATCAGACAGCTAGCAGAGGAGAAACGAGCGCACAGAAAGCACACTAAGGAATTGCCAGACACCCACCACATTTTCAAGAGATGCAGCAAGGACTGTCACTCTCCTGTGGACCTTCATAGTCACTGTAGACACTGTAAATGAAGTCCTCAATTAAAACTATAAAGGGCGTGATCCATAGTCTATGCAGACTGAAGGATGCCTACTACTACTACTACTACTAGACGCATTAGTAATATAATGGGATCAAAAAAGAGAGGAAGAGAGTGGCTCTCCTCATTCTGCTGCTGCATTAGACTAGACTGAAAATGCATCAGGACAGAGAACATGTTTGCATATCTGAACTGAGAGGCACCAACCATACGTCTGAGTGTTGCAAAATAATGCAAATAATAGTGATCTGATCCACTTGTAATAACAACGTCTGGCTTGTTTGGGACTGCAGGACTGGGCTTGCCATCAAATTTCATTTCTCGTATTTTAAAATATTCTGCCTGCATCTCTATATAATATGAAGTATATCACTGAACATGTACTATCAAACAATATTCAGTTGCTGCTACAGTGCAGTTTGAGTATTTACTAAGCATGCCACAGGAGTTGACATACGGACAAGGTAAAAGTATGTACATTGATACCCACAGCCTTATCTTTAAACTCCTTGGCTGTGTCTATACTAGCAAGTTCTTTCAAAATAGTTTTCAAAAGGAGGGCCCCTATCAAAAGATCCCACAGATTTTCCACACACAAAGAGTGCTCTTTTGAAAATAATTTCGAAAGAACATGGCATACCTTTTGAAATTGCCCTTTTCTTCAGGTTTCAGGAAGAGCCCCTCCTTTCAAAATCTTCTTTCGAAAGAAGGGACATTTAGATGGTCCACGGGCCACTCGTTTGAAAAAGCAATCTTCCATGGAGCCGGCCAGCTGGCGTGTAGAGATACCCTTGCCAGCACAAGCAGGGCTGTATGGTCAGCTGCATTTAAAGATGCAGGGATCCAGAAATCCTGAGGCAGGAAGCTGAGAGCGTGCTGGCGGAGGGAACCCTACGAGCCTCCAGCAGCATGTCTCCAGAGTCCAGTGAGGCACCCCACTGGTCCCTTGGCCAGCTCTCAGGACCCCCATGCCCTCCAGGGCCCCACCTCCAACCCACCAGAGGGATCCCCGGAGGGCAGTCAGGGGCCAAAGAAGAGGGCCCCTTCCTGGAGTGAGGGGGAGATAAAAGACCTCCTCGGACTGTGGGGGGATGAGAAGATGCTTCTCCATACCAGTGGCCAGTGCTGGAATGCCACAGACTTTGTCTGGCTGTTGGTGGGACTGAGGAATGGGGCCAGTTCCCCCCACCCCTCGCAGGTTAGATCGAAGGTTAAAGAGCTGTGGCCTACGCCCGTGCTGGGGACGTGGCTACTGGGGTTGAAGGATGAAGCCGAGGCCAGAGGCTGCGCTGGATATGGCAGCACCTGAAGCCGAGCCCCAGCTGGTGTTGGACAACCAGCCTGGAGCCATGGCTAGGACTCAGGACCATGAGCTCAAGATCTCCTTGGATGAGGAGGGGGCCCTCATGATCGTGATCCCCTCCAGCTCCTCAAGCCAGGACCCCTCGACTGGGGCCACCCCCAAAGTCCTTGAGGGACCGTCAGGTAGGTAACCAGTGAATCAGACACCCCATGCCGGGGCAGAGCCGCCTGGCACAGACAGCAGCAGGCTAGCCACGCTGCCGATGGCTCCATCCCAGTGCATCCCGGCTGGCCGTAGCCCCTGGGCCATGGATTGGCCTGTGCATTACACTCAGCACCCCTGCCATGGACAGCACCACAATCCATAAGTCCAGGCAGGGAGACTGGGAGGGGGAGGGACCTCATCCAGCATGTGGCCCAGCCATACAGGGATCCCCAAGTGCCCAGGATCCCCCAGGGCCCACAGGCTGTTGGAGTGGGGGCTGGCCACAGGGGAGATCACAGGGCTGATGGGTTTCTACCTCTCCCCTTACGTCTCCACAGCACCTCTGTCCGAGGGTCAGGTGAACCCTGTGCAGGGCCAGGGAAGCCACCCATTGAGTGCTGAGGGGGCCAGGCCATTGCAACCCCTGTTGCATGGGCAGGCCCATGCCTGGAGGCCATGCCGCTGCCACCACCGGGAGGAGGAGGAAGAGGCCACCTCACACACTGGTCATCCAGGAGGAGACTGCCATGTGCTGGCTTTGGTTCGAGCTCAAGGAGGCAGACATGGGGTGGTGGCAAGAGGCCTGGAGCGAGGTCACTGGGGGCCTAAAGGCCCTCACCCTGGATGTCATCCAGCACCCACCCACACCACCTGCCACCACCCTGCCACCTCGCCTGCCAGCCTCCCTGCCACCACCCTTGCCACCTCTGACCTCACTTCCCTGCTCCCACCCGATGTCCCTCCAGATGCCCTGCTGGAACTGGTGCAGCTGCTCATCACCAGGGCAGGCCATGCTGGGCCAGCCTCTGCCCCTGGCCCCTGCTTCCAAGCCTGTGGCTATAGAACCCTTGCCATGCCCCTATCTCCATATGGTCCCTGCCCCATCCCAGCCACAACAAGGTCCCCTGACCCAGGGAGGTAGGGCCTCCTGCGGTCATTGTGGATCATGACCCCACACCTCTGTGGGAGACTGAGGCCACCCACACCCTCCCAACTCCAGGTTCATGTGCCCTTACCCCCTGCCACTTCCAGCTGAGGTACCCCCACCCCCACCCTCTGCACTGAGCATAGTTCCCCCCATTCGCGTCTGTATATAGCACCCCCCATTTGTGTTGTTTAAAGACAGTTCATTTTGAATATTTGCAAGTTGATTTATAAACACTCATGTGTCCCATGTGATAGATGTAGGAGGGGTGTTGGGGGACAGTGGTGAGGGGCATGTGTGCAGGGGTTGTGGTGGAGGGTGCCTGAGGGAGGATCATTGGGGCACCCCAGCAAAGGCTCCCCTGAGGGCCTCCCTGACCCACACACTGTCACAGTTCGCCTGATGGCACGGGGCATAGGCTGGCTGCTCATATGCAGCCCAACCCTGCACATATCGCTTGTGCTTGCTCTCCACAATATTGTGGAAAGCACAGCATGCACCCACCACAATGGGGCACATTCCAGAGACTGACCTCCAGCTGTGTGAGAAGGCACCAAAAGCACCCCTTCAAGTAGCCGAAAGCCCACTCCACTGTGCTCCCGGCCCAGTTCAGGTGCTCATTGAAGCTCTCTCAGGTGGGATTGGTTTGCCCTATGTAGGGACACATGAGCCACAGGTGCAGTGGGTAAGGGGCATCGGCCACAATGCAGGTGGGCATGGTGTTGTCCCTAACAGGGAGATCCCATGGGGGGAAATAGGTCACCTCCTGCATTCTGCAGCCCAGCCAGGACTTGAAGAAAAGCTGGCAGACATCCCAGGCAGACATCCATGAAGTGTCCGAGTGTCCATGGGGGCCTGGAGGACCACAGAGAGGGAGACCCCTTCCTATTGAGATATTGCCCCTCACTGTGGTCTGGGGCCTGGATGGTGATGTGTGTCCCAATCAGGGCCCCAAAACAGTTGGGGAAGCCCAGGCCAGCAAATCCCTCCATGGCAGCATTGAGGTTCCTGACTTGGATGACCCTCAACCGGAGGATGGAATTGATCACTCAGACGATCTGCATGGAATGGAGGGTGCGTGCACTGTGAGTGTATGTTGGGGTGTCCCAGAGCCCCCTATCCCCATCACTCATCCCCCCATGCCCCTCCTCTGTCCCCTACGGGGCTCCTGCCTCCTGTCCCTGATGACCCCCCTTGCTTGAATCCATCCCACCTCACCCTGGGGTGAGTGTGTGACCTGAGCATAACTTACCTCCAGGAGGATGGCCCTGATAGTGGCCTTGCCTACACAAACTGGTGGCCAACTGAGCAGTGGCTGTCTGGGGTGGCCAGCTTCCATACAGCGATTGCTACTCTTTTCTCCAGGGGGATCATGGGCCACATCCGCATGTCCTGGTGCTGAAGGTTGGGGGCCAGCCAGTGGTGTAGCTCCTGGAATGTCTCCTTCCTCATCTGGAGGTTCCAGCCATCTTTCTTTGGCCCACTCATGTATCACCCCTGGTTCCCCCACTCGGTGCTGGTGCTGTAGTGCCACAAGCACCAGACAGAACGTTGGGGATGGGGCGCAGATGATGCCCCATGGTGAGGGCCTGCAGGACGAGGGAGGAGGTAGAGGATGGCGATGACGATCGTGGCCAGCAGTCTGACCAGCCTGTCAGTGGCATCCCCGTCAGGGAGCTGGATGGGATCCATGTGGGTCAGCAGGTTCCTGGCTTAGCTCTGGGCTCAGGGTCTGTGGTGCTGTGTCTTGCACAGCAGCCCCCCGTGTGTGCAGGGCAGGGATGGTTGGGAGAAACTCGTTAAGGGAGCACTTGGCTGTGGGGCATGGAAGAGCTTGTCCTCCATGTGACTCTATCTGCAGCATTTCCTGGCTTGTTTTTTTGAAAGGGCTCCTGTGGCCATGTGGACACTCCCTTTAGAAAGAGCGCCTCGCTCTGTTGAAGGACAGATTGGAAGGTCGATCCGCTTTTAGGTGTACGCATGCTCTTTTGAAACCCGATCTTTCGAAAGATGCCTTCCGGAAGATGGCCTTTCGAAAGTGCGCTGTAGTGTAGATGCAGCCCTTGTGTTCAGCACATGTGAAATTATTTTGAAGTATTCTGCCGGTGCCCTCCAGTCTGCCGTATGCTACCACAATCAGACATACAGTAAAAACAGAGCATTTTTAAAGGAATCCTGCGGCTGATATACAGCACTTCTTATCCATTTCATGAAAGAGAGTAGTGACCGATAAAGACTGCTGAAAAATTGTCTTGTCAGATAATATTGGACCTAAAATGTTGATCTATCCTTGTTAGCTCTAAAACACTCATTGCAAAGAGTCTTGAAATTTGAACATTCAAAAAATAAACAAACACACCACTGAGAAGAGGCCATTATTTGGTCACTTTGTTAAAATATAACTATAGGGGTTCTGCAAAGAAGTAAATGTTTGCTAGGATACCGTTTGAATATGTTTATTATGGTTTGCATTGCAAATGAAGGAAATACAAAGCCACAGTATTGGACAGTGTTAATTTATTCTTTAATGACACCCACTGAGAATAAGCTGATGTCTTGTGTAACATCATTGAATCGGACCTATTGTTGAGATGATCTTGTTATTTTCATAGGCAACAAAGCATGAAAGACGAGTTTGAAAAATTAGGACACAAAACCAGTGCCTTAGTGTGGTTCATGTCTTTATGTCTCTTCCTTCTCATACTGAGTTTTTCTGTTGTCCTGTACCTTCCTGTTAACCTGCTCCAGGTGATTTTGCTCTCTTCTCTATTACTCTCCTCTCACAATGAGGTGAAGACATTGAAGGATGCCCATGAAAGGTTCCTTAGCCTTCAAGCCTCAGCAGTAATGTAGAGTGAAGAGTGGGTCAAAAATGTGCTCCCCCCTCTATAATCATCTTTATGTTCATTCTGTAGCAAAGAGGTTGTTCTCTTAGGCTATGTCCACACTAGCCCCAGAACTTTGAAAGGGGCATAATAATGAATCTAATCGAAAGATGTTAATGAGGCACTGTCATGAATATTCCTGGTTAGCATAATGGCAGTCGTGCAGGCTTTGAAACTGCCAGTTTTGAAATGCAGCCACCTGTGTAGCCAGTGGGGCCTTTTGAAATGGCCCCCTGATTTCGAAAGCCCCTTATTCCCAAAACCAGATGGGGATAAGGGGCTCTCAAAATCAGGGAGCTGTTTTGAAAGGCTCCTGGCTACATGGGCGGCTGCATTTCTAAACTGGCTGTTTCAAAGCCCGCGTGCCTGACATTATGCTAATGAGGTGCCACATATTCATGGCAGCTCCTCATTAGCATATCCTGAAGTGCCACATTACCATGGCCCCTCCGAAAGGAGGTGCTAGTGTGGCCACAGCCTTAGAGTGACATTCACTCCAGTGCAGAGCCGGCACAAAATGTACTGAGCAACATAAGCCCCTTATGCGAGGTTGATGTGGTGTGATGGGCTGTGTACACTGACAATACTTTAGTTTCCAGAAACCCACTATCTCTTGGCGGCACATCGGGGCAGGAGCTGAAGTGGTTTCTGTTTTATATATAGTGAATGAGAGAGGTGTGGAAAGCCCCTAAAGTGATTCACCAAAGGAGCAAACGGTTGCAGTTTAGAATAAACAGGATTTATTTAATATTCGGGCAGATTTTTCTTTCGTCCTTGGGGAAAAAAACTGCCATTTAAATATTTATTTTTGGATATTTTACACATCACTGCAATCACTTTCAGCTGATGTAAACATATGCACAGATATTATTTATTCCTTCTGTCATCTCATCTCATCCATTTTCATTCAGCTGCTGTTTGTTTTGAAACTCCTTTTATGTATCTTGATTTTAGGTGTTGCTACACTGAGAACTCTTAGTTAAGGAAGCAAATGCTTCAGAAAGATTTTTTGGCATTAAGTGTAGCTCTCCCATTTCCTGGCCCTCCGCCCCTCTTTTAACAACAGGAAAGGGAGAGGATTTAATGCTAACCTCCAGGTGATCTCACCATTTACGGCATTGCTTACCAAGTGTCTTTGAAGCACACATCTAAACATCTCCTGTCTCTTTACAGCTCATGAACTGTAGCCTTGAGGCCTTTTGCTCTGTGGTGTGTCTTGCTATTAGGTACCATTACTTGTGCCTTGGGTGTCCTGTTAGATGGTATAAGTTTCTCAACTTGTTTAAACTAAGCAGCAGTGGCACTATTATTACTATATTTCTATAGTTATAATCTGAGTGATTTTTTTTGTCCTCTTCCATAGTTCATCTCTGAGCACCCCAACTTACTTGGCATTTTATTGTACCTTTGACAGTTTTCAGAAAGTCACTTCTGAACTTTCTTACTTCTGTTTTTGTGTTGTTACCAGTCTTGGTATAAAGCTGCTGAGACATCTCATTCTGGTAGCAATTTCTGTGTCTGCCTTGCTCAACGTGTAACCTGATATCTTCTCCAGCTCACATTTTCTTCAGTTTGACACTTTTTCTACTCACTGAGGAAAATACATGCTAGATATAGTTGTGTCTTCTGACCTTCTAACCTATGTTTGTGCCTTTCTCTTGTTTACCCATTGAGGTCTCTCTTTCTGCTATTGGTGCTATTAATTATCACTTTCTTCACTAACTGGAATCTTTGAAATTCTCCCCATTGCTTATTATTATCAATTAACATCACCCAAAGAGCCAGTTAAACATTGTATAGCTCCTCTCCTATGCATACCAAATTATTGGTGTTACTCACACAGAGGCATAATCTGCATGTAAAAGTTTTATCAATGGAGCCATCTTGCTGGATTTTTCACACCCCTCACTGATGCAGTGATGCTGACCTAACCCCCAGTGCAGACACAGCTGTGTTAACAGATGAATGCTTTCATCGACACAGCTCCTTCTCATTCAGGAATTTGATGTTTTGACATTGATGGAAGCTGCATCTATGCCACAGAGTTAATGTCAGCATCAGCAGCACCAAGAGCTGCTGCGGGCCCATGAGTAAGGCAGGAGGGGGAGACTGGGCTCCCTGCTCTCAGAAGGGGTGGGGCCAAGGATAGAAGGGGCGGGGCTCAGAGCAGCCAGCCCTGCCCCCTACGCTCCCTAAGAGCTGCATGCAGAGCAGTGGCACAGCTTGCCGCAGCATTTCAAAGCGGCCTGGAGCGCTGGCCGCTGTCGCTGCTACTTCGGCAGGAGCAGCTGCTGGAGCCCCAGGCCCCTTTGAAATGCTGGGCCTAGTGGCAACTGTCTCTTTTGGCCGCCCCCCCCCACCCCCCACCCCAGAGCAGGCCTGGTCAGCATAGGGACAACAACACCACAGCTACGCTGGTATAGAATCCAGACTAGACACATCCTCAGACATTGTTCTTCAGCAGAACTAAGCTCAGGGCTTTTTAGGGGTGTGTTTTCATGCCATGGTTAGCTTGGGTTTTAACTCAAATGCTAGCGCTGGCCTGACTTCTGTGCACATACACATCTCTAGTGTAACTGGGGTCAGGTTGAACCTTGAGTACTGCTGAAGGTTGAGCTAGTAATGCAACAGTTCCAGCTGGAACAGCTTGAATTGCAACAAATCATCTCCAGTGAATCCACTCCCTCTGCTAGAGCCATACATTGACTCTGGAACAGAGTAGTACAGTGATGCTGGGGGAGAAGAATACTGCAGTCAAGATCCACTGAGGAGTAAAATTTGGTTTTCAGAATGGAATTATTTGGCACCATGTAAGGGGGATGGTGAGTCCCCTGGCAGTCTTTAAATATTCCCACTCAGCAGCCTACTGGTATGAGCAGGGGACATGGACCGATGGACCAAAAGCTCTTCCCACAAAGCTCCTGACTGGAGAGCAAATCACATCTCTATGATTGGCTTAGGCATGATATTTAATTTGAGCAAGAATTTGTCCGAGCAACTAGGTGAATCCTTGGTAGGCTGTTATATTGGACTCTACCCTTTGGTCTGAGTCCTGCCTTATTCCTAGTTCCTATCTTCCTGTCCTAGTCCTGTTTCCTGTCTTATTCCATATCCCTGTTTCTAGGCTCTGCCCTTAGTTACTGACTCTTGTTTGACTCTTGACTTTGACTCCGGCTCTGGCCCCAACCTTTGGATTCACTCCTGCCTATCTCTGGCCTCAATCCCTGGCTCCTACTCCTCTTCTGACCACTAGGCATGCATGACCACCTGTTCTGAGCAATAGGTCTGACTGCCTACCTCCCTGCCCATGACATAATAAAGTTAATGTGCAAATGTTCGGCTCTTAGGGAAAGACCAGAACTTACATTTTCTTTGTATTATCCTATCTTTCTCTGTAGTAATGAACTTTGGGTTTCAGAAAATGGGTTTACTTCGCTCCTACTGGTACCATATACAACAGGGTGGGGAACCTCTGGCTCACAGGCCACCAGCCGCTTTGTTTACCTGAGCACCCACAGACACAGAGCCTCACAGCTCTCAGTGGCTGGGAATGGCAAAAGGCAGGCACTGGAAGCTGCGGGGCTCTGTGCCAATATATCTGGTAGCTGGCCAGCAGCTAATCCTGACAAACCACTTTCTGCCAGCACACCAGAGGCTCCCCACCCTGGATATGTAAGGAGACAGCGATAAGGAACACATTAAAGAAGTACCTTGTGACCTTGCTTTTTTAAAGTTTTGTTTAAAACTGTAACTGATTGTTCTATTGTAACATATTTAATTTCCAAGGATCTTGTAAGCTTCTTCTCCCAAATTCTATTAGCTTAGTTGTTTAACATACCCCCAGGCTCATGTTGGTTATGTAAATGAGCCCACCAGCTAGGCACCCCACAGGGACTGTTAGCTACCAAACTGTACTTGCAATAAGTCTTTAGTTATGTTTAACCTTGGCAAAACACAGCTGGATGAGGTTCAGTCCTGAGTCATTAGACAGAGTAAACAGACTGAATGCGTATGGCCCATTGTTCTAGATGTTTTTTAAGGGAGCTAATTTTCAAAATTGAATGGCTTCATGGACTGTAACTCAAAAGTTAGTTTCAGACACAGATTGTCAGCAGAGAATACTGAATTATAAAAAATGACTTCAATTCACAGACTTAGCCAGGTGATCCCAAGTCAGACATTGACCTTTTGATGCTCAGTTGCCTTTCTTGGAGGTTGGTCTGGTGTCCAAAGGAAGTGAACCATCAGTGTTGATTACTAGATACAGAAAGAAACTAATACTTAACAGCTCAATGATCTGGAAGTCAAGCCACTGCTGACAAACTGTACCAGCTACCAAATGGTCTGTTCTGAAAACCTGGCCAGTTCATCCCGTAGACAGAATACTGGCAAAGATTTTGGTTCTTCCAAATATGTAGTTTCTGACTAGTCCCTGTTACAGGAAGGTTAATTGACACTTTGCTCTATATTTGGGAGCCCATTTTTGAACCCTACTCCAAGAAGTGAATCGCCCCCAAATCTTTTCTGGTAATGAACTTCTTAGAATGATAAAATTAATGAGTGGGGGAATAAAGGGGCTGGAAAATGCCTTTGAAGGGAGTAAAAATTACATTTTCCATCTATTTATTCCAGTTTTAAATGTTCTTTTACTTATAAAGGTTTTACAGGAATCTCTGGCATATCTCATGTACAATTACTTGAACAATGGGTTTAAATTGCAGGAAGAGATGTTTAGGTTGGACATTAGGAAAAAAAAATTTAACTGGAATAAATTGCCAAGGGTGGCTGTGGAATTTCCATCAATGCAGATATTGAAGAACAAGTTAGATAAATACCTAACAGGGATGATATAGATGATGCTTGGTCTTGCTGTGTGGGCAGGGGCCTGGGCTTGATGACCTCTCAAGGTCCTTTCCAGTTCTAGTGTTCTGTGATTCTATCATCTGTCTCTAATGTATTTGACACACTTCAGTATAGGAGCTGATCTCAGAGTGCTGAGACAATGTTACTAAAGGTGACAGATGAGCTTTTATGATTTCTAAATCCAGGAATATTATCACTATTCATGGTGCTGTGGGAGAGAGCAGTGATGAAGCTTTCTGTCTTTTGATAGAGTGTTTGAAGTCCCTGCTGATATCCCTGGAGTAGTGTCATATTAGATCTGTTGGATCCTGAGACTCTAGTCTATGCCATTAGGCAGTTCCTCCACAGTATTAGTGTGTCATACCGTCAGACTGTGTTCTGTGCCTAACTTTCTATCTAGGGCTATTAGTTTTCAACATTTTTTGAGCTGGTGGCTTAAAAATTTATTTCCTCTTGCTTCACTGCTGTGATCGTTATATTTTCTAAGTACTCACAAAAATGCAAAACTATTCAGCAGTTTAAAATAAATTGAAATGTCATAAAGAGCTTTTAACTCATATACATTTCTGCTTCATTTAAACTGAGCTGACTCACTTGTTACTGGTCAAAATCTGAAGACTGATGGACAGAACTAGCAGTGACTCTTACATTTAGGTTGCCCAACACTTTCCTTTACAAAAGATGCGGGCAAATTTTTGAGCGCTGTCACTCTTAGTGTATGCTGCGGAGAAAGACCTGACACTAAAAAAGGGCCTCGTCTGCCCCCCCTGCGATTCCATTCAGGTTTAGCTAAAATGTAAACTGTTTAAAATCACCATTTGCTTTCTCTCTCTGGTATTTTTCAGAGAAATTTTGACAGCTTGCCAAAATAATAACGACATGCTCGGAAGTGTATGGCTCACAATGCCACCAAAGGAACAGCAGCAGCACATACTGCACTGGGAAATGTAGGAAGGGACAGTCTCCACAGGTAGTGGTGACTGGATTTCATACCTCAGATGAAGGAACTAGTCTGAGATGCATCCCCCCTAGCCTTTGTTTATATAGCAGCAGTATTTAGATTCCTAAGGAGAAGCAGCACACGCCACCTCAAAGATGAGCAGCCTCACCTGGCTGGCACCCTGGAATGATTACAAAACCCAGATGTGCCACTTGAATGGCAATTTACTTAAAAGCAACGTTTATGTTTTCCTCATTAGAATAGGCTACTTCCTAGTTGCTGTAAACCCAAGGTTCTTGACTGTGGTCCGTAGAATGAGGACTGTCCCCAGAACAGTCGCTTGTCTGTGTGGGGTTGGCTAGTCACATGATCTAGGCTTTTTCTCATTTCTAGTTGCTAAATAGTTTCAGAAGATTCTGAACAGCTTTACATTCTTTCCTAATACCAATTGCCCATGTGAACAATTGCAAAAGGAAGTGGTCTGTGCCATTGTGTAAGGGTGAATGAGGATGTGATTCACAAAGCATGCTTCGTATTAAAATGTGGCCCACACCATGAAAAAAATTTCGCAGCCCTGTATCATATGGTGTCCAGCCCCTTTAAGGGGAGAAAGCCCCAGTGCTGTCTTTCATGAGCCCTTGCACTGAGTGCTTTGAACATAATATTGGCCAACAGTCAACCTCAAAACTGCCTCCCTGCGTCATATTTTAACATGGCATGTGGAATGTAAACAGTGCAGAGAAGGGTCTCCATACCACTTCAAATGTGGTGGTGGGGGGAATGGGCCTCTTGTATCATGTAATACCCCATGAACAAACTGGGAAAGAGGTGTGAGTCTTAGGGGATGGCTACATTGCAATTAGACATCCACAGATGGCCCATAACAGGGACTCAGGCTCATGAGTTTAGACACAGAGATCGTTTAACTGCAGTGTAGATGTTTAGGCTTGGGCTGCAGCCTGAGCTCTGAGATACTCCCTTCCTCTCAAGAGGTCCTAGAGTCTTGGTGCCATTCTGATCCCAAACATCTACACAGCAATTAAACAGCTCCTTAGCCTGAGCCCCTACAAGCCCAAGTCAAAAACAGTTGTGGGTTTTTGATCGTAACATAGAAATACCCTTAGTCCATCTGACCCCAGGAAATTGTAACCTAGAGATTAGTGGAGGGCAAGTCTCCTATTGGAATCTGGAACATACTGGCTATGTCTACACTACAGTGATCTGTTGACAGAAGTTACTGTTGGAAGATATCTTCTGACAAGACTTTTGTTGGCAGATTGCAGCCATACACAAAAGCAGATCGCTCTGTTGATTTCCTCTGTTGACAGAGAGCAGCCATGCTGCCCAGCCACTCTCTCGACAGAATGTTCCACCAGAAACACAGCAGACAGGGCTGCCTGGTGACCTGGAAACCCTGTCTGTCGACAAGGGGCATGCTGGAGCAGCCACAGGGCTTTTTTGTTGACAGATTCTGTTGAGAAAGGCGTTCTGCCTCATGGGGGAGAAGCAGAAAGATCTCGACAAAAGTTCTGAGTTCTGTCAGCAGTATGTTGGCAGAATGCATTTTTACTGTGGACGCGCTGCAGGTTTTGTCAACAAAACTGGCATTTTGTGGACAATACTCTCTAGTGTAGACATAGCCACTGTGTAAACAGTGAGAGCACAGGCTCAGTGGAAGTCCCCTGTCAACAGCATATTGCACTGTATTGGTGGAAGCACAGGAAAACCCCTGTTGTAATCTGAAACTCAAAATGTAAGCAGTGTGAAAGCAGGCTCAGTCAAAAAGCACCGGTCCTTTCTGAGAAGGAACTTAGTAAATAAATGCCACCACTACAGCATCCCAGTGCCTGTAAGCAGAAAAAGGAGTTGTCAGGATTCAGAACGTTCTGACTGATTTATGTGGAAAGCAACCGATCTAAATACCTCCAAGACTGTAAGGTATTTCAATCCAGAATTTTGGTTCTAGCTCTATTCAAACATTTTTCTTATCTACAGTGCTTGCTATGGGAAGATTATGAAATATGCCAAGTAAAGGGCTTGTTTGGAAAAAGAGATCACTGTTAAATTGTTTCCATGAACCGCGGCATATATTTTCCAATGTTCTGGTATTTTCATGCTGCTACTCACTTCTCTGGGCATACACATTGGAATCTCAACCCCCATCTCTGCCCATCGCCATCGGTAGGAGTGCTCCATGATGATGATGGATTACCAATGGAGCACACTGATAGTGGGGAGTGTTCAGAGTTTGAGTAAACACAAACGGATTTACTAAAACCATGTGCATGACTTTCAACTGGTATAATTCTCCTATTTCCATATCCCTCAGCTGTTTCTCAGTGAGTCACTCATTTTAGTCACAGTTACCTAAGACTCACAGACTTGGTTTCCTTCACGTTTGCTACTGAAATTACCATCAATATGAGATAATAGAAAGAATGGCTCATTCTTAAGCAATGAGTCCTACAGCATTTTGTTTCCCTCTAAATAATTTTGTGTGTGTCCATTTTCAGTCTCTATCACCTACTATATTTCACATTTGGACCTAGGCAAGTTGAGATGTGCCTGGACGTGGGTGGGAAAGAATTCAGGTCTAGTCCATAAACAGAGGAAAGAAGACCTATCTCTTTAGCATTCCTTTATCACTTTTCTTTGAGCAATCTACAATAAATCTGTGGCACAAAAAAGAGCTTCAGAATCCCTTCTTTGTTTTTGCCTCAGAGGAAAATACAAACACACAGTTATGTCCCCTATACTTTCTCAACAACTTTCTTGTACAGTGAATGAGTCCTTACCAGAAGTAGGCTGATTAAGTACCCCTTGGCCTCTCTGGTGTGTCTCATTGAAATGGTTTCTTCTTATACACAGTGACAGGATGGGGTTTCTGGGCAGAACCAGAGAAATCACTCTGGGGTATCTTTGCTTAAAATCCAGACTACTTACAGCCCCAAGCTGAGATTTCCTTCTTATTAAGGCAAATCCAATCAGCCTCTGCAGCACTTCTGCCAGCCCCACTGGCCAGCCAGAAGCCACACAAGCAAACCCACAGACTTCTCAGATGCTCCACCAGCCTAGACCAACAACCCCAAACTTCAGGAGACAGGTTATTACACCTGTTTCACCAAACACCACACGGATTCTTTCAGACCCCAAAGGCCCCAGCCCCAGACCCCAGTCAATATATACTTGGACCTTACCCAAACAACCAAGCAAAAGCTAGATCCTTAGACCTAATATCTAAGGATGCGTCTATACTTGCATTCCTCTTTCAAAAGAGGTATGCAAATAAGGTAAATTGAAAATGCAAATGAGGTATGAATTTGCATATCTGGCACCTCATTTGCGCACTCTAATTTTGAAAGAGCTTCTTTCAAAAGAAGAAAGACAGTGTAGATGCTGCTCTTTCAAAAGTAAACCCCATCTTCGAAAGAATCCTTTTTCCTATTAAATAAAAGGAAGATGGATTCTTTTGAAGATGGGTTTACTTTCAAAAGAGCAGTGTCTACACTGGCTTTCTTCTTTCAAAAGAAGCTCTTTTGAAATTAGAATATGCAAATGAGGTGCCAAATATGCAAACATATACCTCATTTGTATTTTCTATTTACCTCATTTGTATATCTCTTTCGAAAGAGGAAGGCAAGTGTAGACATACCCTTGGAGACTACAAGACAAAGATCCAAGATGAACACTGCTAAATCCACATCATCCCTCTGAGGGATGGGCTCCCAGTCCAGACAGGCTTAACTTATGAGGACTGAAGAACAATGAAAGTACCTGCCAGGGCCTATCTTATAGCTTTCCATATGCGGAAGGAAAATTCCATTCTTCTCCACAGGCCTTGGCTTACCACCTGACCAGGTGGGTCACTGTGCTGAGTTCCCATTCATTGCAGTCCCAGCAGCAAAACCCCACCATCACAGAATGGGTGTTGGCCGTCTGGGCCCTTGCTCAGTCTATTGTCCTGGCTGGGGTGGAGCCTGACCTCCCATTGTGAACCTCAGCACTGAAACATTTCTCACATAGCTGCAGAGCTAAAAATCTATAACTTTACCTACATATATGATACAGACACATAAATGGCCTACATAGATTCAGGGCATCATCAGCTTTCATTTGACACCCAACATGGCACCCCTCGCACAATATTTGGGGCCAGTAGCCACAAAAGGCATATAAAATGGTTTCCAGACCTAATATAAAAGTCCAGCCATGTGACGTGAATGAGGTGCAGTCAAGTTTGAAAGGCATAGTTACATTTATCAACATGTTATGCAGTATTTGTGCTACTTCATGCTAAACAAAGAAACTAATGCAAATGATCCATGGCCCCAGATGGGGTGATGTCCACTCGTCTTCCATAAAGGAATTTACTTTCTACTATGTCAGGCATTACCAAGTTGGGACAGAAATAATTTTCACGTTCGTTTTTCCAGCTCCGAACTCTCGTGTAATGCTTTCTCTACTGTTAACATCTGAAATAATATTATTCTTTATTATTGTAATGCAGCACCTAGGAGACCTAGTCATGGACCATTGTGTTAGGGGCTGTACAAATCAAGGCAAGAAGACAGGGTCTCTTACAGATATTTATCAGAAGCTTCTACCATAAGGGGCAGCATGATGGAAAGCACAAACGTTCTTGTTTGAAAAGTTAACAGGTGGATGATGAAGGCTGGATAGAAGTTGACCCTTTAGTACTGTATGAGAGATGATAGGTAGGATGGGGATAGGCCATGGAAAGTCTTGAAAATGAAGATGAGCCGTTTATGTGTGATGCAATGGAGGAGGGGAAGCTATTGGGATGTGAGAAGAGAGGAGAAGTGTGACATGATCAAAGTACTGCAGTAGGGATGATTTTTGCTGCCCTCTGAATGGATGTGCATGAGACAAGATTGCATTTGTCAAGACAGAAAAAAGGAAGTTGCAATAATCATGACAATGAGAGTTTTAGCTGTGTGGATTGATGGGAAAGTCTGTATCTTTGGGTATGCCTACACAGTGTAGTTCTTTCAAAATAACAGCTGTTGTTTCAAAATAACTATCTAGGCAGTGGCCACACTCTCCCCTCCTTTCGGAGGCTATGGTAATGTGGCACTTCAGGATATGCTAATGAGGTGTTGCCATAAATATGCAGTGCCTCATTAGCATAATGGCAGCAGTGCACACTTCGAAACTGCTGGTTTTGAAACACAGCCACCTGTGTAGCTAGGAGAGCCTTTAGAAATGAACCCCTGATTTCGAAAACCACTTATTCCCATCTGGTTTTGGGAATAAGGGGCTTTTGAAATCAGGGGTCCATTTTGAAAGGCCCCACTGGCTACACGGATGGCGTGCATTTTGAAAGGGGCAGTTTCAAAGCTCGCACAGCTGTCATTATGCTAATGAGGCACTGCATATTCATGGAGCCCTGTCTTCGCAATGGAATAAGTACTTACAAGTTGGGCCCCTTTACTTCGATCGCAATTTTGAAATAACATATAACGTGTGTAGATGCTCTGTGCTGAATTTCGAAATAAGCCCTAACTGTGAAATTTATTTTGAAGTTCACTGCTAGTGTAGTCATGGCTGTAGAGATGTTATGCAGAAAGAATCTGAAAGACTTAGATATAGCCCTGATGTGAGAACCTACAGGGAGAGCTGAGTCAAAAATGATACCTAGACTACGAGCTGAGAGACAGAGAGGATGATGTCTGCTGTTCTCACTCTTACAGGTTGAGTCTCTTAAATCTGGTACTCTCTTGTCCAGCAACATCTGTGGCCTGGCTCACAGATGCTGCAGGACCAGAGAGTCCTGGGGCTGGGGCCAGACCACCATCTGCATGGCAGGGGCTGGGGCCAAGGCAGAGTCCGGCAGCATGGCCAGGGCCAGAGCCCCTACCTGCTCCACTACAGCATGGGCTGGAGGCCCTGCTACAGCGAAGGGCTGAGGCTGGAGTCTGTTCCTGAGCTCTCACCACAACGGCGGGTTGATGCCAGAGGTTCCCATCACAGCATGGGGCTGTGGACAGAGTCCCTGCCTGTTGGAGCGCTGTGGCAGCCCTGGGATTGCTGGGCTGGAGATCGGAGTCCTGTAGCAGTCCAGGGAGCTCAGACTCTCAGGGGAGCAGGAGGCTGGGGCCTCCTGTGGCAGAATCCTTGGACCTCTCCTGGCCCAGCAAATTCTGTCCTTGGGACCTGTAAGGTCCCAACCATGCCAGACCAGGGAGATGCAACCTGTAGTTCTCAATCCTCAGTTCTTTCCTATAGATTATAGAGCATGGGCTCTGTTGCACAGTAGCTATCCTGCCCACTAAAATGACAGCAATTACATCAAAGATTTCTGATTCTAACCACTATTTTCCACCTTAGTCTGTGGTCTCTTTGTGTATATCACAGGGGATTACCAGACTGGCCAGTTCTGGGTAACAGAATGCACAGGCAGTTTCATCCTGGTGAAAGGCTTATTGCTAGTGGCATCTGTCATAACAAACTGGGATTCCCAAAACTGTATTTCCTTTTTCAACCTCGGCAAGTGAGAGCTTGGTGATTGCAAAGCTGCACATCAGCTCCTTTACACACTAGTTTGTCTGCTTTGCCCACAAACGTTTCAGGGCTCTGCTTCTCCAAACCTGGCCTAGCAGGCAACAATCAGCGACATCCATTTGCAGTACTCATCCCCTCCCACTGTAGAGCCTTCAGATTTGCTGCTCCTTTATGGAGAAAGTACAAAGCACCTTGTTAAATCAGCTGTGAGCGACAACCCTTTCACCTGAGACAAAGCATTAAGATGCAGGAAGGCCGACAGCATTGCCAGGCCTCTGGTCCAGGTGGAGTAGGGGCCCAGCTCTGTGCTCCTGGAATGGGTGAGGCCTTGATTGGAAGGTGCAGGGGTGGGGCTAGACCCCCACAGCCCTTCAGCACCGCCTGGAGTGCCCTGTGTGCCCCAGCAGTGATTCAAGGATCCTCAGGTTCCAGCTGCCACCTTGGCTGCAGTAGTGGCAGCAGCAGGCAGGAGCTCCCAGCCCTTTTGAATCACTGGGGCCTGGATCGTTTTCCCCTTTTGCCCCGCACCTCCAGTTTGGCAGGGCTGCTATGATGGTTTATTAACAAAAGGGCATAGGTGGCATAGTTTAAAGGGATACTAAATAGAAAGAATTAAGATAAAACTGTCTACAGATAAAAGGGAAACATGCTTCTAAGACTAAAATTTAACTTAATCTGTGATAGTTTTTGTTCAAGATTATTCCCCAAATTACAGTGTAACCCACACACCTAAGGGTGTGGTTCACTGTGCCAGGTAGTGGCCTAGATCACTTAGACAGAGAACAAATGAGTGTCCTCTACAGTCTTTGCTGGGTGACCAGCAGTGGGCTTTAACTCAAATGGCAGAGGCTCACGTTCTAAGCTACAAAGATCCCAGGTTTGAATCCCCCTCTGGGAAATTATAACAGCAACTTCTCCAGTATTGCTGCTAATCCACTCACTCTTTTGGAATTTATAGCCTAGTTGGTCACCCAGCAAACATTCCATTCCCAGATTGTCTGGTCCAGATGCCCTGCCAGCTCCTCCCCCACTGAGGAGTTTTACTGCAATTGATCTCTTCTTGCACAGTCTGATACAAAGGAATGTTCCATTGAATTTGGCCGATGCCTCAAACCAGATATTGCTTTCCTTTCTTTCTACAGAGAAAAAAATGTTTTTTTAAACTCCTTCATCTTGCCTAGTTTAAATATATTTTTTTCCAGCCTACCTGTAAGCTTCAGTTTTGGGTTAACCTATTTGGTTTTAGGAAGAAGAGGGTTTTGAAGTCAGTGGGTCCTTTTGAAAGGTCCCCGGCTACATGAGTGGCGTGTGTTCCAAAAGCGGCATTTTTGAATCATGTGCGACCGCTGTTATGCTAATGAGGTGCTGCATACTCATGTCAGTGCCTCATTAGCATCTTCCAAACTCCCTTATTAACATGCCACTTCCTAAAGGGAGGGGTAGTGTGGCCACAGCCATACAGTGTCCAATGACTCTATTTTGAAATAGTCTCTGTTTTGTGAAGATGCTGTAATTTGAAATAGCTGAGTGCTATTTTGAAATGCGTTTTGTGTGCAGCAGTGTTAGTTCAAAATAAGCTATTCCAGAAAATCTCTCCCAGAATATTTTATTTCGAAATAATGCTGCTGTGTGGACATATGCAGGAATAGTGGAGGTGGGTCCAAAATTTCCTCCCTAGAGAATTTTGAAATGACAGCTGCCATTTGAGATGCTTTAAGGTAAAACAGGCTCTTACATTGTCTACCTTTCACACGCTCATAATCTTGCACTATCTCTAGTACACACAACTGCTCCTGTGCTTCCTCATGCTTGTGCTCTCACTCTCTTTTTACCTATTAAACGTGTCTCATGAGTAGGGAAAGAAAAGGGCAGAATGAGTGGCTTTATATGTATGTGAAGTCAGAGAGGAATCGTGTTCATGTGGGTGGTAGTTGGTAACAACTTGAAGGTTTGTGGTGAGTGAAGAATGAGTAAGCATGAATATGTATATGTAACTTATTGCTATAAATATGTGGGTTCTGCTTTATTCTGTTTCAAGAAAGGGGTTTGTGCATGTTTGTTTTAGCATAGACATGTCTAGCATTAGTTTTCTGGAGCAAATTCTTTCTGTGTCATTTAAACCCATGCCATTTTTATATATTTGAAGCCTGCTGCCTCTCTTGCATAACAATGTACAGTGCAACAACATCCCATGTCCTTTCTATGCTGTTTTTACCCCATTGTTACTGGGGTACTTACAGCCAGTTAATACAATACAAAGAGATCAGTGGGAAGCAAACTACGTTTACTTTTTGAGGCCAATCTTGTTTACACGTATTGTGAAAAAATTTGGTATTTTTCAGTGACAAAATTCAGATGCAACATACTGTGCTTGGCAAATGCAGTGTGGTTAATACTGAGGTGGACAGGGTAACTTTTTGAATCAGCTCAACCTAATTATTATTTATACTAAGGCCCTTTTATATCACTCTGGCATCCAACCAACCTTAGACAATGAGGGCTTGACTTCAGCAGCAGGTCTCAGTGTCCCTTTTATGCTGTTTTTGCTCAGGTGTTGCTGGAATACTTATTGTGTAATGTCAGCAATGCCTTGGCAAAAAACAAGTGTAGTTTAAATTAGTCTTATGTTCGTACATAGCAAAAACTGGAATCCAAAAGCTATGTAGCCCAACTACTGGTTGAATTTCTCTAGTCTGACACTGTCTGGTCTGGAAACATCTGTGGTCATAATTTTACTTAGCTGGATGACTAGTTATCATGGGTGTGGCCAAGGTTCCCATGGTCCCGTAAACTTTGTTTAGAGCCACCAGGCCTGGCTCTCAGTCTTCTGTGTTGTTTTCAGCTGTAATTTACCCCTAAATATCTTTTAAGAGGCCAGTAAGCAATCAAAATGTTGGTAAAATGCTACTAGACAATATTAATCACCCATGGTCCAGCAAATTCTCTTGGTTGGCACCAATCAGGTCTGAGGGTGCAGGACAGGAGAGGTTCAACCCATATAACTTTTAAATATTCCTCTAATTGTTAAACCGGACACAAAGCAGTTTTAAACTATTTCACCTTTCACTCTCATAGGCTACATCTACACTAGCCCAAGTCTTCAAAATGGCCATGCAAATGGCCATTTAGAAGATTACTAATGAGGTTCTGAAATGCATATTCAGCGCCTCATTAGCATGTCAGCGGCTGTGGCTCTTCAAAATTGCCGCTTTTCGTGCTGCGTGGCTTGTCCAGATGAAGCTCCTTTTTGAAAGGACCCCACCAACTTTGAAATCCCTTTATTCTTATCTGCTGATAGGAATAAGGGGATTTTGAAGTTCCCGGGGTCCTTTTGAAAAGGAGCCCCGTCTGGATGAGTCGTGTGGCACCAAAGAGGCAATTTTGAAAAGCCGCGGCTGCCAGCATGCTAATGAGGCACTGAATAGGCATTTCAGAGCCTCATTAGTAATCTTCGAAATGGCCATTTGCATGGCCATTTTGAAGATTTGGGCTAGTGTAGACACGGCCATACTGTCACAACTCATATCCTTTTCCAGCAAGATAGTGGCAGGCATCTGTTATGCTGGAAATGCCAAATGCATTTCTACAAGATTCAGTGTGAGAGAAGTAACTTTCTGTATACTGAATTTGCAGAATTGTGGGATGAGCAAAATGGGTAGAGTGTTTATGTCAGTGTTACACAAACTCTACACAAGGCCAAGTCATAACATTCTTCCGCTCTACTCTGCGCTGGTAAGGCCTCAGCTGGAGTATTGTTTCCAGTTCTGGGCACCACAGTTCAAGAAAGATATGGAGAAATTAGAGAGGGTCCAGAAAAGAGTGACAAGAATGATTAAAGGTCCAGAGAATGTGACCTATGAAGAAAGGCTGAAAGAATTGGGCTTGTTTAGTTTGGAAAAGAGAAGATTGGGGGGCAACATCATAGCAGTTTTCAGGTATCTAAAAGGGTGTCATAAGGAGGAGGAAGAAAACTTGTTCTTTTTGGCCTCTGAGGATAGAACAAGAGGCAATGGATTTAAACTGCAGCAAGGGAGGTTTAGGTTGGACATTAGGAAAAAGTTCCTAACTGTCAGGGTGGTCAAAGAGTGGAATAAATTGCCAAGGGAGGTTGTGGAATCTCCATCGCTGGAGATATTTAAGAACAGGTTAGATAGATGTCTATCAACGATGGTTTAGACAGTACTTGGTCCTGCCACTGGGGCAGGGGGCTGGACTCGATGGCCTCTCGAGGTCCCTTCCAGTCCTACTATTCTATGATTCTATGCTAACATTTTTGGGTTGTTTCTCCTGCTTGGAATAAATGTAGTGATATAGTCATCAACATGCATTCCATAGGACACCGGAATAGGTTCAGTAGGAAATGCCTAAATACACATACCCTACTAGAAATCTGCCCAGTAACAGTTGTTTTTTATTAATTTTCAGCTGAGATAATAAAAATACTTTTAATTGTGAATACCAAGTAGCCCTGGTGCCCATCTGTTCATTTGAATGAAACAAAATGAAGTTGCTGTATCATTAGATATTGTGGGGCACAATCCAAATATGCCAGAGTTACTGCAAAACATAATGAGGCATTTCATCTTCCAGGAACTGCACAAACTGAAAGGAAGCATAAGTCAATCTGCCATGGTACATGACTTTAGCAATAACAAGATAGAATCTTTGCTGACAGACCAGCATGCTTAATCCAAGCAGAAGTGCTTATTTATTATGGCTGAATTCTTAATTTTATTTTACTCATTTTACTTCTACTTGATCATATAAAAAATCTGGAGTGTTGATTTTCTTTACTGTAGACTTACCATTATTCTAATTCATCACCTTGCCTCTAGACATGGGACTGTTTGATTCCCTGTTCTGAGCAGTGCCACTTTAGTTCAAGGAACTGGGAATGATTTGCAGACAGCCCAGAATCCTCTGAGATGGGAAAAGACCAACAGTGGGAGAAGTTAACACAGAGCAAAGTAATTGGATGAAAAAAATCTGAAAATCAAGATGCCAATTTTGTATGGGATTTGGAGATAGGTCCTGATGCCTACCACTGCAATAATATTTAGTGCTTCCACAAGCCCTGTTCTTGGAGCAAGAGCCTCCAGAGCTGTGTGGAAACCCTGATTTTTAGAAAGGAGGTCTTTATATTCCAACAGTTGGGCGTCCCCTTTAGAGATGTCATGGGTACTGGAGAATTTGTTTTTCTCTCAGTTCCAAGTTTCCTGCCAACTCGAAGGCTGAGTAGATATTGTGCTTCCTATCCTAATAAATATCTGTTGAGATCATATGCTGTTATTTGTTGTGCTTATTACAACTATTTCCCAGAAGTACCACCCTCTCTGGTGGAGTGCTTTCAGCAGTGATATTTCATCATAGGAAAAATTGATTCTGAGTGAAGAGGCACTAGCTACTGAAATTACATTGATTTCATTTCATGCAGATAAAAGCAGCTGCCTGTGGCTAGACTGGCAGAGGGCTATTGTGTCTGCACTTCACTACAGATTCTTGATCTAAAAGTCTTCTGAAAATCACAAGACAGAACATTCCAAATGAGCAGATGTAGTTGCTTGGAAAAGAAAGCTCTTAATCTGTCCGAGTTTTGTGGAGTAGGATCTTGTTGGAGTTGTAAAACTGCTGAATGACATCTCAGTTTCCTTACCTTTTGCAGATGGTGCTGTCTAGAAAACAGCCCAGCTAGAATCAAAATTCATCCACACTTGCATGGACTTCAGAGTCTACCTGGGTGCAACTGCAGTGCGGGAAAAAGTCTGAAATTGGTTCAGACACCAGGTTAGCTTTTGGGGTTTGGAAGTCCATGACCACGGACCTCCAACTTTTTGGAAGGTTCTGACAACTTTGTCTGCAAGAGGTCTGCTTTGGTTGCTATTACCAGGGCTTTGGGGATCTGGCAATTCCTTCTGCCTCTCAGCAGACTGGCTGCATATGCAGCCTCCTCCACTAAATTGCCATTTTCAGCCTCAATCCAAGAGAGGTAACTGAATTGGGGAGCTATGCGCCAGCACAACAGGCTCAGATCAGAGAATTCAGTTCATGGTGAGGTGAAAATAGTGGGCCCCGAATGTGGGATGTGTTGATTCCATTGAAACTTTCACTGGAGTCCAGCAGGATGGCTGGCTGCTCTGCTGCCAGTTGGCCAGCTGTTGGATGGGCTGCCTGGCTCTCCGAGCTGCCCTGGAATGCCCATCTCTTGGCCTCCCTGGTTTGCAGGCTTTGCTGTTGCTAGGCTAACTGGCAGCTGAGTGGCCTACAAATTTTTGCAAAATCCATTTTACATAAATGTTCAGTTTTTACAAAAAAGGAATGTGGGCTGAGGCCCCTTTGAACCATGGAAGCCTGCCACAAAAAGGTGGCTGATACATGACCTGAGAGGATCTATCAAACCAACTTCACTCAAATGCCTTCAACTCCTAAAATCAGCTCTGACCGGACTCTCTCACAGAACTGCTAATTCAGTCCCTTTGTCTCTGGTGGGACATGTAAATAGGGGTACTATTTGAAGAAATGTCCAGCAATTCTAGCAAACAGTGCCCAAAGGTGTGGGCCATCTTAATGCTTTCTAAGGGTTTGCCTACGCTTTAAATGCCACAGCAGTATAGCTGCAGCTCTGCCACTGTACTACAGGGAGGGGAGGGGTTCTCCCATTGCATAATTAATCCACTGCCCCAAGAAGAGGCAGCTAGCCCAGTGGCAGAATTCTTCTGTTGGCATCCAGGTGCAAGTTAGGGCAGCTCTCAGCCCTCCCTTAACAAGTACCTAGGTTCAAACTAACCTTGGGAGCCCAAAGTGGAAAAGGTGCAAGCTGCTATCCCTCCAGTCCTGTGAATCTATCCCTGTGTCCCGTCAGGACAGATCCCCTTAATTTATGGCCAAAGGCAGGTTTAAACACTGGAAATGAATAGTTTTTTAAAAATGAAAATGCATTTGCTACAACTCTACAGTCAGAAATCATTGTTACTATATCTTGTGGAGGGTGGTCTTTGTGTCAGGGATGAATCTCTTGCCACCTATGTGAAAATCTGCCTAATTGCGGCCCGGAGTTTGAAAATCTCCATTCATGCGTGCTCAGTGGAGACTTGGTGGCGTTTAATACCTAAAATATCTGGAGATTCCATTTTCCCTGAGCAGGCAGGTGAGCAGGACTTCCTCTGCAATTGTTATGGGGGGCACCAGCATTGAGAGCAGGCAGACTCTCTCCTGTGCACTTCTGCCAGTGATCGGCCGATGCAGAGGAAGAAACCACCTGGTTTGAATGGAGAGGTGGGAAGGGCAGCTCTGAGGCGGTAGAGTAGATCAGGACAAGGAGCCTTGGTGGGAGACTCCAACTGGAGCCAGCTGGAAAACTGGGGGAGAGGGAAACGGGAGGTAGGATTTAGAGACTGGGAGTGGAGGTGGGGGGACAATGGGGACCAGACTTGGGCCTGCATGGCAAAGAGGCTGGTACAGGAGATAGGAACAGACTCGAGAGGGACTAGGAGCAATACTTGAGGGAAGACTGACATCAGAGGAAGAGCCTGGGGCAACTGGGTCTGGGTGGGGAAGGAGATTGGGACTGAGAAGCAGTGGGAGGGGAGGCACATCGGATGAAGAGCTAAAGTGTGGAGAGAGACCACAGCAAGGAACCACTTTCAGAGGGAACTGAGACAGGCTTCTCATCTAAGCCTCAGGGCCTGTGCTCTGACAGCAGGAGTCATGGCAGGGGACTGGTGGGGTGGGGGGGTGCAAGAGTCAGGGTTGGGGGTGAGGAGGGGCTCAGGGCAGGGGATTGGTGGGGAAGGAGGGTGTGGGGAGGACAGGCGAGCTGAACCCCACTCCTCTCCAATACTGGTCCCAAGGCTGCTTGTTCTTTCCCTTCCTGTCTGTGCTCAGGGAGCAAGAGGAAAGGGCTCTGCTTGCCAGCCCCTTCCCTTCCCAGAGGGAAGAAGAAAGAATGCAGCAAACTGCTCTCTCCCCTCGCTCCCTGATGGGACAGGGAAGAGCAAAGCAGCATCCTGCCTCAATCTGGGGGGAGGAAGAGCTTTGTCCCCTGCTCCCTAAATGGCTCCTGGAGGGGCCCAGGACTGGGCCAGTACTGGACCAGCCCCTTTCACCTACTTAGCTGTCTACTGCTTAACATGGCAGCCTGCAGGAAGTCCCAGGAGCTGGACTGGGAGCATGTTGCACTCAGGAGTCAAGCTCTGAGGATATCTCATGTCACATATGTACAGCCACAAGCCTAATCTGTTTGATAGAACTGGTTATCATATTAACAATTTTGATGTCCTCTTCACAGTTTTCCATGCCCACAAAAGTTTTCCAGCAGACAGAACCTCCTTGGGATAAGTTAATATGAAATGCTTTTCCTGCTGTAATTTCCATGTGTATGTTCTTTTCCTGGCGCAGTCAGTGACCCAATTCTTCCTCCCCCGCACTTTGATCTTTTATTTTTTCCATGTTTTCCTTGTGCCCTTTTCTGCTCCCAGGCCTCTTTGCGTTTTATTTACTTTCTAGCTGAGCAATGTCAGATGTTTATTGTAACTTCCGTGGCTCCCTCTCATGTGCAGTAATTCTGGAATTGGGAATTGAGCTGGCAGAGGAGAGGAGGCAAAGATGGGGAGCAGGGGACCAAGAACACATCTTCTGAACTAGACCCAGGCCTTCAGCTGGGTCTGCACAGGGGCGTTCCTGCATCCATGATGAGCCCCCGTGAAGTCTTGGGCACAGAAGTTCACCTGTGTCGATCAAATTGGAGTGTTGGGGATCTTGTTAGGAAGTTGCTTGAAAAAAGAAGGCTCTCTTTTTTCACAGGGTGAAGAGAAGGCTAATTCAGAAAAGAGTCTGTGAGTCTCTTGGTCTTCTAAAGCAAAGAAAGACTCAGTCAAAACCTCTCCTGACAAGGTAGGAGGGTGATGCATTTGAGTACATGAAACAGCACAATGACTGAGGTAAAGCTCCTTATTTTATACAGTTGGGAAATTCCAAAACTTGTATGTGCATGTTTCCGAAGTTCCCAACCTAAAGTGAGACATGCTTACACCAATTAAAAGGCACTGTGAGACAGTGAACAGGCTCAGCACTTGCCCTCCCTTTAATTTTATTTTTTATTCTTGGCTGTATTCCTATACATGTTTATTTTTTTTCTTAAATTCACTCAGTTCTCGTTCTGTGACTGCATCGACTTTAGGACTTCATTTTTCTTGGTAAATAAGGATTTGCACAAAGCGCACATTATCTTTTACATATCACAGTATCACTATGAGCTGTTTGAGGATCATTGTGAACACTACTTCCTGGAGTACAGCCATTATAGATGCTGTTTTCTGAGGGTCAGTGTTTCTCATGTTTTCCTGAAAAAAATCTGAATGAGAAAAGAATATTCAAGGTTTTTGCCTGGGAGCCAATTACCAGGATTTAAGGAGCCTTCCAATGAACCAAATTAGCCAATTTTCAGTTGTATAAATTTGAGAAAACTTTGCCCATTTAAGGCCAGGTCCAAAATAAATTATCTGGAGCAATGTGTACTATACAATCCCTGTAAGGCTGCCTATCCGGATTCCATAATAGGGTGACCTCTTCAGGAAAAGGCTGCACTGCTGCAAATCCCAACAAACATAAAAGAGGGAATACATTGTTTGCCATGAGTTCTTTATAACAGCATGTTCTCAAACCCTTCAGTCAGCCGAGCTGATCTTGCAGCACTCTTAATCTTCATTGTTGGGATGATACCAGGTTCAGAGGTCAATCTTTTGGCTGTTACTTCTTATTATTGTTTTTAAAAATAATCATAAAATAGTAGAACTTCAAGGAACCTTGAGGGGTCATGCAGTCCAGTTGCCTGCACTCGTGGCAGGACCAAGCACTATCTAGACCATCCTTGACAGATGTTTGTCTAACCTGCTTTTAAAAATCTTCAGTGATGGAGATTCTACAGCCTCCCTATGCAATTTATTCCACTGGTTAACCACCCTGACAGAAAGGAAATTTTTCCTAATGTCCATCCTAAACCTCCCTTGCTGCAATTTAAGTCCATTGCATCTTGTCCTATCATGAGAGATGACAGAAAATAATTTTCCTCTCTCCTCCTTGTAACACCCTTTTAGGTACTGCAAAGCCATTACCATGTCCCCTCTCAGTCTTCTCTTTTCCAAGCTAAACAAACCCAACTCTTTTAATCTTCCCACACAGGTCATGAGCTCTAGACCTTTAATCATTTTATGTTGCTGTTCTCTGGACCTCCTCTAATTTATCCACATCTTTCCTGGAATGAGGCAGCCGGAACTGGACACAATACTCCATCTGAGGCCTAATCAACTCAGAGCAGAGTAGAAGAATTACATCTTGTGTATTGCTTATAACACTCTTGTTAATACATCCCAGAATGATGTTTGGTTGCTGTGGTTGTTTTGGTTATTTTTTAGTTTTATTTATTTATATATTTTGCAAGACAGTCACACTGTTGACTCATAATGCTGCAGGAAATCTTCCAGGTTTCTCACTCAAAAGAGCTCTGGGAAGCTCCTCCTTGTCCTTGGGTATTTCATGTTCGGGAACTCTAGAGACAGCATCAGACCTCAGGAGTTTCTGTCTCCCAGTTCTGCAGTCCCAGTTTTAGGCCCATCTGTTTTCTTTTGTCAGTGCAGGAAACTAGAGAAAACATTGAGCTTCTTTCATTGAACTAGAACTCTGTAAGCACGTGGAACTTCTGGGATTTTTTTTCTTTCCATTTCTGAATGGTGGAATGAATCCAAGTATGTACATGTATAAAAGCCTTCTCATGTTACTAGCAGAACAAAAAGTAACTCAGTCATGGGCTTGTAACAAGAAGAAGCAATTTGAGATGAAAGCGTTATAGTTTGCCTCAGTCCTTTGATCAAGATTTTTCTTTCACATGAACTCTTGGAAAAACCACAGTTTTACTTCAGGACACATTGGTTTGTATCACAGTGCTAATTTTATTAAGCAGAACAACCAGACAAGACTTGAATTATTATAGAACAATTTATGCCTAGGCACATTCTCAGGCAGGAACAGCTGAGCAGCAGCGCAACCAAGCACCTACAAGTCAATTATTGCATTATAGTTCAGGCACTGGAGTGTCCCCCAGCAGGGTATTTATTCATTTTTTTAAAGGAGGCTGGGGGATGGGGGAAGGCTCAGATGGTTGAGGCTGAAGCCAGACTCCATCTGGATCAATATCCCATAACTCACTTGAAACCCCTTATCCATATGCAACTTTGCTCACCCTCCTCCCTGTCCCCAACAAAAGAAATCAATTACCCATAACCCTTTCCCAAGCAAAGTTTTAACCCTGGAAATGGAAAAGACCCAGAGACTCCATCTCAAATAGAGACTTCACAATTGCTATCAGTTTTGTATGGAAGATGCTCAGATACCATGATGCTGAGTGGTGGTATAAAGCCCCAGAAAGGAAGAAAGAAAGAAAGAAAGAAAGAAAGACCTTGAGATCGAAATGCAAGAAGTCAGGCAGAGATCAGGACCTAGGGGCACAAAGCTGATAACATTTTCCTGAACCTCAGGAAAGGTTTATATTCTTCTAAAGGGATGAGTAAATGCCCAGTGCTTGTGTACATCTTGGCTATGTCTACACTACAGCGATCTGTCAACAGAAGTTACTGTCAGAAGATATCTCCCGACAAAGCTTCTGTCAACAGATTGTGGCCACACACAAAAATGGATTGCTCTGTTGAGAGAGAGAGGCAGGACTGTCTGGCCATTCTCTCGAAAGAATTACTGACTCGAAGTACAACAGAAGGGACTGCCTGGTGACCCAGAAGGCATGTCTGTCAACAGAGGGACCCTGGAGAGTCCACATGGCATTTATATCGACAGATTCGGTTGAGAAATATGTTCTGCCTCATGGGGGAGAGGCAAAAGGCTGTCTACAAAAGTGCCGAGTTTATTGACAGTATGTCGATAGAACGCATTTTTAGTGTAGGCGCTCTGTGAGTTCTGTCGACAAAGCAGACTGTGAAGAACTTCAGAAAGATCTCAGCAAACTGAATGATTGGGCGGCAAAATGGCAAATGAAATTTAATGTGGGTAAGTGTAAGATAATGCTCGTTGGGAAAAATAATCCTAATTATACATATAGTATGATGGGGGCAAATTTAGCTACAACAGAGCAGGAAAGGGATCTTGGAATTATAGTGGATAGTTCTCTGAAAACATCCACGCAGTGTGCAGTGGCAGTCTGTAAAGCAAATAGGATGTTAGGAATAATTAAAAAAGGGTTAGAAAATAAGACAAAGAATATCTTACTTCCCCTATATAAAACTATGGTACGCCCACATCTTGAGTACTGCGTGCAGACGTGGCCTCCTCACCTCAGAAAAGATATATTGGCGTTAGAAAATGTTCAGAAAAGGGCAACTTAAATGATTAAGGGTTTGGAACGGGTCCCATATGAGGAGAGGCTAGAGAGACTGGGACTTTTCAGTCTAGAAAAGAGGAGACTGAGGGGCGATATGACAGAGGTATATAAAATCATGAATGGTGTGGAGAAAGTGAATGCAGAAAAGTTATCTACTTGTTCCCATAATATAAGAACTAGAGGACACCAAATGAAATTAATGGGTAGCAGGTTCAAAACTAACAAAAGTTTTTCTTCACACAGCACACAGTCAACCTGTGGAACCCCTTACCAGAGGACGCTGTGAAGGCCAGGATTCTAACAGAGTTTAAAAAAGAGCTTGATAAATATTTGGAGGTCAGGTCCATAGATGGCTATGAGCAAGGGGTAAGGTATGGTCCCTAGCCTTTTGTCAAAGGTGGGAGATGGATGGCAGGAGACAAATCACTTGATCATTGTCTTCGGTTCACCTCCTCTGGGGCACCAGGCATTGGCTACTGTCGGCAGACAGGATACTGGGCTAGATGGACCTTTGGTCTGACCCACTATGGCTGTTCTTATGTTCTTATGTTCTTAACTGGGGGTTTTGTCGACAAAACGCTCTAGTGTAGACGTAGCCCTTTGGTTTGAAGGGGTCAAGTCTGATGCCTTATTGAATAGTAATCACCTCGTGGGCTGAACAATCCCCTGGAAATAACTGAGACTATTTGTGGATTAAAGTGCCACTCAAATGGAGTGAGTGTATCAGAATCTCACCTTAACAAAATTGTTTTGCCAGTTTGCTCAAAATCATATTAAAGGTTTTTTTTTAAATAAAAGGTCACAATAAGTTTTTTTCAAAACATGAGATGAAAAGAACCCAGTAACACAGAGAACATCCATAACATGTGGTGGTTGTTCCTTTAAGGGGAGTTGAGCCCATCCTCATCTGGGACTGATCAATTACTTCTCAGCTGAGCAGGCTGGAGTGATTATAAAAATCAGCAGCCATTCAGTTGAAGGAAAGCTCATCAGTTACAAGTAAGGCTGAGTCCAATTCCCTTTAACAGGATAGTGCACCCAAACATGGCTACTTTTCACTATATATTTATGTCATTTGCGGCTAATATGAATGTTCTGTAGACCTGATCAGCACTTAGAATCTCTGGGCATTCGCTTGACTCCAGCTATTTAAATTTTGAGGGTATACCACAAAAGCAGCCTTTCAAATACGTTCACCCCTTCCCAACTGAAGATATCTTTCAAAGCTTTCAGAATTCAGTCATGATCAGAGGAAAAATGTTCCTGAAATGACATCTGCTTTTCTGGAACGGCTCAATTCTTCCAAGGTCACTGCAATTTCAAAGGGCTGCCTATTAAGTCATCATAAGGGCCCTTCATGCTTAAGACAGAGGTATTCTGATGGAAAGCAGGAAAGCAAAAGAGGATTCAAGGAGGGAAAAAATAAGAGTGGAAAATAGGTATTTTTAAAATCATGTAGTATGGAATTGCTATTAAAATCATTGTGTGTCCTCTTAGATAGAATCTGGTATCAGTCTGTGAGGTGATACCAGTGTTGCAGGGGAAGTGTTAATTTTCAGGAATATTTTTGTATCTTGGAACAATGTAAGGGAAAATAATAAGGGCTGACAAAGAACTGCGGGGGCCTGGCAAGGAGGATGGTGATTGCAGTATCAGCTGCCACAGAGTTTTGAAGTATAGCAGCAAGTGAAGGGAAGCAGCTTGGTTCAGAAGAATGGTAATATGTTTGGAGCGCTAATGGAGACACCTACATTCTAATCCCAGCTCTGACACTGACTTACTGTGTGGGCCTTGTGCAAATACCTGTTCTGCTTTACCCCTGGTTACCTATCCATTAAACAGGGCTGATAATTCATTTGTCCTTCAGAATGGTGGTAGGAAGATAAGTTAATCAAGCATTGTTTTGTCCCTTCTCTTTGAACATCTAGAACAGAGGCTCAGCCTCCCTCCTCCCACTCTCATGGCAATAGTTTTGTGTGTGTGTGTGTGTGTATGTGTGTTGGGGGGGCATTTTTCATCCATTTCCCTCCCATTCAGCAGCATTAGTCAGGAGTGGCTTTTGCTGTTGCCTCTTCACACTGCCCAAGAACAGAATAGGGTCTGAAGTATTCCAAATGGCATTGTGCAGTAATAAGGGGCAACTCCCCTCTCCCGCCACCGTGCCCTGCTCCAAAATGTTTCTAGGAGGCTTTCAGGACAAGGGGCCTATTTTCACTTCTTTCCTCTGGAAGATGCCAGGTGGTAGGTGGGCAACCAAACATCTCAGGATAGGAGAAGGCTGTAACTAGCCACTTTACCTTATCCTTCAAGGAAAGTGTCTACAGGTAGGTGCTATTGTGTTGTGATGAAGGAAGGACATGTATGGTCCCTGTGATAGTGTATAGGAAATTGCTCCTTTAAATATAAAATCTGCTCAAGGTGAAAATATTCCAAATGATCAGAATGTGGCGAACACCAGAGAGAGGCCCAGACTTCGCCTCCATAAGGCATGTTTGGGGAGATATTTATTTATTTATTTGTTTGTTTCATTTTTTTCTGTTGCAAATATATAGCTACCAAATTTCTAAGCTTGTCAGCCACAAAATAATCTGGATTTTCTCTTTTTATTTCAGGTTGTAATTTTCCAGTTCAGTCTTTTCATGGCAAATTAATTGCCTGCCTTTTTTTTTCCCCCCAAGTAGTTTTATTAGCGCCTGTGGTGCCAGCTCAGCTTTTTAAAAAGCAGTGGTGTGAGGTGGCTCCAGTAATTACATTAGCAGAATGGGCGCAGACTTTCCTTTGAGATTTTAGCTTCCCTTTAATCAAATCTCTTTCTTGGCACTTCAAGATTATGAATTTCTTGCCCATTTTCCCACCCAATAACATAAAGTGACTTTTCATCTGTGCCCCCTGCCCCCGCCTCCCTGTGCAGTAGTGGTACAAGTTGTTTACCGAGAAATATGGTGTGCTGAGATGTGCTGCACTAGTTACATGGCAGCTTTCATAGAAACCATGGTTACTTTACAGTATTTGTGATAACCTGGATAATAATTTGGGTCACTCTAGCACATAAAAAAACCCATAGCTGTGGGCAGCCATCAGCTGTGATGCACTCATTGATTGATTGTAATTGTTGAGAACGGTAGAATATCCATATTATTTTATTTGTGGAAGAATTTAGCAAGAGTGGATAAAGAGGGTAGGGTGGAATAACCTTGCAATATATTTTTGCTCATCATCTTTCATATTAACCTCTTGGTAGCTGAATGTAAATTCTTTGCTTCTGGATTTACTTTGTAGCTTACTGAAAAGAACATTGGACCGGGACTCATGAAATCAGAGTTCTGTACGTGGCTCTACTACTAGTCTGCTGGGTAAGTCTCTGTCCTGTGCTGTGCCTCGGTTTCCTCATCTGCAATGTGTGGATAGTGATGCTGGCCTTTCTTCTAAAGTGCTGTGAGAGCTGTGGGCGAAAAACATAAAGTCAGAGCTAGGTATGAATATTGATATTACAGGTTGACCTGCATCTGACGAAGTGGGCCTTTGCCCACAAAAACTGTTAGTCTATAAAGTCCCACAGGACGTTTTGTTGTTTTAGAGGACACAGACTAACACGGCTACCCCTCTGATTACAGGTTGAATCTCTCTAATCTGGAACTTTCTCACCCAGCAACAACTGTAATCTGGCATGATTTTAGCGAGGTGGATGACCAGATATCATGGGTGTGGCCAAGTTTCTGTTGGTCCAATGAAGTTTGCTTACAGCCACCAGTCCCGGCTCTTGGTGTTCTGTGCTCTTATTTAGCTGTAATTTACCCCTAAATGTCTTCTAAGAACCCAGTAAGCAGCAGAAGTGTTGGTAATGCTGCTAGACGATATTGATTTTCTGCAGTCCAGCAAATTCTCTCGTCCAGCACCAGTCAGGTCCACAGGGTGCTGGACTAGAAAAGTTCTACCTGTATAATGTTAGTTATTGCTTAAGGTAGATATATTAGGCACATAAACTTCACTTTCTTTCTCTCTGTACATATACATGTACACATACATGCAGAGAGAGAGAGAGAGAGAGAGAACAGGGAACAGTTCTGTAGTGTTAGGCAGACAAATTAAAAATGAGACAGCAAGTCTTCCTTCTCTTTTGGTGGTGAAGAAGTTGTAAATTAATAAAAATTTGCTCAAAAGTATTCCAGATTCTAATGTTCAATTATAACAGTTCCAGGGTATATCAAATTTTGGGCCTAAAAATGTGGTAGGCGGCTCTTTTAAATTTGTGTTATTTTGCTAGATGAGACTGTAACAGTTATTTCATTGATGAAGCTATAATGATTGGGGAGGAATGAAATGGTTGTGCCAATCAGAAATAAACAGCATGGGAAAGGTCAGCGTGGTAGGGCACCTCACAGTGTGTCTTGAAAGATGTTAGGTGTTAAATGTCAGATGTACTCTTTGTCAAGAAAATGAAGTACAAGGCATGAGTATAACCTTATTCTTTGAATGATAGTCCTGTCATTTTCTCCTAAAGCCCTGTTACGAGGCTCAAATTGAGGGAGAATTCTGCTTGTCTTATTAACTTATTTAAATCAAGAAATTGGGGTCAGGAAATATAGGGAAGAGGCAGAGGGGAAAATGCACAATCCCTTGTTTCTCCGTAGCCGGATTTCCTCTTGTGAAACATTTATCATTCAGCTTCTGCCTGTTGCAATGTAATCCGTACTCTGGATGAATAGGCATTCGGAGTACAATATGTGCACCTTGCATTTGTGTTGTATTAAAAGGTTTTCCATTCTGTGCCTCTATGCATGGCTACTCTTGTCTCTTCAGTGGCAGCAACAGGCTTTGCAGAATACAAAAACAGACATTTCTAACTAAAACGGGCTGAAGACAACTCTCATTGTGAGAGGTATCTGCTAACCTTTTAAAAAGGAAAGACTGACTCCCATTCCACCTGTATAAACCGCCTGCAGAGCTCAGCAGTTTTAACTCCCTTATTAAGGTGGTGGTACTTCACAGCCCTTTTCCTGCCTGTCTCTCAAGTATTCATTTTGACAATAGGGCCTGATTCTTCAGTGGCCAGCACCACTGATTTAATAGTGTCATACATACACTTTGTATTGGAGTGAATGACTGAGCAAGGATAAGGCAGCAGAGACAGGCAGAGTCCAGGCTCTGACTGGTCTTCATGTCATTTCCCCTAACCCCAAATAAAAAGTCCTTAAAGGCACAGTGAGACAAGTATATTATGGAGCTGCATCGTTGTTCTCCACTGTAAGTGATGGAGCCCTGTGTTTTTTTAGCAATGCTGCCCAAGAGTGCAGCTGCTCTGTAGAAAGTTAGATTTGCAAGAGCTTCTTTAAAAGCTTCTTTGTTTTCAAACGTGCAAAAACTAGACACAGTTAGGAAAAGATGCACAGTGATCTATTTTGTACAGGTGTTTCTATTGTGACATGCTGGGCTTGGCAAGGTATGTGGAAAGGCTAATATACAGTATTAATCTCTTAAACCACATTTTCCATTTAATATTGATGATGTGTTATAAACTAGTGTGTGACGGCTGCCATCTTGACTGACACACAAGCAACCTCCAGAGATGAAAACACGAGAGCCAAGGGGCTTGGCTGGCCCATAACAAACTGATATCCTCTGCCGTTTTGCCAGCTTACACATAATGCTCAGGTTAACCCTACCTGTTGCCTGTTCACCCTCCCTCAGGCCTTGTCCACATTACAAAATTGTCTCATTACTGACTAAATAGAGTGGCTGCTGTGGAAATGGGTGCCAATCACAGTTGAATTGCAAGTATAGACAAGGACAAACTGTATTCAGCTTTGTTTCAGCTGATGTTTAATCACACTTAGCTGGCACAGTGCAGAAAAGAGATGGTCCTTGTCTATAGTTGCAGCTACCTCATGGTACAGTTGTGCAGAGGAGACAAGGCATTAGGCAGCCATTGTACCACAAATGGGCCTGCCACTCTGGTAACTGTGACAGCTGTTGCAAATGGAGTTTCCCCATCAGCCTGGTATAAATGCATGGTGAACACACCTGGTCAGTCCTCACAACCCCTGCCCTTCCTGCTGCACTGAGTGGGAGCCCAACAGCCATTTTGGTCTGCCCCTTTCATTGGTACTGGCCTTCCAAGGGCAGAGCTGGAGGAAGCAATGTGAGAAAGGAGCCTTTTTGCCTTCACGGCTGCCTCTCAACCCACGTGACATGCACCTTCTGCTCCCCTGACTCCACCTATAGGACCCAGGGCTAGCAGTCAGGCATGACCTGCCCACCTTACGGACATCTCCCAGTTGACCACCTAGCCCACTGTTGAAAGGGACCCACAAAACTAGCTCATATTAACAGTTCTTAGGCTGTGTGGGTGGCAAGTTGCTCACCAGCAACCTCCTTATTTGGGGTGGGATAGAAGGCAGGAAATGGAATGTTTCAGAACCAGTCTGACCCATTTCAAACCAACTCTGTTGAATTGTTTCAACTTCAATCTGCTTCACTCAACAGTAAGTGGCAAAGACTCTGAATTCTAGCCATGACTTACTTATTGCTGAGAATTCCTTACCATGGCAAATGTATTTATTTAATGAGAACCAGATTTGGGTCATAAACTTAAGCCTTTCGTGCTTTTTCTTAGCTAATGTTTACCTTATTGTGACTTTTTTTTCCCTTCCAGTAAAAGGGCATTGCTATAAAGGGAATGCATGCAAGCAAATAAATCAAGGAAATCAGAAAATACTATGAACTGCATGTGACTTGCAGCTGCAGGGTTTCCCACAATACAGGGCATTGCACCAACAAAGTGGCTTATGTGCTCTAACAAGTATCAGCTGTTCGCTTGGGGTGCAATGAACAAACTAGAGCTGGAGTGACAACTGTTTCAAGTAATTAGGAAGACAGCTTGCAAACTATAGCCCTGCTTGTTTCAGACTCCAAATGATGACAGTCAGACGGCTCAGTATGTCAGCTTGCTTTCAGAACACTTTTATTTCCATGTTTTCAAAGGTCACTTCATGGGTGGTGGTGGCCAAAGAAAGGCTCTCTGTGTATGTATTTGTGTGTGGGAGAGACATAAAGGAAAGTAGTTTTACTTTTCCAGTAATCTGATCTATGAATGATGATAACCAGATATCAAAGGTTATTTGCATGATGATAGCACATAGAGGCCCCAGCTGTGAATGGGATCACATTGTGCTAAGCACTGTATGCACACATTGTAAATGAAAGGCACTGCCCTGAAGAGCCTCTAATCTAAGAGTGGGTGGTTGAAAGGAAGCACTATTACCCTTATTTTCCTGGTAGAAATTGAGGCACAGAGAGATAAGTGAGTTGCCCAAGGTCACATGAGAAGTCTGTTGCAGAGCTGAAACTTGGATCCTGTCCACTGCCTTAACTACATGCTTCCTCTCCTATAATAATAATAATAATAATAATTAATAATAATAAATTCATTATTAGAGCCCTGGGCAGACTCAAAATTTGTATCTGCCTCCAATCTATGAGCAACAAACAGTCTGTGGGTATCTGTAGATCTGTTGGGCTCTGGATATAAAATTTGGATCCACATACATCTGCCATCTACAACCACCATGGATAGCTGCAGATTCATGTTATACAGCAATTTACGCATGCATGGCACATGATAAACAGATTAGACACAATCCTCTTGCTGAGTGGCCTTCAGTCTAGGTCTGACCGAGCACAGCTTAATGGAAGAAGAGGTGTCTCGGAAGTTTGAGGTGCTGATGGAGGGAATTGTACCCAGGAAAATATCATGAGATTACCAGTCTTCTCTGTATCCTCCTATTTTAGTTTTTAAAATGTATTCATTTATTTGGCTCACTCAGTGTTTATCACCTAGCACAAAGATGTGGGCCAAGGATGAAGGGAGAATTGTGAGAAACAGTTTTCAGCAGGGACTTGAAAAGGGGAGGCTGCATGGCATGCAGGATCAGGGAAATCATTCTTACAAAGAGGTGTACGGAAGAAAGGAGGCATTGTAAGAGAAATGTGAAAGGGAACAGAACTGGCAGAGCACAGGGTAATTATTATTAGATGCTCCCGTGCCTTGTGATACATGAAGCAACCCAGTATTTCCATCTCTGTCAGTCTAATGACATGTTTCTTGCTCCATTGTTGCCTGTTTCTATGACAGCAACATCTATTTCAATGTTTTTTTTAAAGTATCATCTGTGGTCCTGCCTGCTTCCCTCTTACAAAGATGAGATCCAGTTAAGGGGCTTGTTAAGGAATTAATATGTATATTCATATATATAACATCCATACAGTCTACCCAAACAACTTGGGTCTTCTTTCTCAAATAACTGGGAGTATAGGGTAAAGGAAACCAAGCAATTTCTCTTTCCACTATAAGGCTCTTCCCAGTGTATTTCTTTGCCCTGACCAATGTATGAGAAATCATAAACTTCCTCAGCCTTATTTTCAAAAATGGACAAAATGACTAAGAAATGAATGCTTGCTTCCACCAGGAGAAGACTCACTATCTTTAAGTCTACTGCAAATGTTTTATTCCTTCTCTGTACGCAAGACAATCAGTTTCTTCCTAGCACAGTTATTTCCAAGGAACAGCTGTTATTTCGAAATAACTATCCGAGGCTACGACTTCGAAAAGCCACGCTAATGGCCAGATCGAAGAAGAATAATGAGGCGCTGAAATGCATATTCAGTGCCTCATTGTCATGCCACTGATTGAGTACCAGAGTCAAAGGGAGAGTGCAGAGAGGTCAATTTATCACATCTAAGCAGACGTGATAAATTGACCACCAGTAGTTCAATTGCTTCCGCATCAATCCATCCTGTAGCAGAGACAAACCTTAGACTCAAAATGGGACTCTTGTGGATTCCTGTGGTTAGCCCTTCTCTAGCTGAACCAGTAGGAGCTATTCCGAGGCCAGCAGCATTTGATAATGTCACATAATTCAGCCCTTTCACATCTTTAATCAGCTTTTTCTGCAGATGTGATATTCTGATCCCTTGGCCCGGACTGATGAGTTTTCCCTACAAAGAATATAAACTCTACATCAACCTATCTTGCATGTGATACATTCTGGAGGAGGTCATTCACTATGGCTGTCTACACTAGCCCAAATCTTCGAAATGGCCATGCAAATGGCCATTTAGAAGATTACTAATGAGGCACTGAAATGCATATTCAGTGCCTCATTAGCATGCCACCGGATGCGGCTCTTCAAAATTTCCACTTTTCACTGCTGCACAGCTCATCCAAACAGGGGTCCTTTTCAAAAGGACCCTGGGAACTTCAAAATCCCCTTATTTCTATTGCACCCCAGGCCAGCTGTGATCTGCCGATAGGAATAGGGGATTTCAAAGTTCCCAGGGTCCTTTCAAAAAGAAGCCCCTTCTGGACAAGCCACGTGGCAGCGAAAAGTGGCAATTTCAAAGAGCTGCAGCCAGTGGCATGCTAATGAGGCACTGAATATGCATTTCAGCGCCTCATTAGTAATCTTCTAAATGGCCATTTGCATGGCCATTTTGAAGATTTGGGCTAGTGTAGATGTAGTCTATGAAGGAATAGGAGTCCCGGGATACAAAAACCTGCAGAAAACACTCCTTCATGTGGCTCTACGGAGGTAGCTATTCAGTGAGGTCCTTAAGTATATACCTAATTTTAGAAACAAGAGTAGTCAGTCTCATTAAAGAAATGAAATCATGGGGGCTTAAAAGCGTTACTCAACCAATAGCATAAAGGGGAAAGTGCGGGGAAAAAAAGAAACAATTTCTTCCTTCTTTTTTCTTCTAAACTAGTGAGAAAACAATCTCAGGAAGCTCCCAGACTCAGGCTACATCTACACTAGCTCCCTTCTTTATGAGGGGGCATGTTAACGAGGGACTTCAGAAGATGCTAATGAGACGCTAACATGAATATACAGCACCACGTTAGCATAATGGCGGCCACGCGCAATTCAAAAGGGCTGCTTTGGGAACGCATGCCACGCATGTAGACGGGGGCCTTTCAAAAGGACCCTCCAGACTTCAAAAGCCCCTTCTTCCTAAAACCAGAAGGAAGAGCTATTCCAAAATAGCTGATTTCGATATAACACAGCTACATACAAAGGCTGCGTCTACACTGCCCCTCCCTTTTGAAAGGGGTGTGTTAATACAGTGGCTCAATAATGCTAATGAGATGCTGATATGACTATTCAGAGCCTCATTTGCATAATGGAGGCCACTTGCCAAGTCAAAAGGGCTGCTTTTGAAATGCAAAATAGCCATGTAGATGGGGTTCCTTCAAAAGGAAACCCCACTTTTGAAAGCACCCTTCTTCCTAATTTGTTCTCAGATGAAGGGTGCTTTCAAAAGTCGGTTTTCCCTTCGAAGGAACCCCGCCTACACAGCTGTGTGTTTTTCAAAAGCAGCCCCTTTCAGAAGCAAGAGCCCTCAGGAGTATGCAAATGAGGCACAATCAGGATGAGAAGAGTAAGCAGAGTTGGTGGGAGGGCACCGGCCACCAATCTTACTGCGTGGAAGACACGATGGTAAGTAGGTCTAAATACATGACATAAATAGCATAGCTGAAGTCGCGTATCATACATTGACCCAAGAGGGGATGGGTGTGTGTGTGTGTGTGTGTGTGTGTAGAGCATGTGTAGAACATGCGTAGAGCACACCAGACCTAAGCAAGAGAAACGTGTATATAACGTGGACTATGGATCTGATTTGCATTGCATTTCGTCGAGGAGTGACTCTTCTGAGCTGAATGGAGTTACAGTGGTATAACTAAGATGAAAATCAGAGTATCTTAGCACTTTAGTGTTTCCCTAAGTTCACTTGCAACATTTGAGAGACTGAATGCAGATAAAATACAGTAAACCCTCGAGATATGCACATTCGACATGCGTGTATCTCACATTAGTGCCATTGGAGGGGGACCCCGAAAGCTCCAGCCAGAGGCAGCTGCCGCTGCACAGGAGAGGGGGAGAAGATCCCCCTGTCAAAAGGGAGCAGAGCTGGTGTAGCCAGCTCTTACCCTAAGTGCAGTTGCTGGGGGGTGGATGGGGGGGTTGGGGTCAGGCTCCCCGACCCCTCCCGGCGATGGCACTCAGGGAAAGAGCTGACTGCACCAGCTCTGTTCCCTTTTGACAGGGGGATCTTCTCCCCCTGCCACCTGCGCAGCGGTGGCTGCTGCCAGCTCTGGCAGAGCTGGTGGAACTTTGCTCCACCAGACAGCAGCCATTTAACGTTGGGATCCCTGTTAACAGGGGGAACCCCTGAGTCCCCGCTCCTCCTGCGATGGCACTGAGGGAACCCCAGGCCAGCTGCGATCCCCTTTCACCAGCCAACAAGCAGCCTTTTAACATGGGGATCTCCGTTAACAAGGAAATCCCCACCCCCCCAGCGGCAGCACCCTAGGGCAGAGTTGGCTGAGCAAAGTGCTCTGCCAGCTGTCTTCTGCCTTAGCAGGGGGATCCCTTACTCCTGGTTGTGGCAGCGGCTGCTGGTGCTGAGCTGCTGGCCCCACCCTCTCGACTTGCATGAATTTCGAGTGGTGCCTGGTTTTCCAGGAAGGTAACTCTTGCACAAATCGAGGGTCTCTTGTATAATAGCTCTGTTAAGACCTGTATCCCACTATTTCTTTTGGTGGCTGTTTGGTGATCACTGATTTTCTCCTGGAAGGTTTCCCAGCTTGCTTTTGAGGGAGGGGATGCCCCATTAAACTTGGCAGAGACCAACAATTACAGCTATTAAATGTTCACTTTGTAATTTGTTGCTGCATTTCTCTTTTAGCTGGTAAGTGCTGTTAGTGTTGTTATTGGCATCATTGTATTTGTGAAAAGATGGCCCATTCTCTGAGAGCTTCTCTAAGAATGTGAAGAACTGCTCTTTCTGAACCAATACCTGACTGCTAAAAAGTGGATGGCTGGGAACTATTAACTCTAGTTACTTCTTGTGGTGAACTGAAGTCATTTATGGGTCTTTTTCTAGTCACAGCCCACTGCCTTCCGACTTGCTAACACGCTGATACATGGACTGTTTCCCTTGCTCTAGTTTGTAAATGCTCATGTTTGAAAATGGAGATGTGGATTTCAATTTCAGCAAAAATGCCAACTAGAAAAAAAAATCCACTCAAGAACAGACTGGTGAACACCAAGCTGATTTTTTCTCTTAACATGGAGAGTGATCTAGATTTATTTTAAACTAAATATCTCTGGGCTGTAAGTTTAGATGGCAGCAAACATTTCATATTATAAAAGGCATGTATACTTTTCAGTAGCTGCCAGAGTAATGTAGCAAAAGAAGCCTAAAAGAAGTAAATATAATTTACTAACATTTAACAAGATGGAGAATAGTAATGTTTAACACTTGTATAGTGATTTTTCAGCTGTTAGGCTCAATGTGCTGGATGGGTCTTTATTATCATCATCAACTTCTTGGATGTGTAGCATAACTTAAGCACAGAGAGGAAAAGTGAATTCTCCTTGGCCACTCGTTGAATTGGGAATAGAAAGTAGGCCTTGATTCTCAGCCTCATGCTCATACTATAAACTTGTGCTGCCCACTCCTGCTCTAAAAGAAAAGTCACATTGTTTTAAAAACGGGTTTGAAGGCCCTTGAACCAAGATGTGGCAGCAGCATATTGTGCAGTATGTATGCACAAAGCATCTTCATTGAATGTGAACAATTTCAAATACAGACGCAGCAGAAGTGACCAAGATCCCGGCAAATAACCCAGAGCAACAGACTGTGGGTTTAGTGGTGGTCTGAAGATCAGTTCCCACAGCTAAAAGTGTGAAGTAAACCACTAACAGCAGCCCTGATGTCTTCCTTCCGTGAGCATAACTGCCCACTCTCCTTGTGGATTTGTCTCGATTGGGTCCAGGACTGCACAGGGTAAATTGTGCTTCTTTGTGCCATCTACAGTGATGATCATTTCTATTTAGGGTCCCTGGAGCTATGCATGAGTGAAGAGGCCCAGCAGTAGTTTTCAGCATGGGGCAGAGGTTAGGAATGTATTGGATATGCTGTGAAAAAGGCTGTTTTTCTCTTTAACGGTAGAGATCACTTATACTTCCATGACAGGCAGCTTAGGTTTTCATGCCAAGAAACACAATGAAAAAGAATAGGTTTGCCCTAAACCATTATTTTCTTCATTGTTGAACCTGTGCATGTACTTATTTGTTTCTATCAGAGATTAATACAAGACCCAGTCAGCTACTTTTTCTTTTTTCCCTTATTTTTCTTGGCTCAGATTTCTATTTTGTGATGGTATATGGGGATTTTTGGAGTGCTTTGTAAGACTGGGCCAAAAAAGAAAAGGGGAACAAAGTGAAAAAACAATTATCATGCCAGTTTTATCAAGAAGGAGCCATATGTGCCATTTTTTAAAGATATCCTATCATTCTTCTTCGTTTCTATACCAGCAAGAGTTCCCCTTATTACCAGCTGCATTTCTCTTTGTTACTAGTGGCTGTGCTATGAGTAATGAACACCATATAGATGTGGAGGCCAAAGAGAAAATATCAGAGATCTATTACTAAAAATTTAATAAGGGTGTCTCACGAAAATGTGTGCTCCTGCACCCCAGTCCTGCAAATGCCAACAGTTGTGAGTAATGCATACATTTACTCTCAAGTGTATGTCTGCAGGACTGGATTTCTAGTCTATATTGAACCCCATGGAAATGTGCTTATACAGGGGATGGCCTGAGGAATCTACATTTGTTTTACCATTTAAACAAGAAAGGATTTCTCATGCTCGTGACCAGGCAGGAAGGCAATGCCACTCTGTAAACACAAGGACTTTAAGAGCTTTCTGGAAAGACTTGTGCTTTTCTCTTGAAAATTAAACCAAATATATTAGTGCTGCAGCACTATATTTGGTTTGTACCATTTCATATGGTGTGTGATGACCTAAAGAAGCCATTAGTCTCTGTGAGGAAATAGTTTTGAAAATTCCTCACACTTGATGCAAAGTGACACATTTTAAAAGCAAAATATTTGCTCCTCTGGCATTGACAATGGACAGGGACTTGGAAGTTCTGGGTCCAGTTCTCAGCTCTGTGACAGGCTTATTTTGTGACCTTGGGCAACTCAATCTCTCTGTGCCTCAATTTCCCCCTGAAAAACAGGGGCAAAAATAGTATTTCCTTTCAACCACTTTCTCTGCCCGGCTTTTCAGAGCAGCACCTTTCTTTAACAATGTGTACATAAGGTGCTTAGCGCTATGTGACCCCAATCACACATGGGGCCTCTACATGCTATCATAATGCAAGTAATCTTTGAGTCATCTCCTGCAGAAATAGTCTATCAGTACTCAAAGAGGAGCAAGTTGCATCAGATGCATGGAAATCACTGCAAGCTTCCTTTCTGTTTGTGGCAGAATTCTAACTAGAGGCTCCAGGACGTTGGTCAAAATGTGGATAAAAGGCTGAGAACAAAACTCACGAGCACATCTGGCAAAAGGTCTTCCCCACTGCCAACTCCAAGATGAATTACTGGGAAAGACAGTGTGATGCCATGGGCTTAGCTGCCAAGAGTAAGCTGATGACATTCAATTATTTATCTCCTGCTCAGCCGATGCAGCCGCCATAACCACTAAATGTCAGAATGCCTACATGTAATCGGGTCTTGGAGGAAGAGCTGCTGGCTCAAGCTGAAGCCAGACAAGACCGAGTTGATGCTAGCAGGAAAGGGAAAATGCTTCAAAGAGCTGGCTCTGCCTTCCACTGAAGGTTTCCAGCCCCCATTCATCAAAGCCATGTGAAACCTCAGTATTCTCTTTGATTTCTGGTTAAGCTTGGATGAACAGCTAGGATTGCTTTCTAAAAATGCCACCTTTTGTCTTCAATTTGCCAGGAAGCTTCATCCCTTCCTTCTGGATTAGGACCTCCTGGTCTGCATTAATTTGCTTAAAGCTGGTGTGTTGTATCTCTTTCTAGCTGAAGCTGAATGTGAAGATAATGCAGAGGTTCCAGCTAGTATGGGGTGCAGCTGCCCAAATTCTTCACAACTCAGGCCTCCATGACCTGCACGCAAGTTCCTTCACTCGCTCTGTGTCTGTTTCCAATGGTGCTTTAAGGCCATGGACCTAATTTGGAAAGCCATCTTTAGGAAGCTTTGCAAAGCCTTCCTCTTTGAAAAAAAACTTTTCCACCATAAATGCTGTTCACAATTCAAACATCTCTTATTCTCACACCTCCCCAGCCCTCTCCATCCCAAGCAGAGTCCTGGCCTTGTACAGAGAGAGATGCCAGTGACTCCCTTTATTCTCTATGGCTACGTCTACACTAGCACACTACGTTGAAGTAGCCTATTTCAAAGTAAAAACATTGAAATAGGCTACTTCGACTCATATCATCTACATGTCCTCCAGGGCTGGTGCCATCGACGTTCAATGTCGAAGTACTGATGGGGAATGTCGAAAGGAGCCGCCCCGGAAGGAAATGCGGAGCGTCCACACACACAAGCACCCTCTTTTGAAATAAGGGGCCAGGAAAGCCCGTGGACTGGGTCACAGGCTGGACTAGCCCTTCCAGGGCAACAGCAAGCCGCTCCTTTAAAGGGCCCCTCCCAGACACACCTGGCCTGCACAGCACGAGGTCTGCAGAGCAGTAGCCACTCTCTCGCAGACCGAGTCACAGCAGATCTGGACACCCAGAAGCAGCAGCAGCAGCAGCAGGAAGAGGAGGCCCTCCAGGTAGTCATCCAGGGGGCAAGCGCCCTGCTAGTGCTGCCCGGGAGGCCGCCCAGTGGTTCCTGCCAGAGGAGCCCTCCCCGGAGACAGATGGGGATGCCCTGACCACCGGGCTCCCCTCTTCCTCCCTCACCAGCTGCTCCCCCGCCTCTGGAGGTACCCCACCAGCTCCGAGTGGTGGGAGCAGCTTGTCATGCAGGAGTGGGACGACAATATGTGGCTCCAGAACTTCTGCATGTGCCGGCAGACCTTTCTCGAGCTCTGCCAGTGGCTCAATCCAGCACTGAGGCACCACGACACCCGGATGCAGCGCGCCCTCCCTGTCGAGAGGAGGGTCGCAATAGCTGTCTGGAAGCTGGCCACTCCAGACAGCTAACGCTCCATGGGACACCAGTTTGGAGTGGGAAAGGCCACAGTCAGGGCCATCATCATGGAGGTAAGGAGGCCCGGGCACACACCCACTGGGGGCTGAGGGGGCCAGGTGTGGGGTTGGGGGGGAGGGAGGGAGGGGCTGGGTGTGGGGCTGGGGAGGGAGAGGCACTGGGGAGGGAGGGGCTGGGTGGGTGGGGTGCCCGGGAGTGGGGCCTGGGGGAAGGGCCCTGGGGCACCCTGCACAGCCTCATGGGCACCTATGTTCCCTCCCCACAGGTGGTCCATGTGCTTAACGCCATGTTGCTCCAGAGGGTCATCTGACTCGGGGACCTGGATGCAGCTGTCACCAGATTCACCTCCATGGGGTTGCCAAACTGCTTCAGGGCCCTGGATGGGACCCACATCCCCATCCGTGCCCCGGACCACAGCGGAGGAAGATACATAAACCGTAGGGGCTACCACTCCGTGGTCCTGCAGGCCATGGTGGACAGCCGGGGCCACTTCCAGGACGTGTACGTGGGCTGGCCTGGCTGCACACATGATGCCAGTGTTTTTAGGAACTCGGGCCTGTGCCGCTGGCTGGAGGCAGGGACCTACATCCCCCAGAGGGGGATCCCTCTGGGGGACACCACTGTGCCCCTTTGCCTCGTGGCAGATGCGGCCTACCCCCTCCAGCCCTGGCTCATGTGCCCGTACACCGGCCACCTCAATGCCAGCCAGGAGCGGTTCAACACCTGCCTGAATCACACCCGCCAAGTGGTGGAGAGGACATTCGGCTGTCTGAAGGGCCGCTGGCGGTGCCTCCTTGCCTGACTGGACGTCAGCCTCCAAAACATCTCCCAGGATATGGGCACGTGCTGCACGCTCCACAACATCGTTGAGAGCAAGGGGGAGGCTTTTGTCCAGGGGTGGGTGGTAGACGCTGGCATGGGCTTCCCCCAGCTGGCCGCCGTACCCAGCTGCCAGGCCAACCATGAGGGGGTATGGGTCCGTGAGGCCCTGCGGGCCCACTTTGATCAGGGAGACCCCTGAGCATCTCCCTGGCCTTCCCGAGCAGACCCCCCTCCCACAGCCTGCACGCCACCCCCCCCAACAAGCACACGCCTCCAGCTTTTTGGAAAATAAAACCTTGTTTTTTCTGAAACCTGAAAACTTGTTTTGTTGGAAACAGAAACTGCAACGAATACACAAAAAGGGGGACAACTATATACATGGGGGCCCGGCGGACGGCTCGGCCGTTGGCCCATCAGTCCGGGGTGGGGGTAGAAGGGCACGACCCCCAGCGGGTATGGCTTGCAAACCCCACCTCCATGTCTGCGGTCCCCGGTGTGGCCAGCTGGGGGCTGGGAGGACCGGCAAGTACAGCCGGGATGCCTCGACTGGCTGGTCTTCAGCCCCAGTGGGCTCTGTGGAGCTTGCAGGTGGCGAGGCGGGTGGTGCAGCAGGCAGGGCAGCAAGTGGCGAGGCGGGTGGGACGGCGGGTGGGGCAGCAGGCGGTGAGGTGGGTGGGGTGGCAGGTGGTGCGGCGGGGGGGCCTCGGGTGCAGCAGTGGGAAGGGCGGCCCGGGGGGCAGCGGGGGGTGGGAGCCAGGCGACGGCCTCCTGGATCAACCCAGCTATGTCACGAGAGACCCCCATAAAGTCCTCCCATGCTGCCTACTGCTGGGTGGACTCCTCCCAGTCAAACCAGAGTCTCTCCTCCGCCACCTCCGTCTGCCGCCGGAGAGCTGCCAGGAGCTGTGGGTCTACAGGGGCCATCCCCAGGGTCTGACGGTGGCGGGACCGTCCCACTGCCCTTGGGGGGGGTGTCCGGCCGCTGGCGGTGGCTGACCTCCAGCGGGCTGTCGGGGATGACGGACAGTGCCTGGCTGCCTGGGGCGTCGGATGCTGCAGCTGGAGAGAGGGAGAGAGGGAAGGGAAGGCTGTTAGTACAGTGCCCTGGCTTGTGGCCCATTCCCCCCGCCCCGTTGGTGGGTTTGATGTCCCTGTTGGCTGTCGCCATGGCATTGTCTCCCTGCCCCCCAGGTTAAGGCTGAGTGCTGTCCATGGGTGCGGGTGCTGATGGGCGCTGATGGCCGTGCCAGTGCCCTGGGACTATACAGTGGCTGGGCGTTTTTGGGTTGGGGTCTGCTGGGGATGTGTAAGGCTCCCGGTCATGTCTGGTGCTCCTGCCCTGTGGCCCATGGGTGTGTGCTCTGTGGGGTACATACCTGACCGTCTATTGCCGCTGTCGGAGGAAGCCCGGTGGGCGGACGCCCTGCTGGTGCTCCGAGAGGGGAGGTTGATGAGGAGCGCCCCCCCCCGCTGCTGAACCCCTCCTCCGCTGTCCCAAAGGGGGGCTCCTCGGGTGAGCCCCAGGGTGTGGGGCTGGCCTCCGGGCCGGACTCCGGCTCCAAGGCCTGCTGGGGCTCATCAGCCACGGTGTCAAGGGTGGCCGGGGGGAGCAGGTGTCCCGGGGGCCCAGGATGGCCCTGAGCTCCCTGTAATAGGGGCAAGCGGTGGGGGCAGCCCCAGACCGGCTGGCCAAGTCCCGGGCCTGGGTGTACCCCTGCCACAACTCCTTCACCTTACTCCGGACATGATCCGGAGTGTGGGCAGGGTGACCCCAGGCGGTCAGGCCCTCGGCCAGTCAGGCGAATGCTTCCGCGTTCCGCTGCTTCCTCCCCATCACGTGGAGCACCTCCTCTTCACCCCAGAGCCCCAGCATGTCTCGGAGCTCGGCCTCCGAACAGGAGGGGCCCCGCCTCTTTTTGGCCCTCCGCTTGGCTGCTGGGGGTGCCTGGGTCCCCTCAGGAAGGGAGCCCTGGGGGCACTCAGGGGGCTGGCTGGATGCCATGGCCCTGGGTGCTCGGGTCGGGGTCCGGAAAGGGTGTGCAGGGCTAGCATGTGCATGTGCTGCTGCCTGCATGCTCTCAGCTTCCTGCCACAGGAAATCCGGGTCCATGGTGCTTTAAAGGCTGCTGCACGCGGGGACCATAGAGCCCTGCAGGGGCTGGACAGAGCATCTCAACCCCTCAGCTGATGGCCGCCATGGAGGACCCCGCTATTTCGAAGTAGTGGGATGTGGATCATCTACACACACCCCACTTCGACGTTCAACGTCGAAGTAGGGCGCTATTCCCATCTTTGGATGGGAATAGCGACTTCGACGTCTCTCCGCCTAACGTTGATTTCAACGTCGAAATAGCACATGGCGCGTGTAGACGCGATGGGTGCTATTTCGACGTTGTGCTGGCTACTTCAAAGTAGCCGGCTAGTTTAGACGCACCCTATGGGTTTTCCTATTGATTTTACTTTGAAGGGGTCAAATACTCCAGTGATGAGTGGCAGTATAAACCCATTTGTTAAATAGACAGAAATAATGACACTGAGCACCAGATCAGTGCCTGAATGCAAGAGAGAAGAATCTAGCTATGAGACAAATGCTTGTGCCAGGGCTCTGAACTAGGGGAAAGATTTGTGTGTGGTTATCTTGTAAAGGGACAAGGTTGACAAGTACAACAATTTTATTTGTGCTGTGGATTCACTATATAATAATTAAGACTGTGTCTGCAGTATTATTGTTGGTGTGTTGATCCCAAGATATTACAGAGACATGGTGAATGCGGTAATATCTTTTATTGGATATTAGAAGATGGTCCTTCTAGGAGTGTGTATGGCAGCTTTCAAGGCTTGATCCTGATAACTTCAAAATCAATGGCGAGAAGATTAGGCCTATTTTAGAGCTTATGAAGTCTCCCTCAAGCAGATGCAAACTTCCAGAACTGCTCTGAGGTGCCACATGAGCTTTCAAATTGCTGAATGATGCAGCCATTCTCATGCAGGTAGAGTAACCATGTGTTCCGTTTTGGCAGGGACAGTCCCATATTTCAGGTGTCAGGAAGTCATCCCGACTGATTTTAATAAAAGGGCTAATTGTCCTGTATTCATACCCTCTGCTGAGCTCCCCTTCCTCCAGGTGAGTGCAGCTGCAGGTAGCAGAGCTGGCCAGAGAGCATGTGTAGCACATACTGACCGGCCAGGTGTGCAGGCCAGGAGAGGGAGCAGCAGGGGCCATGCTAGAGGGTAAGGCAGGGTATGTTGAGGCAGGGGGATAGTGTGTGTCCTCACAGTCCTTGTTTTCTGTCTCTCCAACCAGGGAGACAACCCCCCCGCTGCCACCTACAGCATGGCTTGAAACCCTGTTCCCAGCTCCCTGCAATTGGGTGAGGCTCCTGGCTTCCCTACTGAGCTTGCAGCCCTGTTCCCAGTGCCATATGGCTTGGAGAAGCCAAGAGCTGCACCCACAGGACTGCAGCCCCTTTCCTGGCTCCCACTGCATGGAGCAGCCAGGAGCTACAGCAGCGGGGCTGCAGCCCAGTTCCTGGTGCCATACAGTGTGGGGCAGCGGGGGAATGCCCTGCCCATTGGCTCCTGAAGAGCAAACACCCCTGGAGCTTGGGAGCTCCCCTGCAGAATGGCAGCTCCAGTTGCTGGCAGCCAGGGAGCTCCCCTGCAGCAGAGAGGCAGCCAATTCCCAGCACCCTGCAGCATGGAATAGGGAGTGCTCTCTTTGGTGTGAGGCAGCTGTGGAGGAGCCCTCTCCCCTGCTCCCTGGGGCAGCATCCCTATTGTGCTCCATTGCTTGGGGAAGCCCCTACTCCACCCCCCCAGCTGCCAGCCTCCACAGCCACAAAGGACGCCCCACAGGCCTGCAGGCTGCAGCCTTCATCCCTGGGGTCCCCTGCCCCCACTGGGAAGTTGCAGCCCCTATGCCCAGGGCTACTATTGCAAGGCAGGAGCCCCCTGTCCAGTGTCCCACTGTGGGGCAACATTTGGGCGTGGCAAGGCTTAATCCTTCATTCCCCATGGGCACACTGCGGAGAAGCCTCTGGAGCCCAGTGTCAGGACTAGATTAACCTCCTGTGGGCCTAGAGCCCAAACATTTACGTGGGTCTTTAGGGGGGCAGTGGAGCATGGCGCAGGACCGACAGGCAGGTCCTGCCTAAGAGTAGTAACCATTTACTTGTAAAGCAATATTTTCATTTTGTAACCTATTAATAGTTATAAAAATGAAGTATGCCATTTTAATGGGTGCTCAGTAAACAATGCCATTTTGAACGTTTGTATGGCCTAGGTCTGATTGATTCCCACTGAATTTCACTGAAGTCTGAGCAATTTTACTAGATGTCCCATATCTGGCATAGGTTAAATATGGTCACCCTAGCTGCAGGCCTCAGTGAACCTGAATCAGAGCAGCTTCACCATCTGCATTTCTAAGAGGAGCATGGTACTTGTGAGGCATTGGGGAAGCCTAAATGCTGTAAGGAGAAAAGAAAGTGGGCAGTGCTCTTGGAGAAGCTACTCAGTGTAGAGGAGAGGAGCACAATGCTGGAAAAAAAGAGACTTCTGAGTTCTAATCCTACCACAAGTATCAGAGAGGTGGCCGTGTTAGTCTGTATCTTTGAGAACAACAAGAAGTCCTGTGGCACCTTATAGACTAACAGATATTTTGGACCATAAGCGTTCGTGGGCAAAGACCCGCTTCATCCACCCCCCCATACATCTGATGAAGCGGGTCTTTGCCCACGAACGCTTATGGTCCAAAATATCTATTAGTCTATAAGGTGCCACAGGACTTCTTGTTGAATACTACTACAGTTGCCAACTTTCTAATGTCATAAAACAGACACCCCAGCCCCGCTCCTGCCCCACCCCTTCTCAGAGGCCACAATCCTGCTTATTCCTTTCTCCTTCCTCTGGTGCTCAATCTCCTCCACCCTCACTGACTTTCCCTAGGGTGGGGCAGGGGGTCATGGTGTGGGCTAGTGCAGGCTCAGAGCAGGGGATGAGGAGTTTGGAATGCAGGAAGGGGTTCTGCACTGGAGCTGGGGGCACCATCTGAAGATTTGGATTCTGAGCTGGGGATGAGAGGTTCCTGGCCAACAGGAGCTGTAGGGATAGCAGCTGGGGTGGAAGCAGCATGGAAATCTCCTGTGCCTGCTTATGGGACCTGTACAGAGCCTGCTTTAGCTCTGAGCCCATGCTGAGTCACCAACTGGACTTTTAATGGCCCAGTGATGACCAGAGCTGCTATGGTCCCTCTGCCTCAGACTGATCTTTGCACTTACATAGCCCTTTGCAGGCATTTAATTAGTCATCATAATAGCCTTGTGGTGCATGTAAATATCACCAACCCCCCCTCCATTTTTGCAGATACATGAACTGAGCCCTTTTGAGAGCAGATCCACTGTTGTGTTCAGCTTTTTCTTCCTCCAGAACTGAAGGGCATCTCAGGACATCATCAAGTCCAGTCCCCTGCCCTCCTGGCAAGACCAAGCACCATCCCTCTCCCCACCACCCCACATTTGCTCTAATCCATAAATGGACTCCTCAAGGATTGAGCGCACAACCCTGGGTTTAACAGACCAATGTTCAAACCACTGAGCTATCCCTGTGCCCAACTTAACCTAGGGGTGAATTTGTCCCAAATGGTCTCAGCTCAATCACTGAATCAGCTTTAGGAGAGGATGGGGAGACAAAGAAACGGTGTGGAATCAATGCTGCAGCAGCACTCATCACATTGTGCTTCTGCAGCTTCCAAAAATCTCTTATTCTGTGCAACATCTTGTATAGCTTCAAGGATGTGACAGGTGGCTAACTCCTCTTTACCCCCACGCCCATGGTCTCGGGGAATGGGACCTATGTGGTGTACACAGCATGTAAAACTGAGCTATACTGAGGTTAGTAGGCTGCCTGGGAATCACTGTTGTTTTGTGGATGAGGCCTATGACTTCTGTCTGCATCTGTGTAAACGGCGGAATGGTCCCTCTAGTGAGTGAAACCTTCCTGGTGTGTACACCACCCCGGTGAAATGGGCCAGTGAAGGGATCTGAGTCCCCACTCCCACTTCTTTACTCAGAGGCCTGCCTGATCTCAGAGGCTCCTCTTCCAGTCTCCTTTGTGGCAGAGCCCTCGTGACCCCAGCAAAAGTGGTCCTATGATTCCTGGGGCTTCACCCTAACCTTGTTTTGGTTACCTAAGGGCAAGTTCTAGAGTGTCCCCACGCTGGAGTACTCTTCACACTGGGCATTTCACATTCCCACTGATGATCACATACAGTTCAAAGCAAATATAATGTGTCAAACAGCAAAAAGAATAAGGAAAAATAGAAAAACTGAATGGTGAGCTCACACCTCTCTGTGGCACGGAGACCTCACCAACAGTATCTCTGGAATGTAAGGACAGGACGCAGTTTGTTCCTCCTAGGTTCCAAGCCTCCTTCTCAGGCCCAGGCTGTGCAGCAGGGATGCTATAGGTCAGACACTTGCTATGGGTGGCAGGACCCTTCTACCCAATGTCAGCTCCTCCCACCACCAAGTCGGACATGCAAGGCCTCTTGGTTGGTGGAGGCTCCCTGCATTGGACCTCTACCCATGGTCCCCCCGGCTCTCCTCTTCTGCTTCCACACCCAGCTCCAGCTTGCTCCAGCTCTATTCTCTGCTAATCTGCCTCCAGCTCCTGGGCTGTTTCTCTGGCCCCAGGGCTGCTGCAATCCTCCCACCACGGATCTGCTCTCTGTATTTTTCTCAGGATCTGCAGAAGCAGCTCTCCTCCCAGCAAGGATCTGCTCCTGGGATATGTCTCTGGCTCTCTCTGGCTGGCCTGGCTCTTCTCCTCAGCTCAGCTCAAGCTCCTTTGCTTGGCCTCCGGCTCGCTGATCCAAACAAATTCAGTTCACATGGAGGACAGGACCAGGCTTCCCTCTAATTTTTGACATCCAAGGGCAGAATAAATTTTGTTATGTGCACCCATGCGTATGCAGATTTGCAGCACCAATAGAAACAGATGCTGCCAGCTGTGGATGACTGTCAGTGCTTTGCTAATCAGCTGGGTGGCAAGCGAATCACTGATGAGCAGCCGCCCAAGGGCTCAGCTTACAGAGAACACTGGATAGGAACCCACTCTCACCCCAGCTTCCTGCCTCCTTCATTAGCTTGCCTGCTCCATCAATCAGACTGATTTGGAGTGTTGGCCTCTTCCCATATTCCTGGGGACTGGCAGTCTCAGAGTCCTGACTTCTCATTGACCCTTCCCACTCGGCACTCACAACTAGCCAGCAAACCCCTTACTGTGTATTAAAGGGCCAACAGTCCCTTTGCATCTGCAACCACGCCTTGTTCTGTAGGCTCCTTACCTTCCTTTACCCGCTTCCTGCTGTTTTCCCATCTTTCACCTTTGGGGGAGGTGATTTATACAGTGATTATAGAGTGCAAAGCTGTATATGTACTGTGACATATTCCCTGCAGTTTGTACTCGGCGGAGAACAAACATCTCCCTCAGAATCTTTCTCACAGAGCTGGGAGTGAGACTGCAGACAAGGGAGTCAAGGCTTAGATGCAGAGGAGGAGTGGAGGAAGGTGGATGGTTGTGGTGGGGGAAGCATTTTCTGCACAGCAAGAGAAAATTTACTGATAAAAACAGAGGAAAGATCCAGAATAGCAGCCTTGTTTCCAGACTTTGCAGGAGGGGCTGTCACACAGTTGAAAGTATCTAATCTCCCCTGAGCCACACATTCAAATCTAGGAATTAGCTACACTTTTTACACTCCAGAGTCGTGGTTTAATGTTGACTACCACTCACCAAATCAAGACAGCATCCACGTGTCTGTGTGGGCTTGATTCTCATTCTGTTTTCCAACAGACCTTTTCGGGAGTGTCCGTGGAGGAGTTACAGTCTGGATATCCGACAGCACTCTGACACGTTGGTCACCCCCAGAGTCTTACTTTTGGCAGTGTAATTCTATAATGTCTGTTTTCCTCAATGTTTACGTTTAAGTCAAAACTCATCACCATAAACAAAGAATGAAATCACAGAACTGTGTTACATATGTAATTTATTTTTGCCCTTTGCATCTTCCTGTAAGCGAAAATATATATAACTTGACCTTTTCAACAGTCTGTGTTTTGATTCTCCATCTGCTCCTCTTCTTCCCCAGTTTCTGAGTCTGTCTGTAGAGAACAGTAAAGAAAGGCCAGTGAATTAGATACAGAATATCAAAAAGGTTAAAGCTGCATAGTTTGCTATCAGCTTTCACAGAATGATAGTCAGATCTGGTTCATTTGAATCAGTTGGCAAGGTCACTTTTTACATGAAATCAAACAAAATTAAGATAAGTAAATTGGTGGTACATCTGCTGTTCAGATTAGTTACCACTTAAATCTCTCAGCTAGCCAGCCATATGGATCAACTAAGCACAGATTAAGCAGGTCTGAGTTGGCATTAAAAGAATGATGTCTCATTTTTGGGATAAATGTTGTAATACAAACAAGACTAGGGCAAATGGAATCGTCTGTTTTCAGTTTCACGGTGCTGGTGCTTTGATCTGCCCCCCCACCCCCCTAGAGTGCCATATGGACCAAGTATTGATTTGGGATTTGTTAGCAGGTGATGATAGAAAACAAAAGAAACACAAGTGATCATTCCCTTCATTTTTTTATGGCTGAGGAGGTATTGTATGACTTCATGTCCTCAATAATGATAAGGCCTAAATTTTCAAAAGTTAAGTCTGATGTAAGGTTTCTCAGTTTTGGAGTGCCAAACTTTTTAGGGACCTATATCCTAGAAAGTGCTGTGAATTCACACACTGAAAATCAGGGCATTTTAAAGGCATCTCAAGGTTTGCACCCAAAACTGAGCTATCTAACTTTGAAGAGTTTAAGCTGGAATTTTCAAAGGGTCACATTGGAATTCCATGTGAATTGGGTGCCTAAGTCCCTTAGTCTCCTTTTGAAACTCCCCACCTCAAAGCCCATGTCCCTGTTTTAGTGTAATAAAAATCTGTACTCTATTACCACTTGTTTTTTCTTGAAGCATGGGATCAGGTAAGCATGGTGACAGGAATCTATACCAGTCTGTTTGGAATTATTTTTACCTGGTATGTCCGATTTCATTCATCGTAACTTGTTTGTCACTATAGCACAGGGGCCTGGATGACTTTATTAGTTGTCACGTATGAGCTGTGCTGTACATTGGTAATTCATGGAGCACATCCATAGCTGATGTAAATCAACACAGTCCTATTGAAGTGCAACTATGTCAGCAGAAGAACTGGCCTCATATTGAGCCACATGATTCTGCTGATAGTTTGCCATTTGCCTTTCTCATTCATTTTCTTAAACTGGAATTATATCATTAGGCTGGTGGTATGTAGATATATTTTTAGAGATAGTGCAGTCTTTGTGCAGCAAAGTTCTTGGGATGAGAAGCAATAGACAAAATCATGCTTAGCTCCAGAAAGGGTTAATTATAATGCTCTCGTGAACTTTTGGTATCATCCTGGAGTAATTCCAACTTTTAAACTGCGCTGAATTGCTGCTATCAAAAGTTTGTCCTATATGCCTGAGAAATCCAAGGTGTTATAGTGAATTCAGGTTTGTCACAAATCATTCTCTGCACTGGTAACCACAGCTAGATGCATCTTTATTTTTAATTTTTGAAGTTGTGATAAAATATTCATTTCAGTATTTTTCAGCCAACTCTGCTCAAATGCTTTTCTGGTGAAAGGGACATTCCAGGGGCCAAGTGGGAGAGTTTAGTAACTTTTTTTCCTGGGGAGTTCCTCGCTGAAGTTGCAAGCGGCAGAGGGTTTTGTTTCACATTAGTCTGACTGTTCAACATCAGAAACTCTTGTTCACAGTTAATGCACAATGAAATGTCTGGCAATCTCTGCCCTGGATTGCAATAACAAGGGTCAAACAGGGCAAGACTGTGCGGAAAGTACAGAATTGCAGAAGTGCAGAAAGCTTACAATTTCTTTGCTGATACTTTGTTTGGCTTTAGCCAAGACTATTCGTTTCACACCTACATGAACATTAAATTGCAAATACATGGCTATAAAACTTAGATCTACATTTTCCCAAGATGACATTAGCTACTTATCCAAGCTTTTGTAAACTAAAGGATGGTGTGCAGCAGTATATTGCCATAGCTTTGCGATTACATGTACCAAAAGAAAACAAAGTAGCAACAAATTTTACAAAATCCCATCGCCGACAGAAGAGCAGTCCAATTTAAAAGTGTATTGGTGGGTTGTTAGCAAAATTTAGAATTGATCCTTAGTTAGTTTTCCCATAGGACTGGCTACCAGTATTCTCTTTGGTGTGAGCTCTAAGATACAAGTTGACTTGGAGTAAGTGACTGTTCTATTGGGACTGTGAACATCCTGAATGTTTTGTGATGTTTTTGGTGTAAGTGACGATTTATCCCTAAGTCCCGCTCACCGCTGTGGGAATGTAGATTGGGGTACCAAAGCAGACTGCTTGTGACTCTGTGGTAAGACTGTTAGGCTATGTTTACACTGTGCCCTTAACTCAAAATAAGATACACAATTTGCTCTATGCACATTACATACCCTTTTTTGAGTCAGTTTTGAAATAGGCTATCTCAGGATTTAACACTGTCTACATGGTGGCAGATTTTGAAATATTGGGCTTTTTCAAGGTATCCCTTACTCCTCCTGCAATGAGGGGTAGAAGGATGCCAAGACAGAGTACCTGGTATTTTGAAAAATATTTCAAAATACTGGATGTGTTTCCTAGACATGGAGTTATTATTTCAGGGTACCTTGGTATTCCAAAATAGTTATGCAGTGTAAACATAGCCTTGAAGTGATCCAGGTGTTCAGATTTGTTTCTGGGTTCGTGGAATCTAGTTATGGAGCTGGGGTGACCAGATAGCAAGCATGAAAAATTGGGATAGGGTTGGAGCATAATGGGCACACGTATAAGACGAAGCCTTGAGTATCAGGATTGTCCCTAATAAAATCAGGACATTTGGTCTCCCTACATGAACCATACTACCAGTTTGGTGTATCTCCCTGATTTTCTTTACAGCCTGTCCTGTTGGCACTCGTAGTTATGAACCACTCCAGACAGCGTGACACCTTTGTTTACTTCTGCAGCAGACATAACAGAAATAACCTAAACCATATAAAGATCTGTCTTTCCTCTGTTTCTTCTCATTGCTCTGTCCTTGGTATGCTCTTCAATATTCTCCTTTACTTTCTAGATCTAACTATTTCACTAGCAACTTTGGTTGTGATTGTTTCACAGTGGGGTGGGGGAACACATTGGACGAGTCCTCTTAAAGTTAGAATTAAAGCTTTTTTTTTTTGGTCCTTTTTGAGTCAGTTAATGTTATTCTAACTTCATTGCTGTACTGTGAAGTACTCTGCAGTGCTAGGAACCCTTTAATATTGTATGCTTAATATGTAGTATGCTGCTTAAGTATGGGTTTCTGCATATTTTTAGATAAACTTCTGTCACTGTGCCTTTCCTTGTGCAGTGTTGTGTATTAATGTACAAGATGCTACAGCTAAGGATGTAGAAAAAAGTATGGTTAAGTTGAGGAAAGTATGTGATCATGTAGTTAAAAAATGGTATATGCTTGTAAAGGGCAGAAAGATTGCACATGCAATTTTAACGATGTCTCTTCTTGACTTTTGAATGTTTAACAGCATGACCACAAGTTTTCTTCTTAAAATAGCTTGTGTGGAATATATATTACATACCGGTATATGTGCACACCTACGCATACCCCAAAAGAATTTAAAGATACTACTTGGAAGAGAGAAATGTTCATCCTAAATAGAAAATGTAGGAGCCCAATTTTAAAATATCCTTGAGTTCACCACTTTTCAATAGGGCTCTGCAAACAAAACCAAGACTGCTTATCTGACCATGAAAGCACCAACAATCATATTTGTTTGCTGATGGGATCCTTGGAGAAGTTTAGTGTTCTGAATAATTAGTCTGCTACGGTATTTATCTTTTTTGTTACCAAACCAGTAACACTTTGGGCTTGTCTACACTTGCCCCCAACTTCAAAGGGGGTATGTTAATCAGGGAGATGGGAGTTTACTAATGAAGTGCTGCAGTGAATACTCAGCACTTCATTAGGCTAATTCTCCCCCGCGGCAACTTTGAAGCGTCAAACTTCCAAGTGCCGGCATGTGTGTAGCCGCAGGCATTTCAAAGTCCCTTTATTTTGAGGAGTTTGACACTTCAAAGTTGCCGTGGGGGAGAATTAGCCTAATGAACTGCTGCATATTCACTGCAGCGCTTCATTAGTAATCTCCTGTCGCCCTGATTAACATGCCCCCTTTGAAGCTGGGGGCAAGTGTAGACCCAGCCTTAGTGACTTTAAATGCTCAGTTTCAGAGAAATTTTAGAAAACTCCCAAGGGCAAAATCAAAGCAGTAATTAAGGGGAACTGGTCATATACTAAAGGGACGCCCTAGACAACAGATATGAACTACTCGTATACCTTAGGTCTTCATTCTACACAAGAAGTTGTGACTGTGCAGCTGCAATTTGGTTTTGTTTCCCACACTTAATGTTTTTTAGAATAAAACAATATGTGGTTCCAATATTTATAAGTTAAATGTATAATTCATGCACTAGCATTTCCCTTTTTCCATAGAACTATTTTGTTTTAATAACCCCAAGTAATGACAACAGTTGAATACTTGGAAGAGAAAGGAAAAAGGAGAGAAATCATTACCAGAGATTTTGCTGGAAGTTGTTTGCACTGTGCATCGTTATTTCAGTAAAGGTTGCTTTACAGTGGAGGGCAATTTTTAACTGTATTGTTAATATGCAATGTGGATGAACAGGATATATTTTCAGAACAGTATTTGCTATAGCTCTGTGGTACCCTGGTAGAGGTAAGAAGAGCTGTATAGGGTTAACCATTTATTAGGCAAGGGATATCTGGGATCAGAAATTTAAATGCCTGCTCTAAGGGAAGGAACGTAAGATCTAATTCAAATCGCTTTGAGGTCGGTCGGAGTTTTTCCAAGTGTTTTGAATGATCCCAGTAGTGCTGCATGTGTCTGGTGGCTCACTGTAGCTGGAAGTGAGGAAGTGTGGCCACAGAACTTAGTTCACATGTGTGAACAGGGAAAAGTAGGTAATGGCACTTGAAATAAAGTATGTTGTAAACAGCCAGAATCCCTTGGTTATTGAAATGCAGTGACGGAAAGTAGAAGGTATGTTTCCAGTGGAGGATAGGGTGGCATAAAAAAGAAATTAATGCAGTAATAAAGTTAAGCAAATAAGCTGTATAATCAAAACAGAACTATAAATCGCTAAAGAAAATGAGCTGCTGTTTATTAGATTCTTGCAGTAAATTTAGTCTGTAATTTATAATCTCACCCGTGACACTGTCAAAATACTGAGTTATGCGACTGTACCTATTTGGAAAATTACTTTGCATAATATGATTCTCCATCTAGTTCAACTATAAACCTGATTAAAATGGTATCTTTGAGGGAAAAATAAATTCCTGTTTACCTTTATTCTACAAATTTGCTGTATTTGATACCATTCATAAATATGCAGAGAGCAATGTTGTCTTTCATTTATTTGCTGATTTGTACTGTCTTTTCTTTATATATTTTAAATATGTTGTTTTTGCTTATGTTACACAACCAGAAGCCTATTTTTATTACATTATTCCCTAAATAGATTTAAGTGACTTAAAAACATATTTTCCCTGGCTACAAATCAATGCTTGCTAATCAAAATGATTTCTACTTCTTAACAGCAAACCTATTGTTAACCTGCTTCTGCTGGAAAAAAATGACTTTAATTTCAGAGATGACCTTAAACATAGTGGGGGAAAACCCCCAGATCAATAAAAGTGAAGGTCATGGAAACAGATTATTAGAATGTGTAAGGAGGCAGCCTACTGAAAAACAAGGTTATAAAATACACTGAAACAAAAAGCTTATTAGAATATATCAAGTGTAAGCTTCACAAAGAGATTACTCTTTAGTATGCTGAATGGGCAGATTTATCCTCATGCCTTTTTTTCAGTGTGCCATGTTATAAGCTAAATGAAGCTCAGAGAGACCTAAATCACTGATGTGCCAGGGTTCGATTACTCACAAATATCCTGTATCATCATGCACAAGATGCAAAGCACAAGTGCAGATACCACAGAGAGAAGCAACCTTACATATACTTATACAGAGCTCAGAAAATGAATGACAGAAAATATGCATACAACATTCTTCTGGTTTTTTTTTTGGGTGGGAATGAAATGTTTATAGTAGCCATAATGATTTAGGGCTCAGTGTCTATCATAGGCTTAATAAACAGTTGAGGTTAATAGCTTGAGGTGATTAACTGCTCCTGCCCAGTCATTCATCCCCAGGAAATATCCCTCAACCTTGATTATTATCAATTAAAAATGACATCCTAACATTCTGCATTTGAACTTGGTTCATTTAGTTCCAGAATCCTTTGTTAATGGCAGACACCAGTGTATCAGAATGAAAACAAACAGCAAGATGTCGCTTTTCTACTGCTAGCACCATATAAATGATGTAAGAAATAAGCTGGTCATGATTTTCAAACATGGGTGCTTGAAGTTGGGTTCCTAGTTACATATTTAGATGCACAAATAAGAAGACTGGAGCCCAGGACCCTTGAAGATCAGTAACTCTCAAAATCAGGCCTCTGAATATCAGGCCACTCTTTGGCCAGCTCAGTGCTGATATGGAAGCCTTGATTGAGAAACTCATTTTTGAAAATCTCAGCCACTACGTTTTACCCAGACCCCAAATTTGATAGTGAACATCAAAGGGAAGCCATCTGGTTTGACTGCTCCGGGCACATTCAGCAATGGGGATGCTGAGATCAGCAAAAGCAGGGTCTGATTGTAGGCATTTTAATCACAATAACTTGCCCAGGCCTAAAAGGGAACAATCTTGACCACCCACTTCAGGAGTGTCAAGAGCAGCAACATAGGCTTCCCCCTGCAGTGGACCAAAAGCAGATGATAATGATGAACAAAATTATTAAATAAGAATCAAAGGCATCGAGCATTTTGTAAGGAGAATGTGTTCCTTTCTTCAGAGTCCAATTTGGCCTGACATCAGCTTGACAAAATCCTTTCATTCTCTAGGAAGCCATTATAGTCCTACATCACTAATAAGGGTGGCAGCAAAAAAACATGGAGAAGCAATGAGTGGAAGGAGGAGGAAATGGCTAAAAGGTGGGAGAAGAAATCTTTGTTAAAATAGTCATTTAAACTGGCTTTGCTGAGAGATTCTGCTTGAGAGGTGCAGAGGCACATGTATGGAGTGACAGGTGCCTGCCATTACTTGTCAAGATAAATATGGAAGAAAGGATCTTGCATTTGAAATGCCAGCTCCACTCCTTCCATCTTTTTAAACAGCTAGCACTATAAAAGAAAACTGTGTTTATTCATGGCTGACAGTGGGATGAACTCTATGGAAATTTAGGAGTACACAAAACTTCTCTAACATTAGTTGCAATGAATTTCATAGATAATAAATTCTAGTAGCTACATTACTGTGGCTGCAGAATTTAATTAGAATTGGTGCAAAATCTACTTACTTTTGCTGGAGGATTTGGACCTGAAAAGTTGTCTAATACTGAGGCATGGATTATGCTGTATTTTTGGATTTATCTGTTATTCTAATAGTCTGTTCAGAGAAATTATTACATTTGTCATACATATTTGGGAGTGCTTCAGATGTGGCAAGAACATATTTTTAAATTACATTATAAAGTTAACACTAACTGTGATACATATTAGATTCACACAATATGGAGCCAAGTGGCACATCAAGAAAAAGATAAACAGTTGAGAGTGGTTAACAAAAACTAGGAGATCTTGCAGCAGGTTTGAAGGTGAGAGTCCCATAACTGTGTTCATAAATCCTTCCAGGTATTTGGGTTAAAGATTTATAGTATAAATAACATTCCATTGGTTTGATCTAACCTAGCATTTTGTGTGTCTCATGAACCTATAATAAGAATTGCTATTCAGCCTCCTAGTTCCAGGCTCTAGTTCATTGTCCAAAGCAAATTTTCAGTAAACTATTTTTTTTAGTGCTTTAACATTGCATATTATTTTTTACAGCTATCGTGTTCTGTTGACGGTTCCTGATAGACTACTTTTCCATCATTGGCATACAATGGTCATATGATTCAGGATATAGATCTACACTGTTGGAGCTCTGTGTTACCTTATGGAGACTGGTTTTTCTGTTGGCATAGCCAAAATACTAGTTCTGGTTCTGTCTGTGATTATCGCTTCTCTTACCACCACACATTTTTAGAAGGATTGGTTACAGCAAAAACAGCTAAACACATCACCTCTGAATTTGGGCCACTGAGTCTAAGGGACTTTTCCTTCTCCTGTAATCACTGGCACTGAAGGCCACTCTGGGTCCCGGGGCAAGGTGAGAGGGTGGCCTGTCTTCATGCCCCAGAAGGGAAGGGACCAAGGGTGGAAGGGACAGCGTCAAGGACATTCGGCCCTCAGCGTCACCCAGACCATGGTGCTGCTACCTCCCCCCAACCCTCTCCTGCACAGTGGCACAGCAGTGCTGCTGCTGCACTTCAAAGGGTCTTGGAGCTCCAGCCACCACTGCTGGAGTAGCAGCAGCAGTGGCCAGAGCTCCAGGACCCTTTGAAACATCAGACTGAGGGGCAACTGCCTTCTTGGAACTTCCCTCCCCCCATTGGTGGGGCTCCCTGTAATATCCCTCATGCATTCTAGACTAGAAGGCATGGCAGAGATATCTCCTGTAGATCTCTGAACCCCATATGAGTCAGAGGCAAGCTCAGAATTAAGGATAAAGGAAGAGGCTGCCCTAGCCATAGGCAAAGTAAGCATCTGCCAAGGGCTGCCAATTCTGTGCAGCACTGCAGGGTAGCCTGGCAAAACATGCAAGCCCATGTGTCAGGTCACAACATCTCTCACTTAAATGTAGCCTGGCAGAGGAGTGGCTGGGACAGGCTAGATCAAGTATTGCTGTAACCCGGTGCTCGGTGTCACGTGACTGGCTTTTTATATTGGATAGGGAGGCCATTTTATATGTCCATTGTATCTATTGGCCTCAAATATTGTACTGAGGGCGGGGTACATGGGGTGTCTAATGAAAGCTGAGGATGCCCTGAATCTGTGTATGCTACTTACATGTGTCTGTATCATGCTTGTAGGTAAAGTTATAGATTTTAGCTATGTAGCTGTATTAGAAAATGTTTTAGTGCTAAGCTTCACAATAGGAGGTGTGAACTTTGCCCCAGACAGGACATTGAGCTAAACAATGGAGTAGAAACCAGGTGCTCGGATGCTGAATCCACATCCCAGATGCTTGGGACTTGTCAATGGAATGCAGCCAACTGGTCAGGTAACCTGGTCTGGGCAAAAAATTGAAATTAGATGCCAAGGCATCATCCCACCTGCCATGTAAATGACTAGGGCATGCTAACAAAACCAGCGACTAGTGGCATTTTGCACAGTGGCTCACCTGTGTCAGGTGACTTTTGACCCTCAAGGGCCTGATGGGAGGGGGGGAAAAGGGCGTTGTACCTGGGGAGACAAGGGAGAGCCCTGAGGTGGACTTAGCAGTGTCCACCTTGGACTGGATCTTGCTTCTTTGTTCTGGGGCCTGTCTCCAAGGGTCCATGTCCCAGCATGTTGACCCCAGTGGGCCAGATCTACAATTCTCCAGTAACTAAAACTATGTAACCTGAAATGGACTTTCAGAGACTTTGAAGAATCAGCAAATAACATTGCTGGCCTGCATCAATAGTTGTAATAGATGTATGTAAAGTATTGCTTTAACAATTTTTCTCTCTATCCCTATTCTTTCTTTTTTGTTATTAGATCTTTAGATATTTAGATCTAAAGGATTTGGGCAAGAGTGTTGTTTTTGGGTAAGATCCCAGTATATATTGACCAGGGACTGTGGCTGGGCCCTTTGGGGCCTGGAAGAATCTGCATGTAGTGAGTTAAACAGGTTTAAGAACCTCTCAACTAAATTTGGGCTTGTTGGTCTGGGCTGGTAGAGCAGCTGGAAATTCTGTGGGTTTGCTGGATGGCCATTGGGGCTGATTGGGTTTGCCTTAGTGAGAAGAAAATCCCATTCTGGGGTGGTAGGTAGCCCATATTTTAAGCAAAGATCCCCTGGATTGATTTTTCTAGCTGTGTCCAGAAACCCCATCTTATTACACTTGGCATCCCCATTTCCACCGTCACTACCTACCTATCTGAAGGCTTGTGGCAACCCTCAGAAGGGCTGATGTGCCGCCCAAGCAGGACCACTGCCACAGTTAGAACCTTTTACTGGACGGGTGAGTGAAGTTTCCCTAGAATGGCAGATTGTCTTGAGTGGCAGCTGGAAAGGCATTTTTGATCTACTTCCCTTTTTGCTGTCTCCTGTTTCTGCTGCTGTCCTTCCCACCCCATTACTAACTTTGTGAGTGCCCTTTTATCAGCTTAAAGGCCTCACAGTATTTCAGACATAGATTGAGGACAATATGGCTACAACTATACAGCAACATTATTTTGAAATAATCCATTCTGGAATCGCCATTCTATAATAGCTTATTTCAAAGTATCACAGCTGCACACAAGAATATGTTTCAAAATAGCACCCAGCTATTTCCAAATAGCAAGTCCACATACATAGTGTCTATTTTGAAAGAGTGCCATTGGACATCATTATGGTTTATTCCTAAATAGAGCTATTTCATGTCTTTTGAAGACGTCTATTTTGAAATAGGCGTTATTCCTCCTGCAATGAGGTTTACAAAATTCTAGCTAATGCACTTGCTATTCTGAATTTATTTCAAAATAGTGCATTCATAGTGTGGATGCTTGCAAAAGTATTTCAAAATAACTTTGCTGTGTAGACATAGACTATATAGCCCTATGTATCACCTCCTCATGAATTCTACTTTTGGCTGCATGGCTTCTCTGAGTTGCTTACAGAAAAATTGGATAAAGAGGGTAGAATTTGTCAAGAACCTACAAGAACCTATATTATACCCTGGTGTAATATGTTCTGTCATTTTTAAAGTTCGTTTGTTTATATTCAGTATAAGAAACCAGAAATACATTTACTCCAGCCTTTATAATGAAAACCATGACGATTTATTTTATCTGAAAAGTTTAATGACTTAATGGATTTCTCTCAACATTTTCATATTTTCTGATTATGTTGTAAATGAAGTGCATTTATTTCCTCCTACGCTGGAAAAAAGTACATTATTATACTCTTGCTTCATGTAAATGACCTTACAGATAAATGAAAATGGATATTTCAAAGCTATCTTTTATTATAGCCTGATGGCATGTTAGCTTTATCAGTCAAGACAATGTTTAACTTTGAATAATACTTTATGCTAACTCTCTGAAATTGTGTTATGAGATTTTAATATATCATAAAACAGGCTTTATGATCACTAGTTTTCTGAGATATCAATGTCACATTAATTTAGCATATATCTTGGAGAGCAGTAGTTTGGCAAACTTTGCATTCACACACATTAATTTCTCTCACTATATTTCAAGAAGCTGAGTTTTTTTTGAGGATGCAGCATTTGAATATCTGGAGCATCTTTTTGTCTATGTACAGGTTGAACCTCTCTAGTCTGGCACTCTCTCATCTGGCAACATCTGTAATTTAGCATGATTTTAGTTAGCAGGATGACCACTTTTCATGGGTGTGGCCAACTTTCCCATGGTCCCATAAAGTTTTTGGCCACCAGTCCTGGCTCCCAGCGTTCTGTGCTGTTATTTAGCTGTAATTTACCTCTAAATGGCTTCTAAGAGCCTCGTAAGCAGTGAAAATGTTGGTAATGCTGCTAGACAATATTGACCTCCCGTGTTCTGGCAAATTCTCTTGTTTGGCACTGGTCAGGTCCAGAGGGTGCCCGAGTAGTGAAGTTCAACATGTACAGTGCCTAGCACAGTGGAATCTTAGTCCGGGTTGGGGCTGCTACCACAGTGCATGTAATACCACACTACCACAATGCAAACCATAACAAGAATAATGTTGGTGGCATCCTCTATGGTTAAGGTCCAAAACCATCCCAGTGAGTACCCACCCCCCTTTTTTCCCTCACACACAACATTTGCAAAACGTTCACCTTTGCAGGTGAAAAGACCTTTCTGGTCTCCAGCATCAGACACAGCTGAGCATCTGTAGATCGGGAGGTCGATATTGTCTAGCAGCATTACCAATACTTTCCCTGCTTACTGGGCTCTTAGAAGACATATAGGGGTAAATTAGAGCTAAATAACAGCACAGAACACTGAGATCCAGGACTGATGGCCATAAGCATAAATATTTTGAAAGACCAGGTGCATTTCATAGACGTGGAGGAGCTTTCCCAAAATAGCTCTGCAACGTAAACATAGCCTAAGTGAGCTGCTGCATTCTGTCTCCCTGTTGTTTTAAGATTTAACCTCATGTAGCCTCACTGGAATAGTCTAAACACACTGAATCCAGGAAAGCTTGTAAAAATGGACAAGGGAAGCTCAGTGAAAGAAGAAATTTACAAACATCACTGGAAAAGCCAGTAAAATCTGAAAACTGTGCAACTGGAACAGGGGAAACCAAGGAAGTTACAAATTTCTGCTTCTGAAGCCAATGGAGTTTGTAAGCTAAATATGTCAGTTTCCTTAGTATTATTTAAAAATCCTCTGTTTTTAAAAGAAAATAAGATAGGAAATAATGTAAAAATTAGTATTAATGCAATACTAGCATTCTGAGAGAAAGCCCTCAAGTCAGGAACTACTCAAAGTAAAGCCTCTGATAATATAAATGGATCCATATTTCATATAAATAGTATTCACTCAGTTATCCCCCTCCTTTTTAAATGTAACCCTGTGATTTGTATACCTAATCTGTCAAAGGTTCCTGTATCATACACAATGTGGTTGAAGTACAAATGCCAAAAAAATAAGATACCACTCTTCATTTTTCATGTATGCCATAAAATATACATGATGCAGAAAATAGCTAAACTAAGAAGAAACGTTAACTTTTTGGCAGATACGCTGAAAGTTGGGCATTTGATTTCACAGTCAGAAAGCTGCTGTAAAGCTAAGTTATGCTAGAGATTTAGAGGTTTTCACAATTTGGTAAGCATGTGGTAAGCCAGATGCTCAGCTGTGTCTGAGTCTTGGCACAGCTGGGAAAGCTGGGCATGGAGTTGCCATTTTTTCCTCAATTCTGGGGCCATCAGGGCACCAGTCCAGCAAGAGAAACCTGATGGGCTGCTCTCACCTTTAGAGATTGCTGGGACATAAAGTCACTCCACTTATCGCCGCTTTTCTCCAAAGAGCCAAAGCAGGTGGCGTAGAAGCTGCTATGGTGAACCCAGGTATTTTAACACATGGCAGAACCAATCAAAGCAGTATCCCAGCCAAGTCTTAGGGAGAATTATTGCTTGGAGAGCGAAGCAATGCAAAGCACCCAAGAGAGCATGGGACTAAGGCCACTAATGCTTGTGCTGGTGAATAATGGGGTTTATTGACCTAAGAAGCTGAAGTGAAGCACAAATTATTCCATCAATTTTTAAAGAACAATTCGAGATAATCAAACTTTTATTGTTTAGGACCTGATTTAACAAAACCAATACCAAATAGGGAATGGTTCAGAACATCTCCCTATTTTATCTAAGTGCCCCAAGTACGTTGAGGTTGGACAGAAAGGGTAGCCTTTGTCCCACCACTTCCAAAATGAAGCATGAAGTCAATGTGTTCTTATAGTCTGAAAGTTAGGGCCTTAAATACCCGGCACCCTTGTAAGTATGTAATCCATCCATTTCAGCAGTATAGGAAGCCTTGTTAATTAAGTAACCAGACAAGAAAATAATAAACCCTTCTTTTAAGCTTGGAATAACTGGGTGAAACATAATGGTCTGTGACGGTGGTTCTTACACTTTAGCAGCCTGAGGACCCCTATTTTGATCCAATATTTTTCAAGAACCCCAAGCCCCTCCTCACTCAGCTTTAGGCTCCACTCTCTCAGACATCCTTCTCTCAGGCCCCATCCCACTCCATTCCAGCCCCTTCTCTTCCCCACCTCTTTCTGCCCATTCCCCAAAGCATGCCATATCCTCACTCCTCCCCCTTTCTGTGCCTGCCACTGGCTTGGGGAGGGAGGGAGATGAGGGGGAATCTGTGGACCCCAGTTTAGGAAATTATGTTCTGTGATGTGCAGGAGGTCAGACTAAATGATCTAATAGTCCTGTGTGGCCCGAAGCTCCATGAATAATGAAGAAACAGGATTTGCGTTTGCTATTTGACAAGCTCAACAAAAGTGAATGATTTTCATCTGAACTCAGCTGCTTATTTGCCTAGGAAATCAAAATGTAGTAAAGACTATTCTTTTTCCTCAGTGATGAAAATACACCTACTCTGTCTTATTCAAGCCAAAACCCTTCATGCTGCCATCATTCTTAATTCTTTTTTAGAGGTATCACCATAGTCAATGCCTTAACAGGAACTGAATTAGCTAAAAATGCAGGTCAGAAGCATTTATGGACAGATATATTTTTTTCAAAGATGCATGCCTAATAATAAAACCCTTTCAGCAGGATAAATGATCTCATCTGTGTTTTCTCCATTAAGCTGCTCTGCTTTCTAAAGATTACCACTACAACATGAGGAATTGCTTTTAGCTGACGATCCCAAGCTTTAAATACTAGTGACCCACGAAAGGAAACCTTTTTTATTGTCTTATTTGTGGAGCTTGAGAGGTTGATGATGCTCAGTGAGATGACATTTTCAGATTTTAAAGGAAAAAAAGGGGGAGAGGGGAGAGAAAATTGATAAGCTAAGATGCTAGAGATTCAGTCTATAAGGCATTATGACCCTATTTCAGTTCAAGCTTTTCTTACTGGCAGAGTAAGAACAATGGTGGTCCAGAAGAGGGACGAAGAACTACAGTGCATAGGGTAACCAAATAACAAAGGGGAAGAGTGTACCAAAAGGTCAGTCAATGAGCTCCTTGCAATACCATATTATTTGGTACATGGGTGAAACAGCAAGCTGCTGTTATGTTCCAGAGAATCCATAAAATGAAATGAAGGAGAAATCAATGAGGGAGTATGTAGAATTTATAGAAATTAAATTGTGCTGTGCATGCTTTGTTGATAGATTGCTGGCTCTCCTGCTCTGAAAATAATCTTTAGAAAATCCACTAATGAGGTTTTTAGAAGACCGTTCTTGTTTTCCTTCTCAGACTAGCTGCTCGGCAGACACATTGGAAGACCACAGCTCTCCACAGAATAGCAACAGAGTGGGCTGAAGCACTGCTGGCTGCTCTAGTCTTAGGCCAAATTTGCTAAAGTGCATGTAATAATTGTGTGCATACAGGTAAAGATGACAGACAGGCTGAGATGTGCAGATACAAATCCTCAGATTGTGTGCACACACTGAACCTTACACATGTGAGTCAAATGCATGCTGATTTGGTGGGCCCAGCCAAACAGTTCAACACAAGAGGGGCAAGTTGGGTGAGGACCAGCGTCTTACTGGACCAGCGTCTATTCATGAAAGAGATGAGCTTCTAAGCTACATAGACCTCTCTCTTGGGTCTTCTGAATTCTGTGTAACTCAGAAGCTGCTCTCCTCCACCAATCAAAGTTGGTCCAGCAAGAGAGATTACCTTACTCACCTTGTCTTGGTAATATCCTGTGATCAACTGGATGACAGTAATCTCTGGGAGTTGCAGTATACACTGAATGTTTTGAAATAAAACCTGTGAATTCCTGGCCCAAATTCTTTGCTGTCTTCAAAGTTTCATTTAGTCTCAGTGTGAAATATTTTAAATGATTGAACTCTGGTCAGAAATATCTGAGTACATCTTCTGTTCAGAAGCATGGTGGAATAGGCAAAATGTATTGTGTCTGGAATTTCATTAGTTAGGAGGCAAACTGGCCTCTGGGATTCAAGTAAAGGAGCAAGATGAATCACCATATTTTAGTCCAGAAGTTGTTGACAGTTTAAAGAAGATAAATAGCTAAAGGATAAAATGAGAATGTTGTTATTTTTTGAGTTATATACCATTTTGGAAATAAAGTTTTACTTACATACTTTCTGAGAAACAGCAGGGGAGGATATGCCAAATACAATAGGGCTGTGGTTACACTGTCCCTGTATTTCAGAAGAGGCATGCAAATTTGGCTGATCAGAAATGCAAATAAGGTGTGTATTTAAATATCCTACACCTCATTTGCATACTCACTCAGGATCTCAATTCCGGAAGAGCTGATTTCGAAAGCCAAAACAGCTGTGTAAGCGGGGTTCGTTTGAAAGGAAACTCCACTTTCGAAAGCACTCTTTTTCCTGAAAAAAAAATTGGAAGAAGGGTGCTTTCAAAAGTTAGGTTTCCTTTCCAATGAACCGTCTACATGGCTGTTTTGGCTTTCGAAATCAGCTGTTCCGGAATCAAAATCTTGTGCAAGTATGCAAATGAGGTGCGAGATATTTAGATCTGTGCCTAATTTGCATTTCCAATTGGCCACTTTTGCCAGTCTCTTCCAAAATGGTGAGACAGTGGAGGCACAGCCTATGAGAGAGAAAATACCACTCATTTTGGCAGGGTTGCGTCACAAATAAGGGACAATAAGGCTATGTGTGAACAGTAGGCTTCTGTCAGGAGCCTGGAGGTCTCCCAACAGAAGACTGCTGCTTGAGGAATGGGTTGCCAACATCCCTGTCATCCTCACTCCATGAAGAAGAAGGGATGTCTCAGCAAAGGGGTTTTTTCCCAATAGTTGGCCCCATGTGCATGGGTCAAATGTTGGGATAGCCTCTCCTGACAAAACTGTTGGCAGGATATAAGCAAATGCATGATGTGATTTGCATATCTTTTGCCAACAGTTCTCGGCAATCTAGACATAGCCTGAGAGGGTAGGAAGATTAATGTGCTGAAGTTTATATCATTAGCATGAATAACATTTTGTATAACATTCATCTCATGAGTGAAAATGTCCAAGATAAATATAACAATAAAAGTGAAGCTATGTATGGGAGAGACAGTGGTAAATCTGAGCCTAAAATGAGACTTTTGCTTTGTACTAAAGGACAGATGAAAGCTATGTAAGGGAGTCTTCTGCATGTACAGCAATGAGGGAGAGAAAAATATCTGAAGTCAGAAATCAACGTGTGTGCTAGCTTAATTTTTTTAAATTTATCCATGCTTATGTGCTTTCTCACAATATTAGCCATACAAAGCGCCGTGTGGTGATTGTGAAAATATGATGTAGCCAGGTACGCAGCTAGTGGAAATTAGCAGTTTCACTGAAGTCAATGCAGCTATGCCAATATACATTAGTAGAAGATTTGCACCATAGTGTATTTGTGGGTAATGTGGCTAAAACAGTGTCCTGAGAGCAGGCCCACCAAATGGGGCTGGGGCAAAGGGAGCAACTGCTCTGGGGGCAATTCAGAAAGGTCTGGGGTCCCCAGACACTGCTACTGCTACAGTGGTAGTGGCCAGAGACACAGGCCATTTAAAAATCAGGGCCTCTCTTTTGGAAAACGTAGCTGATAACGTGCTAAAATTGCAGTGTATAAGCTTGAATTGTGTAATCTTCTTAAAGACCGTAAAGTCAGGCCTGATTAGTGCTTGAATGGGGAAAACCTTTAAGGAACACTTATGTAGGATTAGTGGTTTGTATTGGTGAGTCAGTAACTGTCACTCATCCTTCTGATTGACAACTTGGTGCTATGAGACATTATATGTGGATGTTACCATAAAATGGAAGCTGTAAAAACGCTACGGATTCCCTAACCAGACTCCCTAATGAAAGGAGAGATGTTGGGTTCTGCATTCTGGCTAAAATGCAAGTTGAGTAATTCAATTTACTTGAAAGTTTAAATTAGGGATGGCAGGAAGTCATCCTGCTGCACCACCACTTCTTGTTCTACACTGGTTTAGTGTCGCTGGATGATGGCAAACAGCTGCCACATTCCACACAAGAGATGGTGTGAACAGTAATGCCATTTCTATATATAGTTTAAGAATCTGTGAAGTTGTTTTGGGATACTTTATAGATCAAATTCTCAGCCACAAACACAAAGTTATGCACGTGAAAATATTTACTTATCAGTGAAATAATTATACCTTTGTGTCTATGCAATTATTTCTCTGTACATTTGTGGAGATATGGTTGTGTAAACATATAGGGTCCACATCAGCAAATTCTATGGCTGGAAATCTTAGCTACGTAAATATAAGATTTTTAGTTTTACTTTTTTATCATCTGTTTATTGGGGGCAAATTGGAAGACTCCAGTGTTGCGGTGAAATTTTCTTCCATGTTTACAGAGACAAGCCTTGTTTACATGAACCGAAATCTAGAGTGTTTCACCTCATGTTACTGAGAGTTGCACCATAATGAAACTTCTATAAACAGTATTTAAATCGTTTTCTTGCTTTATCATGACTACTGCAAGAGATCAAAGAAGAAGTTTTTGGCTGGTGCATGTTTTCAGAAATTCACTTAGTTTGATATGTTTTCTGGAGACTCCATAACTAGATTTTTTTATGACAAAAGTGTAAGGTGCCCGATTTTGTCTTACTATTAGATTTATCATTACTCATTCCTGTGACAGTTTGAACTTTTTTAAAATCCCTACTGTATTTCACTTCTGCAGCTTCACTAACAAAGCCAAGAAGAATCGGCACACATCAACATTCAGGCAAGCTTTTCCAGTTTACTCCTGTATCTCAGAGCTCCTAAAGGCACTGTTTCTCAAGCTGTGAGGCTGACCTGTCTAGGGAGGCACTGACCTCTTTCAGGAAAAAATGGAAACAAAGCAAAGTGTAGGGGTGGGGAATATTTTCCCTTACATCCATTGTGTGTTAATTTTCATATAAACCTTACACAAATGTCCAACAGAGTGTTCTGGTTTTGCAGGATCCTAAATAAAAATGGCAGGGAAGGAAAAGAAAATAAAAAGATTGCCTCGTGTTTTCAAAAATATTTCTTAAATATGTCATTGTTTTTTAAATACAGGGAAAAAAATCCTCAGCCACTTCTTTAAGAAATGTTTGCAACACAGGCCAAATATCATTGACTTAGGGTACAGAAGAAGCTAGGCCAAAGCCTCTTCTGCAGTTAGCACAAAACACAGCCACATAAACTGTGTCTACACGTGCACAAAATATCAAAATACACAGCCCCCCTTTCAAAAGAGCGGGAGGAGCGTCCACATGTGTAACGCCATCTTTCGAAAGGAAATTGAAAGAACAGGGTGCAGATGTCGAAATCTGAACCCTGATCAGGAAGATCAAAAGAGTACACATGTAGATGTTCCACAGTCTGCTTTTTCAAAATACAGGTCCACCATGGCGCCAGTCAGCTGGAGCCTGGGGCCGCTCCAGCCAGCAGCGGCTGTGCTCTATGGTCCTTGCGTCCAGCTGACTTAAAGCTGCACGTGTGCAGGAAACCCTTGGCAGGAAGCTGAGAATGTGCTAGGAGCAGCCTCTGCATGTGCTCCAGCCCCACACTCCAGCACCATAGCACGGCCAGCAGCCAGTCCCCTCACAAGCCCCATGGTCCCCCTCTGAGCCTCTGCAGGGCTCCCAGGGCTCCTGGGGGAGCAAAAAAAAATTGTCCCCCTCCTGGACGGACCAGGAGCTGGAGGACCTCCTTGGCCTATGGAAGGAAGAGGAGGTCCTGCATGAGATGGGGGTCAAGCTGTGCAATTCCGCTGCCTTTGGCTGCCTGGCTCAGGGCCTCCAGGCCAGGGGCCACCTGGAGCGTACTGCAGAACAGGTACACTCCAAGGTCGAGGAGCTGCGGCAAGGCTATGCCCAGGCCAGGGACCAGGCTGGCTGCTCCGGGGCAGCTCCAGCCACATGCCCCTTCTTCTGGGAGCTCCAGGGCATCCTGGGGCCCCAGGACAGCTCCCCACTCCCAGCATTCCCGGACATCTTGGCCAAGGAGCTGCAGCCGGAGGAGGAGAAGCAGCCTGGACTGGGGACCCAGGAGAGCTAGGGAACCACAGAGTAGTCGAGTGAGGAGGGGGACCTCACCATTGTCATCCCCTCCTGCACCTCCAGCTGGGTGACCGGGAGCTGGACATCCCTGGATGTCGCTGAGGGACCCTCCGGTACGTACAGGAAGGGGCGCACACCTGCTCCACAGGGTGGGAGCGAAGCAACGGCTAGTCACCTGCACACAGGACCGGTGGTCCCAGGCCACACACAGGCCAGCCCCCACATGGTATGTGGCACCTCGTGGTGGCGCACCAGCACTACCCAGAACCCGCCTTCGGTGGACAGTGCCACAAGCTGCACGGGGCAGTGGCTGGTCAGTGCCGGACAGCACTTGGGGCCTGCACACTGCAGGCTGGGAAGGGCCACCTGCATGAGAGACCACTGGACGCAGGCCCAGGCCAGGAGGCCTGGCCCGTGGGAGGCAGGTTGTTGCCCCTTGGGGAATCAGTGTCCTTTGGGGGGGCAGGGGCCCCATGGAGTGGGCTTGGGCGGGTGGGCCACAGCCAGGTCTCCTCTGTCCGGGGCACATTATTGACATGCTGTCCCCTCTCCATACGGCCGCACCATCCACGGGCCAGGAGAGCCCTCACCCCCGAGAACTCCCCCTGCAGCCCTTGGAGGCACCCAGAGACCGCCCCACGCAGTGCATCATCAGGGCTGTGGCTGGAGGGCCCCCCACCAGACCAAGGAGGACCCAGCCAGCCAGCGCCAGGCCGAGGGGGCCGAGCAGCACCTGAGGCTCACTGAGGTGGAGATGGAGTGGCAGAGCGGGGCCTGGGAGAGGCTGCTGACCACTCTGGAGGGTATTGACCACAACCTCTGGGAACATGCCGCCACCGTTGCCTGCCTCCTGGCCCCCCGGCAGCTCCCCCTGCTAAGCCTGCCCCCTTTACCCCCACTGAGCCTGCCCTCCTGCCCCCCACTGAGCCTGCCCCTCCACCCCCACTGAACCTGCTCCCTCTGTCCTCGCCGAGCCTGCCCCCACTGAGCCTGCCCCCAACACCCCCACCAGGCCCACTCTCTGGCCCTACCTGCCTGTGCTCCCCGCACCCTCTCCTCCCCACCGGGGACCCCACACCCGGAGAGGCAGGGGCTCCAGGGACTGATGGGGTTCGCGGCCCACCACCCTTGCCCCAGAATGAGCGCCCCACCTCCTTCCAAGTTAGGTTCCCCCCACCCACCTCTAAGTTAGGTTCCTCCCCCATACACAGTTACCGACAACAGTCTCGATAAATATTTATTTTAATGTTCACTATTCCATTCTGTGCTCCTCAGGGGGAAGGTGGGTGGTGGATGTGTGGATGCGGTGCTGATGGGGGTGGGGTTGGGGGTGGCAGATGTGCATGGGATGTGGGTATGCATGCGGGTCAGAGGTGGCCATCGGCAAAGGCCTGCCTGAGGGCCTCCCTGATGTGGTGGCCATCCTGGTAGGCCTGGTGGATGGGGTGGTGCCCGGCTGCTCATAGCCAGTGCCGGCCAGAGGGTCCCCCCTCAGGGGCACAGGCATCCCCCTTTCCCTCCACAACATTGTGGAGGATGCAACAGATGCCCACCACCTGCGGCATGTTCAGGACCCCGACCTCCAGCTGCATGTGGAGGCACTTCAACAACCCCTTCAGGCGCCTGAAGGTCCACTCCATGACCTTGCGGACATGGTTGAGGCACTGATTGAATGCCTCCCGGGTGGGGTCGAGGTGCCCATGTACAGCCTCATGAGCCACGGCTGCAGGGGTTATGCCGCATCTGCCACCATGCAGAGCAGCATGGTGATGTCCTCTGCCACTGGCATCTCCCTCTGGGGGACAAACGTGCTGGCCCCCATGCGCCGGCAGAGGCTGGAGTTCCAGAAGACCCGGGCATTGTGGGTGCGGCCGGCCCAGCCCACGTAGATGTAGGTGAACTGGCCCCTCGCATCCACCAGGGCCTGGAGCACCACCGAATGGCAGCCCTTCCTGTTGACGTACTGGCCGGCGCTGTGTGGCGGGGTGCGGATGGGGATGTTCGTGCCATCCAAAGTGCCTATGCAGTTCAGAAAGCCCAGGTCCTGGAAGCCGGTGATGGTGTTGTTCAGATCCCCCAAGCAGATGACGCTATGGAGCAGCCTTGCTTTGATGGTGCTGATGACCTGCATGGGGGGAAGGGGACATATGCTCTAGTGAAAGTATGGCAGCTGTCTCCCCCCCGACCTCGAGCCTATTCTTCCCCCCTCCCATCCAGCCACCACATCATCCAGCACCCTGCCCCCCTCCCATCCAGACCCTTGCAGTAGTGGGTTCCCCTCACCCCAGCCCCCCCACTCACCCGTGGGGGACACGTGACCCAGCCCTACCTTACCTCCATAAGTATGGCCCTGACAGTGGCCTTGCCCACCCTGAACTGTTGCCCCACGGAGCAGTAGGAGTCCGGGGTGGCCAGCTTCCACATGGCGTTCGCAACCTGTTTCTCCAGAGTGAGGGCTGGCTGCGTGCAGGTGTCCTGGTGCCAGAGTGCGGGGGCGAGCCAGTGGCAGATCTCCTCGAAGCTCTGCCTCGACATGTGGAAGTTCTGCAGCCACCGTTCCTCACCCCACTCCCCCAGCACCAGGTGCTCCCACCAGTTGGTGCTGCTGGGGTGGGTCCAGAGATGTCGAGGCACCCTGGGGGATGCCCGGCGGTGGTCTGGGTAGGGGAGCCCCATGGCCCAGGGGGACCGCCCAGCCATCCGATGAGATTGGGTGCAGCTGCAGCTATGGTGCACAGCACTGCCAGCAGGGTGTCCATAATGAGGGTGTCCTCCTGCAGGAGCTGTCTCTGTGCCTCCATCGTGGGCATGAGTGGGCTCTGCCAGGCCAAGAAAAGCTGGGCAGCAGTCAACTCATGAGAAGTGGAGGGTGGCAGGAGGGGCCCTTTAAAGAGAGTGGCTGGCTGCGGCCCCGGAAGGGCTTGTTGGCCATGGGACCCTGTCCGTGGAGTTTCCTGCCTCCCTTCTTTTGAAAGAGGGCTTGGAGCCATGGGGACGCTCTCTTACGAAAGACTGCAGCAGCACTTTGAAAGAGCGGATTGAAATGCCGATCCGCTAATGGTGTCGGGTTCTTTCGACGGCCGCTATTTTGACTACTGAACATTGATTTTCTCCCTTTTGAGAGGGTGCTCATACGTAAACCCAGCTATGGACTGGAAGAGCATAGTGTGTCTGATAGAATGGGGCACATGAACAATAACCCTTTACTTTCCAAGCTCCTACTTCTTCTAAAATAAAGGTCAAGCAGAACAGCTATTCATCTATTGGTATTTGTGGATAAGGACACGCATGATAATCTTCCTCAGCAGTGAGCCAAATTTTCAAGCCCACTTCATTCATATTTATGCGCTAAGGCCTAATGGTGCAGCTGCTTCTTAAATGCGCAGTAGGAAGACAATTATGGTCCTGGTGATTATTGTACTGTGCACAGATCTCTTGGCATTCTCTTGGCAAAATAGATTACTAGGTGTCAGTGATGAGAAGAATGTGAGATGACTATTTTCATTTGAGTGGCAAGCTGACTGTAATAATTGGTTCTACTATCCTGGCAGAAAGGCTCAGTGAATTGTAAGCCAAGGGGACTTTAGAAAGTCAAGTCCCTTAAATCTGCCACAGAGTCATCTCTTTGTCTTCCTTGTCTTAGTTGCATCCAGGCACCTCCTCCATCCCCCTGCTTTCTCTGTTCAACTGCCTATCACCCTTGTATTTATTTTTCTCTTTTTTTCTGGCCCTCTTTTCCTTATCACCATTCCTGTCTCTGGCTTTCTCTTTCTCCCTCTGTAATTCAAGGATGCTTTGCCACTGGTGGTGTTGCCAGGTTCAGTAATACTGTCCGGATGTTGATAATACTGGCTCAACGTGTTCATTAAATCCTGCTCCTCTTCTGTACCATCGTACATACATGTGAAAGTAGTTCACATGATGGGAGCCCTATAAATGGGATCAACTCTCTGTAAAGCCTTTCTTATTTTCAGTGCCTCTCTTGTCCATGACACACATGCAGATTTCACCGTGGAGAGGTCAAATGCACATGGGCACTTAAATTATTACCTTAAAGACTAACAAAATCATTTATTAGGTGAGCTTTCGTGGGACAGACCCTGGGTCTGTTCCACGAAGGCTCACCTAATAAATGATTTTGTTAGTCTTTAAAGTGCTACCTTACTGCTTTTTTGTTTTGATAGTTTATAGACTAGCATGGCTTTCTCTCTGTTACTATTGAATTATCACTGTGTGCCTGCTATGCAGCCTAGGTGCGTAATTTAGTTATCTAAGTAAGTAATGTGTAAAGTTGGGTTTTCCGGTATTCTGTAAGAGCTGTGTCATGCAGCATCTGGCTGGCAAAAGCACCCTTAAAAATGAGATCCTGCAGCTCCTAATGTTCAATTTGACCCATGTAAAATAAATAAAAACAAACTGATCTCGATGTGGATGTGCTGAACGCTGGTTGGACTCGCTCACGCAGCGCAATGATTTTGTCAAGCTTAGGTGAAGCAGGATTTCTGCTTCCCTCTGAGAGTGGAAAAGGTTGTGTATATGAAACAGGGAAGGGTGGGGGACTATTGCAAGAGGCTGCCATCCTGCAAAACCCGTAGCTATCAAGGATACTGTGTTGGAGGAGGGTGGCTTCTTTCCACAGAGTCTGTATGTGGTCTGATTGTTACATTTCTAATTCAGATCCAGCCAATATTAGCCATTCCAGGATACCCCTGGAAAGCCAAAGGACTGATGACCCTAGATAGATGAAAAAATTATTAGCCCCACTGCAAAAAACATGCCTCCCTCCTTCTCTCCAGGTTTTGTTTCCATGACTAGGGAGATGCAATGTGCTTGAGTATGTACATAGACAAGTGCATGGTAACTTAAAGCATCAGAGCCCATTTGAGCGTGGATGCATAGTGACAGCTTTTCCTGGGCTGGGTTTGCAGAAATTGTGCTGACCTCCCAATTGTAAAATTTTATTAGCTTTTGTGCAGAAAATAAAATTGATATGTGTGCAGTAAATCCACATGTGGAGTTTTAAGCAAAACTTGCCAAAATCAGAGTTTTGGTCATAAGTCACCTTCATTTATGCTAACATGCCTGAATGCTATTTCTCATTAACAATTACTGTCATGGCATCTACATTTGCAGTGCATGCCATGCACCTGATTTATAGGAAGCAATATACTTCAGTTTGTATGGTGTCCCGCTGCCAGGAATTTGATTTGAAATTTAGACTATTATGTCTGTGGCACATAGCTGAGGGGCCTGGGGTATGTAGAGATATATGACCTAGATTTCAAAAGAGGCCAGTGGGTTTTGGGGTCCCAAACTTCGATAATATTTAATGGGGTTGATTTTCTAAAAGTGTTAAACACCCACCCTGTGCAAAATAAGGTCTCCTCATGGTAAGTCGAGCTACTCACCTACTTTTACTTTAGAACATGCAGGCACTATGCATATTATATGAAATGTACCTCTATAATAGATAAATATATGCATTAAATATTTCAGTAATTATTACAACTTTACCAGTATATTTTTCCTCATAGGCAATAGCTACGCTTGGAGTCTTGGGTGTGATTCCCTGCTTTCACAGATAACTTTAAGTTAACATCCTAAAAATAAATGTAGCTAGAGGAGTGTGGCAGTAGCAGTACAGACAAACCTCCTACGTACAAACTCACCTGGAGTCTCTGGGTACGTGCTTAGGCAGGCAAATCTGTGATGGCCTTGGCCTCTGTCCTGCTTGTTTTAGCTCCATAGCTGGATGTGCACTAGCATGCATGTGTTTCCTAGAGTGGGAATTCTAACTTTAGATGTCGTCATAGTAACTGAGATTAACTTCACTTATTTTACTTTAATTTCTTGAGTTGTTTCCCGAGAATTGTTCATTGGGGCAAACTCAATGAATAGGTAATGACAGCTTCTGTATTTACTACTCTAGGTCGGCCTCAAAGAAAATTGTCAAATTACCACAACAACTCCCCAGTACTGAATTACTTTCTTGACTCCTTTCATTGAGGCCTTGATGTTCTCAGACACTATAGGCTCTTGAGCAGGATTACTGAGGAAGAATGGAATTGGGTTATTCCATAATAACAGAAGAATGCCATAGGCCACTGATTATTCATCCTGTTCATTCTTATTATTCAGATGGACAATATGGCACGTAACTACATCTTTTGCAATGTATACCTTTGCAATAAGAGCAATTGTCAAGTCAGAATAAGTATGTTATATTTTATCCATCTCATTGAAGAAGCATGCTATTTTTCTCTTACTGTACAGACACATTGTGGAGGGCAGAACCAATCAGCTGTAGGTTTTTATGCTACTAATCAACCAAATCCATATATTGTTCAAGAGTCTAACTCTTCATTTCTGCAAGATAGAGCTCTTGGAATAATGTGGGTCAAGGACAAAGATGCATCTTGTGTTAGCAGAGTGACACCTGGCAGCATAATCTGCAAGTAGAAAATTGACACTTGGCTCTGTGAACAAGTGCTGACCTGACCAGGAACATGAGCATCGCATAATAGAGTCACGAAGACTAGAGGAGCTAAGAAATTAATTGCTTTGTTCAGGTGAAGTTTTGCTTCCCATTCCCACTCCACAACAAAACTACTCCAAGAGCTCAAGGACCTTTTATGAAATACGTTTCTATTCCGATAACTCAAAATAACCTTTCAAAATACTCAAAAAGCCCCGTTGATTCAATATCACTGTAGCAACAATTACACCTCTTGACTTTTTTTCAGATACATGTTCTTTCCCCTTTTAAAGGAAAAGAAACTGGTAGTAGCTTTTTCCCTTTGAAAAGAAGAAACAATAACAAACAAAATACAAATTTTAACCAGTGGAAGGGTAGACCTCTGCTCTGGGGATTCTCTAGGTGTTCTTGTTCAGACCTGATCATGCTGATCTGAACAAGCCTGCAGAAGAGGGACGGCTGACTGCCTGGGGAAGTGAGTAACTTTATTTGTGGTGTGATTCAGTTCTTTCATTTATCCTATGGGTGAAAAGGGGAATTCAGGTGTGATGTGATTTAGGGAGGCAGCTGTTTAGCAACCCAAGATGAAGGATTTAGCTTCCTATCACTGAACTCTGGATTGACACCTGCTGGAGAGGGTGGGCCTGGCTTCCTCTACCAACCTCTAAACATGGGAAAACAATAGGAGGCTTCCCAGCTGGGGAAGACCCTGAATACACAAGACCCTGTAGCCCAAAGCTACGGAGTGAAACTTTAAGCCCTCACGGACAACAGAAGCTTTCTCTGTTAATAAAATCTCTTTAGTTATTCCAAAAGCATGATCCAACTGAGTGGAACCTATCCTTCTTTTCTTTGTTCTTATCCTCAAGGAACAGAGAGGTAGCGGTGTTAATCTGTATCCTAACAAAACAAACCAGCAGTCATGTAGCACTTTAAATACTAACAAAATAGTTAGGTGATGAGCTTTCATGGGGCAGACCCACTTCTTCAGATCTGGAGATAGTGCTGTACTGGAAATGGTGCTGTAAGTGAATTGGCATGATGGTTTTATAACAGAGATACAAACAAAGAAAATGAAACAAAAACAGACAAAAAAGATAACTAGGACAAATGCTTTGTGTCCATTCATTTTTTGGTGAAGTGACTGTCCAGTCTGTCCAATATACATAGCAGAGGGCCATTGCTGGGCACACGATGGCATATATAACATTGGTTGAGGCACAGGAGTATGAGCCCCTGATCCTGTTAGTGACATGGTTAGGTCCAGTGATGGTGTGCCCAGAATAAATATGTGGGCAAAGTTGGCAATGGGGTTTGTTGCAAAGAAAAGTTCCAGGATTAGTATTACTGTGGTATGACCTGTGGTTGCAAGTAAGAATTTTCCCAAGGTTATGTGGTTGTCTGTAGGAGAACAGGTCTCTCACCCAGAGCCTTTTGTAGTGTAACATCATATTCCAGTATAGATTATAGGTTGTTGATGATGCACTGCGGGGGTGTGAGTTGGCAGCTACAGGTAATGACAAGTGGTGTTCTATTATTGACCTTCTTTGGCCCATCTTGAAGCAGTTGGTTTCTGGATGTTCATCAAGCCATGTCAATCATTTTTTCACTTCTCCTGGTGGGTAATTAAGTTTTACAAATGCTTGGTAGAAATCTTGAAGTTTTTGGTCTCTGTCAGTAGGATTGGTGCAGATGCGGTTGTACCTAAGGGCTTGACTATAAACAATGGATCATGTGGTGCATGCTGGATATCAGCTGGAGGCATGTAGTTAAGTGTAGCAGTCAGTGGGTTTCCAGTAGAGAACAGCGTTCATTTGGACATCAGTGATTTGTACTGTGTTGTCCAGGAAATGGATCTCTCATGTGGAATGGTCAAGGCTGAGATTGATGTTGAAGTGCAGGTTGTTAAAATCTCTGTGGAATATTTCCAGAATCTTTTTACCATGGGTCCAAATGATAAAGGTGTCATCGATGTAGCATAAGTAAAGGACAGGTAATATGGGCCGAGAGCTGAGGAAACGTTGTTCTAAGTCTGCCATAAAAACATTAGCATACTGTGGGCCGGGCGGGTGCCCATAGCAGTGTCGCTGATCTGGAGTATAAGTTGTTCCCAAATTGGAAATAATTGTGGGTGAGAACAAAGTTACTTAGGTCAGCCACCAGATTTGCCATGGTAACATCAGAGATAGTGTACCTAATCACTTGCAGTCCATCTTCATGTGGAATATTAGCACAGAGAACTTATACATCCATGCTGGCAAGGATGGCATTGTCAGGGAGGTTTCAGATGTTTTGTACTTTCCTCAGGAAATCAGAGGTATCTTGGAGGTAGCTAGTCTTTAAAGTGCTATATGACTGCTTTTTTGGTTTTTTATCCTATAATATTTTTCCAAATCAAGACTGATTTGGCCTAAAGCTCTAGCTAACGTGGTTTGACCTTAGCATGTAGACCTCAGGACCTAAAGGCTGTGTCTACACGTGCCCCAAACTTCAAAATGGCCATGCAAATGGCCATTTCGAAGTTTACTAATGAAGCGCTGAAATGCATATTCAGCGCTTCATTAGCATGCGGGCGGCAGCCGCGCTTCAAAATTGACGCTCCTTGCCGCTGCGTGGCGCGTCCAGACGGGACTCCTTTTCAAAAGGATGCCGTCTACTTCGAAGTCCCCTTATTCCCATGAGCTCATGGGAATAAGGGGACTTCAAAGTAAGTGGCGTCCTTTCGAAAAGGAGCCCCGTCTGGACGCGCCGCGCGGCGGCAAGGAGCGTCAATTTTGAAGTGCGGCTGCCGCCCGCATGCTAATGAAGCGCTGAATATGCATTTCAGCGCTTCATTAGTAAACTTCAAAATGGCCATTTGCATGGCCATTTCGAAGTTTGGGGCACGTGTAGACACAGCCAAACAGTCCTCCTTCAGATTCTGAATTGTAAGGCCTTGCTCAGCCAAGCTGACTTAGCAATGCCATGTAGACTAAACGATGAATGTGTCAGTTCAGACTAGACCCCAGTTCTGGCATCCTTCCACTTCAACAAAAATTAGCTCTTCCTTTTGGACGAAGCTAGTGTGAATTACTAACTATGAACAACCACCTTGCTTCTGTTAGTGGAAAACAATGTAATATCTGTTTATGTATTGGTTTCAGATTGTTTAAAATATGGTTCATATAGATGTTTCAGTGAATGGATTACTTTTAAACTCTTTTCTGCAGCTAATGCTATGCATATTCAGCATTTGTAATTCTCTGGTTGCATGGTGCAACTAGTCTTCTAAGTAGCAGGATAGTGCCTTTCAGTGCTCACACTATTTTCCACACACAGGTGGAATAAATTTTGTCATGTGCACTAAGACATGTGGATGTGCACTACCAATAGAAGCACATGCTGCTCACTGGGGGTGGCTGTGGGCACTCTGCTAATCAGCTGGGCAGTGCCTGATTCTCTTCTGGGTGGCTGCCCAAGTACTCAGCTTACAGGGAACACTGGTGCCTCTACTAACTGATTTGGATGACTCCCTTACACTCACACAGCTTTCCAGATGGCCTTGTTTATATTACTGGCACAAATACTTGAGTAGATATATATCTGAATTCATATTCATATGCAAATATCTATTTTTAACAAGTTCTCTATCCACCAACTGTGCTGCAAACAAAATTCTACTCACCACAGCTACATCTACACTACACAGTTATTTCAAGATAACAGCTGTTATTTCAAAATAACTTTGCTAGCATCTACATTATGCACATGCTATTTTGAAATAAATTCAAAATATTGGCTGTGGAAACTGGAAGGCATAGAACTGGAAGGGACCTGAGAGCTCATTGAGTCCTGCCCCCTGCTTTCTCAGCAGGACCAAGCTGACTGGTCCTTTTTTAAAATCTATTTGCTCCAGATCCCAAAATGGCCTCCTCAAGGATTGAACTCACCCAGTGTTCCCTGTAAGAGAAGCACTTGGGTGGCCACCCTGGAGAAGTTCAGATGCCATCCTGCAGATTAGCAGAGCATCCACAGCAACCCACATCTAGGGGCATATGTTTCTACCAGTGGTGCACATCCACACATCCCTTGGTTTACATGAAAATTTATTCCACCCGGGGAAGGAAAAAATTAGAGGGAGTGCTGGTTCTGATGGTGAAAACACAGCTGAATCTTAAAAAGAATTAGATGAGTTTCATGGAGGATATGCCCATTACACAACCTTATGTTCTGAGTGTCTCTAAACCTCTGACTGCCAGAAGCTGGGAGTGAATGACAGGAGACGGATTACTTGAAATTGCCTTGTTCTGCTCATTCCCTCTGATGCATTTGACACAGTCCACCTCAAAACTGCGTACTTGGCCACTTGAACCAGTGGCCTGATCCAGTGTGAGCATTCTTCTGTTTTCATTTGTGGGTCTGTGAAGCATCAGAGATCACATGCAACAATGAACTCAAAGGGAATTGCACCTTTCAGTGTCAGGGCTTAATTTAGTCCAACATAGTTAAACCAAAGTCAATTCTGCTGTAAGACTGGGTAGAATCTGACTAATCAATATTATTGCTTCTGAGGCACTATATTCATTTTTAATTGACTGACCTACTGTGATGGCATTGGGTTAGAACATTTTACACAGTTGATTAGAAGTCATATTGAAACAAGAGGAAAAAAATCAATGTAAGAAGATCCATTCCATCTACAATAACGTGTAGTTGTCCTGTACAGACACTGAGGTCTAGAGTTCTGATGACATTTGAGTGACAGCAGGGTCATACTAATTCCATATTTTTGCTGAACAAGTTACACAAGTGACCAAAGATTTGGATTTTTAATCAAGAGACTATTTTAAGGCATTTTCACAGAAAAGGGTTATAGTGGCATGCAAGTACCAAAGTAATCTGCACTGTGTTACACAGATTACACCAGCATGAGCGTACCACCATGGAACATAGAGCATGTGTATCAAGTTTATGCATGGGGCCCTCAGCTTCTTGACCCTTTTGAACCCACAAACCAATCAGAGACCTTTCTTCTTGTGCAAGCACCCTGGCTCCCTTATCGTCCATGTCTGTTCCCATCAGTTTACACATACAACTTGAGAAGCCGCTAGCTAGCTGAGAAACAAATCCTTCCACCCCCCACAACTCCTCTCCTTCCTCTTGTCTTTACTCCTTCCTGACAGGTTTATAGCCCTAGTGGCTAGTGAGACCTGTAGCTCTTCCCCATTTACCCCTCAGGTGTGGGCTTACTCAGGCATCTCCAATTATCCTTTCTTGCAGGAGCTGGTGTGGCATTCTGGCTCATTCATATTTAGTTGGCAGTCTGTCAGGCTGAAATACAGAAGTAAATTTGGGATTGGATTAGGTTGTGGGATACAACATCAGCATTTTATCAATGGAACAAGGCAGTGGTCAAGTAGCAGGTATGATTTTCTACTAGGAAAGTGGATAAATGTAGAAATTACAATGATGATGGATTTGTCCGTTGAATTAAACCTTTTTCAACCTGCCCTATGCCTGGAACATGGAGGAGCTGAAGTCTGGAAAACGAACTAGAGTGGGCCAGCTGTAAATAGATTCTTGGTCAAAATGAGAAATGTTTGTAAATGCAGTTCTTGGATCTGTAGAGCCCCAAGCTCTGTGGGGAGTTTGCAATGTGAATTTGGATTCAGATCTAGACTTTGTTTCAATGAGCAGGGACCTTGCTCTTCTACATACTTGTATGGTGCCTAATACTTTGTGAGCACCACTGTAATATAAAGCATGGCTTATCATATAGAGCAATAGCTTGATTCTTATTAAAGTTAGAATTGTTGCCTGGGATTTTATTCTCCATTCCAAATGCAAGTGGTTTTGGACACCCTAATGCACATTTTCCTTATGCCCTTGGCAGCCAGCCACTGCTCTCCATAGCTGAGCTCCTACCTTCTCACTTATCACAACTCAGCTACTTTTTATTCAGTCAAGGAATGAAAGTAACATTTCCATGAAGTTCAAGAAAAATGCATGAAGCTGACTTGAAAGAGAGCACCCACACCTGCTTAGATTACATGGTTTTTTTTTTTTTGTTTTTTTTGTTTTTTTTTTGAAAAAGAAATTTAGTCTTTGGGGAAAGGTGCTGGATGTACAGAATCAAAAAAAAAATCTTCACACTCAGTTCTAAAATTTCTAAATTCTACTCACTTAGTTACCTACCATAAAATCCTCGAAGCTACAATTTGTGTGGTCTATCAACATAGTTATAAAACTTCTGACTGAAAATTAGGGAACTTTAGGAGAGTGATAGTATTTGCTGTCCATTGTATACATCAATCTTCCTCTATTTATAAAATTGAGGTCTGTTTTCATCTTCCCTGCCAAGCAAGTCAGAACTCATCTAGAGCTGGCTGACATTTTGCTTATTTGTTATACTCACTCTTGACATCTTAGGTTAAATTTAGGAAAAGTAAAAGAGGAGCTCTAAAAGGAAGAGCATATTTTAACATACAGAGTATGTAGGTCACGTTTTAAATAGACAAGGTGGGTAAGATCATATTTTTGCTTTGGCTGGGTGAGGTAATATTTTTCACTGGACCAATAAAAGATATTACCTCACTCATTTTGTCTCTCCACTGCCCTTAGATCTACATGGATACAACTACACTTCATACAGCAGGTTTTAAATAGGCAGACTTTCTTTTTCCTTACTGAGTCCAAGAAGAAGGAAAGAATGTCAAGTTCACTGTAGTAAATATATGATCTTAATTGCTAAGTAACTGGCTAATGGTTTTTAAAATATATTTTTCACTTTAGATTATATCATATAACTTTAGAAGCTAAACTCTTTTAATTTGAACAAAGTTCCTTTGTGTATTCTGTTCACCCATGTAACTAAGGGCAGAATGTTGCTCTAATCTTTTATCTTTTGGGTGTTGGCCTGCTAGCAGGTGAGCCATTATGTTTTAAGGATACATTGCTCACCCTTTCATTTACACACACTTTCAAACTGCTACACAGAGTGGAGGCAGGAAACAAGTAACAGATGTGCTTTCAGATAGTTCTCCAAAGATAAACTCTTTGACCCATGAAGCAACAACATTCCATGTTTTATATATACATATTTTTATAGATTACGGTAAAGTCACAGCTTTGACAACATCCAGAATAATCTATAAAGCTATTTTTGACACAAGCAGGGTCTAGACGGAGGTAAGGTTAACTGAGGGACAACTTACCCAATTCTACCTGAGCTGAGTGAATATCTAAACAATCATCTGCTCAAATGAGGTTACAAAAAAAGCTATTAAAATGCAATCACTATAAATATTGTATAGTTTATACTTGAAAAGTTATCATGATAAAATATATTCTAACAATTAACTCATATCCACAATGCTTAGACTATTGAAGCTTTACAGCAGTGGTTTTCTAACTGTGCACTGGGACCCCAAGTGGGTGAAGCAACCCTGTTTTCATGAGATTACCAGGGCTGGTGTTAGAATTGCTGGGCCTCAAGCAATGTTCCATGTAAGCTGAGCTCTTGGGCAGAAATACAGATGCCACCCAGCTGGCTACCAGAGCACCCACAGCCAGCAATGTGCGTTTCTATGGCTGTGCACATCTGCACATGCTTTGGTGCGCATAATGAAATTTACTCTGCACATGGATAGAAAAAAACAGAGCAAACATTGGCTCCAAGGTGGGAGACAAAGGCCAGGTCTCAGTGTCCAGGGCTGAAGCTCTGGATGGCAGGGTTCAGGGTTCAGACTTCAGTTCTCCCAGTGGGGGGTTGGACAGCAATTTTTGTTGCTGGAAGGAGATCTAGTGCAATGAAGTTTGAGAGCCCCCTGCTTTACAGTCTTCACCAGGAAATCTGCATTTATCACTTTTCTTCTTTTCTTTGCCAAAATAGGTGTGACAGCACTACTGCCCTCCTATAGTTTCAGGTGAATGGGATGTGGTCCACTCCTTGCTTCCTTCCTTCCTTTAACAGCTGAGGTAGCCATGTTAGCCTATAGCTCCACAAAACAAAAAAGCAGCCTTGTAGCACTTGAAAGACTAAAAACATTTTATTAGGTGATGTGCTTTTGTGGGGCAGTTCCACTTCTTCCGTGCAACTTGGTTGTGGAATAAAATAAAATAAATTAAAAATGTTGCAGAAAGTAAAATGTTAACAATGTAGCCTGGCAATTTGCAGGACTGCAAATGTTGCTTCCTTGCAGTTCTGGATAAAATTGTCCTTATACTGTAATCTGCTTTATCTGTAGGGTGCTTCTAGATGCTTTGAGATACAGGCATTAATTATGTGTAACACAAACGTATCCCTTGATGTAAACTCAGCAAAAGAAGTGTGCAATGAATATTCAGGTTGACAGAGCAGCTTTGGGCTTAGTTCCATGCAGGTCCAATTACACAGCTTATCATACTTTTTGGACATCATTTGTGGGTGAATAGGTTTGGATGGCCCACAAGGTTTTGTTGGCATGGTTAAAGTATCAGGTAGTGGACACCTGACATGCAGCTGCAGAACTAACCTGGACTTTGCTGTCTTCATTATAAGCAAACTGAATTTCCTCACTCAGTGTTTATAGCGTAATCAAAATCAAGTTAGACAAGAAATAGTCTGTAGCGGGCCTCAGCCTCCACTGCCTAGGTACATCATAACAGTCACAACTAATTGTTATCATTCCCACAGACTACTGCTGTCATTGTGCAAGATGGCTTCATTCCTGTCCTGAATCAAGGTTGTGTCTCCTTCATTATGACATTGCTTTCTCATAGAATTATGTGCCTGTGTTAGCAGTAACTGGCAGTTGGACTCCTATAGTTCCATTAGAGTCTGTGTCCCACAAACTAAGGGTATAAACGTCTTCATCCACCACATTTTCGTAGAGCTTATGGATGTGAAGCAAAACTATCTAAAGCTGAGAGCTGCAGTGGAGAAGAAACAGGAGACAGACTGAGTAGAATACATTTGGGAAACAAATTATTGTTTGGTAAATAATCCTAATTTGCTTTCCTGGCGCTGCCTCCACAGAACTCCACTGCAGGGAAATAGCCAGGAGTATCCCCTGCCGAAAAGGGGAACTGAGAAGCAGTGATAGTTGAAAGGGGCCTGAAGCACTACACTCCCCAAGCCAGTATCTGTCTGCGCTTGATGCTGAATCAAGAGCTTTTCTGAGGCAATGTGCTCAAAGATAAAGAGCTGTTGTTGGCAAGGAACTCCTTTCCACCTATACTCTTCCTTCTCGGTTTTGATGCATCCTGTGGTTCAGAGGCAAAGCCAGACTTACTGGATATTGGTAATTTGTGGGACCCGAGGATGCTAACTTGTTGCTAGAAAACCATTTGAACCAGTTCTTTAGAACCTCACATCTGACAAGGCAACAATCTAAATATTATCCTTTGATCTCTTTCAGAAACACACTGGGCTGCTTTTGCAATACTTTTACTCTTTGCATTTTGTTCCTTGCAAACAGTCTAGCCATTGCCATCAGGCTGATAGCTGCTGCCACGTAATGCTGCTGGTCTCCTTATCGTGCTTTACAGCAATTGTTTTGCTCAAGTGCTTTTCCAGGCCTGTGAGGGGGGGCGTATAAAGTCATAGGGCTTTCCTATATTTTTCCCTGGGCATGAATAATGGCCTTGATGCAGGAGCACTTGGGGAAGGGTGTGGATGGGAGTGGGGCAGGAGGTAGAGTTGCAAGTTCAGTCTCAAGCTTACATGTGTATATCATGAGTCTCTGTAACTGAGAGAGCACTTTCCTGCTTTAGGAAGACTCAGATGGTTGGTTCTAAGACTCTTTTTCCATCAGTCACTTACAGTTCCAGTTTCACTCCAGGTGCACAAAGCTGACCATACAGTCATAACTTCTGGGTTTTCCTAAATTTGAGTACAGGCGGAACCTCTCTAGTCCGGCACACTTGGGACCTGACTGATGCTGAATGAGAGAATTTGCTGAACCATGGGAGCTCAATATTGTTTAGCAGCATTACCAACACTTCCACTGCTTCCTGGCTTTTAAGAGGCATTTGGGGTAAATTAGAGCTCAACAGCACAGACCATGGAAAGCCAGGACTGACGTCTGTAAACAAACTTTATGAAACCACAAGAAATTTGGCCACACCTATGATAAGTGGACATATGGCTAAAATCATGCTGGACCATGAATTTTGCTGGCCTAGAGAGTGCCTGACAAGAGGGGTTCAACTTGTGCTTTTTCTCACCATGAAGATTGAATTGATGCTTAGATTTTTTACACATAAAATATATCTCACAGTAAATGAGTAATTTGAGTTAAAATCTATCACTGTCTGGTGCCCAGCCTAAGATGTCCGATCACCCAATCTTTGAAAATCAGCCCTCTTAAAGGCATCTCATGGTGAGCATTAAAATCACTAGTGATGTTTGACAATTCCAGGCCAAAATGCTCTAATCTGGTAGAGAAAATAATGGAAACAATACATATAGTGCGATATGTTTAAAAGTGGTGTACTCTCACCATGTATGTCTAGAGCTGGCACTCTAACTATGAAATATTTTGAAACATACTTGAGGAAGAATCTGAAAATATGCTCCCCCTCCAGTTATTTTTGTATTATCCACATTTACTTAATATTAGAGGCCAAAATGAATAAACATTTAGATACTGGATAATTTAATATAGCAGAGTAAATATCAATGATATGGGAACACCTAAGTCTAGCTGCATCTCAAAGGGCTTTCGCTTGTTCTGACCTACGGTATATTTGAGTGTAACAATAGAATATGATTCTTTTTAAACTCTTTGTTTTTATGTTTGATAATGGCCATAAAGAAAGTTGTGCATGTGCAAACTTGGTGTGGAAAAAAGATGAGTCAAGCAAGGAGGAGGGGAGACAACAAACAAAACCACATTTGCAGTGAAAGCAATCAATTTCTGAATAAATGTGTGCTTCAAAATATGAAGAGAGGGGGCCATAGAAGAGAAACTGTACTAATTGCTCTGTAGCATTTTCTACCCTCTAGCTTCATTTTTCCATCTGCTTCCTGGATCTCAAACGTTTCATTGTGTGCGTAAACAAAGAATGAAATACATTTTGCTTCTGTGATTTGTGTGTGTGTGTTTCTCCAACATGCATAGCCACTCATTGTTTGTAGATTTGTATGATGGTTAGACTTAAGAGTCCCCGACATGGATCAGGAATGGCACATGCTAGTTTCTGCACAAATGCAAAACAAAATATTATTTGTTCATCGGTGTTCACTCATGAACTGGTTCAGGATGAATCAGTTTTGTGGCATTCAAACTCCTTGAACAAAAGGGCCAGGATGCTACAGATGCACTGTAGGCCCAGTCTTCCCTCCAACACGTGGTGTACCTGATACCAAAACATATAAAGTACTCAGAGGCAGAGACTATGGTGCAACTTTCATGAATGATAATGTGCTGAACCATGGTGCTGAAGCATTGGTGCAATATCGAGGTTCCATCAACATGCAGTACATAGTTAAGAAAGGAAAAAAGAAAGAACTTTCTCCCAGCAGGCAGGTGGTCTGCCACAAAATGTCTGTACCTACTGGGGGCAGCATTGTGGTTCCAGGATCAGACTTCTGAATTACCTCAGGACCGAAATCTACATCCATGATGGACGTCATGCTCGTATTGAGGGATCACTAATGAAATGAAACGAGTGAACAAAGCAAAGAGGGCATGTTCATAGCTCGCAGCACTGTGCCATATGTTGCGTTTTTTGTCTTGCACGTATAGAGTGGCAAAGCATTCAGACCCCACAGTGATGGATGCACTTTAAATGCCTAGATAGATTAGGCAGATATATGTTAAAGCAGCCCCACGCAGATTTAAAATATGCTAATGGATGACTGCACAGCACAGTGTCCATGAAATTCTAGATTAATGAGGTCAGGAAGTGCATACATGCCAAGGAAGAGCAGCGAATCCTCAGAGTAGAGGCAAGACACTTCCTATGAGGAGCCTATCAGAGATGCCTGTTTATATTGCAGGACCAGGACTAGTCCCCAGAATCATGCCAGAACACCAAGCTCTCCCAGTAACGTCAGGTGTCTGGCAAATGGTCTGGCTCACATGAGGATGAAACTTTGTTTCCTGTTTTGACTATTTTCTCGCCTTGTTGTGGTTTTGAGGTGGTGGCTGACAGAGGTGCTTTGGTGAGAAGATGACTGTTGAAGCTAGCTTTCAACTACTCCGTCTTTTGTGACCTGTGCTATCAGTGTGCCTTGGTGTGTGATCTGGCAGGGCTCACTGCAAATTCTTTCATCACCTGCACCAGTAGCATTCCATGGCAATGCCTATTATCATTGGCCATTATTCCCCTTTTTCAACACTCCCATGGAAACATGTCTAGGGGGATCACCTGTCCTGTTTCTGGCAGGACGGTCCCGTATTTGGGATGCCAAAAAGGCATCCCTACCTTTTCTTTAAAAGGGACTAATTGTCCCATATTTGGGCCCTCCCTACACTGACCTTTTCAGCCAGCAGCTGTGCAGGTGCAGCTGCTGGCAGGAGCATGTTCCGAGCCTGGGGAAGCAGGGGCAGCTGCTGCATCCTTGCTGCTTCCCTGGGGCTCAGGAAACGCTAGGTACTTTTGCTTCCCCAGGGCTCTGGAGGAGGGCCAGCAGCTGCCACTTCCCCAGGGTTTGGGGAGCACTGCAGGCTGCTGCTTTCCCAGGGAGTGCTGGTGGCTGCTGCCTGCTTCCTGGCTACCCAGGGCTTGGTGGAGCAGAGAGGAGCCACCCCTCCCCCTGTATCTTCCTGTCCCATTTTTGTGACCAGTAGGGATGGTCGCCCTAAAAAAGTCTGTGCCGCAGAACCCCTGTGCTGGGAGACTGCAGGTTTTGAGCTGCTACTTGTCAGCTAAATAAACCTTCACTCTGGGTGGTGAGAACTTGACAGCGAGAATTTGCTTAATCCAGTTTCCTGGAATGCAATATGTCCCATGGCTGTTTGCCATTCTCATCTATAGTCCTCTCTGCATCTGCCTTAAATGAACATCATGTATATCTGCTGACTGCTCCCTCTTTTGTTGATAACTATCTGGTCATCTTTAAATGCAGATCAGATTCAGCTCACCCTGGATGTACTCTCACGTTTCTGTGTGCATGCAGGTGTGTGCACACATGAGCACACAGAATGGTGCAGAATCATCTACCCAGGCATTTAGTATGCTATTGCTTTTGCATTTTCTAATACATGACTTTTTTTCTGTTTGAATATTGCCAGGTTTGTATTTCTTAAAATGACTCATCAAAAGCCATAATCTTCTGAAAGACCAAAATCTGTTGCTTGGTGCTTCTCTTTAACCTGTTCATTATTTTCATGTTAGACTCCTTCTTTTCAACTAGTCATTACTTTGGCTAGCTTGAGAAACATATGGCTGGCTGGTTCCTGTTGTTAACACTCTGTATGACTTCTTGCTAATTCTTCAGAATGCATTTGACATACTTCCTGAAAGCAGGCTCAGCAGTCAATCTAAAACAATCCATTACAGTGCCTTTGTTTTTCCTTCTCCATATGTGTATACTATTCTATTTAGATCACACCAAGCCATTTAAAAAACCTAATTACCTTTTTTGTGACTTGCATCCCTTAAAGCAAAGGTTGGGGAAATGGTCGGAGTTCATCTTTCTTTTTGATTCCCTGTCCAGCAGGCAGACTGCCCTGTGTCCAGGATAGAATAGCTAATTTAACCTACTCGTGGGTATTTTTAGCTGTTTTCCAATGTGTAGCAATGGTGGAGCTTAAGTTAGCTTTGTTGCTTTAGGGTAGGGCCATTAATGGACTTACAGGGTATGATTATCACAAATGTCAGTATGCAACAGCACTCCTTTGTGTAGCCTCATTGTTAGAATGACCATGTATTGGATGAATTTTTCTCTTTGCTCTGTGTGTGTGTGTGTGCATGTGCGTGTGTGAGAGAAAGAGAGAGAGAGAATTTAAACAAGCTAAGGCAACCTGATAATCATCTTGGATGATAAAATCGGGGCTAGTTTTACCACATCAGCAGTGGAGTTTGTTGCCTCAACCAGCCAACTGTTCGGGATCCTAGTGTTGTGGCTGTGTGTGATGTATTTGTGAGTGCCTGAGGGGAAATGAGAGGAGGCCAGTTAGATGGGAAAACCTTAGAGGTGCCAATTGAGAAAATGAAATGACTTATTTAAAAAGTTATTACCTGTCTGTCATATATATTTCAAGAGAGAGAATTTGGCAACTGCTGTGTTTTCATGAGAAGCAGCCTTATAACAAAATAACATATTCCTCAAATTTACAGTAGTGATGATGAAATTAAATGTTTGTTTCTAAGCAGCTTGCTTCTGAAGCAGCTTAAAACAAGGCTTTAGCAGAAAAAAAGTGAATGATTTGGAAGGAATACTCACCAGCACCCAAATTACCAAATGGCTGATCTCACGCATAAAAAGGCTTTTCAATGGCAAAGAGAGAAGTGGAATCTTATGAGGACCTGGGGACCTGTACCAGAGAAAGGAGTAACAGAGTTGTTGTGGGTCCATTCCATGAATTATTTTAAAGCAAGGGTTTAGAAAATTGGTCATGGAGTTTATCTCACTGTCCTGTCAACAGACAAATGGCTCTGTCTCAGAAGGGGGACTATTATCAGGAAAGATAACTTAATCAATATGGCACCCTAATTATGGCTATTGTAAGGCAGTTACATTACCAGTAGCAAGGTGTATCTGACCCCTGCTAGAGCATGGGTGGGCAAGATATGGCCCACAGGCTGGATCTGGCCTGCCATGTCTTTCAGTCTGGCCCACATTCTGCCCTGCCAGAACCCTCCTACATGGAGCAGTTGCAGGGTTGGAAGCAGCTGGCTGCTCTGTATGGCTCTCTGGGCTGTGCACAAGAGAAGGGGGTAGGCTTCATGTGCTTCCCCTCTGCCCCCCAGTGTAATCTCTTGGGTCCTATAAGCCAGATTGAGCTGCACCAACAACAGCACACACAACTTCCTCTGCCTCCACATGGTGCAAAGAGGCACGTGGGGGGAGTTTCCAGTCCTGTGAGGCTGCAGACCCTCTCTTCATTACGTCCCAAACCCTGCATCCTACTCCTGTCCTCCAGGACAGAATACTCTCTTGCATCCATAGCCTCTCCTGGACCCTGCACCCTAATCCCCTGCCCCAGGTCACAACACCCTCTTTCATCCAATCCCATTCCCAGATACCACATCCTTTCCTGAACCCCAGTCCCCTACCCCAAACTCCCTCCTGCACTCAACTGCCATCCATCCCAGACCCTGTACCCCCTGCATAACAAGTGTGGCTTTTGACCGCTTATCAAAATCGTGAAGTGCTCGTCCCTGTGCTAGATCCTCAATTGTGGCAGAGCTCTGCCTGTCACAGTTCACGAGGGCAGGAGGCAAAAATGGCCAGTAGTCACTTTTATACTGCCCTGATCCGCTGGTGGCTGGGCAGATACTTGGAGCAGTTGAGAACATCTTTAGGACTACGTTTATATCAAGTGCTGCAAGGAGATATGCAATTCAAAATTCTCTTGAACATCTGAGTACATAGTTTGCAAACCTGTTGATTTTTAGGTGGGGTATTTTGTTGGGTGCTATATGGTCTAATTAGAATTCAAATTAATATTCATGAAAGTCTCCACTATTTGCTCAGTTTGATATGTGAATGAGAGACAGTGGACTTGATTTCTCTAGAAACAAAAGCCACCTCATAGAAAAAGGAACTTCTTCTTGGGCCTTGTCTGATTTTTTTTTTTTTTTTCCTGAAGTGACACCATTGACTTTCTAATGTCCTAGAAATGAAAGGGGAGGAGCTGATTTACATTCCCAAGTCTGTACCTTTTGAGAACTGGGTGCTAAGTGGAAGTGAAGATGCAGTTTTTGAGGAGATTTTTATTGACTCTGTCTCTTCCCATGATGCCTGATATCCTACTTTGGCAGTGGCAATAGCTCAAGAAGGAGCCATCTATTTCCCATGGCTTATTGCTTTCTCGCTTAACAGCACTGGAAAACAGGCAGCATGAAAGGGAGAAGAGGATCAACAGGGTGGAGAGCCAACTTCCAAATGGTACCACATAGTGACAAATATACTAAATCTGATACTACTCCTGCTGAAATCAGTAGCAGAACTCTCCTTGACATCAGTGCAAGCAGGATAAGTCCTATTGCTTCTGGTTAATAGACATAACAGTCAGCATCCCACTTTTACACTTCATCATGAGCTGACTTCATGCTTTAGGAACAGGAAGATTTTGATAGACAGCTTGCTAATTTTACAAAAATACTCTCTCGTGATTATTTTAAAACCAAGGCAAAAATCCTTTAAATGTGATAAACCATACTCTCCGTCTCCTTTCCCCTCCCCCACATGTTGTGGAGAGGGCTGATGTCACTTAGGCAGCAGGGCTCCTTTGTCTTCTATTGTTTGGTTAATTCACTTAAAGTGAGCACAGAAAAGGGATTATTTTTTCTCTATAAAATATATGCTTGATTTGCAGCCATTGAAAATAATGCACAATTCTGTAACGCATTTATTTTATGCAAGCAATTGACTTGAGATATGATTTGTATTTATTACAGATAATCTTTCTATGGGGTTATTCTCAGAGCTTAGAGTGCTTTGTTTTATGAAGAGAGGTTAAATGCCTATTGTCCCAATTCAAAAACATTCACTGTTTACACAGGCATTTCTGCAGTCAGGAGTCTGCAAAATTCTAGACCATGAACTAATTTGTTGAGGGAGTAGGAAGGTTACGGTATGTTTTTGGTTGACTGTTAGAAAGCGCATTGAAGTAATTTTAAGATTATTGGATTCAAAATTAAATCAACTATTACAAAATGATCTTTGCAACTTGGCAGTTGAACTCAACAGAACTTCAGGGGCCAAATCTTTAAGGCTCAACTTGGCTTAAACTCTCGAGCCAAATTTTGAGAAACTGAGGCTATGTCTACACTAGCCCCAAACTTCGAAATGGTCATGTAAATGGCCATTTTGAAGTTTACTAATGAAGCGCTGAAATACATATTCAGCACCTCATTAGCATGCGGGCGGCTGCGGCACTTCGAAGTCCCCTTATTCCCATCTGCTCACAGGAATAAGGGGACTTCAAAGTAGGCAGGGCCTTTTCGAAAAGGAGCCCCGTCGGGACGAGCCGCACGGCGGCGAGCCGTGTCAATTTCGAAGTAGGCGGGGTTCTTTCGAAAAGGAGCCCCGTCGGGACGAGCCATGTGGCGGCGAGTTGCGTCAATTTCGAAGTGCCGCGGCCACCCACATACTAATGAGGTGTTGAATATGTATTTCAGCGCTTCATTAGTAAACTTTGAAATGCCCATTTACATGGCCATTTCGAATTTTGGGGCTAGTGTAGACAAGGCCTGAATTTTTAAATATAAGTGAGCTGTTGAGTGCTCATTACTAAAGTTCTCAAAAACCATGACTATCCACTTTAGGTACGTCTACACTTGCATTACTCTTTTGAAAGAGGTATGCAAATAAGGTATAAATTTGTGTATTTGACACCTCATTTGCATGTTCTAATTTCAAAAGAGCTTCTTTCAAAAGAAGAAAGCCAGTGTAGACGCTGCTCTTTCAAAAGTAAACCCCAACTTTGAAAGAATCCTTCTTCCCTTGTATTTAATGAAAGGATTCCCTTTATTTAATGGAAGGAAGAATCCTTCTTCCCTTTATTTATTTATCTATGCAAATGAGGTGCCAAATACACAAATTTATACCTTATTTGCATACCTCTTTCAAAAGAGGATGCAAGTGTAGACACACCCTTTGTGTCCATGGGCATCCTCATCCACAGTATGGACATGTAAGGAATGTGCGAGAAGGAACTCAATGCTGCTGAAGGCTGAGAGGAATGTGTCTCCCAGAGATCATCTGCATGAGAATGCAAAGGTGTGCATATTGGATACCTTGCAAACAAAGGCTGATGAGTATCAAGGAAGCAATGAGGTGTTTGTCTGTTGTAAACACATTGTTGTAAAATCACAATTCATACTAACATTCAATATAAGAATTGTGAAATCTCACCAATGCCCCACGTCATTGTAGGGGACAGGGCAGTCGCCATAACTGCATAAGACATGGATTACACAGGGCTCCCCTGGTTTAAAGCATTGTAAAGCAGAAGTGGGAGGGGGTATGGGTTGAACTAGATGGCTGAGTGCCTTGGCCCTGTCTAAGCTTTGACCATATAGCTATAAGCCTGGTTTGACTAGTTCTCCCCACCTGTTAAAAAATAGAGCTGTATACTAGTGTTTGTAGCTTGTATGAGACTCTGCTTTGGTAGATGCTGTGAGCTGATATCACTGGGTGGTAGCTAAGGTGCCTAAGAGCTGAAATCACAGGGTTTTGCTTCAGGCCAAACCCACAGCACATAGCGCAACAGGCAGCCAGCCAGTAGGAGAAGCAGCAGTGGATGGATGGCGCGACCGCTGGATGGCTGGTAGGAACAGTGGCGGGCGGATGGTGCGACCGGCAGCTGGCCAGTGTGGCAGCTAGCAAGGAGCAAGCAGAAATCTGGACCAACACAAAGGTGGCATTGCCTCAGGTTTCATGAGGGAAGGCATCAGGGTGATGTTTCAGGGCCTGCACGGGCTGAACCGAGTTGTAAGTGGGGGTACAGAGAAAGTTGGGTGTGTGGATTGGCTGTTTACAGTATGGGACTGGTGAGCCCGAGAAGCCTCGGACACTGCTCAGTCCATTTGAGCTGGGACAGTTACTTGAGGATTGGTTATAAACTCTGGGTGTGGTATTTTCCCAAGCTTATGCTAATTGACCTTTCTGCCTCTTTCATAAAAGTTCTTTTCTACACTCAGCCTCTGTGCTTGTGAGTGGGGAAGCATTGCCTCTCCGAGGCGCCCAGGGGTGTGTGAATATCCCAGGCTACTGGGTGGGGACTTGAGCCAGTTCTGTGTGAGGTGGATGAAAAGGAACCCCTAGATTTTGAACGCGGCCCTAGTTGCTGCCAACTTCTCCCGGCAGAAGGGTTACAGATGCAAATATCCATGGCTCATTTTTTTACAGATATAGATGTAGATAGAAATGTTGCATCTAGAGCCCAGCAAATTCACAGATAGCTACTTTATATCCACCAGAATCTTCGTCTGCAGATGTGGATACTCACCGATTTATTTATTTTTTTTGCAGATGTCAATGCAAATACCAATTTTGTATTTGCTTGGGGCTCTGCTCATCCCATCTAAAGATTTGTCTCACTGAAGTCAAATTGTGATTGGTCATTGAGTAGGGGTACTCTGGGAGAGTGAAGAGAAAAATACAAAGGTTTCCTACATCTTGCACTTCCCTGAGTGTAGAGACTGCTTCCTTTGTAGTACCTTCCAAAACTACCCACCCTTGAAAATATCATCCTTCCTTCTAGCCAGTGCAAGTGAAGACCAGTCCCTCTCAGAGTCCATCACCCCTAATATGGACCAGTGCCTGTTAGACACTAGTTGACTATGATTTCATCTTCTATTTATTATCCTGTGTACTTTGAGACACCTACTCCTGTAGTGTTTGAGTACCACTACCACAGTTTAGAAATGCTTCAGTTTTGTGAGGCATAACAGAACAAAGTTAAACTTGTTCCCTACACCTGTACATCCTGGCTGACTTAAATGAGGCTTCATGAGTGAAATGGGATTCTTGAAAAAGATCTATGTTTGAAATACTGGGTAACTCCAGATTTAAATGTACATATATTTATAGTCTCCAGTTAGCATGTATTATCCATGACTAGAGAGTTCATTGCATTGCAACAAGACCTATTTCCTCTGAAAAGCCAGGTCGCAATATGTCATCTTTGGGTAAACTGATGAATCTGCATTTAAACACAAAGTAGGAAATTGCATAATATTGGGTGTGATCATTTCTTCCCGAGGCAGACCACTAAGAAGAAATCTGTGAAATCCCCTCCCAACAATTTCACTTGTTGTTTCATCCTAGCATGCTGTTCGTATGGAATATGGTAATGTCCTGGCTGGGATGATTTAATTGGTTTTGATCCTGCTTTAGCTGTGGGTTGGACTAGATGGCCTCCTAAGGTCTCTTCAAACCTTAACTCATATGACTCCAAGATGCCAAGGGACATGCACCCACACCTGGAGTTGGTCTTCAGCAGCTCTCCTAGGATTTACCATTTTTTGGGGGGGCTGGCCTTGATTCTTTACTGATGTGGGAGAAACAAATGGGGTTTTTCAATAGCTCTGGCTCCTGGCATCATCCTGTCTGGCTCCAGGACAGCATAGCTCTATCAGAGCCCAGCTACCCGGCACTGAAGTTGGCTGTCACTAAGCCATGGGACAACTTCTGCAGAAAAGACCATACAGCTCCAAATTAACTCATCTATGTGGGTTAGAAACAAGGTATGTCTCTACCTCCCCACCCACCAGTCTCTACACACTTCCGCAGCAATGACACTAATGCATGCAGGGCTCTCTGCAGGGCCTGCGGGGAGGGGGTTTTGGAGTGGGAGTGTTGCTACAAGGACGTTGCATGAAGATCTTGAAGGGACACTCCAGGCCATTGACAGAGGTTACGTTCCTTATGATAGTTCAGTCTTTACCTATTTAATCTGATAGTAACTTTGTCATTTAAAAAAATGCACACAGTTTTTAAAGAATAAAAAAGGTTAAAATGCAGAACATTGAACTAAAATGTTAGGATCATCCTCTGCGCACACACAGGCACTCACATTAAAGTGCTAGTTCATTTTAAGAGAGCAGCTTACAGTCTTTGCTTTTATGTTAGATGCTGCTAAGCAGAACTCTCTGTTCCCTGTCATGAGGAACACTTATGTAGCTCTGAGCATGTGTACCCAGCATTACAGATGAGAACTAAGTGATCCCTCCCATACAGCTAGTCACATCTCTTCTCTTCACATAACACATCAGGACACTTTTTTTTTTCTTTTGTTTGTCTTGCTTCTGTCTTTAATACATCTGTGAAAAGTGGTCACTGATGGAGGGTGGGGAGAGACCAGAGGTAAATCAAATGGCTGCATTTGTTTTAAATTAGTAAACAGCAAACATCTAAGAAAGCAAAGGTGTGGTTCCCCCACCACCACCACCTCCCTGCCCCCCTTCTTCATCAGAAGCATGTTTGGGACATCTGATTTGATTAAAGAAACACCCGACCTAATTTTTCACTTGTATATGCACTGTTGTGATTTCTGTTTTCAGTCTTTTCTTTGTGCTCATCCTGCATTCTCCAGAACCAAAGAGAGAGACCCCTGTGTGATTATGCTAAAATATTTCTTCACTCTTTGTATTTAGATTCTTCTATTTCTGGCATTCTCAGGCATGCACATGTACAACATTTGCACTAACATTCAGATATTCATCCTCTTCTGGGGGAAAATGGTACCAAAGTAAATCAGGTGCTTGTTTTTCCCTCTCTTTTCAGGAGCATACAAAATGATTTTAAAAAATCAAAGCAGGTACCTGAATTTACAATATTGTCCTTCTCAAAAAGAAGCAAAAGTACCCAGGTCTGAACTGCAACGTGTAAGATCCTGGATTATATACAGAGAGGTCACTGTGATCCTGTAATCTCCTTTAACATGACTAGTTCACAGACATGTAGGTGTGCTTATCTATTTGTGAATATTTGCAAAAATGGCCCCTAAGAAAGTCTTGCTTATTATAATGCCATGCAGTCATTCCACACTCAACTTCTAGCAATTTCAGTGTGAATTTTACTTGCATAGGGACTCCAAGATTGGACTCATTATAAGCATGTAACATGTTGTGGGTAATAAAAACATATTAAAGGGAAAATGACTGCACATATGCATAATCATTTCTCAGTGTTTGGAAACAAATACTGTGGAATACCCTATTAATTTTTTTAAAAAATTGTTAAATCACAAATCCAAGTACAAATATTGCAAAAGCTATATTGTTTGTTTTAGTGGAAGAAGCCATTTTAAGCAGAAAGAACATCCATAGCCAGAGGAAGGAAATATATGTATTCTCAATTTAACAGCTTCCACCTTGCTAACTGTCCATTAAAAACAGCTAAATATAGCAAAACTCCATTCTGAGCTGAGCCTATGTATGCTAAATTTCAGCTTGAAAGTGATTAGAATACCCAAGGTATAACCCTTTGGGAAAGAGAGGATGCCATACCTACAATTTTAAAATAGGAGTGTGAGTTGCGGAAAAGGTTGTATGGAGGAGGGATAAATGGTAAGCCTCTCCAATTTATTCATAGCTTGTATTCATAATAGTTACATCTAGAATTAAATTTGACAGTTTTCTCTGTTGACTATAATGGAAAAAAATACACATCCAGAACCATTTACCCTCTTATGACAGGATAGAGCAACCTTGCACTGATGAGCAATGGTTAACAACTGTTATTGGCCCATATGGCCACACCTGTTTGCACCTGCCTTTGGGCATGTTCATGGCGGAGGGAGCACATAAAATGAAGCCATTCAGCTTAGTTTGGGTAGGCTGAAAAGGAGATTATAGATGAGCTTCAAGCTTCTGTGCTGGAGCCGCAGAGATTCCAGACTACTGAGGCCGAATACACTGACTGTGTGAAAGGGAACCAGATGATCAAAGGGGTATCTTTTCTGCTGTCAGCAGGTCAGTGTCTTGAGGTAGGCCAAAGGATAGTAAGTGACCCAGGCAATGCATTTGAACACATGGAGACCTCGGCCCCGCATGAGGTTTCAGATGGGGCCCTGTTTTCCCCAGATTAATGCAAAGTTAATTCCCTCCCTTTTATCAAAAGCTTATTTTCTACACTCAAACTCCTTGTTTGTAAGTGGGGAAGTATAGCTTCTCAAAGGCACCCACAGGCAGTGCATGAATTTCCCAGGTTAATGGAGGGGGGCCCATGCCCATTCTGTGCTGGCTGGATGGAGAGCAACCTCTAGATATTGAATGGATGGAAAGGAACTCTAGATATTGAACCCAGCCATGGCTGCTGCTGGCTTCACCTAGCAGAAGGGTTACATTGACTTCATAAGCTTGATCTAATCATTGAATTAGTTTTGCAAAGTAATTTTAGCATGTCCTGATAGCTTCTCTCTTACAGCTCATATATTTCCCATTTCCTCTCTTAACCCTTCCATTAACATAGTGATGTATCTTACACTATCAGAATGTCATCTTCAGCTTCTTACTTGTGCAATTTCAATGGAATTATCATCTGAATAAATGTTTGAAATATCTGGTACTTGATGACAGTAATCTAGAGACTGAGATTTTTCAGTTTGCTGTGTTCAGTTTCTCCCAGATCACCGTATGTTTTTGTAAGTAAGATATCTCCAGCTTGGGAGACTGTGGGTGGTGGAGAAGGTCAATCATTATTTCAACATAAAGTAAATGCTGATTAACAATTCGTGTTGTATTTCATAGTGTGATCCTAGGTTCAGAAAAAAGTACAGAGCCCAAATTTGAGCCCTCACCTCTGCCTTGTTGCAGAGATACTGATTAAATGTGCTCAGTGCTCATCTCCACTAGCACAAGTATTAAGATAACTCAAAAAGGAATGTCTTTCATCTCATAGAAAACAACCTATTTAATTTTGGGGGAAATAAGAGCTTGCCATAGGCTTAAAATGCTTGATTAATAATACTGATATTGTAATACTTACAGCCTGCACTAAAAATATCTTTTTCGATAATAAGAATGGATTGCTAACATATTTCTTACATGTAGCACATAGTATATCTCAGAATAGAAATTTAATCTCAGGAATAAATTCCATTTTTCAGTAACAATCACAAATGATTTTTTTCAGCTCATGTTTCTTTGAGGTCAATGACAAATGCAATAAAAGTCATAGACGCATCTGTTATTGAATTGATAAAGGGTAATGATCCTTAATTATTCACTACTCCAAAAGGTTTAACAATAGACTGTATAAAAATTGAAATACTGTAGTACTTCCTTGTATTTCCTTATATTCTGGTAAGAATTATTTCCTAAACAAAAATCACTTGCAAGAAACACATTTCCTTAAACATGTGTTTAATCTAAAGACTTGGGGTCCATAACAGTAAAATGAAATAAAATCACACAATTCTTATTTACCTATTTTCCGCTCTACTGTCCCCTGCCATTAACATTCACTCCCCTTGGTCTTTATCTGAAAGGCCTGCATAAGAAGAAAGTTTTACAATATTTAGGGCACATAATCCTTCATAGGTAAGAGTAGTCATATTTTATTATTTATTTCTATTACAGTTGGACCCAAGTATGCAAGACACAGCCCCCAAGCCAACAGGGAGAGACAGTTCTACCAAAACAACATTAAAAGAATATTGCAAAGTCAAGTACTCCAAAGTTATAAATGTCAGAATTAAGGTTGCCTATACAATCTTAATTCATCCCACTTGTGTGTATGCATTAGATTAATCCTTAATTACAGGGTTATGTACTATTTTCCCACAGGACCCTTTTCTCAGTCAGTGCCCAGGGTGGACTGTAATCAGAGAATGGGGCAGCTGTTCAATATTTGTTTTTACCACCCTCCTCCGAGGTATGATCCAATTTATTGATGCAGAACTGAGAAACTCTCCCAAGTTACTGATGATCACAGAGGCCTGTAGCAGGAAGAGTGCTCTGCTCACAGTTGGCAATCACTAGCTTACAGCCTGACTTTGCCAGACTTCTTCCCTGCTGAAATATTCAGATCCAGTAAGGAAGGGAGGCCACATCTGAAGAAATGGGGTTTGGGAAGGAAGTAGTAGTACAGATCTATAGACTTTACAATCTGCTCAGCACAGAGGTAGTACAGCAAGCTGCAACATAAGCGCAGAGACAGGAGACTATGGGCCAGATGGTCACGTATCAAGAATTTTGACAAGTGAGCTCAATCTGTAGTTCTGTGAGTTAAGTCCACTCAGGAATTCGTTTCTGATGAACGGGTTTGGTGCGTATGCATGTACTTCAGTTCATCTCCTCTATACAGTATGTCTATTTTAGATATACTAGATATAGTGGGAAAAGTCTGAATTTTGAAATTTCTTGGGTGGGGAGGGGGCATAAAAATGAGAAATTGCTAGACCAAAAAACTGTTCTTATTAAAATCTGGGAGGTTTCTAGTCCTAATAGGCATAGAGAAAAGCTTAAAAGCATATCCGGGTGCACCCTAAAAAGCAAAAGGGAAAATATGCACATTTAAATCACTATTTTTAAACTAATCTCATATTTTTGGGAGAAAGAGGGCTGACGTTGTTAAATTTTTGGCAATACATGTGATGTGAGTAGTAATGGCAGTGACTGCAATTCATTAGGTGCCTTAAAACTAACATGCCAACCAGCAAACTGAAATACGTATCCAAAACTTAACAAATCACCTCTGGCACACTGAAGGGCCATTTGGTGTTGCTCTCCCTCTCTGCCCCAGAAAGGAAGGAGGCTTGCTCTGTGAAGTCCCCAGGCCCTTGTCCTTCTTGGGTCGCTCCAGCTGTGACTGAAACTTGTCAGTCCCCCTTCCCCCACTTTGGAAAAAAAAAAAAGGGGGGGAGCTGGCGGGGAGGGGGACTGCTGGGCACAAGGATAAGTGGAAAGCGTATCACAGTGTGGTGTGAATATCTGGAGGTAGGGCTGTGCAGGGTGGTACAATGTAGAAAAGTTGACACCTATCTCTGGTTGGCTGATGATGCCAACCACTGTTGTTCACCTGTTTAAATTTTCAAACAAAACCTTCTCTGACGGTGGCCTTCTCCCTTCCTTTTGTTGCTCACTTTCTCCCACCCTCTCTCACTTTGCCCGGGCAGGGTTTGAGGTGTGGGAGAGGGCAAGATTGCCGACTGGAGGTATGAGGAGTTTGGGGTATGGGAGAAGGATCTGCTCTCAGGCAGGGATTTCAGATGCAAGGTGGGGTGAGGACTTTGGAGGTGAGGGCTCTCTAGAGGGTCTGGGGATGATGGGCTTGGGGTACATATGGGCTTTGGGCTGGGGCTGAGGAGTTTGGAGTGAGGGTGGGACAGCTAACTCTAGCGGCGGGTGCAGGCTCTAGATTGGTGCCAGAGATGAGGGTATAGTGATGTGGTAGGGGGCTCAGGACTGGGACGGAGATGGGGAGTTTGTAGAGGCACAGGCTCCTGGAGGGAGACTGGGCGTGGAAGGGGAAGCCAGGCTGGGGCAGGGGGTTACAGGTGGGGGGTCCTGGCAGTGCTTACTGCAGGATCCAGGAAATGACTGCCATTTCTCTGCCATCCCTAGGCCAAGTGCGGGTAATTTTTTTTTGATTGGTGAGGGGCACACTCCAAAATTTTGGTAAATGATCAAGGGCTGTACTTTTCTAGGGAGGTAGTATGGGGTCTGAGACGGAGGTTGGGTGCGAAAGGGAACTCTGTATAGGCAACTGGGCTGCAGGAGAGAGTGTGAGGGGGAGTTCGGGTGAAGGAGGGGGTTGTGGCCTGGGGCAGGACAGGATTCTGGCTTGGGGGATGGATGGTTGATCTGAGAGGGAGTTGTGACCTAGGGGTGGGTGGGTGAGGTGACCTGGAAAAGGAGTTGGGTTACAGGAGGTGGTGTTATGCCAGATTCAGGCTCTGGCCTGGAGGCACTTACATAGGTGATTTCTGGCCAAAGGTAGTGGCAAGAATTGTGCTGGGGGGAAAGTGCATGCAGCCTGTTTTTCCTCCTTTAACCCCCACTGCAAGCGGTAGATGGCACAGAGGCTGGCCTCAGGAGCCAGCCACTTTGAGCAGCCTGGGACTGTGGCAGGAGATAGCCTGCCTGAGGGTTTCAGCATGCCACGGGCTGGAGCAAAAGACTTGGCAGGCTGGATTAGGCCTGCAGACTGTGTCTTGCCTTCCCTTGCCCTATGCGTACGGTGGGAGGCCCAGAAGGCCTCACCATCTCCTTAGGTCCACATGTGCCACTCCACCTTCCCCACTAGCCATTCCTAGTCAGTAGGCACTGCAGGGGTAAGGGAAGCATGCAAATCAGGGGAGACTGGTGAGAAAGGACACAAGGGATGGGGCACCTGCCCTGTGACCACTCCCCCAAGTGCCTCCTCCCTACATCCCTCCTAGCCTAGCAGAGGCTCAGGACAATATGCCTTGTGCCCCAGGTCCCATTTCTGCCTGCCTCTTTGCACCCCAGTTCTGCTTCTGCCCCACTTCTGCTCTGCTCCACCTCTTCCACCAAGTTCCCCACCCGCCACAAGAGATGTGGCCTAGAGGACTTGAGGGTGCCTTGTGCCTGAAGTAGGGATTGGCTACCCTGTGGCAGGAGGGGGTACGTGGAGTGATGTGATGAGAGAGAGAGAATCTCTGCTACAGGTGTCAGCCCCCCACCCAACTAATTTCCCAGGCTGACCAGCAGCTCTGGCCCTTTCCCCCCTCATACCCAGGGCATTAGGGGTGTTATGTGCCCCCTCCTCAAGCATCACTCCTCCTGCAGAGCTTCCAGGGCCAGCCCTGAGTCCGGGGACCCCAGAAACCTGGTGACTGTTCAGCTCCCAGAAGCAGATCCAAGGCAGATGGGGAACCTGTCTTAGTCCTGGGCACAGCCCTATCATCCTGATTTTTAACAGACAACAGGATCCCTTTTCAACCAGGCATTCCAATCGAAAACCAAATGCCTGGCAACTCTGTGTGTGTGTGTGTGTGTGTGTGTGTGTGTGTGTGTGTACACAAGGTGTTCATTATCTAAATACACATCTGCCCTTGTACGTATATGCATCCATGCAAATAATTTTCAGCTCTAGTGAGCAAAACGTTTATCTGTATATATGTAAACACTCCTGTGGGTACATATAACAAGAAGACATTTTATAAATACGTTAGAAGCAAGAGAAAGACCAAGGATAGGGTAGGCCCATTGCTCAGGGAGGAGGGAGAAACAGTACCAGGGAATTTGGAAATGGCAGAGATGCTTAATGACTTCTCTTCATCAAGATGGCTGAAGAAGGAATGCCTAACACAGTGAATGCTAGTGGGAAAGGGGTAGGTTTAGACGATAAAAAAGAGCAAGTTAAAAATCACTTAGGCTGTGTCTACAGTACCACCCTCCCTTGAAGGAAGGATGGTAAGTAGGGTGTTGGGAGTCTACTAATGAAGCACTGTGCTGCATATGAAGCACTTCATTAAGCAAATTCCCCCTGCCCCGCAGCAGCTTCAAAGCTTTAAACTTTGAAGTACCTGCTCGCGTCTAGCCGTGGCTCACCTGCTGGTACTTTGAAGGAGGGTGGTAGTGTAAACAAGCCCTTAGAAAAGTTAGATGTCTTCAAGTCACCAGGGCCTGATGAAATACCTCCTCTACCAGCTCCTTGAGTATTCTAGGAGGCATCTGAGCCACTCGCTATCGTCTTTGAAAAATCATGGGGGACGAGAGATTCCAGAAGACTGGAAAAAGGCAAATATAGTGCCCATCTATAAAAAGGGGAATAAGAACAATGCAGGAAATTACCGACCAGTCAGTTTAACTTCTGTGCCAGGAAAGATAACGGAACAAGTAATTAAGGAAATCATCTGCAAACACTTAGAAGGTAGTAAGGTGATGGGGAACAACTAGCACGGATTTGTAAAGAACAAATCATGTCAAACCAATCCGATAGCTTTCTTTGATAGGATAATGAGCCTTGTGGATAAGGGAGAAGTGGTAGATGTGGGATACCTAGATTTTAGTAAGGCATTTGATATGGTCTCACACGATATTCTTATCAATAAACTGGGCAAATACAGCTTAGATGGGGCTACTCTAAGGTGTGTGCAAAACTGGCTGGATAACCGTACTCAGTGGCTACGTCTACACTAGCCCAAAACTTCGAAATGGCCTTGCAAATGGCCATTTCGAAGTCTACTAATGAAGCATTGAAATACATATTCAGCGCCTCATTAGAATGCTGGCAGCTGTGGCACTTCGAAATTGACAGGGCTCGCTGCCATGTGGCTCGTCCAGCCGGGGCTCCTTTTCAAAAGGACCCCAGCAACTTCAAAATCCCCTTATTCTTAACAGCAGATAGGAATAAGGGGATTTCGAAGTTGCCGGGGTCCTTTTGAAAAGGAGCCCCATCTGGACAAGCCACGGGGCGGTGAGCGCAGCAATTTTGAAGTGCCGTGGGTGCTAGCATGCTAATGAGGCGCTGAATATGTATTTCAGCCCTTCATTAGTAAACTTCAAAATGGCCATTTGCATGGCCATTACAAAGTTTTGGGCTAGTGTAGACATAGCCAGAGAGTAGTAGTACTAATCCTGCTGGAAAAGTATAACAAAGGGGGTTATACAAGTGGGATTCCACAGGGATCTGTTTTGGGACCAGTTCTCTTCAATATCTTCATCAATGGTTTAGATAGTGGCATAATAAGCATAACTTGCTAAATTTGCAGATGATACCAAGCTAGGAGTGGTTGCAACTGCTTTGGGGGAGAGGGTCAAAATTCAAATTATCTGGACAAATGGGAGAAATGGTCCCAGGTAAACAAGATGAAGTTTAATAAAGACAAATGCAAAGTGCTCCATTTAGGAAGGAATAATCAGTATCACATATACAGAATGGGAAGCGACTGTCTAGGAAGGAGTATGGCAGAAAGGATCTAGGGGTTATACTGGACCAGTCCTAGTATTCTATGATTCTATATATTGAATCAGTTGGCTGGGCCAGTATTTCTGTTGCTAAACAAGGCTGTCAACAGAGAATTACATACACACAGACTGCATACATGATAGCATGATGATAGCAGATAATCTCCATGTGCAGATACAGAGATTGTGTCTGTATTTTTTACAGATAGAGATCTATTTGGCCACACAGGTAATAAAGCACTATGGTTATGTACAATATGTAGGTAAATGTGCCTCTTGTGCCAGAGCTGTATATTCAGGTATCAAGCTTTCAGTGAATTACTTCTATATTGTACGTGTGGACTAAGGATTTTCATTATAGGTGTATTTATACTCGACAGGACTAAGCTCTCCTCAGAGCTAGACAGGTCTCGAGAGAGCAGTGGGCGCGGGGGTAGCGCTCCCTGTGCTTGTAATCTATACTGGCTGAGACACAGTCAGGCGCTGTATCTCTAGGTACAAGTACTGGCACGTCCACGTAGCTCCTGTTCTATTGAGATGTGGTTTATGCATGTAGTGCAACACCCGCGCCCTTCCCCCAGGCGGCAGCTGCTCAGTTCCCAGGCAGCTGCCGCCTCCCACCGCCGCTCACCTCCCAAGCTCTGTTTGTTTACAAGCAGATTACGTCACCCCCCCAATCCCGCCTTGCGAACTTTACGTCACAATGGTGCGATCGCGGGATAGGCGGCTGCGCGTTGCTGGCTCCGCCCCTCCTTAACGCCATTTCCGTCTCGCGGGGGCTATAAGAGGCGGAGCACGGACGCGGCTCTGCTTGATCCTCGTAGCAGGAGATGCTCGCGGTAGTGCGAGTGTCGCTGCTGCTGGCCCCTCGTTGTCGGAGGAGGCGGCCTCCGCTGCTCGGGATGTGAGCTGGGCTGCGCTGCTCTATCGCCTCTCGCGTTGGAGCCGCGCCCGCCGCCCCCATGCATCCCGCGCTGTACACCCGGGCAAGCATGATACGCGAGATCGCCGCGGCTGTGGGCTTCATCGCCAAGTTCCTGCGCACCAAGGGACTGATGAACGAGCGGCAGCTGCAGACCTTCAGCCAGAGCCTGCAGGAACTGCTGGCAGGTGAGGAGCGGCGGCGCGGGGCTGCCTCGCCCAGGAGGGAGCCGTTACTACCGGCCCGGGGCTGGCCCTGCGGGGGTGTCGCTGCCTCCATCCCCGGGGGTCTGTGTCCCAGGGGAGCCGCTCCCTGTGGGGGCAGTGCCTATCCCGTGAGGACTCAATACAATCAGTCCCTTTCCCCCCCCCCCCCCAGTCGCAGCTGCTGGCCCATTTGGTGGACCCTTTTATGCCCCATCCAGCGCCCTCAGTTTGCGTCCACATGTTTTTATAAGCCCCGGTGCTGCTTGAGCCTGCCCTAGTGTGGCAGTGCCACCGCCCTTAACGCCCGTGTCCTTCGTCGCTTTCCCGTTCCTAAACCGGGTCTCCCCGCTCTACCTTTGTCGTGAGACAAAGACCTACTGTTGCTGTGATCGTCCGGCTTCTGGGAGGACCGCCCCCGCCCCAGCACTTCCCGGAGTGTCTACCACCTACCTATGGCTTTATCCGATACAGGAGTATTAATTTTAACCCCACGACGTGTGGTGGTGTACTCAGCGAACCCCCTGTACTTTGTGTTTGGGTTGGTCCTTCTGTGTAAAGTAGTATTACTTTTTAATAAGGAAAACCAGCGTCCTTTCCCGGCTGCTTACAAAGGTTGGGGTGAACCGAAGCATCTTGAAGTTTTAAGGAAAAATTACACAGCAATACAGAATCTCTTAATTAGCATTTTATGAGGAGCTGAAAATACCAGGCTCCCTCCAGTTTCAAGTATCAGTGTACCTAAAGGCTTTAGATGTAAAAATATTACAGAAATGAGAGGTTTGTTCAAGACTTACTTGTCAGGAAAATGAGCTGTAGAAATCTTCAAAACCAGCAAATTCTGTGGCATTGTACAGGCTAACAGTTCACTCATTTTGGCTAAATGTAGTGGCTTGTATGGTGACAAGTAGAAATCTGTTTCTGTTGGGGGTACCCTACAAAGGTTCTGGTCAGAGTTTGCTGGGCCTTTGTACTTGGTGATAACAGCACCTAGGGAAATGTAGTGCCTTTCCCCTCTGATTCAAGGGCCAAGTTCTGATCCTCATGTTGGTTATGTTTTGGTGGCTTTACTCAGCTCCTTGTTGGCGAGTGGAGGTGTTAACATTTAGGAGGTAGCATTACAAGCAATGTAGAAAGTGGTAGAGAGGTAGTTAGTAAGATGAACAGTCAAAATACATTTCTTTTGATTTTTAAATTGCCGATAAATGGTGTTAGTTTGTTTTTCCTGGTTTCTGTTAACAATAATTGCAATGAGAAAAATAACACTTTTTTTAAAGATACTATGTAAATGTCTCTTTCTTTCAAAAGTTAAAAATAGCAGTAAATCTGGGATGTCTGAGGCCCATGAACTCTTCACTGCTTCCTACACAGCCAAGCTGACACGTCTTTATAGTGCCTCAGGTTTTTATATTCGTGCATGTATGGTAGAATACTTGAATCATTTTTAAAAGGTTGAGTAAAAGAAATGAGTCACTTGCAATTACTCTATGAGAAATACTTACCACATGAGATCAAAGTAGTGTTATTTCCAAATGTTTGTCTTAATCTTGTTTTCCACTTTTAGCTTTGCAATTAATAGTAATATTGGATGTTTTGACAAGTGTAAGCCATTTGAGCTAGAAAAAACAAATCTCTAGTCACTATCAAATGTGAAATGGGTTTTTAAAAAAAATTATCCTAGAGAACATGACAATGATAATACGTGTTTTTCTGACTTATCTAGAGCTAAGCAGCAAATTTTTTCTTATTCTGTAGAACATTATAAACATCACTGGTTCCCAGAAAAGCCATGCAAAGGATCAGGTTACCGTTGTATCCGGATCAACCATAAAATGGATCCTCTGATTGGACAAGCAGCACAGCGGATTGGACTGAGCAGTCAGGAACTGTTCCAGCTTCTTCCAAGTGAACTCACACTATGGGTTGATCCATATGAAGTCTCCTATCGTATCGGAGAGGATGGCTCGATTTGTGTGCTGTATGAAGCTGCACCGGCAGGTGGTAGCCAAAATAACACCAACATCCAAATGGTAGACAGCAGAATAAGCTGTAAAGAGGAACTTCTCTTGGGAAGAACAAGCCCTTCCAAAAACTACACTATGATGACTGTATCGGGTTAAGCTATAGTCTATGGATGGATCACCTTAAAATGGATGGATCAAATAGCTTTTTACTTTGGGTGGGCTCCTTTGGGGATGGATTATGGAATTTAAACCATGTCACAGCTGTGAAGATCTGGCACACAGAGTGGTAAACTTTCAAGGGACAGTGCCATAGTTTGGACAGTACCTTTTCAGTGATTTTTAATAGCCTGAGTGTCAGAATGATCACTTTATTTGCTAGAGAGTGAGGAAGTCCTAGGAAGGTTTGAGTGTCTCCCAGACATCTTACTTAATTTTTACACAAATTTCAATTCAAATCTATTTATAAAGTTGCCCTCTGCAGTTGGTCTTGCGGAGACAATTTGCACTATTACATTTTACAGATTTTACATTTTTGGCAGCTCAATAACAAGACTTGTTGTAAACATGATAGTACTGGAAATTTTCTCATACTTTTACCTAGCACTTAAAATATGTATAAATGTACATAAACTGGTAAGCATGACCTGGGGAAATGGTCAGATCTTCATGTTGTGTATTGGCCTTGAGAGTAACAAGTGACCAGAATCTGCCATAGCAACAGGCTTAAAAAGACCATATAAAGACACTGTCTGAACTGTGGTGTTAGCACCAGCCAGCTGTCTGTACATTTGCTAGCTTGTAGTTTTCTAAGATTGAGTAAACTGCTTATTTTTAGAAAGTGGAGGTCTGGTTTGTAACTTCCTTGTATGTAATTGGGTAAAAGTCTTTTCCACAAACCACCATCTATTTTGTGAACTTTGTTAGTCATCCTTTATTTGGTAAATTATGAACTGGTGTAAATTTGTACAGTTCATGTATATTGATTGTGGCAAAGTTGTACAGATTTCTATATTTTGGATGAGAAATTTTTCTTCTCTCTATAATAAATTGTTTCCTATCTTGGCATTTTAATTAATCTCTTGTCATGATTATATAGGATCAGGGAAACTGTCCTCCCAGTAGATGTAAAATAGGTACTGCCCTCTAAAGGATAAGAACATCAGTGGCACATTGTTGGGAAACATTTGATACAGCCATGGATTAATGAAGAACACTTGTGCACAAACATTTGGGAAATCTAGGGAAACACAGTATTTTAACATGTCACTTTAATAACTTATTAAAAATCAGAAATAATGTGGACATAACTTGAGGGCCAGTAATGCCAGGATATAAGGAAAAGGGACAAATAACATCTGCCAAAAATGACTTGAATAAATCCAGAGGATTAAAATGTACATGGTTTCCTGATGAAGTGAGGATATAGCAAAACTTTAAGTATCCATTTTGCTCTACCTTTGAAAAAAGTTCTCAGTTCTTCCCTGATGGATTCCCTGCTCTGTTAGCTGTTCTTGGGACAAATGTCCTGTAGCCTTAAGAGCAGGTTAACCACATGGCAGAAAGGCTGGTTGCCTTTCACTTATCTTCAGACGCAAGCAAGAATTTGAGTTGTAAACCAGAAAGATGGGATTCAGCAAACTAAAGGTATGTGACTTTTTTTTCTTTCCCAGATTTAAAAAGATTAACATAACCATATTGAAAGGTGTATTCCAAGTTAACGGATGGCTAGATGAGTCTATTAAGCAACCCACAAAAGGCAAAATGAATTACAAGACATAGTTACCCTTAAATTCTATATTACTATATGGATTAATTAAAATATTGATGAGATGTTATGATTGAGATCCCTTATCTAATGTACACATTACACTTCGTGAGTATTAAAATGTCTACACCACTCAGTCCCTTTCAGTAATGTCGCACTACTTACATAATGTATCTGATAACCAAGTGCATGGCAATCATTACTCTGGTCTAAATAATATTGGAAGACCCAAGCAGTCCTGTAACATGTTGAAGACAAACCTTTTTATTTATTAGGTAATAAGCTTTCACGGGGTAAGACCTGAAGTCTTACCCATTACCCAGACAGGCAAAGACTTCAGGTCTTACCCCGTGAAAGCTTATTACCTAATAAATAAAGTGGTTAGTCTCAACATGCTACAGGACTGCTTGGTTCTTTTGTGATGGTAGGCAAACATGGCTACCCCTCAGACTTTTTACTATGAAAGTTTATGAAACTAATTTGAACTTTGCCACCTATTGTGACAAATTTTGTGGACAGTTGGATTTTTAATGTACATATAATCATTGGTTTAATGACAGTATTTTAGTCGTACCTTAATAAAATACAAAGAAGGGCCAACAGCCCAAATATAGGCCTTTCTGTTGGAAGGGGGCTGTAAGCAGCACACTGGTGTAATAGAATTACTGAGTAGTGAGGTAGAGTACACAGCTGCTTCTTGTCCTGGAAGATCAATATGCAAAAAAATTCCTTTTTAATACAACAGTAGCCTATTACATACCATCATTGTAGTTTAATTGAGGAAGGCCCAAGTTAGTGGTAAAGTGGGTCGTGTGCTTTGTGTAGTTTGACTAACAATAGCAGTTTCTTCACAGCTCGTAGGTGAAGATATGCTTTTAAAAAGGCACTGTTAATCTTATTTAATTTTACATCTCAAAGTTGTACAAATTGCTGTGTTCACTTTAAAAATGCCCAGCATTGGGAAAGATTGTTTCACTTTAAAGACGCATTCCACTTTGGGGGACAGCACTAATACATCTCAATAGGCCAGGTGATATAAATATGTTGCAGATGGTTTCCTGTGAATCTAAGGTATATTTAAAAAAAAAAAATCACTTGTCTGAAATGTCATATCGTACCCTACAGAACAGCAAATGGAACTGTGCTTAGTGTACTGTGCAGGTGCTTCTTCTGTAAACAGTTTTTTTTTCCTTCAGCTAGCAAGTAAGATTAAAAAAAAGTGAGCTATATAGCTTGCCTTTGACATTTAATTATAGAAATTGTGCAAGCATGATCACACTGTAGATGTGATCTTTGTCTCTGTGATAAGTTAGGCTGACATGTGACATTTATCTTAGAATGCTTATGGTGCCTCAGCGGGCTAACATTTTCATTCTTTGAAGGTACAGTGGTTTCATTTATGACGTAAATTAGATGTAGCTACAATTTGGAATTCATGTCTTTGCTGTCAGAGAAGTTGATGATTTTCCCCACTGGAATCATTCTGTATATTCTATCCAACACAATTGCCCTTTTGTGTTCAAAACAGCTATGTGAACAAATTTAATATTGGAGGGCTTTGAGTTAACCCATACTTCAAAAGGACATTGCAAACTATGCAAACAGGACAGCTATTACAATTAGTACCATATACAAGATGCCATCTGTTATAATGGTATCTTGCATTCATAGGAATGTGAATATACCCCAGGCTTAAGTAACACAAATATACCTGCAAGCAAATGTGAGTAGAGTGGTTTGCATGAGTAAGCTAGCTAAATTATACCTTTTTGTGTATTAAATTTTTCTACTGGGGTGTTATGATTGAGGGGTGGTGAATTTCACGTGGACCTAAAAACTGTAATGTTAAATTCCTTGCTTGGCTTTAATATTTCAGTAGCTCAATCTAAATCTATTAGAAGGCAATTCTTTATTACATATAATTGCAAAAGTGTCTTGTTATGAAAATACACAATTATTTATGGTTCTTATGCACCTTCTTCCCCTTCCAGACCTGCCTCCCCACCTTGCCTCTGGTTCTGCACAGCTGACTCCTTTTTTCAGCTTTTACCTCCTCACCATCTTCCATGTAGACAGTTGCATTGTATATTTTTTTCAGAGCTGTCAGTGCTGCAGTTATGTAGCCAGGGGAGAACTAAAACTATTTTTCCTTTCTCCTTTTTTTTAAACTCAGAGCTGAATATCCTGGCTGAGTATTTTAAGCAAGAATTAAAAAGAGGTCTCTGAATTAGGCTCACAGTTAAGTACCTAAAGAGGGACTTAGGGGCCTTAATGGTAGCCTGTCATTTAAAAACAACAAAAAACCCAAAAAACAAACTCTGCAGTAGGTTTTTAAATCTTTATTTTGTACTGTTTTTACAGGGATTTTCCAAACTAGATGCTTTGTGTGACAGGCCTCAACTTGCTAGAGGTTCTTCTCAGATGTGGCAAGTTCTCTCATGTAGCTTGACATAGTTTGTAAGAGACCTGCTTAAAGTGCAGTTTTACAGCAAAAAGTGAGTACAAAAATGAATGAGATTCCATGCTTACCCTGGTGTTAACACAGCCAGTTTGATATGGAATCAAGTAGGGAAAGAATTTAACTCCCCGGACAATATTCCTGAGATCTGAAAATGAAGCTGTGTTCTGGGCAATTCATTGTCACTAGCAATAATGATTCTGAAAATTAAAAGGGTGGTTTTAAACCTGTGCTGCCTTCCTTGTCAGTGAAATTGCAGGTGTAACTTGAGCCATAATTTGGAGACCAAGAAAACTGCAAGCAGGTACTTCAAAGCGAGTTTAAACAGCTCTGTTGGTGTGCAAGCTGGAAAGAATCAAGTTCACTCCTAGAGCTGTTAGTTTCTCAGTGAAATAGTGAACATTTGTCACTGTTAAGCAGCTTGCTGAACGTAGAGCTGAGAAAGTAGGTGTCACTTTTTACACAGTCACATTCTTTAGTACATATGCATTTAAAATCTGGCCTTAGTTTTAATGCATAACAAACTGTTCTGCACAGCAAAATTGCAAGACTATTTTTGCATATGTGTTGAATTTACTGCTGAGCACTCCTAAATTGAGTGGCACATTGTGCTTTTTTTCAAAGTGTTCTCTAGTACAAGCCTTGACTTGAAGGGAAAATGCCTTGGGTATAGGGCAGAAGCTGTCATTCAGCTAAGATTTTTTTTTTTAATATAAGGAGTGGAATATGTATAGACTGGAGATAAACATTTGGATTAAAAAAGCAATGCGTATTTACAACTATTCTTGGGGTACTAAAAGTTATTTTTATGTATGTTTTACACTTACATTCCAATAAGTCATGAAGCAAACATTGTGACACAAAACGTTTGATTTAGTGGCTTTCAAAAGCTGGAAAAGCAAGTCAAACTTAGACAGTAAATACTGTATTAAAAGTTAGCAGTAGTGACACTTCATTCCTCTACATAGGCATTGTAGGCTATAATTAACATCCAGTTGCTTTGACACTGCACTTTAACGTATGGTTTCACAACTTTTGGCTGCAGATGGAGAATGTGTAGTGGCAAACTATGCATTGTTGATTATAAAGTAGGTCAACAGTAAAATGGCTGACTTTTTAACCATACATGGACAGACCTGAAATACTCACAGCACATTTTCTGTGGCATGTTCACAGTAGAAGAAATGTAAGCCTGTGAGGCCCTAAAGCACAACCTTCTATCTTTTGTTTGTTCCTCACATCCTTGTCACATTTGCTAATTACTGGAGATGTTAGAGCAAGGGAATTCCTTCCTCCCAGCTTCTGTTCTACCAAAGCCTGCTCATAAGTCACTATGCCGCATCTGTGACGTCAGTTGTGTCTTGGTAATTCTGTCATAAGCCTGTTTGTGACTTCACAGCAGAGGAGGCTAAGCGGAGCCAGAGGTGGTATTCAAATGCAATATCCAAGAGTAATTACAATTTTTGAATGGACATTTTTAAACTCTCTTCAGACAGAGAACTGCCTTATGACATCCTTAAAAATGGGAAGTCCAATTCCAGGGTGGAGATAGAGTCCTAGTTTTGAGGAGGGAGGGAGGACTGTTTATTTTTTAAGACCAAGAAATGACAGTTCCATCTTCAAGTTCTAGCAATCAGCTAACTGATTCCTAATCCTGGCTTATCAAGATACCACTTTAAGGAGTTTTCAAGTGGTGTGGTGGTTGTATTCAACATTTACACTTCTTAGGTATTGGCAGGTCCGCTGACAGGAGGAAGTAAAGGCAATTGCCTTGGGGCTTGGCATTCCAAAGAGGTGGGGTGAGCATCCCTCCTGGTTTGGGTGGGACAGCCCCACATTAAGTGGCACTAGAAAGACATCCCAATTTATTTTTAAAAAGGGCTAATTGCCTCGTATTTGGCCTCCTGCTGGCATGCAGGTGTAGCTGCTGGCCTGAGAGCACATACACGTGTGTTCTGCAGCCACACATGAGGGAACCAGCAGAGGCCCTGCAAAATTATAGGTAGGTTGGGCCCCTCAGGGTGGCTGCTGCCTGCTTCCTGGCTCCCTGTGCTTCAAGGAAGCTGGGAGGAGCACCAGCAGCTGCTACCCACTTCCCATCTCCCTGAGGCTCGATGGAGCAGGGAGGAGGGCTGCCCTTCCCCCATCTCCCTGTCCTGTATTTGGGATTGGGAGATATGGTCTATCTACCAAGGGGGCCGGTGCTTTGGCTTCATTGTGCAACTTGTGGAGGGGGCAGGGCCCAATACTGCAGTCTGAGGGATGCTAAGGGCTCACTGCTGTAGGCCCTGCCCCTCCTGGGTCGTGTGGAACCCAGCCTTCCCACCCACCTTGCCCCTGGGCCTGCAGGGACCCAGCTGGATATTGGCCTTTAGTCTTGCAGGTGCCCTGAGATGTGCAAGAATGCAGGGAAACTTTCTTTTTGTTAATAAGCAACGCCATTACTAAAAGCAAACATTGCAATCACTGGGAATTTAAATCTGGGAAGGGAAATCATCTTGAATGTTCTTGGAGCAGCCATGGGTACATAAGGAATGGAGGCATCTGCCAAAGTGGCAGACACTGAGGGGTGGCTGATGGGGACTGCTTTCACCATTAGATTCCAAGACGATAACAAGGAGAAGTGGGTAATGGTATGGGGCAAGACTTCTCCTTTAGCTAATTAAAAATAGACATCTAGTGGTAACAGTACGTAAGCTGGTCACATCTGAACTAGGGACGTTTTTAGTATACTCTTGATATTTTGTGCAGTATGAAACCCAGGCATTACTTTTGTACTTGAAAATTCATGTTCAGGTAAGGTGGGTTCTTTTTTAATTCCAGCAGTCCCCTATGTTTATTGGGAGCATTCTCCCAACTTAGTGGGTGAATATTTATTAAAGGTAACATTCATCCCACGTGTTGGACTTCGGAAGTTTGTAATGGCTAATACCAAACCTTTTGCACCATCTGACTAGAGTCCTTTCCTCTCTCCACTGATCTTTCAGGCCTTAGTGAGGTCATTATTTCACTGGTTCTCAAGTTTCCAGAATGGTTGCTAGGATGGGCAAGTCATATATTTCTTAATGTAAACAAAACAAGCAGAAAAAATCACTCCTCTACCCCATAAAAAGCCCATCCCACACATTCTATGACTTCTTTGTCCATTACAATTTAAAGCTCTCCTTTCCCCCCTTTGGGAACTTTACAGAAGAATTGTAAACTAGGAAAAGGTGCTAGTTTTGTTATTGGATGGTTCCTCTGTACCCTACCCCAAAAAAAATTAAAACAAAGCTTCTAAGGGACATTGCAGTTTTGCTATATTAGATTGTTAATATCACATTTTAATCTGTTTTAGTATCAAGATAAAATTAAATTGAAAAGAAAACTAAGGTACCCTACTTAAGATCTTATTTCCTATTCAATATACAGGAAATACTTTTGCTTTCCATCCAGCAGCATTGTCTGAATCATTAATAAAATGTCAGTTTGAGTGGAGGCTTGCTTCATTCCTTGAGCCAGATTCATTGAAAGAATAGTTTCTATTAAATTTCAAATACAATCACCTGTACTTAGCAGTTTTCCAGTGGTAAGACCTTTCCTAGATCATCACAAAGTCAAGTTTTCTAATTACGGTTATAATTTGTGGGACAGTGTAGATTTTTCCTTTAAACCCTAACTCTTGCCCTTCCTTTAGCATTTCCATTCTTCATACTTACTCTGTAGGCAGCAATCACTATAAGGCTACTGTGTATCTATGTTTCAAAATAAGGAAGATTGTGCGTTAAAAATGGCAGCATCAGCATTTATGACTGAGTCAGGGTGATAGTAAAGTGAATGCTAAATCTGGTGCCAAGTTTTAAAGGAACTAGGTCTGTGAGAACACAGGAAAAAATCCTATTTGTACTTTATTTTGCTGCAATTTATTTGCACCTATGAGTTTTTCTTTCCAAGTCTGGGAAAACAGGGTCACGAATACTTGTGTAAATACTCTGAAGAACACTTGAGGCAAATATGTATTTGCATAAATGTTCACACCAGGGTTTTTGTGTGGCCATCTTGCAAGCTTTGTGTTTGGCACACAACTAATCATTGAACAGTAACAATCATGTGAGGGGTGACTTCACACAGTGTGAATAGCAGAATGCTAATACTGAATTCTTAAAGCAGTTGTCTCAAGAAATACTTTGGAGTAATTGGTAAAAGGTATTTGCAAGTATATTTCTCTAAACAATTTTAAAGCACTGTTAAACTCACTGTGGATAATTTGAAGGGATAGTGGAGCTCAATTAACTGAATAGACTATTACTTGGGGTTAGACTGCCTTATTCTGATATGGGAATCATCTATGTATAGGTATATCATACATTTCTCCTAATTTATCAAATTCACATTATTCTGTGACAAGTTTTTCAGTACAAATGCCGCAGTCAACTCCCTCTTTTATATCTATTCCCACATATGAGCTATCTTCTATAATCAGTTTACAGAGGTAATACAGGGAAGACAAATGTTTCAGATTTCCAAGAGATTATTCCTTCTTGCGTCTCAGGCTCCGGTCCTACAAATATTTATGTGCATGTTAAATTTTATGCATTTGAAAAGTCCCATTGAAGTATATGAGGCTATTTATGTGAGTATATCACATGCTTCAGTGTATGATGATGGGGTTATAACTGAAATGCCTTTTCAGTAAGGCAAAGAGGGTATTTTCTAATTACGGGGACATGGTAGTGAATGCTAAAATCCTTACCGCTGGTGAAGGAGGAACCTCCAGCTTTATTCTTATACACTGGGCTTACTGAATGTGCTGAAATAAATGATTGGTGCCCTCACCTGCATCATAATCTCACTTTAAGTGTGATTTTCAGTATGCTCACTCCAAATTCCCCAAAATCACAAGTTAGAACTCAAAATACAAAATTGGCTTATGAATGTTTAAAAGCCCATACCCTTCAGAACCTTTATTTGCCTTGCTTTTTTGAAACTTTATGGGTCATGGTTTCTATATTTTCTCTACAATTGTGATGACGCTTACTTTCTTGTTTGTTTTTATTAAAATGTAAGTTGATATTCTCATGTCATGACTCCAAGAGCTTGGGGGCTCTAAGGAAAATGCCAAATACTGTGAAACTTGTGATTAAAAATTTGCAGGAGTTGGCCTCAGGGGATTTGAGAAATGAGTCAAGGCCAAATAATCCTGTTAGTAAGAGAGAGCAGACTATTAAGCAAGCCTCATTAATGAATAGTTTTTTCTTTGTTTTAGCTCTTGGGATAGTGTTTGACCATTGGCCACATTCACACCCTCCAGGGGGCACTGGTGCAGAGTATGCCCTACTGCCTTATCAAAAGACGAGGCGATTCAGACATATGGCTACCCTTCTGAGACCTTTTACTACTGGCATTATACTTGGCGTGTATTTGGAATGTGATAGGCTGGGAACTTCTGCTCCTCCTGTTTTTTTTGCTGTGCTTGCTTTCCGATATTCATGTCCTTTCTCCCTCTACCCCATTTCCTCCCCAGTCATGTCCCTAAACTCCCTTTTCAGCTACCTTAGTCTAGACCTGTTGCTCTCATTGCCATCTAGAGTGCTGTCCTTCCTGCAGCCCCGGCTAGCTCCCCTCAGCCAGCCAAGATCTCTACCAGTCTGCACATGGCGATTGCTTGTTGGCCCCATTGCTTCCTTCAAGCTGTTGCTGCCTAGACCCAGTGCCACTGCCTGTTGCTACCAGCTCAGCTTCCGAGGCACATGCAGGTAGGGTGACCAGATGTCCCAGTTTTAGGGGCTTGTCTTACATAGGTAATTATACCCCTCTCCCTCCCAAGGGCTCCAATTTTTCACACTTGATATTTATATGGACAGGGTGAAGTGTGAGGTGGGTAGGCAGGGCACTAAAAGATACGACAGGGGGCAGCTTTGCCTTCCAATCCCTCCCTCCCCTCTGCCAGCTCCACAGAAAGTAGCAGGGATATGTGAATGTTCTGCTTCACACCATGTCTTCCCGCACCCCATAACCTCATTGCCCTCCATCCCCTAGAGGTACTCCCTCCACCCCTTCTGGAAGGCACATCGCAGAGTTTGAAACACTCTTAAATTGCTTCCCCCTAATTTTTGTCTGTTTCACAATTTTCATACCCTGTTATCCAGGCTGTCTCAGGTTCCTAAATTAATGAGCCTGACAAATTTTAGTTTTGAAGCCCACTTTCTCACTAGGAGTCTTTCAAGCTTCACATTTCTGCTCCAGACTATATATATGAATGTGGAGCTCTGGTTGCAGTATTCAGGCTATATAGTTCTTAAACAGAATATCAGTGGTAGTTTGTGAAATTGGTTTTGCACATTCATAGTTCAGCAGTTGATCCTACTTTATGCCCCTTGAGTTTGGTATGTGTTTGACTACATCTACTGTTACTGTATGTCACTCAAGTAGGTGAGGAATCCCAGAGCTGACTTGTTGGCATGAGGTTCTTGAGTGATTCCATTCTCCACACTGGAGTGCTTTCCAGATGCAGATGAAGACAATAGGGATGCAGCGTGGGGCTGCAGATGACACAAGGTCAATATATAGTATGAGACAGTGGAGGAACCCTGGATCCAGACTGTGAGGCTTGGGTGTCCCGGCATTCAGCCCATAGGGTCCAGAACCCCAAGACTTGTGGACCAGACCCAATGAGCTGGGGCTGGATTGAGACTGCGGACTCTGCTGGGGCAGAGAGAGCAGCCAGTGGCTCTGGGATACACTGCCACTCTGCCATTCCCCCAGCCAGGGAAAGGGGAGGGGCAGTGGCATCAGCAGCTGCAGTATTTCCCTGAGACTTCATGCTGCTGCTTTGATTGGCAAAAATTTCAGCCTATTAGAGCGGTGAAGTGCATTACCTGGGAGATCCCCATCTCACCCTCTTACTGTCTCCTCCCTCCCCACCTGACTCCCCAAACCCACCCTGCTCCTGCCCCTCCCTCCCCTACCTCTAATCCACACTCTAAACACTCCCTTCTGGACCCCGCACCCTAGTGCCTCATGCACCTCCTTTCCATCCAAGCCTCCCAACCAACAGTCTGCTCCAGCACACCATTCCTGTGCAGAACCCCCCAATTTCCAGCCTGCTTCTGCACCTTCCTTCCCAGCCAGTCCCTGCACCTCAAGCCCAGTTCCTGGCAGCCCCCTCTCACACTGACTCCCTCGTGTCCCATGCACAAAATATGCTAGTGCTGGGCCCCCTAGGCTCTGGAGCTGGTCTGTGAGGGGCCTGAGGGAAGTGGTGGTGGTTTTTTTTTTTTCTTTTGCTTTTCACTTGCATGGCCCTCAACTGATTTGTCTGTAGGTCAGTGGCCCCTGACCTTGAAAAGGTTCCCCACCCCTGGAAAAAGAGATGAATTGCAGTGATATATGGGTAGCAATCCCTTTTGAGGGCTTTAATATAAACTTGAAGCAAAGGGCCTTGTGGCTGATGATTTCAACAAAAGGATCCCCTTGCAATGGAAATTATGCTGGGCAATTCGTTGTAGTTGACTGTGTTTTTTAAATGGTGTGTTGCTCCACCAGTATGCTAAAGTTTCACTACCTTCCAGGCTACTTAAAATATCGACCAGTACAAAACTTGAAATAGTTTGCTATAAAACAGAGGATTTTAGCAGTTTACTGTTTCTGAGAAACTTCGCCAAATGTCCTTGTCGCATTATTCTGTATTGTTCTCATGTAATATTAATTTTACAAGTTCTGAAAACAGCGAAGGAAGGGAAGCATGCCAGCCCTGCCTCTTTCCCTTTCCCTGGAAGCTTGTGGAGGCTCGTTCGTGTGAAAACTGTATTTTTTTTTTCTCCACTGGGGATCTTTGGGTTTGGAGGAATGTTAGTTGAATAAAACTAACTCTTTGGATATGGATAAAACTATTTGCAAATTTGACTCCATCAACCAAGGATTAAACAGAGACTGGGAGTGGCTGGCCCCTTTCAAAAGCAGCTTCTCTGCCATGGGTGCTAACATCTCTCCCATCTCTGACAATGGGCCACATCCCCACGTCTGATCTGACTCATTTTTGTCTCTTGATACATACTACTGATAATGGGCCATTTCCACCTTGACGGAGTATACCTTGTCAGCTCTGGCCCTCCCTTTTACTGGGACCCCATTCTTCAATACCCCTCTGAACTCCCCCCCCCCCGCCCGCACTCATGCATCTAATGAAGCGGGTCTTTGACCACGAAAGCTTATGGTCCAAAATATCTGTTAGTCTATAAGGTGCCACATGACTTCTTGTTGTTCTCGAAGATACAGACTAACACAGCTACCTCTCTGACAGTTGGATAAAAGAAACTGATGAACAGCTTGCTCTGCTCAGCACATTCCTCATGCAACCCCATGGAAACACAGTGGGTGCATGGGGGAATCACTAGGCCCACACCTCTGGAATTAGTTCTGTTTATGGGTGTGGAATGAGACCAGAAATCACTGCACAGTGGCTAGCTGGTTATTTCTGTGCATGCTCACAGGGTCAACAGTAGGTTTCACTATGGATTGTTGTGGTCTGTGTAGTTTGTAGTCTAGCCATCCTATCCTTTTGAAAGGACACTTAGCTGGGAAAGATTGATTTGGCCCCAACTTCTAATTTATGCTAACCAAATCTTCAAGAAATGCACTGTGTTAGATCTTTTATTTAGATGGAGAAAACTGCCTTTTATGCTTTGATTCAGACGCAAGTCTGACATTGATTTAATCAAAGGTAATTGGAAAATGGCAGGAAACAGCTGAAAGGACCCTGTACCAATTATGTATGAGTATATTAACTCTTAAATTGAATGTGATTGGATGATACCTGGAAGTGTTAGTTAACACAGGAGATATAAAAGGTAAAATGAACACTTAATGGCATGAGGTGATTTACTATTGAGTGTAGTCCACGTATGGGACTAGTTAGGGTTATTTTTTAAATATTTTAAACCTACTGTATTGCATAATCTTACAGGCAGTAAAATGGTAATTACAAGGAAATTAACATTCCTTTCAAAAATGGCTGCTTTCATAAAGGTTTTTTTGGGTGGAGGGGTTTGGTCAATATTCATTATAATGTAAATAAAAGCAACCAAAACAAAATGAACCAAATCCTGATGACAAGTATCAGAGAGGTAGACGTGTTAGTCTGTATCTTCGAGAACAACAACAAGAATTCCTGTGGCACCTTACAGACTAAGAGATATTTTAGAGCATAAGCTTTGATGTAGCAGGTCTTTGCCCACAAAAGCTTATGCTCCACATATCTCTTCTGGCGATAACATCACTGGACCTAACCGGGTTATTCACAGAATCACAGGCACATTCTCGTGTTCCTCAACTAACATCATATATGCCATCATGTGCCAACAATGCCCAGATGCTTTGTATATTGGACAGACTTCAAACTCTCTTAGACAAAGTTAATGGGCACAAAACAGACAAAAACACTCCTGATCCACATACCTGTTAGCCGGCATTTTAATGGAGTGGGCCATTCTGTTAATGACTTAAGAGTCTGTGTGTTACTGAAGAGGAATTTTCACAACACTCTTGAAAGAGAAGCTGCTGAACTCTCTTTTATATTCAAATTCAACACATTAACATGTGGTTTGAACCGGGCTGGGAATTTTCTGGGTCACTATAGGGGGCTCATTTTCATACTTGGCTTAATCTAATTCTTGACTTCCCCTCCCCCACTTCTGCCCTTGTACTCTCTGATTTGCTCACCTTGGTAATTTTTTTCTGATTTGTCCACCTTGATTACTGTTTTTGTTTCTCTGTGCCTTAAATATTGAGTCTGTTCTGGTCTGGCTACGGTCTGAAGAAGTGGGTCTGTCCTACAAAAGCTCACAAAATAAATTATTTTGTTAGTCTTTAAAGTGCTACTGGACTGCTTTTTTGTTTTGATAGTATATAGAGTAACACGGCTCCCTCTCTGTTCCTATCCAAAATATCTGTTAGTCTATAAGGTGCTTCAGGACTTCTTATTGTTCTCAAATTCTGATGGTTGCTGCAAATCTGAAGCGACTCAGAAGAAGCCATTGGATTATGTATGGATTTACAGAAATCTACTTGCCATCAGAATTTCTCTCATTGAGCATAAAATTAAACATTTTTAAGTGCAGTTCTTCTCTGAAAATGAAGTGCCCAAATGGCTAAACGTATGTAATTAAATATATTCAATTTAATGAGTTTTGTTGTTTTGTTTAAGTGCCAGACCTGAACATGCTGCCTTGGCTTTGAATATCAAGATGGATATTCTCCACCTTATGTGTTGTCATGATTAATAATAAATGTTCTGAAAGCCAAGTTAGGCCTGAGTCACACCTTTGCAACCATTTAATGAAGCTTTCACAGATATGGTTGATAGACACTATGGCTATGGTTACGCTGACCTGAACCACCAGCAGCTGTATGCAAACAGGTGGTCTCAAATGCAAATAGACACTAATTTGCATATTTGCCCACTGCAAGACACTGCCACTGGCGTAAAAAAATCTGTATAAATGTGGTTCTGCTGGTGAACCCCCCACTCCAACTTTGTTGGCTACCTCTTATGTCTGATTTTTTCCAGGCATAAGAGGCTGCCAACAAAAGGGTTGTTTGCCAGCAGAATCACATCTACACTGCTTGATTTGTGCCACAAATATGCAAGCCAGCCTCATGAATATGCACATTATATGCATGAATATGCAAATGACCCCACTATTTTGCATTTTGAGACTGCTTATTTGCATCAAACTGTTGGCACTAGGGCTCAGTGTAGACATAGCCTCGGCTTTATCTAGACTGCAGGCTTCTGTTGACCGAAGTTTTGTAAACAGAACGCATGTCCAGACTGCAGATCTCTCGGAAGAGATCTGCTGGTCGGGAGTGTTCTGGTGACATCCCTATACACCTCTTTCCACAAGGAAGAAGGGAAGACTTGACAGAGGGTTTTTTTTTCCCTGATGTTTGGGCCCTCTCCGCACAGAACTGTCGCAAAAGATGTGTATATTGGAGTACGCAATTTGTGTATTTTTTGGTGACAGTTCGCTGCTGTCCAGATACAGTGGTAGAGTAAATCTTCACATACCTGAAAATCGAAGTGGCAGCTCTCAATCTTCTGGGGTTCAATTTAGTGCTTCTATTGGGCTGCACTAAATCAAATGATCATGGCTCCACTGTCAACCCTGGTACGCGTTGCAGTCATGAGGAATAAGAGAAGTCGATGGCAGAATTTCTTCCATCAACCTCCCACTGTGGGGATGGCAGGAAAAAAAATTGATTTAGGATGTCAACTCCAGATATGGCATGCACATAGCTGGAGTTGTGTATCTTAAATCAATTTTTTCCCCCATAGTAGAGACCTGGCATTAGTAAATAATTCTGCTAATGCTGAAGTAGGTGAAACAATCTCTGCTGCTTTCAATTGGCCCTTTAGACCTAGAGGAGAAATCACTGAAAACAAAGGGCTATAATTTTGAATACATACATGGAGCAGTAAGTAGCAGCCAGTTTTTGTGCAGTCACTTGTCAAAGCAGAATCACACATTTCAGTACTGAAAAATGGTGTATATATAGTGCTCTGTGAATTCTATGGAGAACCTACAGGGGTTCTATTCTGGCACTGCCACTGATAAGCTCTGTGGTCTTGAGTAACTCTAGTAAACCTCAGGCTACATTTACATGACCAGATAAATTCAATTTTATTAAATTTGATTTAATAATGCGGGATTTATATCCTCACTTCCCCACAAAGTTCACACAAAGTTGGTTTAGTGCTACCACATTGACTGGCCAAACATCAACTTGTGGCAGTGCATTGTGGGAACCTATTGCACAGTTCCCTCAGCCCTGCATGCTGTGCCCTCCCGCCAGGTCCTGCTGCACCCTTGCCACCAGCAGTGCTCACCCTGGTTCTTGGGTCCCCGCAGCTTGTGGGAGCTAGGAAACTGACCAATGCTGCTGCACCTGGCTCGTGAAAGCTGGGAGGCAGCCTCAGCAGGGAGCCAGTTGCAACAGCATGAGTCAGTTTCCTGGCTTCCTGCCACTCATGGGATCCGGGAAACTGACCGGTGCTGCTCTGCTGGTCAGGTTTCCTGTTCCCGCAAATGGCAGGCAGCCCGGAGCCAGGTGCACCGTGCCAGTCAGCTTCTGGAGGCTAATGATTTCGATTCAAAGACACGGCGCTTCCACATGGTCCTTCATTTGAACTTTTAAATTTGAACTTGATGCTGCACACAGCTGGTTTCAAGGGTGTTATATCGATATCAGTGCTCCCTAAATAGAGCTATTTAGGTATTTACAGTGAAGATAGTCACTTGGTACAATCGAGCTAACTGCCTTAAATTCTAATTTATCATGTAGTGTAGATGTTGCCTCTGTTTCCCTATCTGTTAGCACTTCATGATCCACTGCTGAAGATAGTTATCTAAATGTTAAGTGCTGTCATAGGTGGACTGGGAGACATTTAAATGGTTTTGGTAAAAGAGGTGTAAAAGTTATTGTCCTCTTTTATTTTACGTGTATCCTATGCACAGAAGAACCTTATAGTCTCCCTTTACTATAGGATTTTGGAAAGTAATGGTTGCAAATATTCTGCAGCACTAAAATTTCAGATGAGAAAAAAGTACCTGAAATGACAGGGTGGATCCACATTTTTTTCAGGCTTACCCTGATGTTCTTTCAAGAAGTTTAAGCTCTTTCCAATGTAACTAATCCCGGATGGTTGTCTGTGCTAAATGGGCGTCTCCTGCAACAAGACTTTCTAATGGAACTGCAGAAATTATGATTCAGTGTATCAAAGGACAGGCAGACTCACAGGAATGGGAGCAGAGTGACAACAAATAAAATATTAAACAGGTTCTTGAAGGTGTGGGAGACTCCCTATTATCTTACCTTTAATATACTGTAAATAGAAGTTTCTTCCTATTGCTACTTAGCTGCCTGTTTAACAGCAAGCAGAACTTTATGATGATCGATGGCAGCATATCAGTCAGTGTCAGGAAAATGCTGTGAGCTCAACTTGACAGTTAAATATATGGCATTTATCAGTACTGTTTCACATCTAAACATGTAATTGGAGCAACAGTGCCCTTTCCATTTTCTTTGCTTATTTCATCTGCACTTTAGTTTGCCTGCAGTACAACCTATGTTGCAATATTCATTGCATCAGGAGTGCAAAATGAAATGTTAAATATCACTCTTGACTTGAGCCTGTTCTGTGGATCATTCAGGACAGTAAGGCTGTGTCTAAGGCTATGTCTAAACTAGCAAGTTTTTTCAAACAAGCTAGGGCTCTTTCGAAAAATCCTGCAGAGCATCTACACACATATTAAATACATATTAAATCCGAAGAATGCAGCACTTTTTCCAGAAGCCCTCTTCTGATCCTGGATGAGGAAAAGTGCCTTTATCTGAAAGATTCTTTCAGAAAAAAAGTGTGTAGACACCTCAGGGGCCCTTTTTTCAAAGAAGCAGTCCTCCATGTGCTAGATCTTTCAATGTGTGGTGTTTCCTGGCCTGTTCTTTTGAAAGAGCTGCCAGGGTGTGGCTGCTCTCCATGGGACGAGCAGATCAGTTTTTCTATCTAAATCAAATGATCATGGCTCCACTGTCAACCCTGGTACGCGTTGCAGTCACGAGGAATAAGAGAAGTCAATGGCAGAATTTCTTCCATCAACCTCCCACTGTGGGGATGGCAGGAAAAAAATCGATTTAGGATATGTCAACTCCAGATATGGCATACACATAGCTGGAGTTGTGTGTCTTAAATCAATTTTTTCCCCCATAGTAGAGAAGTTTGGTGTGGTTGTGATCTTTCAAAAGAAGTTTTATCAGAAGAAATATTCCAAAATAACTTCCTTTGAAGGACCGCTGTAGTATAGACATAACCTGAGTGAACAAAATACGTTGTGCTATTATATCTCTGCATTGCAATATAGTAATGCTGCCAAGTGAGTGAAATTCTTCCAACTGTAAGTTAATAATTGGAAATAAACTATTTATTTACTGTTTTATCTTCATATTTCTAGTCCAAACTCAATTAAATGATCCAGCGTAAAGGTTTGAATTATATTTTGGAATATATAATTTGCATAAATGAACCATTCTCTGCCAGAATCAGTTAACTCAATTTTGGTATGTTTCCCCTGCCTCTAAATTCTAAAATTAAATCCAGTAAATCCCTTTATAATGATTAGGTGTGACTTCATTATGTAATTGATCAAAGTGGTCTCAGATTAGTGGGAACAAATACTATTGACTATTGCAAATGAAAGTTCCTTGCGTTAATGCCAACGTTAGAAAGTCAAGCTTATGTATTTTTTAAAAAAGCTAGAAAGTACCTGCAACTGCTCTCATTGAAATTAATGTCAGAACTCTCCTTTATTTCAAACAGAGCAGGATGGAGCTCTAAACCCTCGAATGCACAAAGGCTTCCTGGCACTACTGTCTATGTTAAGTTAAACGCAATACAATATCAATGAGTATGAATTAAAAAATGACTAATTGATCTTAAAGGTAGCTGTCAATGCTGACATAAGTTAGTGGGGGTGTTCACTGGAGTTCTGCAGTGATTGTACTAACTTCAATGCTCGTTAATGATCTGGAAGTAAACATGAAAACACGGCTGATAATCTTTGTGTCATCTGCAAGTTTTGGCAGGGAGTAAATCAGAATGAAGAGGACAAGGCAGTTGCACCGAGTGATCTGGACTGCTTGGCCAGGTAGGTCCATTCAAGCAAAATGGCTTTTGAACACAGCACAAAGCTGTACATATAAGAACAAGGAATGCAGGCCACGCTTCCCAGTGGAAAGCTCCAGCATCTGCATTGCAGTTCCCCTGTCAGCTAGAGGAGGCTGGGAGAAATGTCTGGGTCTTTTCACCTAGTCTGTCCCCCTGAGTCACCAGGAAGGGCTCCCTGGTTGGGTGATGCAATGGGTATTCCTGACCTTTTCCTCCTATGACATGAGCCCCCTCCCATCTTCTTTACTAAATCCTTCAGAAGCATTTGATCATTATTCCAGCTCCCCAAAACAGTGCTGGAATGCCACTGCAGAATGGCCCAGCACCTGCTGTGTCCTGAAATGCAGTGACTTAGCATTCAGAGTAGACAAGCAACTCCACTTGAGCTTGCCGTGTAGTGCTGTGGCAAAAAAAGGGGACTATGTATTTCTTAGAGGTATAAATTGAGGAGTAGGAATAAAGAGGTGACTTTATTTCTTTATGTGATGTTGATAAGAAAAATACTGCAAACAGCTCTGGTATCCACATTTGTAATAGGTTGTTGAATACTGAAAAGGGCACAGAGAAGAGCCACAGAAATGATTCTGCATTAAAGTGAAAATCATGGGACTGGTCCCTGCTACCAGTTAAGCCAGTGTGTGTAACTTACGTTGCTCAGGAGAGTGAAACCACCACCACCTTGAACTACATAATTTATATAGATTTAAAATGTGTCCACATTCTGCTATGTTTTGGAGGGGGAGGGAGGATGAAAATGATTAGGGAGCTGCAGCACATGATTTATGAAGAGAGGCTGAGGTATTGGGGCTTTGAGTCTGCAGAAGAGAGGTAAGGTAGGGATTTGATAGCAGCCTTCAACCACCAAATGGGAGCTGCTCCAGGTAAGTGCCCCACATCCCAATCGCCTGCCAGTCCTGAGCCCTCTCCTGCACCCTAACTCCCTCCCAGGCCCCAGTCCTGAGTCCACAGCACCACCCTAAGACCCTAACTCCCTCCTACTCCCTGCACTCCAACCCAGGGCTTGCTCCACCACTCTATCTCCCTCCTAGACTGTTTGCCCCAACCCTTAGCTCCCTCTTGCACGCTAACTCCTGCCCAGATCCTGCACCTCAACTCCTATATCTTACTGTGAGCCTGCTTTCAGACTTCAGTTCTCTTGTCCACAGCCTGGAGCTCCTTCCTGGACCCCAAATGCCTCTTCTCCAGCCCCACCTCAAAGCTCTCCACCCCCAGCCAGAGCTCTTATCCCCCCCCGACCCTAAATTCCCTCCTACACTCCGAACCCCTGGGCCGCAACCCCACCACAGATTGTCTATGCCTAGACTGAATTCCATCCCCTTATTGGTACACATAATACATTTAATTCTGCCCATGGACAAAACATCAGAGGGAACAATGCAGTTTAGCTTCATGTTAGTACATTTTAATTATTAAAGTGAAAAAGTTTCAATAAGCTCAGAGGAAAATTTTTATTTGACTATACAGGTCATGAATAAATACAGATTTACTAATCATAATATGCAAATTTATCATCTTACGATAGGGATAAATCATGCATGCAAATCATGCATCAAAATAATAGAATTAGCTACAAATGCAGCACACATAATGTATTCAACAGTTTAATGAATGGGGGTGGGGGGGTACTGAAGATCCTTCCTGCATGGGGAGCCATTTGGTCTAGGGCTATTTATCTTATCAAAATATTTAGCTTATTGTATAGGGCTCTTTTGCTTATCAAAATATTTGAGGTGTGATTTGATTACTGTGTAGAAGTAACTTCACAGGAAGAAAATACTATGTACTAAATGGTTCTGTAATCAAGCAAAGTAATGCATAACAAGAAACAGTGGCTGGAAGCTGAATCCAGACAAATTACACATGGACAAAAGGTGTAGGGTCTTTGTGTGATTAACTATTGGAGCCAATTACCAAGCAAAGTGGGGCTTCTGCATCTCCTGATGCCTTCTGGAAGAACTGCTTTAGTCAAACACAAGTTATTGTGGTAAAGACAGGAGTAACTAAATGAAATTTAATGGTTTGTGAAGTACAGGATATCAATCTAGATGGTCATTTCTGGGCTTCAATTCAAGAAACCGAAGACTATACATAGCATTTCAGTATTAATGTGTTCTGTTTGACTTCACATAGTGGCTACATCTACACTTGAAGCCTCTGTCAACAGAAGTGATTGTTAGAAGGGATTTCCCAGCAAAGCTTCTGTCAGATTGTGTCTACACATAAAAGCCAATCAAAAGAGCAATCCGCTCTGTCGACAGAAAGCAGCCAGACTGCCCGGCCCTCTTGACAAAATGGCTGACTGGAAGCTCTGCAAACAGGGCTGCCCGGTAAAGGGAAGGCCTGTCTGTTGACAAAAGAGCCCTAGAGCATCTACATTTTTTTTTTTGTTTTTGTTTTTGTTTTTGTTTTTGACAGAACGCTGTTGAGAGAGGCTTTATTCCTGAACTGAGAGGTATAAAGCTGCTGGAGTATGTGCTGGGTTTTGTCAACAAACAGTTGACAAAAAGCATTTTGCATGTAGATGCTCTGCGATTTTTCCTGACAAAAGCCCAGTTATGCCAGGAAAAGCCTCTCATGTAGACATAGTCTGTGAGTCTCTCAACAGACTGTCCTTTGTTGCATCTTGATTGATCTCATTGTATGCTCCTTTCGAGACCATGTGAAGTATTTTCCCCCACATTCTTTACTACACATGGCTCATGCAGTTAATCCCAGGAAACATCATTTTACATAAAGCCTAAGATTATTGTAGATCCTACTATCACGTCCTTAGGTAGGTAGTATCAGAGAGGTAGCCGTGTTAGTCTGTATCTTCGAGAACAACACGAAGTCCTGTGGCACCTTATAGACAAACAGATATTTTTGAGTATAAGCTTTTGTGGGCAAAGACCCGCTTCATCAGATGCATGAGTGGGGGAAGTTGTGGGGGGTAGAAATCTCATATGTTCACGAGTGCTGCCTGCATATTTAGAAATTCCCTCAATTCTACAATGATCTCAAGTGGGAATGCTTCCATTATTATTTCTAAACTATGAGGTGCTTACCAGAAAAATTACTGTTTAAAAATAGGGATGACCAGCATTTCTTGAAGAAACATTTCCACTAACTTCTTACTGTATGCAGCGAGAACCTCTTATCAGTAATCATAACTTTTGCATTAGTGTTGATCTTGATCTTAAAATATACCTTTGTAGTTCTACCACAGAACTACATTCAGCCCAGGGATGGCACTGGGATTGTAGTGTGGGAGCCATTATCCACTTCATTTGACCAGAGGACTCTTGTACACTGGAATGATTCTTCTGTCACTGGTTACTTAGGACTCAGGACTACTTCATAACAGAGATGAGATACAAAGTAACTGACATGCCAGGGAGAACCTGAGCCATGGCCTTCTTTGAAAGTAATTTGCAAGTGTGCTGGTGTAGTGAGGAGACGTGGCCCCACTCAGCTTCAGATGCTGGGGACATGTCTCAAGCTCCCTGGGTGGGTGGAACCAAAAGGGCCTTGCCCCACCTACCAGAAGCAGCGGGGTAGGACTGGAAGAGGAAGCGTAAAAGGCCATTCCCACTGCTCAGTGAAGGAGAAACGGCCAGAGGCAAAAGACACTTATGTCCCATGGCTGGAGGTGAGCACCGGGAAGAACCACTGTTGCCCAGGTATCAACCCAAACTTCTGGAGAACATCATCAATGCTGGGGAGCTGCTGCAAATGCCATTGGTGGTACACTCAGAGGAGAGGGAAAATGACCCAAAGGACCAGCTACCCCTGAGGGTGAGGCGTGGAAATAATCCAGGGGAGCCAAGCACTTCTTTGGTAGCTGGTGAGCCTGAGTTTAAGTCAAATTGTTGCAGGCAGATCCCAGCTGATTCAGGGGTGGACAGCCCTGCCACTGATAGGATCCTGGGTTGGGGTGTGTTGGAGTTTGGCAGGCCTTCGCCCACTCGGTCATCCTAACTCTGGGATGGTAGTACTTTTCCTCCACAGGCTCAGAGGCCTATCCTGCATTGCATGGCTTCTCACATGAGCCTGCAGACGTGGTGGTATTTATCTCTTTCCTCATAGCACTGATTGTTAGTTATCCTGTCCTGCTTAGAGGCCAGGGAGCCCTGATTGTTATTGAACTAGCTCTGCCTGACTGCGAGAGCAGAATTCTGATGTCTAACTACCCTGCCCTGCTTGAAGGCCAGGGAACCTTGACTATTACTGGAACTGCTTCAATCTGACAGAGACCAGAGCCCTGGGTTCAAATTGCCCTAACCTGCTTGGGGCTAGAGAAGCTGACTCTGGTTGACTATTGCCCTGTCTAGTTGAGAGACCAGGGTCCCAATTATTGACAGCCTGCCACTGCTTGGAGCCCAGGGAGACTCACTCCTGTGGCCCTGCCTGATGGAAGGGCTGAGGCTTGGGGAAGATTCCCCTGTCCTGCTGGGAAGAAGAGGGATAACCCCCTACCCCTCGTATAGACAAATAATTCCCCTACTGTAGGACAGATCCAGGAACACTGTAGCAAGGGAGGTACTTCCCGAACTGCAACTCTGAGGAGAGGACACTAGCTTACCCGCAGTATGTGGCTGGTATCTCAAAGATCACCACAAGTATCGAAGAATCATAAAGCCAACATCATTCCAGATTTTTCTCTAAGGCCCTCAAGGAAATGAAAAAACTAGAGAGATCTTTTGGACGGCTTTAAAATGCTTGTGGAAGCTGAAATCTTTGGTCCCAGCAAAATCAATGGAAGTTTGGCCATTGTCAGCCTGTGTTTTTGTTTTCTGTGGTGTATTATAAATGCTGAGTGGAAGTTTAATGTTTATGAGCTCACTTCTGCTCAGTGTTGAGATTGATCTGAGATGACTATAATGGCAACATCTCTTGTGCAGAAATAAATAAAGGGACTTTCCAGCTCCTTGTATCTGAATTACCAAAAAGTATCTCAGTACAATCCTTTATATTTCAAGGATTGTATTGTTGCTAATATTTCTCTGTTCTGGTAAATGGTAGTATGCTTGATGCTGCAATTATTGTGGATGTACTGTTGTTACAAAATAAGCTGTCGTCCTATTTAAACTTGGAAATATTATATACAAATGGGGGACCACTGAAGAGTTTACTACCAATTAAACACAGCGAACTTAGTGACAATTATAAGTAATTTCTAAAGACTCAATTTGTACAATGCAAAAGTACATATCCCCTTTCAAGTAAATATTAAATATGTCTACTGTGCATATGTCTATAATGCTTTGTTTTTGCAGGAAATATACCCTATTTGCCAAAGAAAGTGCCAACATCTTCCTAATACAAACATTATCCTGAATATGATTGGACAGGGATCCTGAGAGCACCTATTACATTTTGCTTTAATTTGAGTGCTCATGTCTGTGCAGCAAATCAGTCCAGATCCTCAGGAGTTAACACTTAAAAAACAAAAGAAAATATTATGAAAAAGTTAGCTCCAAATTTTTTTATGCCTGTTATTGAAGGGTTAAATATTGTGGGCCAGATCCTTATCTGGTATCCATCTGTGTAGCTCCATTGAAATCAATGGACTGATGCAGATTCATACCCCCTGAGGATTTGGCCGATAGTTAAGGGAGGCAGGATGCATAGTGGATAAAGCAAGGTGGTTTAAGAGAACTGTATCTTAGATCCATCTTGGCCATTACCTTGCTGGGTGACCTTGGGCAAAATCACTTTGCTTCTCTGGGCATCAGTGTCCCAATATGTACGATACTCTCGTGCGTTTGTAGAACTCTTTTAAATCTACTGCTGAAAAAAAATTATAGCAGTATTTTGCCATCTATTGTCAATATTTTATATTCAATGCAAGATAGAGTTTTGCTAGTTAGAAAAAGTCATTTTTTTTCGAAACAATTTTTTGTGTGTGTTTGTGTGCGTTCATCCTGCTAATGTTGACTCACAACCCAGCAGTATTTAGCAGGGGAAGACAGTGTTGCTGTCTGGAGCTGTAAACAGGACCGCAGTCCTAAAGGCAGTATTTGCTGTTTTTTCTTACATCCTGAAAATGGCACAGTTTAGCCTGGACCGGGTCTCTTATTACAAAACCAGCATGGAACGAGGGCAGTGGGCACAGAAAATGAGCATGGATCTGCTTTAAAGGTTTAGAAGAGATTTCATGTGCAGTCTTGAGTACCATCATACCCCTATCTTACTCCTTCAACCTTGCCCTTTACTAGCAATGATAAACACATATTGAAAAAACAAAACCAAAAATCCTCTTTGACACTAAGGTCCATCTTCTTAGCTGCCATAAATCAATGGAGCTCTGACAATTTGTCATGGTGATCTGTTGATTTGTCAACTGAGGATTTAATCGCAGTATTTTTCCCACGCCCTTCCTAGTTACTTATGAGCTATGTCTACACGTGAATGCTACATCGAAATAGCTTATTTCGTTGTAGCGACATCGAAATAAGCTATTTCGATGAATAACGTCTACACGTCCTCCAGGGCTGGTGCCGTCGACGTTCAACGTTGACGTTGGGCAGTACTACATCGAAGTAGGCGCTGCAGGGGAGTGTCTACACACCAAAGCGGCCCACATCGAAATAAGGGTGCCAGGAACAGCTGCAGACAGGGTCACAGGGCGGACTCAACAGAAAGCCGCTCCCTTAAAGGGCCCCTTCCAGACACACTTGCACTAAACAGCACAAGATCCACAGAGCTGACAACTGGTTGCAGACCCTGTGCATGCAGCATGGATCCCCAGCTGCAGCAGCAGCAGCCAGAAGCCCTGGGCTAAGGGCTGCTGCACACGGTGACCATAGAACCCTGCAGGGGCTGGAGAGAGTGTCTCTCAACCCCTCAGCTGATGGCTGCCATGGCGGACCCCGCTATTTTGATGTTGCGGGACGCGGATTGGCTACAAGTGCCCTACTTCGACGTTCAACGTCGAAGTAGGGCACTATTCCCATCTCCTCATGAGAATAGCGACTTCGACGTCTCGCCACCTTATGTTGATTTCAACTTCAAAATAGCGCTTGCCACGTGTAGACGTGGCGGGTGCTATTTCGAAGTTGGCGCGGCTACTTTGAAGTAGCCGGCACGTGTAGACGCGGCTATAGTAACATTAAACATGTGACAAGTATCAGAGAGGTAGCCGTGTTAGTCTGCAGCTTCGAGAACAACAAGTATAGTGGCATCTTATAGACTAACAGATATTTTGGAGCATAAGCTTTCGTGGGCAAAGACCTGTTTCATCAGATGCATGGGGGGGAGCATTTCAGAGGGGTATTTAAAGAGCGGGGTCCCAGTAAGAGGGAGGGCCAGAGCTGACAAGGTCTAGTCAGCAAGGTGGAAATGGCCAATTATCACTAATAGGTATCAAAAGAGGAAAAAACAAGTCAGATCAGACTGGGGGATATGAGCCATTGTCAGCGTCTACTGGGGGAATTTTAACACCCAGGACAGAGACGCTGTCTTTTTAAGCTGCGAGCCACTGTCTGATCTGACTTGCTTTTTCCTGTTTTGATACCTACTATTGATAATGGGCCATTTCCACCATGCTGAATAGACCTTGTCAGCTTTGTCCCTCCCTTTTTCTGGGACCCAATTCTTTAAATACCCCTCTAAAACCACACCCCCACTCATGCACCTGATGAAGTGGGTCTTTGCCCATGAAAGCTTATGCTCCAAAATATCTGTTAGTCTATAAGGTGCTACAAGACTTCTTGTTGTTTGCTAAACGTGGTTGATCCCAGTAAAATGGGCCTTTAAGTGTTGTGACAAGTGATGCATAAGGGGATAAGTATGGAAGCAGAGCATTTAGGTAAATATCACCCATAATTGTTCTATCAACACATGTTTAGTGATGTCTTACTATACCCACTGCTACCAATATTTTATCTACTTTTAGGAGCAATGATACACACGATGTCTGTGTCATTTATTAATATCATTATGGAACAATTTTAAATTAATCCATGTCAAAGGAAAATATTCTACGTGAGTAGAGATTTTTCTTTATGCAACCTTTTCACTTGCATAATGGTGTCTTTTCCTCACAACACAAGTAGCACAGGTTGAACCTCTCTAGTCTGGCACTCTCAGGACCTGACTGGTGCCGAATGAGAGAATTGCTGAACCACGGGAGGTCGATATTGTCTAGCAGCGTTACCAACACTTTCACCGCTTACTGGGCTCTTAGAAGACATTTAGGGGTAAATTACAGCTAAATAACAGCACAGAACACTGAGATCCAGGACTAGTAGCTTTAAACAAAGTTTATGGAGCCATGAGAAACTTGGCCACACCCATGATAAGTGGTCATCCAGCTAACTAAAATCATGCTGGATTATGGATGTTGCTGGATGAGAGAGTGCTGAACTAGAAAAGTTCAACCTGTAGCTTTTAAGTACTAAATACTTTCAAAGAAAGCAGGTTAAACTGCTGTCCTGCAGCTGTGTTGTTTACATAGCATTAGGGGAAATACTATTTTCAGTTTGATAAAGTCCTCCTTGTCTCTTGTGCCTTTTGTCTGTAGGCTATTGTGTATGTGACTAAAGCCATGTGTTGACTTGAGCAAATGTTTAAATAGGTTCTTGTGCAATAGAGCTGAGTAAACAGTTAGGCATAGGCCTTTGGCTTTATGATGAAAACATTGATGCAAATGTGCTGGCACAAAACATAGTACTATAAAACTGTTTTTGTTAGAGCAGCGTAAATTGCTGTATAGTCTTGTTTCTGCTCTTGTTTTTTATAGCTGATGTGTTTATGTGCTACTTTTACCTATTTTAATATGCAAGCATGAGAAATTTTGGGAGACAGATTAGAAGAACTTCAGAAACCAAGGTGCACAATATAATACAATACAATGTAATCTGTCTTCCATTTTACCTCTCTGTGACTATTCTCCATTCTTAAATATAAAAGCCCTATGGCGGGAGTCATCATTGTGATGAGAACTCTGTAGTACTGTCGTTTGCACATTATGCTGCTTAGTTCTTAAATACAATAGCTAATATTGTTTTTTTTCCCTTTATAGTGTGACTTTTTCATGAGGTAACTATTTTTTCCCCTCTTCTCTGTATATACAACATGAATATTATGGTTGGAGATTTGGAATGTGCCAAATGTGGTAAGCTGCTGTCTGCCAAGCTGTTTCCTTAATAGTCCACGTTATTTACTGCCAAATCAATGCACTGTCAACTGTAGTTATGTGGCACAGCAATCATATGAGGTCAATCAATTGAATCCTTGCTATGTATTCCCTGTGGGTAGCAGCTATTGTGACAAAGTCCAGAGCAATCCCTCCTGGGTCCTGCGCTTTGGGTTGGTTAAGGTAATGGTTCAGAGGCTTGCAGTGCCCCTTTTTTGCTCTGGCTCCAGGGCAGGGCACAGTCTACTGAGCTGTACTCATCGTAGGCATGGTCATAAATGGGGGGGAAGTCCCCACATGGACACTGAGGCTCCACCTGAGATTTCTGAGCCATCCTGGGGAGTGTCAGAGGTGGTCTGGGGGAGCCTGATCCCCTCCCACTCAATCTGGGTTCCAGCCCAGAGACCCTGGGCAGCTGCTGCTGGAGGGGCTGTCTCCCTCAGCTGAAAGGGCAACAGCTTCCTCCCTGGGCCACTTCCCCAGACTTTTTCACTGGTACCTTTTTCCTGTAGCTCCAGCAATCCTCCTGTCTTGCAGTGCTCTCCTTCACAGACCTTTCCTCCTTCTTGGTCTGCCCCCCTTTCTCCTTCCCTTTCCTTATCTGAGGGCAAGCCTTTTTGAGGGCTCCACAGGCCTGATTGCCTGCAGGTGCTTAATTAGCCCCAGGTGTTGGTTTGACCTGATGGTACAGGCTGATCCTTGCTGGCTCTTAGTCCCTGGGGAACATAAAAGCACAGACCCAACTGCCCATGTACCTGACCTCCACTAGGTTACTATAACTTCCTGTTGCCAACAGAGGGTGGAGAGCCCTGGTGGGCCAACCTCTACTCCACCATAATCCCCCGGCCTGCTGAGGACATCAGATGGAGGATCTTCCACGGGGCAGTGAGCACAGGTGTGTACTTGGCACAGTTCACCCCATCCTGGACACCTACTCCTTCTGTGGCACAAGGGAGATCCTGGCACACATCTACCTGGAGTCTTCCAGGTTGCAGCCCCTTTTCTGGCTCCTCCTAACCCTCCTGTTGAGGTTCTGGCTGCACTTCTCCCCACATGTTCAGATCCTGGCACACCCCATCTGTGGCCTCACAAAGTTGCAGGACTTCCTCATCAGCCGCCTCCTGGCTATGGCAAAGGTGGCCATCTCTAAGACCAGGGAGAGGAGGCTGGCCAAGGTGGGGCACTGTGACTCTGGGGCCTATTTCTGTTCCACCATCTGCTCATGAATCCAGGCAGAGTTCCTCTGGTCAGCCTCCACTGGCTCCCTTGACACCTTTGAGGAGCAGTGGGCATTGTCCAGGGCTCTCGGCTTGGTATCCCCCTCCCGCTCCCTTATTTTAACCCTTTGACCCCCATACCTGTTCCTGTTCTTTCTTTAGTTGTCCCCCATATTCATTTGGGAACCATGTTATTTTAATGGATCCCCCTCTTGAGGGGGACCTTCTAGTTGAGGGCAGGCTGTGCCCGCCTACTCCCTCAATTATCCCAACAGGACTAAGCTGTTATAACCTGCTGTGGGCTGTCACACTATTTGTTGCTGTTTTAACATTGTCAGACTAAATTTAGCTTGCTACGAAGTCTCTTCTACTGTATAACACTAATTTGTGAAACTGTCTTTGGGTCTGATCAATTGTCTTTGAATTTGTATCCAATTTGTGTGATTCTCGAAAGGAAATAAATTAAAAAAATCCACATTTTGTCTACAGGATTCAGTCTTGAAATACTTTCTAATTAATATATTTTTCTACCTATGGAAGCACATGCTCTTTTATATCAGCCAAAGAACATGTTTTACATTGAGTTCACTTAAAATTGATACTCTAAATAATTAATATTTTCACATAGTAAAATGTCCCTTTACCGCACATCCTGGAAAAGTTGGAGATTACTGATATTTCAGGAAATATTAAAAGTAAGATATTTTGTAAGATCAGGAGAAATTGAAAATTAAAAAAAACCCCAGCATCATTCAGGAATCTCTTAAATCAAAGGAGATTTATAGTCCTTATTAGACAAGGTAAAGATGCAGACTGTCAAATTACAAAGAAGTAGTCTGACATCTTGCAAATACAGCACAATTCTAGTCACAGAAAGGTGGCTGCGTTAGTCTGTATCTTCACAAAACAAAAAAGCAGTCCTGTGGCACTTCAAAGACTAACAAAATAATTTATTATGTGATGGAGCTTTCATGGGACAGACCCCATTTATCTGAAAATCTTAGTTATCTGGATTCCCTGTATTCCCTATGCTAATAGCACTTGTGTTTATCTGATAGCCTGGTTCGCCAAAACTTTAGGCTCTCCCCTAGGTTGTTTGGATAAATGAGTATGCTGTATGTGTTGTATATACTGTATATGCCTGTGCAACATAATCGTCAGCGACATTCTGTGCCTGTTATTGTAGGATGCGGTAGTTCATAATGTTAATTTGGTCTAGGAACTTAAGGAGGGGTGTGTGTGTGTGTGTGTTATAAAATATTTGCAAATTTTGAATCCAATGAAAGAAAATAATTAAGAAATAGGTGGCTAGGATTGAAGTTGACTAAAAATAAGAAAAAAAAATTCTTATCCAAAATGCAGGCACCTTGATGAGAAGATAAAGACTTTAGTACATTCCTAAATTGTTTTAAGAAAATCTTGTTTCTTTCAATATCTTATAATTTACCCTTAATGTGTTGTGTTGCTGAAGATGGACAAAACCACTTTTGTTTCCTGTGAACACAAAATTAATATTGCTTTGTGTTGTGATTTTTCCCTCTTTCAGAGACCTTGTTTGGTATTTTGTAGAGCCTTAAATCATTAAAAGTGCTCAAACTAAAGGGGATAGAAATATAATGCTACTGAAGGTTGGTATAAACAGATCATGAAGGTGGAATATGGGCTAGTACCCAAATCTCCTACCAAGGAATAATTTGTAGCAGAGTTATGAAGTTGTTACATCGTGTGAGGAAACTGGAGCATTCCACCCACAGTGTATTTTGTGCAATGTGTGTGTTCCCCATGGAATTCACATCCTTTCATTTTATTTTTGTTTCCTTGAATTGTGCCATCAACAGCTCTTGTCATTAGTTGCTGATGTTAAGAGCAGCTGTATAATGATGATATTGCCTGAAAGCAGCTTAATAGTTTATAGGAAAGGTTAGAACTAAACTCTCAGTCCAAGGACATTTTAGTGAAATGGAAAGGTGGAAAAGGTGACAGCAACTGAAGCAATGCAAAAGCCATTATTTTTCTTGGTCCTCTCTGTCCTGGTATTTTGCAGCATTCGGGTACACTGGGGATATACAAGTATGAGGGATGTTGTTTTATTATTCTTTTGTGACTAGGGTTGAATGGAATCTCTGCTGTCAGTGTGCATCAGATGAAGAGCTCAGTTGAATAGGTTGATCAACGACTCCAAGAGCCACAATTTCTTTCCAACCACCTTCTTCACTTGTGGACGGAAATAATTTATTGCAGCACCCAAAAGATGCAGTTTACTTTTGGTGAATCCATAATTGGCCTGTCTACCTGCTGGCAGGCAGGAAGTATTGGTCCCACAGCCCTTGCTCACTCTCCCACCATCCATGGCCAATCCACTTCTACAGTATTATGACTGTTGCAAACAAACTGGCAATGAGAAGTATCTCTAACGCATCAACTTGGGGGTGTGGGGAAGAGTAGGGGCACCACTTGGTGGGAAGCTGGGGATGCTGTAGGCCCCCCGATGTTTGAACCTGTGCATTTCATACTTGAGATCTTCTTAAACTGTATGTTCTAGCCCCAGATACAGCCCTTAATTGTGACATAGCTTGTGCTGCTCCTAACTTTCTCCTTGGAACAGGGAGTTTGTAAACAGAGAAAGACAGGGTGATCAAGAGAACAAAAGAATAGTAACAGAGAGGGAGCCATGCTAGTCTATACACTATCAAAACAAAAAGCAGTCAAGTAGCACTTTAAAGACTAGCAAAATAGTTTATTAGGTGAGCTTTCGTGGGACAGACCCACTTCTTCAGACCATAGCCAGACCAGAACAGCTTTTGGTCTGGCTATGGTCTGAAGAAGTGGGTCTGTCCCATGAAAGCTCACCTAGTAAACTATTTTGCTAGTCTTCAAAGTGCTACTTGACTGCCTTTTTTTTTTTTAAGAGAACAAAAGGCTTCTCATTCAAGTAATTGAAGGGTTCTCAGATGATCTTGAAACCATTGCCAGGTACTTCACTTAAAGGATAGGAAACAAAGGGTAGTAATAAATTGTGATGTGCTGTAGAGATCTGTATGAGAGGAGTGCTGTTCAACTGATTCATAAATGATCTTGAAGAAGGGGGTAAACAGTGAGTGCCAAATTCACAGATTATACAAAATTATTCAAAATCGTTGAATCCAAAGTTGACTGGAAAACATTACAAAGGGATCTCAGAAAACTGGGTGATTGGGCAACATAATGGCAGATGGAATTCAATGTTAATACATGAAAAGTAATGCACATGAAAAAATATAATTCCAACTGCACATACAAAAAGATGGGTCTAAATTACTTGTCACCACACAAGAAGGAGAGCTTGAAATCATTTTGCATTGTTTCCTGAAAACATGTGCTCAATGTGCAGTGGCAATTTAAAAAGCTAACAATTCTGGGAATCATTAGAAAAGGAATAGATAATGACAAAAAATATCACATTGCTTCCATAAAGTCATGGTACACCCACATCTTGAATACTGCATGCAGATCTGCTTATCCCATCTAGAAAAAGATATATTGGATTTGGAAAAAGTACTCAAAAGGACAACAGAAATAATTAGGAGTAAGGCACATCTTCCATGTGAAGAGAGACTAAAAAAAAAACCTGTGACTTTTCAGGTTAGAAAAGAAATGACTAAAGGATAAGGAATATGTTAGAGAGCTAGAAAATCATGAATAGTGTGGAAAAATTAAATAAAGACATTTTATTTATTCCTTCAGTAAGATAACACAAAGTCATTCACTGAAATTTATAGGCAGCTGATTTAAAACAAGCAAAATTATTTCTTCATGGTCAGGCTGTGGATGTGTTTGCTAGGGAATGGTGGAATGGGTGAAAGTGAACAGGGTTCCAGTAAGAATGATATAAGGTCAAGAAGGATAGGTCCATCAGTGGCAACTGGCTTGGATGGGCAGGGATGGTGTCCCTAGCGTCTGTTTACCAAAAGCTGGGAAAGGGTGACATGGGATGGATCACTTGTGGATCGCCTTTTGTGTTAATTCCATCAGAAGCACCTGGTGTTGACCCTGATTTGAAGATGGGATACAGGGCTAGAAGATTCATTGGCCTGACCCAGTATAGCCATTCTGATGTGCTTACATAGAACCTGCATGTATTTGCCCCTGCTGGAATCCACTAGATCCAATTCCCCTCCCGGAGCTGAGATAGACACTCTCTGGACTCCTGGGACCTGTTCTTTTGTTGGTCTCTCTCTCTCTCTCTTCACAGATTTTATAACAAAATAAAACTATACAGTAACAATTTAAGCATATCCAGTATCTCTAAAGCAGAGTCGTCCAATACGCTTCCTGTTTGCCACATGTGGTGAATGGGACAGCAAGATGTGTCGCATACAGTGCAGCCTCCCTCCTCTCTGCACATGCGCCCCACCAATTGGTGGGACAAGTACATGGAGACAGCAGTGGCAGTGGCGGCTTCAGCTGTGACCCAGAGCGACTAATGCCACTCCAGCTGCAGAGCCTGGCACATCTCCAGCCACAGGGCCCAGTAGGGCTCCAGTGGCGGCTCTGGTGAGTCACCGGGGTGAGGGGATAGGGCGCCTGGCTGCTGGGGAGGGCAGGGGGTAGGGCTCCTGGCTGCAGGGGGTGGGCCATCTGGCAGTGGGGCATGCAGTGATTGATGCAATTGGTTTTGGACACCACTGCTGTAAAGGCTATGTCTACACAAGAAGCCCCTGTCAACAGAAGTGACTGTTGGAAGAGATTTCCTGGCAAAACTTCTGTTGATAGATTACGTCTACACATAAAAGTAGATTGAAAGAGCGATCCGCTCTGTCTACAGAGAGCAGCCAGACTGCCTGGCCCTATCTTGACAGAATGGTTGACTGGAAGCCCTATAAGCAGGGCTGCCCGGTGAACCAGAAGGCCTGTTCGTTGACAAAAGGGTCCCCCCGAGTGTCTACACAGCTGTTTTTTTGGACAGGAAATGGTTGAGAAAGGCATTATACCCAAATACAGAGAGGAATAAAGCTGCTGGCAAAAGCATTGAGTTTTTTTGACAGACTGTTGCCAAAGCACATTTTGTTTCTGGATGCGCCATAGGTTTTTCCAACAAAAGCCCAGTTTTGCTGGAAAAACCCTCTCATGTGGACGTAGCCTAAAGTGACTTGCCGTAAGATGTCAAAACATGTTTGTGTTAGATCTGAGTGGATCTAATGTTCATTTATTATTCTTTCTTCTATATAGGAATTAGGTACAGTGCCCCTGTCAGCAAATTGCTACATTATCTGCCCCAAACACTAGAGTTTAAATGCCTTAGTAGCCCCTGAAAGGAGGTGTGCAGTAGTTTGTGGCAGTGGGAGGGTCAGGCAGGGTTGGTATCCCCTCCACCCACAAATTTGCTGCATGGCTTGTACTGAGCATGCTTAGTAACACGGCAGAAGCCACTGTCCTAAGCCTGCTTCCTGTGCCCTCTCTTGCCCCCGCCCCACTATGGTGGCATATAGAAATGCACCCCCTACCAGAATCTGAAATGGTACCCCTGGGGTGGAGATCTTACACCCCCTGTGCAGCTGCAGTCAGGCAAGCCACAGTCTGGCTCTAAGCATGCAATTGCCAATAATTCGCATCTAAAATATTCAGTTCCATGCTCCCTCAGGTAGACTGAAAACTCTGAGGGAGAGGTCCTCAGCTGTCACTACATGGCATAGCTCCACTGATGTCACTGGAGCTAGCTTGACACTTACGCCAGCTGAGGATCTGCCTGGAACATTATTAACTGGTGGAGCTGTCTCCTAAGCATCCTCCTGTAGAGTGGCATTTCCCTCTCCCACCAGCTTTTAAATGAGCAGGAGGTTCACCCCGCCCCAAAGGAATGCGTGTCACGGAATACGGTGCTTCTGTATAGGCAGTTAGAGTGCTCCCCGGCTGCCCAAGCTGTATGCCCACCTTGCAGAATGAAGCTGCGCTGGTCTCCCTTCTCTGTGCTGCACTGTATAGCCACAAAGGGGTCTCTGGGATGTAATAATATACTTTTCCCTTGTGAATCTTCTGTATGGAGAACAGACATGTTGGGTGCCTGGTATTACATTCTGATATCCCCCAAAACATACAGTTTTGTGCTATCCATCAGTGGGTTGTGGCCTAGTGATAGCACCCGAATGGAGCTGTAACCCCTCGATTTCATGGACTAATAGGGAGGAAGGGGCGTGTGTTAAACCTGAAAGTCCGTTATATCTGAATGGTTATAGTGTATGATGATGCACTGACCTTCTCAGCCCATCACTTGCTCCTGTCCTCTGCCCCCCTCTTCCCTTTCCCTCACAGCTCCATTTGCCTCTCCCAATTACTGGGAGAGGAGCTGAATGCCGGCCTGGCTCCTTCCACCTCCCGCAGCTCTTGGCACACTCAGCACTGTGGCTCCTCTGGCCCTGGTGGCCCCAGGTTCTCCGGCCGCTGCGCTAGCTGAGGCGGCTCCAGCAGCTCTGGTGGGTTGCCAGTGTTTATTTAGGGGGAAGGAGTTGGCAGACAGAGTCCATTATTTCTGAAGTCTATTAAATCAGGGTCCATTAAATGGGGGTTGGGGGGCGGGGGTTACTGTAGTTGTACTGAAGTCAACTGAACTGGGCTGGCTTACATCAGCTGAGGGTCTGGCTCTGCACCTGGAACAGAAGGAAGCGTAACCTGAGACATATTCCTTCTACCCCAGGAAGAAACAATCATCGAGGAGACCTCAAAGAGTGTCTTCTTCTAGTTTCCTAAGCTTGAAGGAAAGCCTGATTTCATTCATCACATCATCAATCAGAAGTCCTGTGGCACCTTATAGACTAACAGATCTATTGGAGCACAAGTTTTCACGGGCAAAGACCCGCTTCGTCAGATGAAGCTTATACTGCAATATATCTGTTAGTCTATAAGGTATCACAGGACTTCTTGTTGTTTTTGTGGCTCAAGACTAACACGGGTAACCCTCTGATGTTCATCATGTTGCTCTTGAACAATGTGTCCAGACAATCAGTTCACGTAAAAACATGTCCTCTAATAGTCTAATGCTGCCATGTCTACTTATAGCTTGTGTGAGCTGTTAAGGAAGTGCTGGAGCTGGCACAAATCTGCCTGTTGCGTGCTTTGATATACAAACAAAACAAAATGCAACTGTTCTCCTTCCTCCCACCTTCCTTTGGGCCACAATGCTGGCTTCCACCCACCAAAGGATGCCCGCTACTTTCTAAAAGGGAGAAGAATATAATTTGCATTCAGAACAGTAACAGAGAGGGAGCCGGGCTAGTCTGTATACTATCAAAACAAAAAAGCAGTCCAGTGGCACTTTAAAGACTAACGAAATCATTTATTAGGTGATGAGCTTTCATGGGCCAGACCCACTTCTTCAGACCATAGCCATACCAGAACAGACTCTGTCTGTTCTGGTATGGCTATGGTCTGAAGAAGTGGGTCTGTCCCACAAAGGCTTATCACCTAATAAAGTATTTTGTTTGCCTTTAAAGTGCTACCTGATTGCTTTTTTGTTTTAGTTTGACAAAAGAGAGCCACAGAGCACCATTTGCTTTACACAGAAAGCTGAGATAAATGCAAGGGAGAGACAGGAAGATTCAATTTAACTGGAGATGGAATTAACAACTTACTGTCCCAAATCCTTGGTTTTTCTGCTACAGAGAAGGTGAGAGAACACGTTCCCCAGAAAAACTGCAAAAGCTCAGGAAACTGCACCTGACTTAGAATCATAGAATCATGGACTTCTAGGGCTGAAAGGGACCTCTGGAGGTCATCTAGTCCAGTCCCCTGCCTAAAGCAGGATCAACTCCATCTAACTCATATAAGCCATGACTATGTCAAGCCAGGACTTAAAAACCTCTAGCAATGGAGATTCCACCACCTCTCTTGGTAATCCATTCCAGTCCTTCACCACCCTACTGGTTAAATAGTTTTTCCTAATATCCAGCCTACACCTCCCCCTCTTTAACTTCAGACCATTGCTCCTCGTTCTGCCATATCACCACTGAGAACAGTCTCTCCATCCTCTTTGGAGCCCCCTTTCAGAAAGTTGAAGACTGCCATCAAATCACCCCTCAGTCTTCTCTTCTGCAAACTAAATAAGCCCAAATCTCTCAGCCTCTTCTTATAGGTCATGTGCGCCAGACCCCTAACCATTTTTGTTGCCCTCCCCGGAACCCTCTCCAATGCGTCCCCATCCTTTGTATACTGGGATGCCCAGAACTGGATACAATATTCCAGATGAGGCCTCACCAGAGCCAAGTAAAGAGGAATAATAACTTTTCTAGATCTGCTGGAAATGCTTCTCCTAATGCACCCCAATATGCCATTAGCCTTCTTGGCTTCAAGGACATACTGTTGACTCATATCTAGCCTCTCATCCACTGTAGTCCCCAGGTCCCTTTCTGCTGCACTGCTACTTAGGCAGTCGGTCCCCAGCCTGTAACAGTGCTTGGTATTCTTCTGTCCCAAGTGCAGGATTATGCACTTGTCCTTGTTGAACGTCATCATATTTCTTTTGGCCCAATCCTCCAATTTGTCTAGGTCACTCTGGACCCTATCTCTACCCTCCAATGTATCTACCTGACCCCCTAGCTTAGTGTCATCTGCAAATTCACTGAGGGTGCAATCGATTTTCTCATCCAGGTAATTGATAAAGATGTTGAACAGTACTGGCCCTAGAATTGATCCTTGGGGCACGCCACTTGAAAACGACCACCAACCAGACACTGAGCCATTGACCACTACCTGTTGGGCCCATTGGTCAAGCCAATTTTCTATTCATCTTACAATCCATGGATCCAATCCATACTTCCTTAACTTATGGGCAAGAATATTGTGCGAGACTGTATCAAAAGCTTTGCTAAAGTCAAGGTATATCACATTCATTGACTTCCCATGTCCACAGAGCCAGTTACCTTGCTCTTGGTGAATTCATGTTGACTACTGTTGATCACTTCCTCTCTTCCAAGTGCTCCAAAATGGATTCCTTGAGGATTCCCTCCATGATTTTTCTGGGGTCTGAGGTGAGGCGGCCCTGGATAGTCCTTCTCTCCTTTTCTCCATGTTATGCAGAAAGAAGAGCATATATTTAACGTAATCAAGTTCTTACGCCATTTGCCAGCAGTAATCTCCTGTCTTTATACTTGATTAAGAAATTTGCATAGCAATAAAACTGTATATTTTTAGCAGAATATCAGTCCTATTATTTTTGCTGCCATCTCTTCTCGCCCCCTCTCTTCCCCACCTCCTCCAAATACTGCTCAGAAAACAGCAGGAAAAGAACTATTGTATTGAGAACAGTCAAGGTCAGGGATTTGTTTTTAATGTGGCCTGCCAGCAGGTTCATTTTCCTGAACACCATTTCTAAATAAGTCTGAGATAGCAATCTAGTTGTTAGCTTACCACAAGATATATTGCAGCTACAGGTTCTTACAGTAAGCACAGCACAGCAGAGCAGGAGATTACAGAAGCAGTTCAAAGACCCAGTGCTTCTGCAGCCCTTATTCACACAAATCTGAAGTGAAGTCAGTGGAGATTTTTCCTTACTGAGAGCTTCAGAATTGGATCCTGAGGTTCTGATGTTGTAAACAGATCTGCAAACACCGATCTCTATTGGAATCTGTGTGAGTACAGAGATCTGTCCATGTGGATCAGCTTTTATGATTAGGGCCTTACAAATTAGTAGCCCAAATATGTACTCTCTCCAGCAAGCAATTTTTAAAAACATGAGCAATTCACTAAAAACTGAAATGTGAATCGTATTTTTTTAGGTGCTGTTGCAAGTTGGTGCATTTTTAAGGCATGTTTTTTGGCACCTGATTCTTTTTCTATGTTATCCATAACACTCAAATGACTCTTGTTTTTAAAGCCTAGAGCTAATTGAGTAAGGAAAGTGGTAATAAAATAAACTATTGGCCAAATAATATACTACAGTAACTAGCTGGGGCAGCTCAGAGCCTTTCTTGTTAAGAAAACATGCCTGAAAATGCTGCATTTTGGTGGTTAGAATGTATAGTCAATTGAAAGTTATAAAATGTGCTCTTTTTTTTTTTTTTGTTCTGTAAACAAATTTGAAATACAAAAGAGCTCAGTGCCAGTTATCCCGGGACAGACATTCATTGATATTCTGCAACATTCAGTGAGAGTCTCTTTCGTCCTTAATGTAAGATTCAGAATTTGATGAAATTGTTAAGCAGACATTTCTGTTAACGGAAAACAGATTCTGTGTGATTTTGGATACACACAAATGAAAGCGGCTAAAACATAGGGAGTTTTGTAATTAGTAACTATTAGGAATGGGACAAAAGATGCAGTGTGTTGAAGCAGATGAACAGTGGACATAGCCAGTGTTGCAGGCAGCATTTTTGCAAGAATGAAAACTTAGTCTGTTTGTCACAGCCAAGAAATAAAGCAAACAAAAAGCTAACTAAAGGCTGCTTTTCATGGCCTGCTTACTTGGTTTTACATAAAATCCTGCACCCCACCTTTGTTTTTTTTCCCCTAGCTCTTTATAGTTCTCCTGCAAAAGAACAGATATGCCCAACAAGATCAGGCAGTTGCTCCAAGGCCTTTCTGTTTATCAAGATTAACTATTACACCAATAAACAAAGTAGGACAAGCAGGTTTTCTTTTTCTTTGTATCTCGTCCGGCCTTGGCAGTTAGTGTGCCAGATGGCATCATATATGCGCAAACCTGCCTCCAAAAATGACTAAACCTTGCAACTGATAAATGTTGACCAGTCTCAGTTACTTCCAGACCATCAGGCTGTTTGGAATTGCCTTTGATGTAAAAGCGTCTCCCCGCCTCCCACCCCCAACCTCCCACTTGCATGCACTCCTTCTGCCTAAGATAATGAAATGCAGTGGCAGCTGGCTAATGGCTGGGAAAGTACAAACCCTGCATTGAACTCTTCCCACCAGACTATTCAGCACTAAAGCAATGTCAGTCTCGCAGAAAGGGGGAAGAAACAGAGGCTTGTTGCTGGGCGGCTTCTCGTCAAGCTGCTGTAGGTGGGGCATTATTTTCTCTACTGAATGGAAGTGGTGGGCTCAAGGCAAAGGGAAAGTGGATTCATCATGTTTTCACGGTTCTTAACAAGTTCACCTTCTAGATTCAGTCCTAGAAAGGCTAAATGAAGCAAGAAGGCAAAACTACTAGTGCCAGTGTACTTAGGCAAACTTCTAAACAAAAATGCCAGAAATCCCATTGGTCATGTACTCTTTGTTGCTTTCCCTTTCAGTGTTGACTAGCTTGTGGCCTGACATAGTGAAAAAAATATATCTCCAGACTTCCTTTGCAGTCTGCCAGGACACAGATGTGGGACACAATGACAAACAAAATTCGAAAATGGGAGGAGAACACTCAGACCAAACACAGAAACCCTCTTCCTTCTGGAGGTTTTTAATGATGTGGGATTATTCTTTTAGTATAAATAAAATGCTCTATCCTCAGTTAAATGAGCAACATGTATCATGTTAATAATTTTGGCCATAGTCCTGCAGGCACTTAGTGAAGTGCTGACCCTCCTTAACTTCATTGGCACTACTTAGCTGCATGTGAGATTATGCATGTGTAACTCTTCAATCAATGGCAGGTGACCACCAGAAGGGCCAGATTCAGTTCCTAGGGGATTCCATCAATAATGTAACCTAACTGGCTTGAGCCACTGGGGCATGAGACAACAGCATACTGTGAAGGATGGATGTCAGTTAGGAATATCGGTTACCAGTGCTTTTTTTTTTTTTTTTTTTTTTTTTTTTTGTAAAACAAAACAAAACAAAACGAAAGAGAGGAGTAGGTGCTTAGCCGGCTCCCCACCCCGACTCGCCAGTCAGTCCTGCAGTTGGGGCTGCCAAGGTGCCAGTACTCAGTACCAGCAAGTACGGGCACAAAAAAGAAAGCACTGTCTGTTACAGTGAAAAGGTGCTTTAAAGTTCGCGCCAGGCAAAACGTGCCTTTAGGAGGAAGCATGGGATGATGTTGGTTTTTTGTACTTTGCAGAAATTGCAGGGGAAGGCAGTGTTCAGTTGCTTACAGCCAAATCAAATCCTGAGTACAGCAGGGTCTCAACATTCACGAGGCTTCCATGTTGAGAACCCTCGCGAATGTTGAATTTCGTCAATATGGCTCCCACCTGGAGCTCAGTTGCCAGTGTCCTCCCCAGAGCCCCAGGGGAAGCGGCGGCCACTGGTGCTCCTGCCTGGGGCCCGGGGGAAGTGGCGGCCACTAGTAATCCTGCCCAGGGCCCAAAGGAAGCGCCCGCTCAAATAATTGGATTTGCGAACATTAAGTTTGCAAATCGTGAGACTCTACTGTATTATGGTGTAACTTTAACCTTTTGATCTTCCAGTGATTTAGTTCATACTGCTGAATTAGTTCAATGATGTTACTATTCACTACTATCCGCTATTAACAAGTGGTCCTACAGCACTTTAAAGACTAGCAAATGTATTAGACCATGATCTTTCATGGGTAAGACTGACTTCATCAGGTGTTTGATAATAACCTAATAAATATGTTAGTCCTTAAGGTGCTATTGGACTGCTTGTTATTTGTGAAGCTGCAAACTAACAGGGCTACCCACCTGAGACTGTTCACTATATAAGCTTAGCTGTCCCATCAAGGTTACAGAATCACAGGGCTGGGAGGGACCTCAGGAGGTCATCTAGTCCAGCCCCCTGCTACAAGCAGGATCAACCCCCTCTAAGTCATCCCAGCCAAGGCCTTGTCAAGCCAAGACTTAAAAACATTGAGGGATGGAGAATCCACCACCTTTCTAGGCAACGCATTCCAATGCTTCACCACCCTCCTGGTGAAGTAGTTTTTCCTAATATCTAACCTACACCTCTCCCTCTTCAACTTCAGACCATTACTCCTTGTTCTGTCATCTGACACCACTGAGAACAGTTTCTCACCCTCCTCTTTAGAGCTCCCCTTCAGGAAGTTGAAGGCTGCTATTAAATCACCTCTAAGTCTTCTCTTCTGTAAACTAAACAAGCCCAAATCCCTCAGCCTATCCTCATAGGTCTTGTGCTCCAGACCCTTAATCATTTTTGTTGGATGTAGGTTAGACACACCCTAGGTGTGTTGTGAAGCTTCAGCCTGAGATCACAAGCCCTTTGATTGCCTCAGTATAATTCTTACAGTAAATCCTTCCTGATTTGCATGAATGACTAGGTGACTCACTGCAAGACGCAGAATTTTTCTAATTAGGCAGTTAGCAAACATAAAAACCCAAGGCAATCACATCACAACAAGTATTTTAACCATTTCTGTGACAAATTTTTCATAAATAACTAAAATAAAAATAATGGTATCCCCTATGAGTTCTGAGGTATATTTTCTAATATTAAAGTGTGAGACTTGACTATAACACTGCAATAAGAAAACTTTGCTGACAAGTGGAAATGATCTCATTTGGTATGCAAGTAAGGAGAGAGGGTGGGCTGTATTTGCCATGACCTGCCATTCTGGAGATGTATAGTTGCTTTTACGAAATTGACGTTTACTCACAAATCCTCTCAAGCATGGATCTATGGCTATCATTGTCAGTTACTTCGAATGCTCTTTTCCTAATGTTTGTTTTCTAAATCATCATCTTTCTAGAGTGTTTGATTGGTTGCTGGACTGCTTCAAAGACTCAGAGTTCTTTTTTTCTTGAACTCTTTGGCTACTCTGCTAATCTAGACCTTGGCCTTGAAGCCACTGTTTATATTATATTTTTGTTGGTGGTTGCTGTTTCTAAACATTTGCTTGTTTCCTTCCCGATTCGCTGCCAATTTCAAAACTGCTTTTCTCTTCATGTCCTGGGGTTGGGGTGGGCACTGTGATTTGCTCTTCTGTTTATTTTATTTTTGTGTCCTCCTCTCTCTTGTTCTGCAGAGAACAGAGTTGCTATTCCATATTTGCCTTTCATTTGTTTCTTCTGCTTTGACAAGATTTTTGGTAGAAGTGGCACCTGCTTTTAGGCTTTAGAAGATCTCTACAACAGCTTTAGAGAAAATAGTAATGACCTCTGGCTGAATTCTCCCCACTCCAAACTCAAAATGCACTGAAATAGAATATTTTTCTAAGGTCCAGATGAATTATTAGAACCCACTGTCGCCATCTTAGCTGAACTCTCTTTCGTATTCAAATTCGACACATTAACACATGGTTTGAACGGGGATGCAAACTTTCTGGGACATTGTAGGGGTTCTTTGGCATACTTGGCTTAATCTAATTCTTGATTCTCCCCACCCCTACCCCTGTGCTCTGTTATTTGCTCACCTTGATAATTTTTTTTTCTGATTTGTCAACTTTGATTGCTGTTTTGGTTCTCTGTGCCTTAAATATTGAGTCTGTTCTGGTCTGGCTCTGGTCTGAAGAAGTGGGTCTGTCCCACGAAAGCTCACCTAATGAACCATTTTGTTTAGTCTTTAAAGTGCTACCTGACTGCTTCTTTGTTTTCATCTTAGCTTTGTGTGTCTAAGCACTTCTGGAATCATAATCTTAGTATCAGAACCAGATTTTCAACTAAGAGAAAGAAAAGATCAGCAATGAGTTTACTTGTGACCATTTTAAATAGAAAAATATGCTTGAAAAGATTCATTTATAATAGGAGCAAGCAAAATATGGCCCAGGGCCAGCTCTGACCCATCGAGCCTTTTGCATCTGATGCACAACTAGCTTATGACCCAGCAGGACACTCATGCAGGCTCCCTGCCCGCCATGCCTCTACAAAGTACTCTTGGTGGCTGACTACTGGGGCTTTGTACACCTCTGTGTGGTGTATGCTTTTTTTTGGGGGGGGGTGTCCTGCTGCACACTCTGCCCCTCCCCCAGCACAATCTCTCAGCTCCCATTGACTGGAAAGCAGCCAAAGAGAGCTGCCTGGCCATGCTTACTATGGCCATTAACCAGAAGGGGTGCCTGGACGTAAGGCACTTTGGGGCGTGGAGCTCTTCAGAGCTGAGCAAGTCTGCATTTATGTTTTCATCATCATATTCTTTTATCATTGCTGTTTTCCTTACTACCATTCCCTCGAACAGATATGTGAGGACAGAGGACAGAGACCACAAACTGTTGGTTCTGAGCACCCCTTGGTAATTCTCCTAGCAGTCAGCAATTGCACGTCAACAAATTGTGCTCATGGAGCTACTTGAGTATAAAGGTGCGCAATATGCAGCCGCTCAAAGGATGAGAGCTGAGCTGTCTGTCTGCAGGGCCTGGCTAGTTTGTGGATGTTATCATTCCTAGCCTTTATCTGCACAGCAGTCTCTCTCAGATGTTCCCAGAATCACTGACCAGCGGTAGTCAAAAACAATGGGCAAAAGTGATGCAAAGTCTACATCTCCCCCATTCAAGCAGGCACTCACTCCTCAAGCTTTTTTGGTGCTGACCATCTGTGGCACATTGTACCTCAAAGCAGCACCTCAGAAACCCCGTATTCATCACTGTCATATGATTATGGTAGAGAAGTTTATGGACTGTCTTGATCTGCTAAAATCCATTCAGCTGTCCGAATATGCATATTGTTATTATTATATATCAAGTTATGGAATTAGGTGCACAGCATGTAACATATCAGTTGTGTCAAGCACCTTTGACACAGCCTTCCCAGAGCAGAGCTGATCTCAGTGGCTGTGTGGCTCTGCTGTGTGGCTGTGACCCCAGTTCTGTGCCATCACTGGAGGAGACTGGAGAGGTTCTGGTGCAGAAGAACAAGGTGGCGGAGCACCCCAAAGGAAAGGTAGGCAGACTCAATTGTATTTAAGCCCATCAACTGACGGTCTCAAGGGGATCTCTGTGACTGAACTTGTCACACTAATAAGGCTGCGTCTACACGTGCACGCTACTTCGAAGTAGCGGCAGTAACTTCGAAATAGCGCCCGTCACGTCTACACGTGTTGGGCGCTATTTCGAAGTTGAAATCGACGTTAGGCGGCGAGACGTCGAAGTCGATAACCCCATGAGGGGATGGGAATAGCGCCCTACTTCGACGTTCAACATCGAAGTAGGGACGTGTAGACGATCCGCGTCCCGCAACATCGAAATAGCGGGGTCCTCCATGGCGGCCATCAGCTGGGGGGTTGAGAGATACTCTCTCTCCAGCCCTTGCGGGGCTCTGTGGTCACCGTGGGCAGCAGCCCTTAGCCCAGGGCTTCTGGCTGCTGCTGCTGCAGCTGGGGGTCCGTGCTGCATATACAGGGTCTGCAACTAGTTGTTGGCTCTGTGTATCTTGCACTGTTTAATGAAAGTGTGTCTGGGAGGGGCCCTTTAAGGGAGCGACTTGCTGTTGAGTCCGCCCTGTGACCCTGTCTGCAGCTGTGCCTGGCTCCCTTATTTCGATGTGTGCTACTTTGGCGTGTAGACGTTCCCTCGCTGTGCCTATTTCGATGTTGGGCTGAGCAACGTCGAAGTTGAGCATCGACGTTGCCAGCCCTGGAGGACGTGTAGACGTTATTCATCGAAATAGCCTATTTCGATGTCGCAACATCGAAATAAGCTATTTCGAAGTTGGGTGCACGTGTAGACGTAGCCTAACATGGCAACGCCAATTGAAAGCTCACAAACCATCTGTCTCTACATTCCACCTGAGTAACCACCATGCAAGAGAAGGGTCTGAATGTTACCTTCCGAGATACTGAAATCCAAAACCAGTATTTCTCAAAATGTCTGAGTGATTCTGGATTGGAGACTTGCACACCCCTGTGGTTGCTGTAACATGGTTTCCAGTTGTCCTGTGCTCCTTTAAGAGTACCTCCATGTCTGCTAACCAGCAGCAAGTTCAGGTTTCCTATCATCCTGAGTGATGTTCTCTTCACAGCTGCTTTGTAGAAACTGAGAAACATACTGTAGCTGGCTACATTCCCCTTAGTGATGAGTGTTTTTCCTACTCACCTAATTCATTTTTATTAAGATTTATTATATTGTTTCAGCCACTCTTCTGTTTGTGTTGATGGATTTGACCATTTCATTCCCAGGGTATGGGGAAAAAAATCACCAACCTTCATATTCCCTTAAACTGTAGAGTAGCAGTGGTGGGTTTAGCTTTTTTCCTTGCTCCTGGCCTGTTGCTTTTATGTCATTTGTGTGCAGCTCTGTATCAGTATTTTCATCATATTTTTCAATGGTTCATTGTCATTCATCATTCTGGTTCACTAGCTAACCTCTTGGCAGAGCGCTTTTCTGGGTTCATCTCCATTGCTTGTCCTTTGAGGATATTTGGCCATTTCAATTTGCATTTTTATCAGTCCTCTCAACCTTCACTCCTTAACTTTATTAATGCAGTAATTGATTCTTTTGACATCTAGGGTTGCTGAGGCAACACACTCAGTTTGTCGCTGTCTTCACTCAGGATGATGTGATAGTGTTCTCTGGAGGTTGTTTTTTTTTTTTTTAAATAAAATAGTTTCCCATTTCTGGATGATAACTTGATCTCATTCAAAGTTCCATTTTGGTGAGCTCCAGGGTCCAATGCTGCAATGTTGGAGCTTTTTTATATTAAAAGTTTGATAGATGAGATTACTGACTTGTTTACCTCATATACCTTTGCTGCTAACTCTACATTACATTTTAATTTGTTTAATAAAAGCAACTGAGTAAATTTGGTCTCCTATGACTTGATTGCATTTACCTCAGTGTATTGGACTCCTGGTTTCTAGGTTAGTTACGAATTCTCTCTCAGATATGGTTTCTCTCAGCTATATAGCCTATGATAGCTGCTTTCCCATTCTGAGGGGTGGGTGTGGACATCTGCTAAAGGGCCAACATTCTTATGCTTTGGAGGCCCTGAAATGTTAGAATATCTGTACTAAATGCCTTCTTCCTAGCCCTCTGGTTCATGCCCAAGGAATATGTAGAAATGAATGATCTGTAGAACTTGTTGAAAAACTAGGATAATTTTTGAGGGATTTTTGAGGATTTTTAGCCTCAAAATTTAAAATATAATAACATTCTATATGTAGTTGAACAAGTTTTTTTTTATTAAAAATATTTAGTTTACATTTTTTTTTACCAATGGCCCCAAAGTTTCAAGTTTCCAGTTTGTTTTAGGTTTTTGAAAATTTTCTTTTTTTCTGTAAACATTTTCCTTTTGATTGAAAGCTGATTTTTCATCAGAGTTAAAGTGTTGACCAACTGTAATGACTAATTCACTCTTTTCTTTTAAAAGAAGACCAGTGAGATTTAGGGTGCTCTTTCTTCTTGCAGTGTGGATGCCTTTCAACATGCTGCTTCTTCCCATTCTGACAGTTTGGCATCACTTGTCTCATTCTGTTCATAACCTTTGAGACTAGTGCTGCTATTGTTGTCTTGGTTTCAACAAGATGAATAAGCTATTTTCTGAACTGATCTTGCTCTCTTCTGAATACAGTCAGGTTGGTGAGCCCAGTTACTACTCATGCTTGGATTTTTGTCTCTAGCTATTATTGCCTTATACTAAAAAGCCTAATTTTGGACTTCACACTATTAAACTATGTCTAGATGGCAGGCTTCTGTCAACAAAACTTCTGTTTTGTCCATAGAGTATGCACCCAGACTGAAGATCTGTCAGCAGAGATCTGCTAATCGGGAGAATTCTATTGGCATCCCTGTATACCTCATTCCATGAGGCAGAAGGGATGTCCAACAGAGGGGGGTTTGCGACATCTGGCCCCCTGTAGATGGGCCAAATGTCAGAAAAGCCTCTCCTGAGAGAATTGTTGGCAACAGATACACAAATGCGCTGCACAATTTGCGTATCTTTTTACGGCAGTTCTCAGCAATCCAGACATAGCCCATGAAGAAGGGATGTCTTGACATAAGGGATTTTTCCAAGATTAGTCCCTGTGCAGAGAGGCCAAATGTTGAAAAAGCCTCTCCTGACATAACTCTTGGCGATCTAGACACAGCCCTAGAGTGAGACTGTTTGGTCCTGTGTGGTTGCATAAAGGGATGGTGGGGGTATAAGATGTTCTTCTCCTTGTACGCTGGGGGTGGGATGTTCAAGTCCAGCTAGCAATTCAAATCTTTCCAAAGGAACGATACTTCTAAGGAATGACACTTGTCTTATTCTGTTCATGCTCTTTGAACATTATGCCTCCAAAAAGTAAAGTTTAGGAATGACACCTAAGCAAATTCCCTTCTCTGCTGACAAAGGCATGCCCTCTGGCTGTATACGCCAAAGGCCAAATGTTTCCAGAAACTGCTCATGAGGCATTTCCTTTCTTTAACTTCCTCTTACAGATGACCTGGGCCAGCGAAGCCATGAGAGAAGGATAAATCTCCATAAGAACCTCCCAGCCTAGGTAGGTAGACACCATCTAGGTCTGTTTGAGCCAGTGTTACAGCATGGGCAGAAGTGTGAGAACCCCAAAAGTCTAAGTGTCCATGACAGCTGGGCACATATTCGGGCAGCAAGTCTGAGCCACAGCCCATGTTGCCATTTCAGCGCACTAATTTGAGCAAATCTAGCTTGTATGTGGGCTGGGAGGCACACTCCAGTCTGAAGCGTAGATATACTCTTGGTAATTTTTTTTCAGCCAGTGTCTTTCCTTTGGTTTGTACCCAGGAATCAGCATAGGGTAGCAAAGATTGAACCTCTCTAATCTGGCACCCTCAGGACCTGACAGGTACCAAACCAGAGAATTTGCCAGACCATGGGAAGTCAAAATTGTCTAGCAGCATTACCAACACTTCCACTGTTTGCTGGGCTCATAGAAGATATTTGGGGGGTAAACTACAGCTAAGTGACAGCACAGAACACTGAGAGCCAAGACTAGTGGCCGTAATGTAAACAAACCTGATGAGACCATGGGAAACTTGGCCACACCCATGATAAGTGGTTGTCCCACTAACTAAAATCATGCAGGATTACAGACATTGTCAGAGGACAGAGTTCCATATTAGAGAGGCTCAGTCTGTAGGAAGGTATTTTTAGGAGGACTTGAACTGCCTAATAGATCTCTGGAAAAGAAAATGTGTAATCATGCAAAAATGTGCACACATCCTCCTGCAGTAACATTAGCAGGGAATGTAGATCCAGATCCTTCAAAGGCTTGTGCTTGTGTTTACACTGAACTTTAGTTGAAGCCAGTGTGTCTATTCAAATGAGTAAAATTAAATTTGTGTGTAAATCTCGGCAGAATCAGGATCTTAATCCCAAAGTGTAGATGAGTCAAGCAAATCTCCATCCAGAGTGATCATTTACTGTGTCCAGATCATTTGTGTAGGCACTCCGGAGAAAGGACTTCAATCTCACTGAGCCTCTGAATTATACTTAGCTCAGATTTAGAGTACATTGGTACGACTTCTTAGTATGGAGGTCTCAGACAGTGATACCTTTGTTTAAGGTTGACTGACAGTTCCCTTTATGAAATACTGTTTTCAGATTTTTATAATTCTGCCACAATATAATCATCTGGGCTGAAATTTTCCATGCTGAGTGTCTGCCTCAAGCTGAATATTTCTGGAAATATTTCAGCAAAAATGATTCAGACATTTTTGAAAATAAGACTGGGGGAAGTACACCACATAACCCTGTTTTGCTTGTGTGTGTTGAGGGGGTGGAGAGGTTTGACAACCATTTTGTGACAAGTTGTAATGTCTGCATGCTTTGGAGTGGTGACCTGCAAGTTGTGGAGGAGTTTCTTTGTGTCAGGGATGTGCCTTTTGCTTTTTGTACAGAATAATTGCCCAAATTTGGCCCTCTTATACGCCTCTGGAAAAACAAATTTCCATTTGCAAATGCTCGATAGAGACTTGCTAGAGTTTTGACATTGGCATTCTTTGTCTTTGTTTGAACATGCTCCAGTTTGGGGCTGCAAAGGCTGAGCAGGTCTAGCCTTGCAGTTCTTACTCCCAGTTGCCAGGGGCTGTTGTGATGCCATCCATGAGAAGGGAGAGAAGGGAAACTGGTGGTGCCCAGGCAACACGGAGAAAGAAGCTGCCTGCTTAGAATGCATAGTGGGCAAGAGCTAGACCTGCCTGTACTGGCTGATGGAGAGAATAGGCGTGTACAAGGAGCTGGTGGGGGATGTTAGAATGGAGAGACCAGGGTTGTGGTGAGAAGACTGATTGGATGAGGGGCGTGCAAAGAGATTGGTATAAGACTGGGGATGGGAGTGTGGCATGTTGAGCTTAGGTGAAAAGCAAAGGGGAGACTTAGGACTGGAATAGAGAATGTAGGGAAAAATGGGACCTAGATGGGAAGCCTAGAGTGAGAGACTGGGACAGGCTGGTTAAGAAGACTGGGATGATGAGCCAGTGCGGACAGGAAAGAGACAGGGCAGGCTGGATGGGAGGGGAGGAGATGGTCAGGCTTAGGGAAAAAGGGGGTAGGAGGGCTCATGACCACAAAAGAACACTGTGGAATGGAACCTAAGATACTTGCATTTCACTGTTGCTCTGCTCCCAGCAACTATATCTGTAAAACCCACTGGCCAAGTGCTTGAGTCAGATTGCTCTCCAGTGGCTGATCCACAAAGAAAATAAGGCAAGAGGCCAATGATGACCAGATAAAGTACTGAATGTCTGCTAGAGCACTATGCATCCTGTGCCCTGAATGAAGCAAGGGTCCTGTGGAAAAAATAGCCTGTAATCATGTAATTATAGAGTGAAATATAATGCATACTTACAAGAGACTGAATGAAGGTTGCACAGGAACATTTCCTGGCTTTTGAGTGATTGACTTTCCAACTCAAAGAATGTCCTTTGAGCATGGGTTTTTGTACGTGTCTATATCAGTATTTCCCAAATGGTGTTCCGGGGAACCCCAGGGTTCTGTGAAGTGAAAGTAAGGGTTCAGCGAGAAAATGATCAGAGGTCAGCAACCTGTGGCTCTGGAGCTGCATGTGGCTTTAAGGAGTCATTTGCAGATCAGACGCTGCTGCCACTGACTCCTCTGTGGCTCCCTGCCCTGACACTGCAGTAGAACAAAATGTAATTGGTTTAACAGCTGGCAGGGTGGCAGGAGGGATCTGGCTGTTAAACCAACTGAATTTAGTTCCATTGTTTCAGCAGTGGCTGGGCAGGGAGCCTCAGAGAGCCCCTTCCTCACAAAATAGCCAGCACATGCGCAATGGAGGAAGGGAAAGGGGATCCAACGGCCATCTGGAAGGGGAGCCAGATGGGTCTTGCGGTTTGTGCATTGTCCTTGCCTTTCATTGGCTGCAGTTGGCCTCTCACATTGCCATAGGGTGGCCAGTGAAGTCCAGCCCATGGGACTAGTGTTGGAGGAGCAGCGGTGTCTAAGGTAGGTTCATCTGCTATACTGGAGGAGCTAACTTGGGTGGAGTTTGTTGAGATGGCGTTAGGCTGGGGGCCTCTTTGAGTGGATGGGTTATTCCCAGGGGTCAGTTGGGACTGAGGGAGGTTAAGCTGTGTGTAGGACTGCTATTATGGGTTCTACAAAATTCTTTTGAATTGAAAAGGATTCTGTGGCCAAATGAAATAGGGGAAGACTGGTCTATGTTGACCAGAACATGGTAGGGATATGACCCAATAGTACAAAAAGGCTGGTCATAATTATGTGCGCATTTAGTGTGAAACTTCTTGTCTATGGACATACTGTGGAACACACTCTGCCCACCCCATATCCTGCCTCCCCCTAACTCATTACTTCATTTTTTGGGACAAGTAATATGAGTGGCTATTTTCCAAACTAGCAATTTAATTTGATAATAAGAAATGCGAAGCATTTAGAAAGAAGTCAGAGGAAAGAGAGGTTCTCATGCTCCTTTTGATTCTTTCATTGCCAGACAAACTCTTTGAAAGTTCTCCTGTCAGGATATGCAATGGTGTACTATATGCCATGCATTTATATTACCGCTTCATGTTTGAACTTTTTTATGTATGTTTCTTATGTGCCTGAGGTTGCTTGAGAAAGCAAACCTGCACAATCTGCCATTGTCCTGCTTCCTGAGGAAATTCAATGCAGCTTCTGTCAGGTTATAGGAAAGTAAGAAAAAAGCTCAGGTCTTAAAGCAAACAGCTAAAGGGCAGTGTTTATAATGGAACTGCAGAGATTTGGAATGAAACCCTAACTATTTTTGCTAGAGAAAATGATATAAAAGTCATATTAAGAGATCAGAGTATGTTGATTCAGTTGTAGAATTTGGTCTCCATACTACTAAACTTAGGGTTACAGTTAACTAGAGTTAATGTTTCTGATAGATGGCCTCCCCACACATTACAGGGGAAGGGAGAGGCTAAGACCCATTTCTTAGATCCATCTGGCAAAATGATGGTTTCATTTTCAGTTTGTGAAAATAAGCTATCTTTGGAGCAGGGCTGTACTGAAACCAAAGCAAACCCTCTTTTGGTGGAGACGGAATGATAAAATTATCCTCTCATCTAGGTCTGGTGGAAATAGTGAGGTCCAGGTAGTGGGAGCCCTGGGGTGCAATGGTTAACGGGTAGTATCGCAAATGCAATTTCCAAATGAACCTTTGTGTGGCATGTAGGACGCTTCCTTTTCAGCTTTTATTTCATTTTTTTCCTCAGGAATTTATCGATATTTATTACCCTAACAAACACAGAGAAAAGCAATGAAAAAACATGAATAATTTTTCTGGGTGACTATGGGGGTTTATTTTGGTGGATAGAAAAAGTGGGAAAAGTATTCAATGGACTAATCCTTTGAATTCTGCTCATTGGTGTGGTTTACTAGAGAACTAGAATAGAATTCAAATCACAATGCCACTTCTGACTTAAGGAAAACAATCTCTATCTAATCCCCAAATAAAACTTTCTATTTGAATAAGCAGTTTACTGTTGTAAACTTAGAACTATTAGCCTATAAACATTGACATGTAATAACTGTGACACATCATTTGCAGTGCATATACTCAACTTCATCCGTTTCTCTTGTTTTTTCTCCTGGTTTTTTTTTAACTTTTAAATACTTCCTTGAGTTCTGAAACATAGAATTCTGATACAGATTTTCATTTTCTTCCCTCATCTTTGTGCCAGCCCTTTAAACCAATATCTGCTAATAGCTTGACATGTATCCATGGTGGGCATGAGATTCATCAATATGTTCAGATGTACATGCACTTCAGAGCTTGCATGAATGCTTGTTTGTTTATTGTGTGTATCTTCCAAACATGTAGCCTTACTTCACCAGGCAGCTTTGCATATACACAGACTAATGTATTATCGTAATACATGTATCTCATACAATATATTTTCCTAATGGAACAAATTATTGTTTTATATATTTGAATGATCTAAAAGTAGGGTGAAAATCAGAAAGAAATTGAATATATGTTAAACCTCTCTAATCCAGAACTCTCTTGTCAGGCAACATTGTAATCTGGCATGATTTTAGTTAGCTGGACGACCACTTATCATGGCTGTGGCCAAGTTTCCTGTGGTGCTATAAAGTTTGTTTACAACCACCAGTCCTGGCTCTCAGTGTTCTGTGCTGTTGTTTAGTTATAATTTAACCCTACATGTCTTCTAAGAACTCCATAAGCACTGGGAGTGTTGGTAATGCTGCTAGACAATATTGACCTCCCATGATCCATCAAATTCTCTTGTCCGGCAATGGTCAGGTCCCAAGGATGCTGGACTAGAGAGGCTCAACCTGTACTACTTTTTTGTAAAACCCTGGAATTTTTCAGTAAATATAGGTTTAAAGTGAAAACAAAGAGGGCTAGTCATGACTACGTGCTCTCCACTTCCAAGGCACTGTACCGTCCTTCCACTAGCACTCCTCTGTCCCATTCCCAGCAGCACAGTTACCCCTCCTGATTTTATCACCCAACCCACTAGCCCAGCCTGACGCAGTAGGCTTAGTGCCGCTTAGCTGTTTCATGAAACAATAGCTGCTTTCCCCTGCTTTAGGTGTGAAAGTTCTCCAGTGCTTCAGAGCAGCACATTTAGCAAAAGAAGTGAGTTTATATTCTCAGGAGGAAGGCTGATATTTAGCCCTTTAGGGAGCAGTGTGAAGGGACAGGAGGGGAAGTGGTCTATTTGAAGTACTGAGTGAAAATGCAATGGGGTAGGGGTAGAGATATGGCACAGAGAGGATGCTGGAGAGAGGGCAGCTGACAGGTGGCGGGAACATCACTGGAGGTAACAGATGGGTAGGAGGCTTCACAGAGAAAGGCAAGAAGGCAAACAAGTCTGTCTAGAGGTTGAACAGAGGAAAAAATGTATGAGACCCACACAGACCTACCAAAACACCTTGTTCCACAACATCCAGTTTCCTTTCAAGCAGGACATGACATCTGGGTTGCACCAGGGTACGGCTCTTACCTCAGCAGTAGGGTGCTCCTAATCTTTTCTTGTAGAACCAGGGAGGCAAATTTTCTCAGCTCCCTTGCAATGGAGTTGGGAGATTTATGCCACTTGTGGCAATCTCTTGGACACAGCTCCTCAGTGGTGGCAATGCAGGGCTCACAAGGAGCCACAATAACTTAACTCTTTCTTTAAAATGTAAAGGATGAAGGGTCGGATTTCCACTGGCAGAAAGAGCAGTTGGGCATCCAACTGCCATTGACCGTCAATTAGAGCTGGTCACCGCCCTCCCCTCTGTGCCTTCGAACCAATCCTCTGAGCGTGGTAGGAGTCTTTGTCAGTCAGTGTGGAAGCCTTTCTGGGGAGGTGGTGGAAAACTGCTTGTGGAGATAAGGAAAGATAATGAAGAAAGCAGTGATATCCCCCATTGGCTAGACACACCTCGTCTGTCTCACGAACCCTGTGCTCACAAAGCTTCTGAACATGTGGACCAGGGATCGGTTCAGCTTTTTCCATTCCCCCACCCCTGAACTCACAGTATGCAATTGTAGTGGGGACAGGGGGTGGGGAGCAAAAAGTGATGCTAACCCCAGCCCTGAAAGCAACAGAACTTGTCTCGTGAGGCTTGTGAATCCTGGCCCATGGAAATCGTTGGGAGAACAGAATGCTGACAACAGAATGCTGCCTCATCAGAACAGCAACATGTTACACCCAGTTAGCAGTGGGGTAAATGACTTCTCCAGGGACAAGGCATCAGACAATCAGGCTCTACTGACCTCCTAGGGAATGCCTCTATTACTTGCAAAGAATTTGCCTGGACAGTTATTACACTGTAAATTCATTCCAAGTCGTTGTTTGTGTCACAGCAAATAGGCAATAAACTACATGTGTGTGAGTTGCACAGTGCAGTCTACAATCTCCTTCTTATGGTCCCAGTAACTTGTATGGTAGAGAAATCTGTGCATACTCCAGATGCTCTTGCTGACAATGGAATAAGGGACCAGTACATATTGGCAGGGGATCAATTCTCCACTTCCCCACACTGTTTTCCACTTCCAGCTTAAATGCTTTGTTTGAGTGTAGGGGGCGGGCTTATCCAAGGGGGGAACGCATCATGTGTAAAGAAACTGCCTCCAAGGGACAGCAACAAAGGGTCCTGTGGCACCTTATAGACTAACAGAAAAGTTTTGAGCGTGAGCTTTCGTGAGCACAGACTCACTTCATCAGATGCTGGGACAGGCGCTCTAATTTCAGTATGGGTGTCTTTAAGTCCTTCTGTTTGCAATGTTCCAAATACTCGTTATAAATAGGCTCTTTCTTTGTGCCTGTATTCCATCCCCTTAACAAGGACTCCTTTTTCTCCTTCAAGAAGCTGGTAAGTACTGCTGCAGCAAAACTAAACATTCCGCTTAGAATAGTTTGTAAAGATCATGATCTCCTTGCAAAAATTTTAATTTTGCCCCAAAATATGAGTGTCCGAAGGTAACACCTTGTCCTCCTTTCGATGCCCTTGTGCCAATTTCTGGCTTTTTATAGGGTTGTGTGGCCTATGACTGATGTTGCTAACACCTGTGCAGAGAGAATTGCAGAAGTGGGGCCATACTTTGCTGTCTAGATGCTCTTTTGCTAAAGGATCTGAACCAGGCCTTTGAGCCTGACTATGCTGTGCACTTCTGAATCATACTGTAAACATGCCAGGGCAAGGAGTTAGCAATATGGTATGGAGCCAAAGCCCATTGAACTCAATGGAATGAGTCCCATTGGCTTCAGTGGGCTTTGGCTTGGGCCTTACATGAACGAGTGCCTCTTGTAGCCCCGTCCGTATGTCCCTCCTTTTCAGTTTGCACTTTTCCAACTCATTCCTGTACAATTTGGTGCTCTTATGGGCAGGAGGTCAGGTAGTTTGATGAGAAAGGGGCAAGTGATCCTCCTTCACTATGCCCAGCTGAGATCCAAGTAGCTGGATAGAAAAATGTACTTGGGTTATGCATATCATCTAACAGCTCCAGTTCTGTTTGCTTCTCATCTCTGAAGGCCTCTACTATTTTGAAACAACTTAAGCATTGTTGGACTTTTAGCTATTTTGGATACAAACATATTATTTCCTCTGCTGCAGTAGCAGTTGGATCCTGAAGACATTTCCCAAACCCGGCTTCAGTTATCAATTCCAGTAGCTTCAGAATATTTTCCTTTTCTAAGACTTTTGTTGCCGGGTAGGAGTTGCTGGCTGTTTACATCAGGCGATGAGTAATACTCTTTTGCTAGCACTGTACACAAAGGTTTTTCTTTTCTTCTGACATTTATTCCTTCTGTCATTATCCCGTGTTAGCTTTGCAAATTTTAAAGAAGAATCCTGTTTCCTCAAATATCATCTTCTGAGCCCTTTGCTGTGTTCCAGGTATTTATTTTCAGATTTTTAAAGGTAAATTTAATTTTTAAAAATAACAAAAGCTCTCTGCTCTCCTCTGTTATTTACTCGCTGCTGTAAGTGGGCTCTGAACACATCTCGTACATTTCAGTTTTGCCTCTTCACTTTCAGGTCACCTGAATTTCCCCTTCCCCACCCCAGTGAATTCAGGGAACCTAACCTTTGGTGCTGCCCTATGCCAGGCTCCCCAGTAATCCCTAGGCTGTGTCCCTCAGAGGGGAGGGGAAAAGGGTGGGGAGATGGAATGAAGGGGCAGGGCTTGGAGGGATGGGCAGAGACAGACAGACAGACCGACAAACAGACAGAGAGGCACAGATCACTGGGACCCCCAGACCAGATTGCAGAAATGCTCAGGCCATAGATGACCTGTGGCCATTAGTTTCAGACCCTGGTCTGGGTGATAACACTGCTGAAAAGGATCTGGAGGTTACACTGGGCCACAAAATGAACATGAGTCCTCACTCAGTGTCATGCAACTGAAAAAAACCTGGTGTGTATTAACAGGAATGTTGTATATAAGGGAGAAGAGATAATCATCTTGCTCCGCCTGCCACAGGTTAGGCCCCAACTGGAGTATGGTGCCCAATTCAACAAAAGAAAACAGTAGTAATATAGCACTTTAACAAAGTGATTTATTCAGTGATGAGTTTTCATGGGACAGACCCACTTCTTCAGATCAATCACATTTCCAGTACAGACTGACATCTATACGTACAGAAGACCAAAAAAAAAATTGCAGTAAAAACTGACAAATCAAGTGCATAGGACTGAAGTAGGTGGCAGAGGGATGGGGGATGTTAAGTGTCCTGTCTGAGATAATTTCAATGATGTTGTGACACAATTGCAATTCAGGGCACCACAGTTTAGGAGGAACGTAGACAAAATAGAAAGTGATCAGAGGAGGGTGAGAAAAAGGTTTAAAAAATTGACTTATAAAGAAAGAATACCAAAACCTCGTCATGTGTAGAAGATTGAGGGATGAGGTGATAAATCTTTCTGTATGTTAAGGACTATTATAAGGAAGATGGCGATCAGTCACGCTTTGAAGACAGGACAAGAAGTAATGGGCTTTAATCTGCAGCAAGGAAGATTTAGGTTAGACATTAGGGAAAACTTTTAAATGATAAATGTAAGTGGGCTGTGGATTAGGCTTCCAAGGGAGATTGTGAGGTCCCCACAATTGGAAGCTTTTAAGAACAAACTGGACAAACGGGTGTCAGAGATAGTGTAGGATCACTTGATCTGCTACAGAACACAGGGCTGGAGTTTACAACTTCTTGAGGTTCCTTCCAGACCTACATTTCTTTGATTTTCTTTAGCACCAGCTGAACTGTAGAAAAAAAACAAGGGGAAAATGTTGCTCTCAGTGACACCTGGCTCCCACTGATAATGATAAATGCACATCTTATGGAAATATTTGGCTGTAAATACATAGTTCAGTTTAACCTCCTTCCTCAAGGTTATCTGGTTACTGGTCTTGATTTGCACTTGGTACTAAGCGAGCAACAAGTTTTATCACTGGAATTCTGCTTTTGCAAGTGAAAACATTATGCAAGATCATGAAAAGGTAACAAAATTTGTTGCCAGCTGGAACTGAGGATAACAGGCTGCTGCTGGTTTTCCCCAAAGAGAACACTGAAGAACACAAATTTTTATGACAAAATAATTACACTAACAGGTGCAGTTGAGCAACTGTATTTTGGTTACAACACTGTTATGGCTCAATGCTTACCACAAAAGTTTATATTAAAAACATTCAGTTCTGCTTTTAAAATCCCATCCAAACTGACAGAACAGTATAAACAAAGATGAGGCAATAACTAGGGTTTAAAAGGGTGGAAACCAATTTGTGTTCCGTTTAATAGGAAGAGTATTTGTTTTAATGACAGCTGTCAGAAAGAGAGCAAACACTGGCTCGTTAAGACCCAGGCCTAGGCCTTGAGGAGAACACAGGTTTGTAATTATGTCACAACATGAAACACTGAGTAGTCTCAGGTCAGTGGATCCCTTTCCTGTCCCTACTGAAATCAACAGCAAAACTCCCACTTGCCTCAGCATGAGAAATATCAGGCCCCTGGAGACTACAGGAGAAGTGTACGGGCAGTGAAACAACCGCCTCCTTCACAAAGTCTATTAAATTCTGAGAATATCTTTTAAGTGCTGCATAATCCTGCTAACCTCGAATACACAACCAAAAAAAAAAAAGTGAATAGTCATGGTCTGGAGCCTCACCTACATTGCGATTTGTCTCAGCAAAGGTACAAACTGGGAGATGACAGTGCTGAGAGTTTGTATACACTACAATTAAAAACCCATGTCTGGCCCATGCTAGCTAATTCTAGGGGGTCCCGCTCAGGGCTGTTTAACTACAGTGCAGATGTCAGAACTCAGGTGGGAGCCTGGCCTCTAGCACCTTGTGAGGTGGGAAGGTAGCTGGAGTCAGGGTTAGACGTGTTTTTAATTGCAGTGTTGATATAACCATAGGGACAAACTTCGTCTGAAATAGTCCCAGCATAATTTAGAACCTCCTGTGCTGCTTTAATGGACTGTTTATACTAGAGTTGGTCAGGAGGTTTTGTCAGCAAACACTGCTCCAGCTAAACCAAAATTGTTCATAGGAAAGGGTCACTTATCACAAATTTCCCATTTTGGAAAAACTGGGAAAAAATTCTCTCGCCGCTTTCACAAGGAGAAAGTTCCTTCTTTTCAAGTCACAACAACTTATTTTTTAAATTAAAAAGCTAAATCAGAGGTTTTAGAAAAGTATGTGTGTCAGTGGGAGGGAACTGAAATAATAGTCACTAATCTAATTTATTGAAGTGAAAATTTTTGACTGATCTAATTATTTTGGATTTTCAGATTGCCAAAATGTGAGACTTTCACTTTTCATCCCTATTTGGAATATAGGGATTTTTTTTTTTGTATCAAAATCCCAACAATTCTCGTGGAAAGAGAAAGCACAACTGGGTGAGAGACTATCTACCTTGTTGTTTTTTGCATCAGTATAGTTACAAAGTGTGCCCTAATGGAAATCTCTACTCTAGCTATGTTGCCCTTGTGTTAGATGTGAATTGCATGGTACAGCTTACTGTCACCTCTAAGGGACGGATGGCTTGAAAGTGGGTAAGCTGCACAGGGGCAGTAGGAATTTGCACTGATGTAGCTCATCAATGAAAAACACCCACTGTTGACTAGAATGCAGTTGTACCAGTCAGCTGCTCATGAAACATAACACACTGTATGATCTCTGTGTTCAATCAGAAGGTATTGGCTACTCCCAACAAACGCCTTGTGAGCTGCTCTGGAGGAAAAGCTGTGACCAAATGGGTTTTCCTCACTGCAACTGTAATTGGTCTAGGTGCCACTATACAGGACAATTAACCACATCTAGGTGTGTGAGTTACACAACATCTATCACTTATTGTCCTCCTTTGGGTCCCACTTAAGACCCTGTCACTCCCAGAAGCTCCCTCCCTCTCTGCAAAAGGTCTTTCTGGCTTTTGCAATGATAGACTAGCTTCACTGAGGCTTTCTTCCCCCCTTTCTCTTCCCAGCACCTTTTCTTGGGCTCTGAGGTTATTTTCCTACTTTGCATCTCTAGTTCCCTGAGCCTCCTATCTTTCCAACTGTTGACCTCACTCCCATCAGCCTCTCCCTCTTTTCTGGTGTCTTTCCCTCTAAGTACATACTCTCTTTTTTCCCACCACCTAATGATGCACACTGCTGTACTTGGTCTGGTCAGCCAACCCGTTTCGTTCGTATTACAGCTTCTCCTGGAAAATTCAACTTGTCTGGGAAGCCTGAGCTCTGTGCCTCAATAATCCTCTCAATCTTATCTCTCAGTCTTCCTTAGCTGGGGTGTGTTGATAGTTACAGGAAGAATGACCCAGTCAGGGTCGATCTTCTGGGGTTTGATTTTGCACGCCAAGTGGGGACTCACTATATCGAGCCACCAGGCCTCAGCAGTTGATGCTGGTACTCTTCATTCTCACAAGCAGTAAGTTTCTCCCACCGAACTCCCTCTGTGAGGAAGGCCTGATAAGTCAATCTTAGCTATGTTGATTCCAGTGGTGTAATTGTTGCAGCTGGAATTACGTATCTAAGATTGAGTTTCAGGTCTAATGAGGAGCTGCCCAAAGATAGTTATAATAGCTTCTAAACTGAATAACCATATTCTCACCCAGCTGTGCAACCCTCACCCTTCCCCATCGTCTGCCCAGTCCACCGTCATCACACCCACATGCACTACCATGCCTAAAAAGTAGGTGATGAGCTCTTTCAGGGTCTGTGGGCCACATTTTCATATAAGATCCAACACTTTTGCATTGCTTGGACTGCTCCACAGGGCTGAATTCTGGCTGTAAATGGCCAAGTGAGATGTCCCCTGCTATTGGGAAATGTGCTGATGCGAAGCTGCTGTAACCAGCCCTGGTGTCACTTACCCCCTCTTCTTGGTGTTTTGGGATGGGGAGAATTGTTGTGGTGTAGAGCTCTGCCCTGCCTAAGCGACACTGGCAAATAGTCCATGAAGCATCCTGCACCAGTGGTTTTACTTAGAACAGCCTCTCAGCTGGGGCTGGCCCTTTGCGTCAGGAAATTTTAACTAGCTCCTCACATGGCCCCCATGCTGCAATTTGGCTGCAGGAGAGAATTTGGCCTTGCTTCTTTTCTGGGTACCTGCCTTTGTGACCTTAGTACTATTCTTTTATTTTGTTGACATTGATAAAAATAACATGCCAGTGAAATCTGTGTAGGCTTGTAAAGTGCTGCTTGCTTTCAACCCTGCCTGGGCAGTTCAACACCTTAGGTCGGGATATTTTGTGGAACAAAGCATACTCCTGGTTCTTCTGTTAGAATTCAGTTTTTTAACAAATAGACTGAGGTGCACTAAGTTATAAACATTGGAGCCAAAGCACTTTGCTACTTACTGTTTATTAACCAAGAAGGGCTGGGGTTCTATGAGTCTAAGGGATGTTACCCATAAGGACAGCACCACATCGAAAGCAGGTGTGACCTGGAACCAGGTTAAAACAGAGCTAGCCTCAGCATTCAGAATGAAATCTAAAACCAGGCAGGTTCGTTATGAATCCCAGACTCAGGCCAGAGTTACTGAAAAGCTCACCAAACCTTTGAGTTCAACTTGTGCCAGGAAGCATGGAGTGCACAGAACCACACTGGGGGGAAAATGCAGAACTCAGTGCCTCGATCTGAATTTCATTCAAAAGAAAACTGGACACCTGGCGTGGGGCCAATAGCATGGTTCTATTGATTGCTTATCTCTCCACTGTGCCTATGAAGGGGGAGGCGTTACACACACACCGCCGCTGCAGAGGGAAGGCAGCGGCCATTTTGGTTTAGAGTGATGCAGGTGGTATTCTCTCTTATGGTGACATCCATCTTTTGCCATTCCCTTCCTGATGGAAGGTGCGTGTCTTGCTCCTGATCTACTGAACCCTCCCCTTCCCATCCTGCAGTGTATGCAAATTGTAACTCTTCAGTTTCGCACAGCTGTAGTCAAAGTGTTGAGACCTAGATTGACCCAGCCCTCACCTGGCAATGCAGGGCCCCTGTTTCACTTCCATGGTCAGACTGTGACTTCAGCCATGAGGCAAGATTCAGGGGCTGCTCTCCTGCTACTCCCCACTATGAGCATGTGGGCAGGAGGAGAGTGGGAAGAGACTGGATTCCATACCGCTTGTGGGTCAGAGTAGCTGGCTGGACGCAGGGAGAATGCTCTGTGGAGGACAAAATGGAGAAGTTGTTAGTTCTGCTCCACAGACCAAGTGGGAAGCAAGGAAGGAATTGTGTCTTTCTGCAGATATCGTGCAGTTGTACATCCTCTTGTACTTAGGGAGGACTATAAAATTTGTAGGCTAGTCCTGGGTGTTTGGATAATTCACTTGAGCTGAAGTGACAGCATGCCAACCTCATGCCCCTTTAAAGGATCTTTGTTGAAAGGCTCAACCAAAGCAGAGTTGTGATTCCTTCACTAAATTTCATATCAATAGTCCATAATTGTCTTCTGTGTTAATGCACTAAGACGAGTTTCACATTAGCTTCTTTGAGAAAAGACTAGCAGAGGAAACAGCATTTTATGTGTGGTGAGCAGCTATATGCAAACCTCTTCTTTTCTTGCTCACATCAACAGTGCTGTCCCTATCAACTCCATCCAAAATAACAATAATAAAAAGGCCCTGAAATTGGAATTGCTGCAGAACAAGCTCCACTCTCAAGATCTTTCATCATTTTGAGTAAAGGACTGTAAGTGGATTTCTTAAGATTTGAGAGACACCTTCCCAGCTGCCTTTAATAATGTCTCATATTTATTTATGGACTGATTACGTATTTAGAAAAAATTGCACCTGCAAAGTCTGTGATCTGATTTAGTTCCACTTCTGTGCCGTTGTACTAGTCTGTATTATATAATTTTGCCATCAGGGCTCTATCTATCTTATCTATCTATCTAAGCTCCCGTCACAGAGGGAATAAAATCTCCCTGACAGAAAAATTTATATTTTTAGAGCCTGTAGGCTGCATTCTTGGTGGGGGAATTATGGTCTGTGGAGAATGAATGCACTTTTCTAACCAGAACAGCTGGTAATTCTCTAGTGACTGGTGTTTGTTTTAAAGTCATGTGGCTGGAGGGGGGTTTTCAGCCTATGAAAGCCATTTTACTATTTAACTCTGCAAGAGCTTAACTACAGCAAGTGTTCACACAAGACATGTAGTCTTCCTCCACGTTATACTACGAGAAAGGGGAAGTCTCTAGTCATACTGAAAATCTCCGGTCTAAATAGAGAATGAATGCTGGGTACAACCACTCGTGCTTCTTCCTAGAGCAGCTGTCCAGATAAGTTCTAAGGATATGTGATCACTTTTAGGACACCTCAAACACAGTTAATACTGCACTTAAGGGCAAATCTTTGTTTTCGTGGAGTTAGTGTTGAAACTCCCACAGGAATAGGATTTGTCCCTTTACCCATGGGCAGTCAGTGGAAAGTTTAGTGTTAGTCAAGAGGAGATAAGGGCCATGTTTGATTAAAATTTTTATTGGCACAGTTTTTACAATGATTGCAGTTTATCGGAAAGAAAATATTTTCCTTTCAGGAGATTCAGAAGCGGACCACATGGCAGACAGGTTTGCCTAAAGAAGAACGTCCCAGATTACTTTGAAAGTTTTGCCCAGGTGTCCCCAAACTCTCAAATCCAAAAAGATGTTAAAAAGTTGTTCAAGACTTTCTATTAATGTAATAGCCATTCTATTATTTTAATGCTTGCATTTCTCTGAGGATGCATCTACACTAGCAAGCACGTTCAAAATCCAGGTTGGAAGACCGAGTTCTTTTGAAAGAACCTGTGGAGTGTCGACACACACATAACACTCTTTCGAAATTAACTTTGAAAGAACTCTTATGTTCTTTCAAAGTCGGTCCTCTGCTCCCGGAATAGGAAGAGCGCCCTCGTTCGAAAGATAATTTCGAAAGAGAGCAAGTCTAGACGCTCTGTGGCCCGCTCTTTCAAAAAAGAGAGTCCTCCATGGCCATGATCACCTGGAAGGTGGTGGTGCCACTCATATCACAAGCAGAGCTTTATGGCTTCGGTGCCTGGCTCCGTCTAAGGATGCAGACTCCCAGATACCCTCAGGCATGAAGCTGAGAGCGTGCAGGCAGCAGGGAGCCCAAGCTGCTGCACAGCCTGCTGCCTATGATGACTCTCCAGCCAGTCCAGCACCCTCCTCGGCACCATGGCCAGCACCACTGACCCCTGCCTACCCAGGGGCCCCCCAAGGAAACCAGGGACCCTCCTGGATGGATGCCAAGCTTTGGGACCGCCTTGCCCCCTGGACAGATGAGGTCCTGAACCAGACGAGGGTCTGGCGCATAAGTAAACTTCATCCTCTGACCTGCTTCTGTCAGATGCCCTACAATTTATTGGCTGAAACCTCAGCAATACTGTCTGCTACTTAACCTGATGGGAACAAGCTGATTACATTTCCTGTCCAGTTATCGCGGGTGGAGTATGTCATGTGCTCAATTATATTTAAAGTGATCATTATAAAAATGATCATGAATCCACATTATGTGGGTGTTCATCAGCTTGAAATTCTTGGTGGGGATGTGGCATCTGGGTGGGATGTAGGGTACATGAACAGGGTACGGGTGCAGGTACTAGGTGGGATGTAGGGTGTGGGAGTAGGAGGGGGTGGGGGTACAGGAAGGAGAGTGCATAGCCATGAGTCTGTTCTGGTATGGCTATGATCTGAGGAAGTGGGTCTGTCCCATGAAAGCTCATCACCTAATAAATTATTTTGTTAGTCTTTAAAGTGCTACTTGAGTGCTGTTTTGTTTTGATAGATGTTATATGTGTTAGTCTGTAAAGTGCCACAGGACTTCTTGTTGTTCATGAAATGGGTTAGGGAGCGAGGCTCCATGGCAGGATTAACAGCTGCCAAGGAGAGCCATGCTGCTCCAGAAAATGCTCACATGCTTTTGTTGACGTTTTATATTTTTTCATCATCACAATAAGATGGTTTTTATTGCATTAACAGGTGATATTCTTTGTTATAGGTCGTCCATAACCATACCAAATACTGGCAACACAGCTCTTATCTTAGCACACAGGGCACTGGAGCAGTAGACTCATTGATGCTAAATAATCAGCAGTAATGGGGATGCATGTTATGGGATCATGAGCTGTTTTGCTGCATATTTGTGTTTCCAAGGGACGGAATTGTGTGTTTTTTTCCCCCCATTACTCTGTTTTATCCCTTCTCCCCACATCTCTCGCTTTCTCTCATCTTAGGCCTAGTTTAAATTGTGCCAGTATAATTATATGTGTGGTTTCATACCAATTGAGTTAAACTTGTGTGAAGGGGAGAGCTCTCATCACTTCAAAGCTGGCTGGTATTGATTTAGCTGTCTTACCTGTTTTAGTCTAGACAAAAGTTAAATGGATAAGAGTTCCCCCCGCCTCCGACCCTCAAGAGTTACTTGTTTAACTGGTCCCTCCTGTTCTCTTTTTCTGCATCCAGTCTCCCTCTGTCTTTCAGCAGGTCTTTTACTTCCTAACAGCAAGCCCCCTTCTTCTCAGCATCCAAATCCCCTAAGACAGGGGTTCTCAAACTTTTTGGCATCATTTCTGTTTTTTGATTTTTGAGAAACCCTCACCCCCCACTTCTTTACCATCATCCAACCCTCCTTTTAACAAAAAATTCAATTTGTCATTTAAAATAAACACACAAACTTGATAAAAATATTATTTAAAATTAAAATAAGCACAAATATTTTTTCTTGGCACCTTGTGGTTGTCTGGTGCATTCCCAGCTGGTCAGCAACCTCCAGCCTGAGCCCTGTGCTACCAGAGCCACCTGCCTGAGCCAGCCATGCCCTGTGCTGCCGGGGCCAACTCCCCGCTGTCCCACCCACCAGCTGCCCACCCACACACAAGCCATCCACCCCAGCTGTGGGCCAGCCGTCCAAGCCCCATGCTGCCAGGGCCAGCAACCCACCCACCAGCCTGAGCCACCCAAGCCCCATGCTGCTGGAGCCAGCCGCCTGCCCACCAGCGAAAATCACCCAAGCCTCTCGCTGCCGAGGCCAACCCCATGACCCCCTCAACCTGGCCGCCTGAGCCCTGCAAGCCCCCTTGCCTAAGCCCTTCCCCTCCCCCAGAGCCAGGCACCACCAGCCCCCCATTCTCCACTCATCCCCCCCTCCAATGCAGGCATGACAGCCCTCCTTCTAACCCCATTCTCCTCCTCCTCCCCCTCCTCTCCCCAGCCCACACTCACTCACTCACCTTTGCAGGAGGCAGCTAGCTCCACTTGGATCTTCGCCGGGTGCCTACTCTTTATAGCAGCTGTGCCTGGTCGTCCACATAAAATGGCAGGGGCTGAGAGAGGGAAGCAAAGGCCGGCTCCTTCTTTGGATGTGGGGCATGATGGGGGTGGGGGGGTCACCTTGTTCCCCCATCCCCCAGATTTCCTCATGCCTCCCAGGGGGGCATGCACCCCAGTTTGGGAAACCATGCTCTAAGACCTATGCCAGTCCACTTCTCTGGAGAATCACAGCAGGAGGGTGTCAGGATTGCCTCCGAAACCTCATCATAAAATTTTGAGTAACACAGAGGGCAAGCTGGCCTGGCTTACAGGAATCTTTTCTTTTGTGTCTCATGTTTCTTACAATCACCTTTCTAGACATCTTTCTTTGCACTTCAGAGGAAGGACTTTGAGACACGATAACGCCGAGGTTTCAGCCCAAATAAATTCATCCTATCTTTTTTGCATAAATCCTATAAATATCCTTTCAGCAGCCAGCATATGAATTCTTTCCTTATAAACTTAAATAACGGAGTTGTGCGTAGGTTTTCCATATTTTAATTTTACTCACACAACACTTCTAAATAAAGGCCAATCATCCTAGATGTCCCTCCCAGCTCTCCTCAAAATAATGTATAATAAACAAAACAATATGAGGCTGGGCATGAATAATATTGGTGATTTGTAATTAATCTTTCAAGTAGTAGCCAGACATCTCTTGCCCACTGTAGTTGGTTGATTGGGCAGATTTTGTGGTTGCCTCACCAGATATTATTTTGGCTGGTACAGTTCAGCTCAGATAAGGTGTAACGTGTTTCTGTCCCTACATAATTTTACAGGTGGGTTGACTGATGCTCAAAAGAATTGTCATTGGCAACAAAGTGAGAAAATGTTGCTCCCTCCTGGCTCTCTGGGCTTTGGTGTAATCTCTAGACTACATAGCCTCCTATTTCCAGCCCTGTGATGAGTTCTCCTCTGTCTAGAGGCTGACAATTACAAAACATCTAACAAAACTGTTTGATAGAGAAATAATCAGTTCCAAAATTCTGTTTCTATTCTAATTCATCTGGCTTGCAGAAATCCACAGTACTAGCTTGGTTGGTTACAACAAGCCAGCTTCAGCTCCAGTGTAAGAGGGTGCAATTCACTGGAATACACTTCTGCTACTACCAAGACTATGGAGAACCTAAGGTCATATCTGGTGCAGTGTATTTGGTGTCTTTTTCTGTAACTGATAGAGAATAGAAATTTGCCTATAAAATATGCCCATGACTAACAGAAGCTGCTGAAGTTTTATCACGTGTTGCACATTTCCTTTGTATTATGGTTAGCGAAACTGGAGTCAGAGGGCTCATGTTCTCTGGAGGAAGTGTTATTGAGGGTATGCCAGAAGAACAGGAAATAGATAAAATTACACTGAAAGCAACACAGCCACATGGACTGAGTAATCTACAGAGTCTAGTAAGGTTCCACTTGTTCAGCTTACCCTACATTCAGCTTCACAAATTTGCTGATGAGACATGCTAGGTGGTCTTTTTTATGTCTTGAGCCAATCATGAACACAGACATGGCTGGAAAATCTTTTGTCATGAAAGCAATACTCCTGCTGTGTTTCACAAAATCACAGACCCAGTGACTTATAACAACAATGTGAGAAAGAATGCAATCAAGACAAGGAAAGAATGGGTTAAGGAACATTTAGGTAAGTTAGATATATTCATGCCATCAGCTCCTGATAAAATTCATCCTAAGGTACTTAAGGAACTAGCTGAAGCAATCTTGGAATTGTTACCAATTGTCTTTGAGAACTCTTCGTAGAAAGGCGAGGTCCCAAAAGACTGAAAAAGAGCAAATTTCTCACTTTTTAAAGAAAAGGAACACAGGGGACTTAGGGAACTATGAACAAATAATTGTAACTTTTGATACTCAGAAAGATATTGGAACAAATTATTTAACAGTTTGTAAGCACCTGAAGGATAATACACTTATAAGGGAAAACTAGCATGGATTTCTCAAGAATAAATCATATCAAATCACACTAATTTCCTTCTTGGTCAGTTTTATTGACCTTGTTGTTAAGGGTGAAGCAGTAGATGTGTGATGTAGCAGTATCTTTGTTTTAGTAAGGCTTTGGACAAAGTCCCAAATGACATTCTCATAAGCAAACTAGGGAAATGTATCCCTAAATTAAATAACTAGAAGGTGGGCGCACAACTGGTTGTACGACCTAGTCAAAGAATAGTTATTGATGGTTCACTATCAAACTAGTAGAGCTTATCTAGTGTGATTCCACAGGAGTCTGTCTTAGGTCTGGTACTCAATATTTTCATTAATAATTTAGGTAATAGAATTAGAATTAAAATACCCTTAATAAATTAGAGAATTGTCCTGAAATTTACAAGAAAATATTCATTAAATACAAGTACAGGTTGAACCTCTCTAGTCCAGCATCCTCGGGACCTGACCAGTCCCGAATGAGCGAATTTGCCAGATCATGGGAGGTCAATATTGACAGGTATATTGACAACACTTCCATTGCCTATTGGGCTCTTAGAAGACATTTAAAGGTAAATTACACCTAAATAACATCACAGAACACTGAGAGCCAGGACTGGTGTCCATAAGCAAATTTTATGGGACCACAGGAATCTTGGCCACCCCCATGATACGTGGGTGTCTGGCCAATTAAAATCATGCTGGGTTATGGATGTTGCCAGATGAGAGAGTTCTAGATTAGAGAGTTTCAACATGTATGAAATACTTAGAAAGGAAAAAAAATCAAAGGCACATCTGGCTAGGTGGTAATATTGCTGAAAAAGATCTGGGGGTTAATCGTGGATGACTAGTTGAAAATGAGTCAACAATCTGATACAATTGTGAAAAAGTCGACTATTTCACAGTAAAAATAAAAAAAAAACACAGTCCAGTAGCACTTTAAAGACGAACAAAATAATTTATTAGGTGATAAGCTTTCGTGGTACAGACCCACTTCTTCAGATCATAGCCATACCAGAACAGATTATGATGGCTATGATCTGAAGAAGTGGGTCTGTCCCACGAAAGTTCATCACCTAATAAATTATTTTGTTAAAGTGCTACTGGACTGCATTTTTGTTTTGATAGTATATAGACTAGCACAGCTATCTCTCTGTTACCATTTTACAGTTATTTCTTTATCTGAATGCAAGGAATAAACATTAAGAAGCATGCATGGTATCTGCTTGTTCTGGTTTACTTTGGGTCAAATTCTGCCTTTTGGATATACTAGTATCACTCTCTCTTGTTAACTGCAATGGAAATAATGTAGATCCATCTGAAGGGAGAATATGGTTATATGATCATTGAAGATGAAATTCATCCCTGTGCCAAGGCCCAACAGAAGACCTACATACAAGTGTGGTCTTGCTTAAGCCTTTTATTTTTACCACTCTTTTACCACCTTGCCTCCAGTATGAGGCAGTCTTTGTTGTAGGAACTGAGTGTCAGAAACGGTACGTCAGCCTTTCAACCACCCCAGTCACTCTCCTCTGGACTCTGTGGCTACGTCTACATTACATTCTGCTTTTGAAAAGGAAATGCAGATGAGTAAGATCGGAAATGCAAAGGAGACATGTAATTTACATATCTTATGTCTCATTTGCATATCTCACATGATCTTGCATCTGGAAGAGCCTTTTCTGGAAGCAAAAGCAATCTAGTAGACAGGGTTCCTTTGAAAATAAACCCTGTTTTCAAAAGAACCGTTCCTCCTCTTCTGTTTCAGAAAGAAGGGTTCTTTCAAAAACAGAGTTTATTTTTGAAGGAACCCCATCTATACAGTTGTTTTTGCTTTTGGAAAAGACTCTTCTGGAAGCGAAATCATTCAAGAATATGCAAATGAGGCATGAGATATGTAAATCTGCACCTCATTTGCATTTCCAATCTTGCTCACTTGCATTTGTCTTTTGAAAGGGGAATGTAATATAGACATAGCCTTTAAGTCCTACTCTGCTGTGCAGATTAACAACGTGCACTCAGTCCCTGAGCCCCCTTGAAGAGCATTCTCCAGTAGTATCCAGTTCCTGATACTGGACACACATAGGCTACGTCTACACGTGAAGCCTACATCGAAGTAGCTTATTTCGATGTAGTGACATCGAAATAGGCTATTTCGATGAATAACGTGTACACGTCCTCCAGGGCTGGCAACATCGACGTTCAACATCGACGTTGCGCAGCACCACATCGAAATAGGCGCTGCGAGGGAACGTCTACACGCCAAAGTAGCACACATCGAAATAAGGGTGCCAGGCACAGCTGCAGACAGGGTTACAGGGCAGACTCAACAGCGAGCCACTCCCTTAAAGGGCCCCTCCCAGACACACTTGCACTAAACAGCACAAGATCCACAGAGCCGACAACTGGTTGCAGACCCTGTGCATGCAGCATGTATCCCCAGCTGCAGCAGCAGCAGCCAGAAGCCCTGGGCTAAGGGCTGCTGCACACGGTGACCATAGAGCCCCGCAGGGGCTGGAGAGAGAGCGTCTCTCAACCCCTCAGCTGATGGCCGCCATGGCAGACCCCGCTATTTCGATGTTGCAGGATGTGGATCGGCTACATGTGCCCTACTTTGACGTTCAATGTCGAAGTAGGGCGCTATTCCCATCCCCTCATGGGGTTAGCGGCTTCGACGTCTCGCCGCCTAACGTCGATGTTAACATCGAAATAGCGCCCAACGTGTGTAGCCGTGACGGGCGCTATTTCGAAGTTAGTGCCGCTACTTTGAAGTAGCGTGCACGTGTAGACACGGCTATAATAGCTAACAGGTTCTCTGTTCCCCAAGGAATAAGATATTCCCACCACCTTGCTTGAGTCAATTGAGTGTCGGCTCAGCTCCAATGTACCACAGCACTGTTATCTCTTTATAGTGAAAACGAACATTCATTTTTACTAACAAAGGTTAAGGTTTAAAAGATAGTAAGCAAGAGTGACAAGAATAGAAGTGTGGTGTTTCTACAGACAAAAATTATCAGGCTACAATCCTTATCTAAAGCAGTCTTATCTCACCCTTTTCTGTCCCATTTCAGTCCAGGTCATCTGAGAACTTGTTCTGATGATGTGACTGCACTACCCAGTTACCTCTCAAGTACAGGAGAAAAGAGGGGTCCTGGTGCTGCCTTCTGAAACACCAAAGTTAAATGTTTTTGTCCCCAGAGGCAGGATGACCCGCGGGGTTCACATCCTGGTGAACTCTTTCCTGGTGATTTCACATTCTCCCATTAAGCTGTTTCCCCGTTGACTTTGCATGGACATGGCGCTTGCTTTGTGAGCTCATTTTACAATGCTTAATTTGCTTTGGACACCTCGGTGGACTTGTGATTCCACATCCTTTTACCTAGCAAAAAACTACCCAGGATATAGCTTCTAAACATATTTTCTGTACAAACGTGCCACTTCTCCGATATCACCTGTATGGGCATCGCGCACTTATTAGGAGGATCATTCTGGCACAAGCTTCTTTTAGACACCTCACATAACCTGTTTGGGCTAAATATTAAGAAAGCAGTGTGTTGGGTGTAGTGAATTTGTCAGGCCAGATAGCAGTTGCTGTTGAAAGTCAGTGAACCCATTGTCAGACGGCACTGAGGGTTTCTTAGGGTTCCAGCTCTATTTTGAGCACTTGAGACTTAAATGTTGCATAGATCTTATGCTGGCTGCCTGCACAAGAGTCAATTTCCCCCTAAGTGAGCAAAGCGGATTAATTATAAATCAACTGTATAAGGATTTTGCAACTTCATTCCCCTTTTTCAGCTTGTTTCAACACAGATTTAAACTGTTGGAGGTTTATTTCCTCTTTAATTTTCTTCTTTAACAACTAACTACAGCCATTTCAGTGAAATGGGTCATGACGTGTGTGTGTAGACTGCAGTGGAGTAAGACTTGAGAGAAATAGGTGCAATTTCCTTTGTGACATTAGGCAAGTCACTTGATTTACCAAGTTCCTCATTTTCCACCTGTATAAATACACTACTTCCTTACCTTAGAGCCACCTGTATAAAGACACTGTTTTCCTACCTCAGAGCCATGTTGTGAGAATAAAATCATTAATGATAGTGAGGCATGCCACCATTACAGTGATGTGGGTCATAAAAGTACCTAGATAAGTTTATTTTTAGAAACAGTAAGTGAGAGCTATGTAAAATTACCAGCAGTCTCTGCATATCAGACCCAAGTCTACAGCAATATAAAAAGCTGTATAAATCTAATAGCTGTTGCTTTGGAAGCTGTTACAAATAAAGAAGAATTTCTTCCCTTAGTTGATCTATGCCACCTAGCAGCATGAGGGCTAGGCCATAAAATGTGGGTCGTTTTCTTCTATCCTTTCCAAGATCAAAGAGATGTGATTCTTACAACCTTTTCAAGAGTGTTTACTCACCACTTCAGCAATAAGCAGCCATTTACTTGGAGAAGCACAAATTGCATAGACAAGTGAGGTGTTTGGGGCTACATTACTTGTAATGGCAAAGTGGTAAGGCAGTAGGGGAATGGAGACTGTAAGGGATTAGCGAAAACTAAGAGCCACAGAAACAAATATCAGATGTGGCTGGTGCAAAGATCCATCTGATTATTTCAGGCCACTCAGCCAGTCCTGTATGGGCTTGTGTCTCGTGTTTGATAGACTGCTCTCTCTTCTCTCCTCATTGCTCTTCTCCCCAAAACAAAGTTGGTCTGTCACATTGATTTCAGTATGTGTTGGATCAGGTTTTCAGCAGGTACCACTCAAAACAACGCTTCCTGTCAGTTGTTGAAAGGAAGTGTTGCTGTCTCCAGAGGGGAGGTTTGGAATGGCAGGGCATGGCAGGAGAGGAGTGACAGAGTGCAGGCAGCAGGGCAAACAAGAAGCAAGCTTTTTAAATAGTACAAATAAAAGAGGTCTCTTTCCCAGCCCACATCTGAATTCTGGGCTCCTCTTGTGTTGATTTGGGGCAGGACTCTGGACAGTGAAGTCAATAGGAGTTCAGTCTGTAGCTTAACTGGAAACAAGATTGGGCCCTTAGTGCCTAGGTTACCCTACCTGTCTAGAAAACAGGTTGTCAGTCTCCCTGCCTCCCAGTTCTTCAACATGAAGAATCTGCAAAGAGGGCCTGAAACTGCTTTTCTCAGGCGGGGGAGTAAGTAGTAGGACGGAGTCTTTTACCTTTATAGATAGGGTCCTACCACATTCACAGCCATGGAAAATGTGTCATGGACCATGAAATCTGGTCTTCTGTATGCTGTTACCCCATACAGATTTCATAGGGAAGACCAGCAAAGCCCAGATTGGGATCCTGACCTAAGCTCCCTGTAAGCTTCCAGAAGGCAGCTCCATGTTGGGGCTGGGAAGGGGCTCCTTTCCCTGACGGTGGCAGCTCTGTCCTGGGGACTGTGTGCGGGGGGGGGGCACCTCTCCTCAAGACATGGCCCCCAATCTGGAACTGCTGCTACTGGGGTACAGGCACCAGCTCCCTGGCTCCCACCTGGCCTAGCCTGAACTTGCCCCACCTGGGGGCAGGCACCCCGCCCTAAGCTGTGCCCAAAGATACAAGAATAGAACTGAGATCTTCTGAATTCCAGCCAATGCTTTCCCCACTAGGGCTACACTGCCTACACTGTAAAGTACGATCATAGGTACCACTATGTCTCCACCAGATCTTGTACCCAAAAGGAATTCTTTTGTGTGGCGATTTAAACATACTCATCAGCCCACACTGTCAGAAGTGCATAGTGATTTGGGAGGGGATGCAGGGGGTGGAGGGGAAGAAAGACTCCATTTCTGGGTGCCAAACTTAAGATAACTGGAAGAATCCTGAGTTTCATAAAGTGCTCAGCACCCACCTTCTAGCAGTCAGCCTTTTTAGATGCGTAATACCGGACTCACAAAAAGGTGGGCACTAGCTGCACGTGAAAATTTAGGACAAGACAGAGGGAACAGCTGCTCCTCATTTCTATATTCTAATAGTACTCCATCAAGGGACCTGAGGCCACACACTCTCCCTTGTTACTACCCTCATCCCAGCTCACAGAATACTTGTTTGTCAGGACAGATCTAGATATTATTGGCAGCTCTGATCACTAACCCAGCAAATGCAGCTTAGATAGGGATCTACCAATCTTTCTAGGAGAGGTTTGTTGAGTACTCAAAACAGTAATCTTGCCTGTACAGCATGAGAAATGTTGCCCAAGGAAATTTAAAAATTGCACGCAACCGCAAGTGCTAATTTCCCCTTCAGATTCTGTGAAGAGACCTGTGAATTTCCCATTGGCAGAACTTCAGCTTTTAGAACAAACATTTGTGTTTTGTGAGATGAGTCACCAGACTTTGCTGCTTCTGCCCTGTCTGTACCTGCATTGGTGTCAGAGCACAAATTTAAATAAAACAAGGCCCAGTCACTTATGAGAAAGAGAAGATCTCTTCAAATCAGCTCAGAAAGGAAACAAGAACAGTATTTTTAGTTTCATCAGTTTTTATTGCAATTTTTCTTTGGACCTCTGTGCTATATAACTGAGTCTGGACTGGAAATGCTATAGATCTGAAAAGGTGGGTCTGTCCCACGAAAGCCGAACACCTAATACATCATTTTGTTAGTCTTTAAAGTGCTACATGACTGCTACAGACTAACATAGCTGTGTTGTGGGGGGAAGGAGGAAATCATATTTTTTGCAGCCCTGAAACTGGGAACTTGAGAACAAAGAACATGCCTGTGACTCAGAAATGAACCCAGAGTACACAAAGCAAAGGTTTAAACCATCTAAGTGCCATTAATTCACTATGCAAAAGAGGTAGCTTGAGATAAAAGAGGGCCAGGTCCATAATGGGAGGCTGAACTCACTGCCTGTTTTGTTTTATTTATTAAGAAGACAAATAAAATCTATCACATTATGTACCTTGCACATGAATGGCTGCATAAGTGCCAGATAATGTAGCTGAGAGTGGAACACTGCAGCCAGTTGCACATTAGTGTATTAAAAATGTGTTCACATTCTCTCTTAAATTCACTGAAATCCCCCCTCTGTGTGTGTCTTAATGCTGGCGTGTTCCTATTAGTCATGTTCTCAGCTTCTGTTTGCAGTATGTGCTAGTAGTCAGGGAAAGGCACTGAAATCAGTGCCCCAAATTCCATTCCTAGCAACGGTCACTGAGAAACTTTGGAAAAGTCACATAAGCTCAGTTTCCAAATAATTAAACATGAGGATAATAATGGGTGTCATGAAGCTTTATTGCTGTCAGAGTCCATCAAATGACCAGTTCTATAGAACTGCACAAAATTATTACCTAGAATAAGGGCCAATTCTTGAAAGGTATTTAGGCACCTATAGTAGTAGTAGTAGTAGTAGCATCCTTCAGTCTGTGTAGACTATGGATCGCGCCCTTTGTAGTTCCATTTGGGATCATCATTTGCAGTGTTGACTGTGACTGTGAAGGCCCACATGAGAGTGACAGTCCTTGCTGCATCTGTTGCATGTGGAATGGGTGTCTGGCAGGTCCTTACTGTGGCACCTATAAGGATTTTCAAAAGCACCAAACAAGCATTATCAAAACAAAAAGCTGTCAAGTAGCATTTTAAAGACTAGCAAAATAGTTTATTAGGTGAGCTTTCGTGGGACAGACCCACTTCTTCAGACCACATCCAGACCAGAACAGACTCAATATTTAAGGCACAGAGAACCAAAAACAGTAAGCAAGGAGGACAAATCAGAAAGATAATCAAGGTGAGCAAATCAGAGAGTGGAGGGGTGGGGGGGAAGGTCAAGAATTAGACTGAGCCAATAGGGGCTCGTCTGCATACTTGGCTCAATCTAATTCTTGACCTTCCCCCCAACCCCTCCTCTCTCTGATTTGCTCACCTTGATTATTTTTCTGATTTGTCCTCCTTGCTTACTGTTTTTGGTTCTCTGTGCCTCAAATATTGAGTCTGTTCTGGTCTGGCTATGGTCTGAAGAAGTGGGTCTGTCCCACGAAAGCTCACCTAATAAACTATTTTGCTCGTCTTTAAAGTGCTACTTGACTGCTTTTTGTTTTGATAGTGTATAGACTAGCACGGCTTCCTCTCTGTTACTATTCAAACAAGCATTGAAATCAATACATTTTAAGTGCCAGGGTGCTTTTGAAATTCCTAGGAGGTGCTAAATATCTTTAATGATCTGACCATGGGCAGCTTCCACTTTTGAAGATAAGATGGTTGCAAAAATACCTGCATGCAGCTTCAATTTCCCAGTCCTGGTCCAGTGCATCTAGCTTTTTGGTGAGAGATTCGTCTCAGTTTTTACTAGTTCAGAGGGTTCAGTCCCACATGTAATTAAGTCAGTGGCAAAATTTCCCCTCACTTCAGGGGGCACAGGATCATGGGCGCGAACCTGCAAGTTCACATATGGTTAACTGTACTGCCATGGGTAGTCTCACTGAAATTCTGGGCACGTTGCTGCCTATTTACATGCAAGGAGGTGAAAGTCCCCTGTGCTAACAAAAGCTAGGGAGTACCTGTAGCAGTACTGTTAAGCACATATATAAGTGTTTGATGGTTTGGATCTCAAATCATCAGTGTACAGCTTCAGAGACCCTTATTGTCGCTGGGGGAAAAGTGCTGGATTTTCTTCTGTAATACTATGGTAGCAGAAGCCATTATTTAATTATCGTGTCAGGTGGGTAAGTGTTCTTGTGCCTTCTAAAAAGAGAAGTCAATACTATGAAATATCTATTAGAATTCTGTAAACAAATTGACAGCAAGCGCTGTGTGGTTTAGTGACAGCAGATTAGAGGATCATATTGTGCTAATAACATCCTGTACCTCTGCGGTACTGATGCAGTGAATGCGTACATATTCCTCTGCAGTCAATAACCACTTGTCAGATTTTCACAGCGGCCGATTTTGCTGATATTTTGTAGATGTGCTTTTCTGTTCTTTGGTTTCTTTTTGATGTTGTTGGGAAATGTTCTTCTTTGTGGTTCTAAGAAATTCTTCTTAGCACTGCTAACCAATTGCCTTGTATTTTTGTAAGCACATTTTCTGGGATTTAAAAATGTCAGATCTGTTCTCAAGCTACATGTACTCAAAAGGCAAATACAAGAACCCTGGGTAGGATTCAGCACCTGTGCACATATAAATCAGACACAAAGTTGTGCAGGCTGTCAGGTACCCAGAGAATTTAAACAGACAAACAAATGTACCCAGCTTTCCAAAGCAGAAAGATATGCAGCTGTGTAAACAGGGGAGGAAGTAGGGCAGTGCTAACTTCGCAGGCTCGTGATGGATAGTCAGCCAATCCTGGGTGTGGAAAGTATCACTAAATAATCAAGTTGGATAAAGAATATGTGTAAAGACCTACAACAGTGCAGCACATGTGAGCATATGTTGTGAATGATGATGTCCTACCCATTCTACTTACCATGGTATAAGAGTGCAGGACATGGCATTAACTGGGTAAAGATCCTGTTGCCCTCATTCAGCTGTAGCGGGTGTGCATGCATGGGTGTGTGTATGCTGTGTCTCCCTTGTAGAAAGCTGACACAAGTGCACACCCTTGTGTAATGGCAACGGACCTGGGTTGCCGGCCCCAGGGGTACAACTTGTGAGTATACGGTCTAAAGCACTGCACTCTACCATGTGAGCTAATGGCCAGCTGAGGCTGTAGAGCAGAGACTTCATTCACCCCAGATGAGGTCTCAGTGCCACTGGGTACTACATGCTTCCCTGGGCTGAGGAAGCATGTCCCAAGCTTTTGAGACCTTCCAGCAGTTCTTCCCAGCCAACACACCTGTTGTAACACCAACAGACTTGGGTTGCTGGCGCTAGGAACAGAACCTGCAAGCATAGGGTCTAAAGCCCTGCACTCGACCAAGTGCGGTGAAGGCCAGCTGGCTCTCAGCCAAGGCTGGAGAGCAGAGACTTCACTCACCCCAGATGAGGTCTCAGTGCCTCTGGGTGCTACACTTGGTTATCATCTGTGTGGGAAGGACTGATGTCCCAGGCAAGCTAATGGGCCTGGAGACTGCTATCACAGTTATTCTGTAGTTTTTTAGTTCCATATGGTGTGCACCAGCCTGGCAATGACCCACTGTCACCTGGAATGTGGACAGTGACTTGTGCTTGGCTCAATAGTCAACATTTTCAAATGTGAGTATTTAAATGTAGACACTTTTGTAAGCATGGAGTGGTTTTCAACAGAGCCTTCTCTAATTGTCTCCAGTGGGAGTAAGATGGCTTTTTTTAGGAGGTAGCCGAGTTAGTCTGTATCTTCAAAAACATGAAGAAGTCCTGTGGCACCGTATAGACTAACAGATATTTTGGACCATAAGCTTTCGTGGGCAAAAGCTGACCCCTAACAATGCAGGTCTTTGCCCACGAAAGCTTATGCTCCAAAATATCTGTTAGTCTATAAGGTGCCAGAGGACACCTAGTTGTTGTTTTAGAAGTGAGTCAACTATTATGCTTTTCACTGGTCAGAGGTTTTCCCTTCTTATTGGATTTCCCCCTACAAAGTAAAAAATATATTTTTAAAATTTTGTTCAAAGGCTGTCAGTGAAAATAATAATTCTCCCACATACAATTTAAGTATGGTCAAACCTCAGTCTTGATGGCTAAAAAATAAAGATTTAACCAAGTATAACTCTGAGATTTGTCCATGTGAGAAGGATTAGTCATCCTCCTGCTATCTGTAGCTAGGCTGACAGTCAAGTCTAACTTGTGTCTAATTGAGGTGTAAGGGTCTGTAGATTGTCTGTCTGAATGTGGCCTTCAGTAAGACATGAGATCAGGCTGGGGCATCCTTGGTGTTGTTCAGGCTAAAGGTTCTCAAACTATGGTCCATGGACCACCCATGGGCCATAAGTTCCATTCAGGTGCTCTGCAAAGAGGTTCCTCTAAGGTGCATACCTACGGGGCCACACATGAGAGAATGAGGGGCCACCCACTTAACTAGTGGAGCCATGCCTGCATGGCTCCATTAATTAGGTGCCTGCACCCTGGAGGAGATGCATATGTAGGTGAGGTGGTGGCTTTGGAGGCAGTAGGTGAGAAGGGCAGTGGGCTGATGTGGGGGGAAATAGGAGGTAGCTGGGAGGCAGGGGGATCGAGAGAGGGGGTGGGGGAATTTGGGACATACAGGGCTTCAGCTGCTGGAGAAAGAGGTGAATTTCCCCAGCTTCAGGACTATGGCTGCTGAGGAAAGACCCACCCACCTGTTTCCTTCCCATCCCAGCTCAGTGTCTGCCATGGTGGGGCACAGACAAAATCACCTTTTCCTTCCCTGCCCTATCTTGGGGGCTACCACAGCAGGGAAGAGCGGAAAAGGCCCCACTTCTTCCCAGCTCAGTGTCTGCTTTGGCAGGGACACTCCCCTCCCTTTTCCAGACCCAGCTCAGAAGCTGAGGTGGAGGGTGAAAGACAGCTAATCCCCTTACTGCAAAAGTTAATGGAAAGCACTTGTCCCGACAAGTTTTCTTTTAATATAGTGCTTTTATCCAAAGTGCTTTACAATAGTTAGCTAACGGTACAAATGGAAAGGTCATGAAGTGGTCTGCTGAGAAACTCAGCAATTTTCAAGTGGTCCATGAAAAAAAAAAGTAGTTTCAAAACCACCGGTTTAGACTGAAAATGTAGTCACCAAGAATGATGAGACTTGACCCATTTGTGAGGTAGCATTGTCTAAATTTGGAGATTAAGGTTCTGTTTGCTTTTAGCCTGGCAGACCTTATAGCTTCATTCAAAAACTTGTATGTGGGAAATTCTGCCCTTGCATTTAAAGTGGACAAGACTGTCTCTCCATCTTTCCTTTTTTTTCCCTCCCCTTTGTTCATTTTTTTAGGTTAGGGATTATTTTTGTGTGATGTACAGAATTGTGTGAGTAGACTAGAGGTGGCATTACGCCCAATCTGTGATACTGGCAAGACGACTTGTCCCAGTTTGGTTCACAAGTGGCCTCGTGTGCATCAGTAATATGAGAAATTGTGAGATAGGAACCTTCCAGATGATAAAGCCCGAAGGTCAGCTGCAGTGTCCTTAATGATAGCTAAATAAAGTAAACATTTTTCTATATTTTTCTACAAACACACCCTCCCCCATGTATATTCAGTTTCGTATTTTGGTTCCAATATGGGCCAAAAAAGTTCAAAATCTTCAGTTTTAATTAGATTTTTTCATGTTTTATATTATATCTGTATTGTAACGTCTCATTCTATTCTTTTCGTCTATTTTTGTCAAAGTCAACATGTTCCTTTAGAAACTTTTGCTGAATCAGCATTTCCCAACAGAAAAATGTTGCATGTGTTCCCTTGCTGTGGGATGCAGGAGCTAATCATAAAACCCAACAACATTCATGGAAAGGTATCTTTCCTTTCTTTCTTTAGTTTATTATTTAATGTGGTTTTCAAACATTGTGTCAACATGGCTATAATATAATGAAAACATGTTGTGTCAGGCTTATTTAGTTACAGGAAGCATGATTTTTTTAAAGGCCAAACTTAAGATTCTCTCAGAGACCTGCCCTATCATGCAACAATTTAACAGTCTTCACCCTCATTAAAATATTTTGCAATGTGAAAAAATGAGAATGAGCCAAACAATCTGGAAGAAAGCAATTGCTAAAACAAGCATGGTGGTTTCAATCCCTGAAAGTACTGAAACTGTCAATTGTATAACCTAAAATGAGGGGACAGTCTCAAATGTGTATGGACAGAGATTAATTTAATGCAATAGTGGCAACAAGTCTGTTAGGCCTCAAAATGAGCCTATTTTCAAAACATCTGCAGGGCAGCACACCACTAACAAATGCTAAGTGCTGGTTTTGTTTGGTTTACAGATGTTTCTCACAGTGTCCCTCCACTATTCCTGCACCTTCTGCTCTTGAAACTGGTCTGAGTTGTTTTTGCCAACGTTTTTATATTACACACTAGAGAGATGTATAAAGAACGTTAACGTTCCAAGTCAGGCATTCCAAAGTTAGAAAAGGGCAGATTTAATGTTCCCTTAACAACACATTTCTCCGTAATCTCATTCTTGGAAATAGGTAAGAACATAAATGAAAGGCTAAACAGACAGTTGACATAGAAAACTTCAGGCTGAATGGGTAACATCTGACAAAATTACAACTAACTGAAACAGGATCATTTAATGGGAAGCGCATTAATTATATAGGTGGTTCTGCCAGCTGCATCCATTGTTATTATTCAACATTTATTTATACTGTCATAGTGTTAAAGGCCACCATCAGGTTGGGCCCTATTGTACTGGGCACTGTGGAATCATATTATCAATAGCTGTTTCCACATCTAAAAGCCTGGATACTTGCCAACAAGCAAGACTCGTAGAACTTGTCAGTGTTAGGAAACTTAGGACTTGTGTGTAATTCAACACTGTTGCAGTTCTGTCTGTGATAGCAGAGCCAGTGTTGACAAGGCTTGAGTATTTGTATGCCAGAGTCAGCATCGCCAGACTCTTCTCTGAACGAGGCTAAGTCACATGGTGATACATACCTGAGGCCTGTGTATTCTTGAGCCTCTGCAGTTCACCATGATGATGTGTAGATTTTCCTAGCATCCCAGACAAAGCCGAAGAGCAAGGGGTGGCAGATGGAATGTGTGCATTGTGACTCTATGGTCTTCAAGCACATGGATTCTGTAAAAACCTCAGCAGCTCAGTTTGTTTCTGGAGGGACGCCCAGTGGAGGAGCATACAGCCTGACTGCTTTTCTGCTTTGTGGGATAATGAACAAGCAAACTCACCACAATCTATTCTTTACCCTGATTTTAAATTAGGAGGTTTTAAAGTACGAGAGTGCTCCTGTCATAGAAGGGGTGGTATTTTGCAGTATATATGGGTATGGTTAGAATAGTGAATCAGGGGACAGGACCAAAACCTTGAAGTACAGACATGGTTCTACTTTCATCTTGCCACGTACCTGAACTGACAGGAACCAAGAGAAGCCAAGAAGGAAAGGTAAAGATACTAATGCGAAGGTTAGAAATGGAAGAACTGACTCAGGAATAACTACAGAAATTCCGATAGAATGAGGAGTCCTGTGGCATCTGAAAGGCTAGCAGATTTATTTGAGCATAAGCTTTCATGCATAAAAACTACTTTGCGAGATGCATGGAGATGCCACAGGACTCCTCATTGTTTTTGCAGGTCGTGACTAAGACAGCTAGAAATTCAAATGGCATCTTTATGGTAGAAGTGAGACCAATACACAAAAGGAAACCATGGAAAAACTGGTTTCAGTATATATTTTTATGATAATATTGTACATTTTATGACATGTCTTTTCAAAGGCATATCCACCTACACTCAATTTTCCTAGCACCACAATTAGAATCTAATTAATCACTTAATGCAATTTTGCAACTGACTTGGTTCTACTCTCACTAAGATCAAGGGCAAAACATCCCTTTATTTCAACTGAAACAGGGCTAGAACGGCTGTTTTTGGATGCTTTCTCTCTTAGCATCTTCCTATTTAAAATCAAAAGGTCTGGTTCACCTCTCCACATACAGCAGTGCAACACCATAAACGTCAGTGGAATTGTACCCAGGTAAAACGGGTATGCTGGAATAACCAGGTGGGACTGTAGAATCCAGCATTGCAACCATTACTCCTTTGAGTAATCCTTATCCATATGAAAAGCCCACTGATTGGCTCCATGGATCTTGGATGAAAAATAGTCTGGAAACATACATGTGCAATAGGTAGGTAGGAAGTCTTCCAGACTGTGCAGGTGACTGTACAGTTCATCATATATCATGAGTGTGAGTTGTGCGTACAGAAACTTCAGGCAGAAGAGAGAAGTCCTGTGGCACCTTATAGACTAACAGATATTTTGCAGCATAAGCTTTTGTGGGCAAAGACCTCCTTCATCAGATGTATGAGTTGGTGGGATGAAGTGGGTCTTTGCCCATGAAAGCTTATGCTCCAAAATATCTGTTAGTCTATAAGGTGCCACAAGACTTCTTGTTGTTCTTGAATACAGACTAACATGGCTACCTCTCTGATACAGGCAGAAGATGACTATAGCTTGCTCAGTCTCCAAGCATCCTGTCCCATGGTATATGTTGTTAAGTCAGTAACCTTGAGTATTTATAGACAAATGCTTAATTACAGGATAGAAAATCTAAGGAGCTTTAAAATGTCTTACTGATGCACATCTGAGCCATCTTTCTTTGGTTAAATAAACAGAGTACGGTGCTTTTATTAGGGGTGACATAGTACTTTACATGTGAAGGCTTAAATATTATGTTTTATTTTTGATAAATTACCTGCTGGCTTTAGGGTACTGGACTAGATTTTAAAACAAACTGTTCACCCCGTTATGTCACTATGGTCTTATCTGTCCCCATCCTTGGGCCCTCTCCAGACAGACATCTGTACAATCATTTAAAAAAAGAAAATGCCAATCTGCTTTGTTACAAGGACATTAATGCGTGGGACACTCCTTCATGTTTTAAAAAATCATTCCTTTATTAATCATGACATTGATGCTTGCTAATGCCAAAATACATCAGGGCCAGAACTGCAGCTGGCAAAAAGCAGTGTAGTAAAGCTGATGGAGTGGGGCTGATTTACACCAGCCAGGATCTGGGCCATCAGTTATTTATCCCCCAAAGATGGATTCAGTGGTAGGTATCTGAATGGGGTGCAAGGGGGCAGCTGATTGCTGTTGACGGTGGCTATGAGAGGGTATGAGATGTTCCACCTCACACAAACACATGCATATGCTTTCCTAAATTTAGTCACCTCTGCCCCTATCCACACATAGGAAGGAAGGGCATTACACTTCACTTCTGTTGCCAAAAATCTCACCTGAGTACATTGGGTGGGGCGCCCAGGGTCTGCACTATCCCCTACTCTACAGCACAAAGCAAGAAGTGAAAAAGTCTGCCGGTGCTCCAAGGAGAATTTAGGCCAGGAAAACATAAGGACCCAGGCTGAAATTTGATCAGGATGCCAGGCTGCATGCCCTGCTTTGGACAAAACGTACTATAGGCTCTTTAATGAGCACAAGTAGTATAGCTCTTGGCTTCATGTCTGAAGCCAAGAGTCAGCACTTACAGCAGTGCCGTTCCCTATAATACAGTAAAAGCTGTTACGTGGCACTCAGTGAACCAGGCAGCTCAATTCACCATCGTTTCTTATATCTCCCAGGACAAATTGTCACTCCAGTAACTGGGACTAATATATGGCCCCACACATTATGCAATTGCATATGCTGCTGTCTGCTTTGATGCAGAAAAGACAGAAGACAAAAAAGCAATCTGAAATCAAGGATTTATTTAAAAAAAAAAAACAGCTTCCAGGGTGTGTCATAGGGTCGTTACAGATTCAGCCCCAGTTCCTCCATCTTCTGCATTTACAGTAATAACTGACATTGATAATGATGCTGCTGTGGCACTGCAAGATCCTTAAGTACCTTCTGAATCATCAAAGAAACCTTAAATTATGTTCCATACAGTCTCAGTCTTAAGTGTATTTTTAGGGATCTGGGTGTAAGCCATACACTGCCCATACAGATCTGTCGTGTCTCAAGAAACCAACTCCTCTTCTATGCAGTACTGCTGCTGGACTGGGGAGTACCAGTGCGATATTTTATACTTCAGTCTTTTTATTATAATTTAGTTCTTTCAAAATGGGGGTTCCATTGGTACAGTATAACTCTTAGTTAACCACAACATTCAGTTAATGAGACCCTCCATCCCCCCCAACATGCTCGGAATAGCAGCTTTTACTGTACTGGGGTGCCGGCTCAGCAATGAATCAAAGGGAAGGATGCCACCTGCTGCCTTGCAATCTCTACTGCCCTGTTGCTTTTTCACACCATGTCCTCAGGCATTGCTCTTTTCTGTCATTTTCCTCTCATGCATCCACTTTTCCCCTTTCTTTCTTCTCTGTCTGTATTTTCCCATTCTTCTTCCATTCTTCTCATTCTTTTATTTTGTTTGCTGGCACTTCACCTCCTTCTTCTTCGCTATGGTGTCTCTCCCACTGCTGTCCATGACCACACTGCATGCTGCTGAGGAAGCGGGGAGAATAAGGTGTCTTTTGGTGCAGGGTAAGGTGGAGCTGAGTAGCAGAGAAGGGAGGATGGACTGGTAGGCTGTTGCTTGAGTTTGAAGTCTGTGGGCAACTCCCTTCTCCAGCTACAGGAGGGTTCACAATGTGAGCAGGTAAGGGAAGGGAGCTGGCTTTCAAGGCCACATCTGCCACATCACCTGCAGACTCTCCACACATTTGTGGTGTATGTGGGAACTACAGTTTTCACTGCCAATAGTGATCCTTTCCTCTGCACCACACCTTTCTTGGATCAGTCTAACTCTTCCCTATGGGTCTAGCTAAACTTATGGGTCAACCAGACAACACCTGTTTACCTGGGGAGCTTCAAAAGGCTTGTGATGCAAACTGATATGATTGCACAGAACATAGAAAAAGTAGTAAAAAACAACAATGCATTAACTTATGTTTTCTAGGAGGCTAGAAAAAAGGCTGTGTAGCAGAGACCAGGAGATCTATGTTACAAACAATTTATGAAATCAGTATCCAAAACCTGGTGTTGCTGCACCATAAAATGTTTTTCATTTCTTGTTTTTTCACTGTTAGGCATGACTGCTGGGAATAGTGTCTCCCCTCTTTCTCTGAGAACAATTTCCCAGTTTAATTGTCCACACAAAGCAGCCAAAGAGAGCACATAAGAAAGTGTAGACGTAATAATGAGTCTTCAGTTATCTGAGCATAAGATAATAAAACCTCACATATGTTTATTTAGAGTCCCTTTTTTAGATGCTAATGCACTGACAACTGTTGATCTGGGAAACTGGGTGTGGGTCAAAGCCCAAAATGAAGACAGTAATAGGACTGCCATTGACTTCAGCGGCCTTTGAATCTGTCAATGGTAATTTTAAAACCACAGGCTGCACAGGTTTAGTCCCGTGACCAAATTTTGCCTTTTATGCACGTGCAGGCTTCCAACTGACGGCAGAATTTAGTTGTATTCCCATTTATTCTGCTGCAGTGGGCTTCACCATGATGGCGCATTTATTTTTAGAAAAAATATATATCCATATAATTATGGATCATAAACCACATATTACACACAATCTTAAATAAAGAAAAGGCATGGACATTTCTCAATGAAATATAGTGAAAGCTTTCTTTCTTTCTTTTTCTTTCTTTCTTTCTTTTATTTGTTGTTGACGCTTGTCAGTATTCTAAAATAAAAATTCCTTTTTATAGTCTGTTTATTAATCATCTGGTTAAGTGCGTATCTGTCATAGCCAATTACCTTACAAGAATCCTGTTTCTAGGTCACATAAATGCCTATATAAATAAAATATAATCATATACACTATCTAGGCCAGGCATCACATCTATACTGGCACATATCCACATGATGCAACAGAGGAATTCTTCTCATTTAAAATCATATGAATGTAAGTATGCTGCTTATATGAAAAATCAATCAGATATTAATCAGGCCGTACAAATCAGCATGTGGCCAAAACTATTGACAAGGCCCACATCTGTATAGCAGAGCATTTCTGCGTAAACAGGAAGGGCACCCCTGTGGTTAGGCTAAATATATCCTCTTACAAAAACAGGCCAAGCTACTCCACATGTTACTGTGCAAAGCTGTTGCTGGTTTAGTCTAAAATGTTGCATATGCACACAATTGGCTACGTTTTTCGTATATCCCATGTAGGGGCTGAACCTTTTCTCCTTAGGGATACAAAATACTCCTTGACATCAGTGACGTTTAACTGTTCACAGAGGTAGTAGTATTGGAACCTTAAAAATTCATGCTATGCCAGGAGAAATCTCAGTTTGTCTCCGCATTTTTGCAACTATTCTTTATGATATATAATAAGGCCTCACCAAGTGTGTTTTTCCCTGTTTTGGACCTTAGAAATATCCCAGCAGTTGAGTCTGCCTCAGCCTGTCTTTAGGCATTTGTTTGTTTTTATTGTTTAATTCTGCTTCTGAAATCAGAACGAGGTTACAGAAACAAATTCAAAGATTACAAATGGCAAAACTGAATAACGTGAAGTATTCTTATTCCATCTCTGTGGGTACATTAATTGACTCAGACTGGTTAGCAACCATAGAGGTTTGTGTGATAAGTGAGTCAAAAGACCATGGACTGGCATCTGTTTAGAACAGTGCTTCTTAACTTTTACTGCAGCCTGCACCCCTTTGATTCTCAAAATTTGTTCTCGCACCCCTTACCAAAAATCAAATATGTTCTTGCACCCCTTATCAAAAATTAAAAATGGAGGTGGGGAGGCCTATACACTATTAAATACATGTAAAATAATTTTTGTTATTACTCAGTACAAATAATAGTACAGTAGCCATACAAAAATATGCAAGTACTACCCAGAGATGTTGTGGAGTTTTGCTGTGGAAGTAAACTGTAATCAACACATCATGCATCAAGAAATACACCACAATGTGGTGGTACACTGTATTTTGTACTGACATAATTTCCCTATAATTAGCTTAAAAACTTGAAAATAATTTTTTTGTTTGTATGTTACAGTAATTGTTAAAAAATGTATAATGTTAATAAATACATAGGTTTGATTAAACAAAGTAATTGTACTTATGTGCCTGTGGTTAATTTGTTTTTGATGCGTACCTTCTAAAAAAATCTGGCATGTCTTGCACCCCCATTAAGGGCATCATGCATCCCCCAGGGGTGTGTGTACCCCAGGTTAAGACCCACTTATGTAGAAGGTAATGAGCATTGAGCTAGAGCTAGGGCTTCTTTGAAGGCTCCTTTCTTCTTGTTTACAAACTCTTGTGATGTGAGCTCCCTTCTTATTCCCCCTCACAAATTACATATTTGGATCTGTTTTTATTATACTCCCAGGCTACATCTACATGACAGCCTTGTTTCAAAATACGATATTTCAAAATGGATATAACTCTGCACTGGTAATAACGTTTTTTCCCATATAAGTAAGCCATGTGAAGGGTGAACACAGGTTTTATATATGGGCCTCCCACTTCCCACCCAAGGTATAATGTTCCCTGGAAATCATCCTGTCCTCACACATCTGTTTCAAATAGGCTATGATATCCTATCAAATGCCACACACAGACTTTTCAAACCGCGGTCATCCAGTGATCTAAATGAGAAACAAGAATGACATTTGTCCCTGTGCAAAGCCTATGAGCCATGGAAGACTTGTTTTGAGGGCTTAAGGTGTGTGTGTGTGTATCTTTTTCTGACTTCTGCAATGGGGTGAATGTCACTAAGTAATTATTTGGGTGAAGGAGGCATGTTGGAAAACACATCAGCAACACGTACATAGAAAAAAGAGGGAAAATTACTGTTTGACGCTACGTCCTTAAGGTGAAAACACCAAAAGAGAGCGAGCATTGGTACATATGCCTTAGTCAGTATTGCGTTTTACAGTCACTAGTCCAAACAGCTTCTCACCAAATGCATTGAAACCTTCCACTCGTTAAACACTAAATTCTGCACCGCTACCCCTTCCTCATGCTGAGTGGCATCTTTAGTGATTCCACTGAAGTAAATCAGCCTGCTTACATAGCAACCCAGTACTCTATAGATGCATGAATGGCAGAATTGGCCTCTCAGGAGCTAGATTAATGGATAGAATAGTTAGAACACAAATGAACACCTACAAATAGAGGACGCAAATCGTTCAGCCAACTTTGTGCTAACTTAAGAACCTCAAAGTTGTCTTTGGGCTGAGAACAAACATTACAGCCTGGTTTTTATAAACTTGAGAACAACAGAAGAAGGGGAATTATCTTCTAACAAGTCAGTCCTCCCATTCACTGCATTGTTTTCTGGCTTCTCTGCTATATTGTGGGCTTAATGTTTAACACAATGTGTCTGGAAATTGCCTTAGTAGTCAGAGCTGGCTATAGATGTTGGAAAGGAAATGAGAGGTGAAGATTGGGAGGCCGGTGTAGAGACGAGAATTGTTAGGGAGAGCAGTTGTATGTATCAGCTTCTTGGTTATACAGTTTGAACCTCTCTAGTCTGGCACCCTCAGGACCTGACTGGTACCAAACGAGAGAATTTGCTGGAGCAAGGGAGGTCAATATTGTCTAGCGCATTACCAACACTTCCACTGCTTACTGGGCTCTTAGCAGACATTTAGGGGTAAACTACAGCTAAACAACAGCACAGAACACTGAGAGCCAGGACTGGTGTCTGTAAATAAACTTGTGGGATAACAGGAAACTTGTCTACATCCATGATACGTGGTTGCCTAGATGACTAATATCTTGTTGGATAACAGATGTTGCTGGATGACAGAATTCTGGATTAGAGAGGTTCAAACTGTAATCTATTTAGACTGTGCACTCATTGGGCAGGGACTGGGACATTTTTTTTCTGTGTTTGTACACATAATCATGAGTTGGCCTCACTGAGTCCCAGAGCTCCAGGTTGCTTTGAAAGGCTGGGCCCAGGGGCAACTGTCACCTTTGCCCCACACTATCAGTTGGCCTGAATGCCAGGCCCATGGATTTTATGGACCAAATTCTGGTTTCACTGAAGTCAAACCAAAAATCTCATTAAGATCAGATGTAGCAAAGCTAAGAGCTGGCAGCATTGTTGTTCCCAAGCAAATCTGGCTTTGAGTGTGCTCTGAATCCTAATGCTTCAATACAGAGCTCTGGATGTTTCTGTTCTGCTTCTGCAATCCTTAGCAAACATGCTCATCTACATCATGAAACCTCCTTGGACAGTGTAATCAAGCTGCTTTCAGCTGAAGTGTAGTCCAGCTACAATTTCAGTTTCTGAAGATTATTTAAAGACCTAAAGGATGAGTACAACAACAAGCTAGACCAGGAGCTGGTTCATTCGTGCATGACTTATCTTCATGGCTGACCGAAAAACCAAAATACGATTATAGCATATGTGCTATAAAACGTAAAAGGCAGGGGGGTGAGGCCTGAGAAAGCAATACATGAAGTGATGACTGTATTAGATATAATTTGTATTGCTTTCTAAGCTGCTTACTTATGAGAAACCAAAATGTAAAAAATAATAAAGCTCTCTGCTATCTCCCTAGAAATTCAGTCTCCCTTTTATTTGAACATACCAGAAATTATGTTTCATGCTGTCTTTTTGCTCAGTGCCATCATTTCTTCCCTGCATTAGAAGGCCACAGTTGGGAACATTTTCCATCGTTCTTTGAAACCTCTCTTAACAATAGCCACAGTTTGTATGAATTCAGACTTACAGGCTTTGGCTGGACAATGTAAGGAAACCAAAGAAACAGAACATTCAAATCTCCTAAGAATAAAAAGGAGGAAGAAAAGTCATCTAGTTACAAGTTTCTTGTAATCATCAGCCAGTCGGGATATGGCAATGATATATAATTTTCTTTCATGCGTGGGCAAGTAAGCTGCAATGCTGCACTCCTATTATCTTTGGTGATATAATGTCACAGATATAAGAGGTAATTATTTGGTTCCTCCTGAGAAATATTTAAGAAATAAAGTATCACACAAATAGCTTCTAGACAATATGCAGTGGCATTTTCTCAATTCATGAATTGTTTATCTCAAAGCTTAGATATGAATACACTTTAAAAGCAAACAACATCATGGATCTCTCCTGTAGCTGTCAAGTTCTGTTTTCATCAGCCAATCAGGAAGAAAGTGCTCAGCATGCGATGAAAATTCTGTGGGTGACAATGGTTAGGCATCAGCCTTTTTTCCATTTTGATTGGTTAGTGATAGGGTTTGATAAGCTAAAATAGTTACACATTGGAGAAGTATGTTCAGCACCATGCCACAGTAAGATTTGCCTTTATCCTCGTTTCATCTCTGTCACCCCCATGCCATTAAGTTGTAAGTTTTGTACATTTGTGGAAGAGTTTCAAACACAGCATTAGTAATACTTTAAAGTACACAAGTTTTATTCTGTAGGTTGATTCCTGGTATAATTCCATTTACTTCAGTGATATTACACGAGGGATGACTTTGAGCCAATATATCAACCAGCTGTGTCATAATGTATTCAGTTAATAAAATTGCAGGCAATCTTTTCTGCAAAATTTTACTGGAAAAATTCAATAAAAGGGAAGCATTTTAAAAGAAAAAAGTGCACCTTTGTTTAACACACTCACAAAACTTTTCATCTGTTGTTTTGCTGGTAGATGGGAAAATTATGGTGAATTAAATTTGCAACTACATACGCATCGCTCATATCCACCACTGCCATTAAGAATGATGCCCTGTTACAGGAGCTATTGTTTGGAGGAGGTATAAAGTAAGGACCCTAATGTCAGTCACCAGGTACAATCTACAGATCCCATGACCCTCTTTGAGAAGCACATGGCAGCCTTTCAAAGCTCTACCTGTCTTTTAATCCAGTGCATACATTTTTTTTTTGCATGGGCAAGTAAAATATCCTATTAGCTTCATCTCTGCAGATGGGCAGATGAGCGGATTGCGAGCCTGACTTGGATTATTTTATTACTAGTCCGTGAGGCTTGAAAGAGGCACAGCTGTAGTGTCTGGTGCAATGTTCCTTCTTACAATAATATGACTTCTCCAGGGAATACTAAGTGCTATTGCAGAGGACATGTCTAATTCATCACATGATAAAGTGCAATGTATCAAGTATGAAATGTGTTAAATAAGATCAAATTCAAATACGCCCCTCCAAAAAGCATGGCCTTTTTCCCCACTTTCATAAGCAAAACTAACTGATCAGTGCATTGAATAATTTTGCAAATTTTCCCTTAGGAGAGAGAGAAAGTTATGTGACTGGAGAACCAAAAACCAAAATTTAAAGACTCTTGATTTGAAGCCAGCCATAAGATCATCACCTGTGCTTGTCACAACAAAGCAAGAAGCTAGAGCTGGGAGCTAGAGGAAAAAAGGAAAAAGGATGGATAAGGAGAAATCAAGTCAATAGAAAGATGTAAAACTGTGTCCCAGCCATCTTCATATGCAAAGACATTCTAAAAATGTGGGGCCTGATTGCACATCTCTTTATAGATTTTTGTCCTAGGAAGTGGAGTTTAAAGCCACTTTTTCAGGCCATGTCCAGACTTCCGGGAAGATCGACCAGGTCAGGGTAGATCATCTGGAATTCGATTTTGTGTGTTTGCTAAAGATGCGCAAAACGAATGTGTCTGAAGTCAGTACCTGACCCCTGTGCTCCTTGTTATCATGAGGAGTAGAGGGAGGTTGACAGGAGAAATGCTCCCATCAACCCTCCTTAGTGAAAACAGTCAGGTAAGTTGATTTCCGATACGTCGATTCTAGCTATGCAAGAAGCTAGAATTGAAATCTGAAATTGACTTTCAGGTCTAGTGTAGACCTAGCTTTAGAGTTGCTCTTCAAAGTGGTTTCTCAGCACAGTGGAAGGAGTTTAAGGTGGCAGTGGGGTCTACAGCTACTGTACACCCTGGGATGAGGTGTGAGAGGCAGCCAGCTCTGCAACCCTGCAAGTGGCAGGACTGAGGGCAGTCAGGATTTAGTGCCACCCTAACACCCCCCCTTCAGTGGCACATGGAGAAGTGCTCTAGTGGCAGTTCAAAGGGAGCCAGAGACCCCAGGCCCCTTGAAAGCGCTGACTCTGATGCACTTGCGCCCTTCTCCTCCCTGTCATTGGGCCTGTATGGAAGTTAATATAGCTTCTTTAATTAACATTTTTTCCATGACCAACTCTAAACATCTCCAGTTAATGAAAAATGTCAAGAGTCTGGAATTTATTTTTGTTTCAGTATGGATAAAAAATTACACCTTTTGAAAGTTTTTGGGAAAAATGGGAGAGGCAAAAAGAGGGAGAGAGCTAGCATACCCTCCCACCCCTTAAACTAGCTAATACCCTGGAGGTTAGGGAATTCTTGGAGGATGTGGGAGAGGTCATTTCAATACCCGGATTTGGAGGGCATGGAGCCAGTCTGTTCCATTAGAGAAATTTCACTTTGTTAAATTAACTATATACTAGGCTAGTGAGCTTGGCCGTCTAGCCTGATGGTTAAGTAAGTTGTTCTTTCATATCTTTTTCCAGCCAGTTTTTGGGTGGTGGGGTGAATTGATACGTATGTTCCCAGCCTTGCTCTTGGAGGCTATTTCTCATATGCACAGCACTATCTGGGCAAGACAAGGGTCTTTGGGTAGAGGAGATCTGGTGCAAGGGTGAGATAATATCATGGAAGTGGTTTAAAACCTCCTCCTCTACACAGAAAAAGTGAAATCCACACATGGAGGGACCGTCTATCAGATGATCAAGGTGTAACACTCTCCCTTCCCACTTGATTTCGTTTTTGTTTTGGGTGGGGAAAGAGGGTGGGGACTGTGCGAAGGAAACCATGGGTGTAGCCACAGACTACCTCTGAGAAAATAAAGAGTGGATGGACCAATGACCACAAAACTAGCTTCTTATTTTGAAAAAACATTTAAAAACCTAGACCTTTTGGCACTTACTTAAAGACTTGTAGTCCCTCTTCCATGTGTCCATAGAAATATGGGCCAAGGAGACCATGGGGAAACATGGAAATTAGCCCTAATAAGGATAGGGGAAAAAGCAGCTATGCTAATTAATAGAGAACATAGAGGAGCTGCACATACAAGCAGAGCCTCCCACTGTTTCCAAGACAAAATGAAGAAAGGAAGAGGTGGTTGTGGCAGCAGATTTCCCCTGTCATGCATCTTGTTTTTGGTTTTGTTTTGTTTTGTTTTTGTTTTTTGACACAGCTACTGCACTATGAAGAAGTAAACAAAGAGACAAAAGAGGGCTACAGTGTTTGTAATCCTTTTGTTGCAGACATGAAAAAGGTGGGGGGCACTTCTGAAATGGGCAGCATGTTGTTCTAAGTACGCTTTTTCATTTTTAACTTGTTGCTGCTGCTCTGTCAGAACGACTACAACAAACTAGTTTACTGGTTCCTTTATTCACAACAGGTGAAACTCATCCCAGTGCACAGTTTGCTTTCTGCAGCGATGACTGGATTTTCATCACATTCTGTAGCAGGGCATACATTCCCATTGGCTTGAAAGGTTGCAGTGTCAGGACCCTCAGTGCCACTGAACAATAACTGAGGTTTCTAAATGCTTACAATGTCCCTTGCTCTTTTCTCTTTTCCACCTTCAAAATGGTGTTCAGGAGGGTGGGGTGGGGAGTGAACTTCAGAAAACTTGCGCAGCATTTTGTGAGATTTCAGGTATGGATCATTGTAGTAATCTGTAGGTGGTCCGTCGCATCTGACGATGATGTCTTGAGCTTGCACAGGCTTATCAGTTGTGGACTCACATGTGGCTGAGGAACCCAAGCTTTGAACGGCACAGGTGTTCACAGTGTGGGTAAGGGAATTGTCCTGGCTCTGTTGGTGAGGCTGCTGCTGTTGCTTTCTTCCTCTCACGAACATCAATTCGTCTGACGTGCCCTTTCCAGCAAAGCTGGGCTTTCAAAATCATGGCTTCTATGCTTGTGGTTCCTGCTCTATCCAGGACTTCCAGGTTCATAACTCTGTCCTGCCATCGAATGTGCAGTATTGACCTCAGGCTGCATGTGTGGAAGCGCTCCAATAGTTTTATATATTTTCTGTCCAGCCATACAGGAGACTGGTCAGGACTACAGCCTTGTACACTTTCAGTTTAGTGGACTGTCTGACATTGTGCTGATTCAACACTCGCGCTCTCAGACATCCTAGTGCCCAGCTGGCCTGGCAGATTCTGGCATTGATTTCTTTGTCAAGGGAGCCATCAGTGGCTATCACACTGCCAAGGTGCTTGAACTCCTCTACTGTTTTTAACTCTGTTCCTTCAATAAACATTGAAGCGGGGAGAGCAGCAGATCCTGGAGCAGGTTGAAACAGTACCTCGGTCTTTCCTAGGCTGATGCTCAAACCAAAGAGGCGAGTGGCATCAACAAACTTGCTGAGGATGAGCTGGAGATCAGATTCCTTGTGTGCCATAAGTGCACAGTCGTCAGCAAAAAGGACTTCAAGGATGAGCCTCTCAAGCATCTTGGTTTTAGCATTCAGACAACGAAGGTCGAAAAGTGACCCATCAGGTCTGTATTTTATGTAGACTCCATGGTCCAGGTCCCTAACTGCGTGGCTGAGGACGCACGTGAAAGAGGTTGAATAACACTGGGGCCAGCACGCACCCTTGCTTCACACCATTGGATATCTCAAATGGATCTGAGGACTCGCCATTTGAAAGAACAAAGCCAGTGATGTCATCGTGGAACAAGCGTATGAGGTTAATAAATCTTCTCGAGCAGCCAAGTTTTGACAGGCTTCTCTGTTGACTGTGTCAAATGCCTTGGTCAGGTCTATAAATACAGCGTACAGACCCAAGTTCTGTTCTATGCACTTTTCCTGGACCTGACAAACAGCAAAGATCATGTCAATGGTGCTGTGGCCTGGGCAAAAACCACACTGTGCCTCTGGTAGGTTCTCCTCTGAGATGCTGGTGATCAGACGGTTGAGGATGACTCGAGCCAAGATCTTCCCAGCAGTACAGAGAAGGGAGTTGCCCTGGTAATTTCCACAATCAGCTTTGTTGCCCTTGTTCTTGAGTGAGGTGATTGTGGCATCCTTAAAGTCTTTGGACATGTCTTCTTCTTACCAGATGCTGATCAGGATGTTGTGAAAGGCTTCAAGTGACACTGGTCCTGCCGGTTTGAAAATTTCAGCAGGGATACCATCCATCACAGGGGCTTTGCCAGAGCTGGTCTGGGTGACTGCCTTTTTGACCTCATCCATTGTAGGGGGCAGGTCAAGACTGTCCATTATGGGTTTCTGCGGGATTTGGTCTAGAGCCACAGGGTTGACAATAGAGGGTCTTTTGAGAAGGTTGCTGATGTGCTCTCTCCACCTATTGTTGATGCTGTTCTTCTCCTTCAGAAGGGTCATGCCATCTGCAGACAGCAGAGGTGTGGTACTTGGCTTTGAAGGTCCATATATAGCTTTGATAGCACTGAAGAACATCTTGGAGTTCTTGGTGTCAGTGTAGTGTTGGACTTATCAGCTTTATTCTCCCACCACAGATCTTGCATTTTGCGAAGTGCCATTTGTGCCTAGCTCTGAAGGTGTTTGAAATGATGATGTTTGGAGATTGAGGACTGATCATGTTGCCATAGCAGAAATGTGTTCTGTTTTGACTCTAAGATCTTCATGATGGCTTCATCATTTTCATCAAAGCAGTCTTGGTGAACTCTCTTTTTCAGCCCTAGCTTTGACTTGGTTGACTCCATCACCAGGGTTTTGAACTGGTCCTACTTTTGTGTTGGGTCTCCAGTCAGAGGTCCATGGGACGTCAGCACTTTGTCAAGGCAGGCTGCGAATTTCTCATGATGACCAGTATGTTGCAGCTTCCTGATGTTGAAGGAGGGCCTGACTACCTTGAGCTTCTTGTGGTGCAGTGGTGTGATGTGCAGCATAAGGACTGATCTGACGAGTCTATGATCAGTCCAGCACTCTGCTCCCCACATGGCCCTGGTGATCTTCACATCTCAAATGTCCCGTCTGCGACTGATGACATAGTCAATCAGGTGCCACTGTTTTGATCTCGGGTGCATCCATGTGGTCTTGTATTTATTGGCTTGCCTGAAGAGAGTGTTGGTAATCGTCAGGCATTCATGTTACCAACACCATGATGCCTCAGCACCCTTTTCCACATCCTACAGTCCTTGCCGACCCTGGCGTTAAAGTCATGCAACAGGAGAAGCTTGTCACTAGGAGGAGTTGCTTTCACAAGATGGTCAAGGTCCTCATAGAAACTTTCTTTTGCTTCATCACTGCTAGTCAGTGTGGGGTGTAAGAGCTGATGACTGTAATGTGGCAAGAGGTGTTGAGGGGGAAGTGGAGCTTGATCAGATGCTCACTGATGCAAGTCGGTAGGTCAGGAAGCTGGTGCAGAGTGATGTCTTGATGGAAAGTCCCACTCTGTGGATTCTGTCTTTATTTTCTGGCCTGCCTTTCCAGAAGAAGGTGTAACCTCTGTTTGGTTCGCAGATGGATCCTTCCTCTGCCAGTCTGATCTCGCTCAGGGAGGCTATGTCAATGTTATAACATGCCAGTTCTCTTGCTATGAGGGCTGTTCTTCTCTCAGACCTCATAGCATTCTCCCTGTCCAGTAGGGTTTGAATGTTCCATGCTGCAAATATCCTCTTTCTTTTCACTGTTTTTCAACTGCTGTGAGGGTAAAACTGTGGCATGCTGGCCATTTTGGTTGGGACAAGCAATTTTTGGGACACCTTTTCTAGTCCGCTCCCTCATTTTGAGGTTGAGCAGTGCTGTTCCTGAAAAGGCCTGCTTAGTCACCTGGGATGCTGCCGAACTCCTCTGTTGTCCCAGGGTCATAGTCGAGCGACCAAAGTCCACAGGCCACCTATGCTCAGGTTTGGAGCTACGACTCCCAGTGGTCACGTCCACCTGTCATTTCGCCCCTCTGCCATAGCCGCAGGACTTTGAGGAAGACAGAAGTGATGAGAATGTGCAAAGAACCTGTGTGGGAAAATGTTTAAAGTGGAAAAGCCATTGCACAGTGGCAGTTCCACTCTCTCGACCTCAGAAGCTTGGTTCCAGTAATCTATCTTTGGGAAAAAAACAACAACTTTCCATTTTCAGGTCTGTGTGGAAACCAAACAGACTTTTTGGTTAAATTTGTTTGAGAGGGAAGTCTGTCTGTTTCCTACTACCAGCTCTCATTTTCATTGACATGAAAAAATAGCTGAATTTTTATAAGAGCGGCTCAATCGCTGAAAGAAGGTCTTTTGTCGAACTGTTTGAATCTATGCAAGCAGGTAGAATGTGACTACAATAAATTATCAGATTTTCATTCTGCATTGTGTTGCTCAGTTCATATATTGAACTTCATGCTTGTAATAAACTGTTGGACTGGGTATTATTTTGCTCAGGGAAAGATCAGATAGCTCATTGCAAGAGCACATTTCACATCAGATAAATGCACCCGATATTTGCTTATTGCACAAACCAAACAGAAGGATTTGATTGACCGTTTGTTGTGATTTATGCAAAGGATCAAATAACTACTTTGATCAAGGAACTTTCATCCTTCATCTTTAAAAGCATTAGGACAATGGTTTCCAACCTTTTCACTAGTGTGGATCCTCAATCACCCCCGCAAACCGTTCTCAGACTCCCTATCACTCCCTCAGTCCATTTGTGGAGCCCGTTAAAGCCAATTCTAGCCACCAGGTATGCTTCATTAAATGAGAAAAGAAAGCACAACATGCATTTTCAGACAGCGATTCATAACATTATTGGGAGATATTTAATTTAAAAATAATAATTGACTGTAACTTTTTAATTTATTTAAAACATATTTTCTGTGAATATTATTTATTGATTTATTTATTTATTCACAACCCCCCCTGCAATACCCTTGCAGACCCCCAGGATCTGTGGGCCCCAGCTTGGGAACCACTGCCTGAAGAGGTTCTCCTGGGAGACCCATTCCCAGTGACCGAGGCCTTCATCCCCTGCCCTTGTTTTGACTACTCTGTACTATTTCAGGGACCAGAACCTGCCCTTTAGGGCAAAGTGGGGATTGCCCTGGACATCATGCAGGTGGAAAAGAAACATTTGGGAATCAGATTTACGCTACTCACTTCTCTCTTGTGACTCAGAAGTACGCTGAATGGGATTCTGTGGCACCTGAAAGACTAACAGAAATGTATGATCCAGACTAACATGGCTACCCCTTTGATACTTGAGTGGGATTGTGAGGATGCAGAGGCACACCGAGGGCATGTTGGGAGTGCGTGATACAATGGGTGCAGAATGAATAGCACTCAAGCTGACACTGTGTGTCTGAAGTTGTGGCTATACTTTAACTGAGTAATTTAGTTAGTTTAAAATATTTTGATAATATAAATTAATCTGTACCTGTGCCTGAATTAATTCATAGTTTACTAGTCAATTCTCTGTACTACATACATACTAGTTTGTATAATTAATTAAATCAGGAAGATGAGATTAACATCTCTCTTCTAAATAGTGACAGAGAGGTAGCTGTGTTAGTCTGTATTTTAACAAAACAAGCAAGCAGTCATATAGAACTTTAAAGATTGACAAAATGATTTATAAGATGATGAGCTTTCGTGAGATGGATGCACTTCTTCAGATTATTGCATTTCCAGTACAGACTAACAGTTATATAACACAGAGATTTAAAAAAAAAAATTGCAATTGTAAGAAATGTGCCAGCAGGAGCTCTGTACTGCTGAAGGAATTGGGGAATGTGTCCTGCAGAGGTCATTTGCATGAAAATACAAATATATGGATTACAGAGGGCTATCCCCCCTCCCTCCGCCAAAGCATTGTGTGAGTGAAAGTGGGGAGGCATAGTGGTTGAACCAGCTGGTTGGAAGACTGTTGGCTGTACAGTTGTAAGACTGGTGTGATTAGTTCTCCCCCCACTGTTCACAGGTAAACGTAAAGATGTGTCTATAGTTGTTCTGTGAGACTTCACCTTGGCGGATACTGAGATGCTGTGGCTAGGCCCAGAGCTGAATGCCACTATGAGCTGCAATCACTGAGAGCTGGAATCACAGTGTTTTGCATACAACAAAAACTACAAGACAGCTGTGGATGGACAGACAGAGTTACCAGTGGCCGGCTGGTAGAAGGAACAGCAGCAGATGGACAGACGACACGGCCAGCGGTTGGCCAGTAGGAGGAGCAGTGGGTGGATGGCAGATGTGACTGTCAGACGGCCACTGGGGCAGCTGGCAGGGAGCAAGCGGAATGCTGGACCCATGTAAAGGGGGCATTACCTCAGGTTCAATGAGGGAATGCATCAGGGTGATGTGTCAGGGCCTGCATGGACTGGACCAAGTTGCAAGTGGAGCATTTAAAAAGGGGCATATGAAGAAAGTTTGGGAGTGTGGATTGGCTGGTTACTGTATTGGACTGGTGAGACGGAGTGGTAAGGGACACTGCTCAGTCCATTTGAGCTGGGATGGTTACTTGAGGGTTGGTTATGAACTCTGGGTGTGGTATTTTCCCAAGCTTATGCCATGTGACTTCTCTGCCTCTTTAATTACGAGTTTCTTTTGTACGCTCAGGCTCCGTGCTTGTGAGTGGGGAAACATTGCCTCTCCGGGGTGCCCACGGATGGGGGCTCAAGCTGGTTCTGCATGAGATGGATGAAAAGGAACATGTAGATATTGAACTGGCCCTGGCTGGTGCTGACTCCTTCTGGCAGATGGATTACATTCTTGGGAGCTCGTCCAGGATCCTGTGTCAGTACCCCTTGCAAGCACATATTGAGTGATTTGCTAAGTGGGAAATAATTGTGTTTGTATTTGAGGAAGTTACTGTTTGTATCATGGCTAATCTGTCAGGTTTGTTGGGCGTTGGCTCAGAAGCCTCTAGCTCACAGGTGGCAGCCTCAGCTGATGCCTGGGCAAAAGCCCTGGGGCAGACATTGGAAAAGTGTGTGCTACCCCATGCTATGGCAAGCTTCTATGGTAAGCTAAGATTATTTCCTGGGGAAGAGGAGTTTGAACCCTGGCTAGAACACACCTCTGAAATGCTAGAGCAGCGGGCTGTACCAGACAGAGAGAAGCAAAGATGTTTAATAATGAGTTTCAGAGGCCCAGCGTTAGATGTGATTCACACCTTGAAGCTCAGTAAATCAGTTAAAAGGGGAGAATGAGTAAGCAAATGACCCCCGCCACCTAGTTTCCCTGATCGAGATCGACTGGGGACGGCAGCTCGCGTAGTTGCTGCCGTAGTGGTGTGTAAAGGGTGTCTGGGAGAGGAGGAGCATCAGGAGTTACTGCTGTTTCCTCCTCTCTGGCCTTTCCAAAGGCAGCTAGGAGTTTTAGCTTTTCAGTCGGCAGCCCATGAATTACATCTTTGGGATAGCCTAAGGCCAAGCACTGTTTCCATAGCTTTGTTCGGAGCTCTTTCTCCTCTGGAGTTGTTTCACGTTTGGGCTTGAAGCCCCCCCGTTTCTTGGATTGGGAGCTTTCTTGTCTACCCTTTTGCTCCTCTTTTAACTGTCGCACTTTAGCTTTGTTTAGTGGGGTTTTACTTTCCCCAAACTCTCTGAAATATTGTATTAGGCGACGAAGCAAATCTTGAAAGGTGAGGTCAGTATTACTTTGTACCTCCATTCGGAGGGACAATGCCATTGCCTTATGGGCACTGGCAGCTCCCTTTAACAAAGGTCTCAAATCATTTACTCGGGCCAACTGTTCCCACGGGCTTCTTTCATCCCTATTTTCACTCTGGTGCAGGTGGCTGAGCAAACTAATGGTGGCTATAGTTTGCAGGGCTTCCTTAGCTTCCTCTGCATTAGCCCATGGTATGACTGTGGGTTCATCTCGGTCTGCTGGATGTATTTCCGCAGCCCACCTAGTGACTAGGGTCCATAGTGTTCTGGGGCTTTCCTGTTCAGGGCAGCTGAGGGATATCTCTGCCCCCAAATTAAGCTGGTCACATTCATGGGCGACAAGGCATATATGCCCCGCCCCGGAGTTCCATAGGCATACTAGCCATTCTATTATCCCCTCTCCTGGCTTTTTAGAAAAATCTTGCTGGATTTCTTTTAATTCAGAGGGCTTGTACATTCGGGAGGTGATTTTTCGTGACAGTGGGGTTTTCTTTCTCCCTTTCCCTAATTTCTTGTCCCTTTTCTTGACCGAGGACCTACCATTTACATCGCCTGCATCACTAGATTCTTCTTCCTCCTCCTCTTCTGACTTTTGGTAGGTGATAAGTGGCCGCACCCGGACTGGGGGTACCTCCTCGTCGGAGGAGAGGGAGGACTCATCAGGAGAGGAGTCCCTAATATCCCCGTCCCATTCCTCAGGGTCTAACCACAGAGTGGTCTCTACCTTAGCTCGATTAATGCTCCGTGGCTTGGCTTCTAGCTTCTTCCTTCGCTCCACACCTTCCTTTTCAATCAGGGGCAGCAGCCTTCGTTGAAGGTGCTCTATATCTGTATTTAGTGTGCGCACTCGAGTGTCTAAATTCTGGCATTCTTTGTACAACGTGTCCCTTTCTGCTTGTACTTTAAGGAGCTCAGCTTCTAAGTTCCGGTAGCTCTTACTGGCTGCCTGCCACGTTAGTTAAAAGCCAGATGTAAGCACCTTTGCCTTTCCCTCTTTTCATTTTACAGGCAGTTCTCCATTTACAATAGTGTTGCCAAATGTCCTTCGGGTTTCCCCAATCCTTCTCTATCACATCTTTACTCCACTATGGGTTACCCCATCCTTCCTGAGCTAGATTCTTTTCTATGTCAAGGAAATCTGAGTTGTTTATCATGACTGGTTTCATTTTGTCACTGCAGTACAGCCTGTGTCACAACCCATCTCTGCTGCGCCAATTCTGTTAGCCGGTGGCCGGGTGATGTGCGGTGAGGTACCAACTATGCCCTTGTTATCATCCAAGTTTAAAACCACAAGAGCAGAGAGCTCGGTCGCTGCAAGCAGCCAAGACAGGCTGACGGATTCCCCTGGGTCCTAAGCAACCCAGTTTTTTACTGTTAGAGCAGGGACCTGCTTGCTCTCTCTCACCCACGGCCAGGCTGTAGTAACCAAACGGTTAAAGTTCTTTTGTTGTGCCGGCTGTGTTGCAGTAACAAAAGGGTTAACAAAATAGTTAGGCTTGGATCTTAACTAGTTACAAGTTTATTAAGCTACAGTTATAAGCGTGTGGTTACAAAAGGCTATTGTTTACTTCTTATATGCTAGCAAAGTACAGGTGTTAACAAGTTAAGTTACAATCCAATACAAAGATATCTGTTACCATCTAACACAATGATATCTTGATACTAGTTGCAGAGCTCTAATTCTTTAGCTGTGCACAAAAAAAGTCAGAGACCTAGCATGGGTGTATCTTACCCTCTCTGCGTCTCTCGATACCAGCGTAGCCAAGCCGGATCGGTCACTCAATTCCGCGGAAAGACGAATACGAGGTTGGGCGTCCCCAGCTGTGGACCTCGGGAGGCAATCACCTGACCCGACCAGCAGGTAGTTGGTGGCGATGCACTCAAAGTTAGAGTTCTGCTGGACCCATCTTTTATACCCCCTTTTGGGTTACGTATTCTCTTTCTTATCTATGGTGCCAGATCATACTGGTCTGTCTTTGTGACACCAGTTTGTTACAAGGGCATTTCTACTTAGTTTGCACTTGTAAGACAAGAGATAAACAATTTAGGAGTACAGGACATTCTTTTGTGCGGGCGGGGCACGTCCCCTTCTGGGTGATTGTGTGTGTGCATCATATTGATTAATGCCAGCTGGGGTGATTTCTGAGGGTGCCCCCCCCTTGTTGACAGTCTGGCCTGTTAGCCTTCCATCTGTACTTTCTGCTTCTCAGGGTCACGATAAGCTAGCATATCTGGGCCTCAATGAGGGCATCAAAGACTGTGCTGTCAGCAGCCATTTCCGTGCCCTGTGTGCTCCTCAGTGGGGTGGGGGGCAACCAGCAAGCTGGCTTGTAAGGGGGAGACTTTGTCTGGCTACAAGCTCACTAAGCCTGAGATCAGTGAGAAGGATTGTCTAGAAGCCCTCAGTCATGCCTTTGGGAGTGTAGAGAGCCCTGAAGACAGTTATTGTAACTTCCTTAATGCTAAGCAGCACCAGGGAGAGAAGGTTTCGGCCTACATACGCAGGCTGGAGAGACTGCTACAGAGAGCTGTCATTAGGGGAGTGGTTACTGTGGAGCAGATGGACCAGGCCAAACTGGCTCAAATTGTAAGAGGAACTCAGTATTACAGCCCGATTCTACTTTATCTCTGGTTAAGAGAACGACAAAAACGCCCACCAAGCTACTCCCAGCTGATTAAAGAGGTCAGAGAGGAGGAAGTGAGAGAGGCTGCTAGTGAGTTTTGGGAAGCTCAGGTGCCTGAGCCAGCCAGCACAGCACCCAACAAACAGCCAGTGTACTGATGGTGAACACCAGAGAAGACCTTGCTCAACAAATTCAGCTACTGACAGGACAGATGGCTGAGTTGCAAAGTGTCATTGACCAGGCTAGGATTTACAAGGATGAGGAACCTCAGGCTGTGGTGATAGAGACATCAGCATCTGGAGCCACCATCCCACCCAGGCAGAGGAGGAGAGGACAGTTCTTCTGCTACCGGTGTGGTCAAGATGGGCATAGTGCTGCCGATTGCTGAAACAAGGAAAATCCCAGTTTAGTTTATGGGAAACTGAGGATTAGTTGGGAAAAAGTTGGGAAATGGCCACAGAATTTGGGAAAGGAGCTGCCTAAGCTCTCAGGAACTGAAAGCTCCCCTTGGAGAGCCAGACCCACTGCAATCCCACAAGGACTGATAGGGGCATGAACAGAGGTCACTGGGAAGATAAAAGGAATGGAATGTAGAGCTGTGCTTGATACAGGATCTCAAGTGACTATTATATTCCAGTCATTCTACTAATGAATGCTTGGGCACCTGCCTATTCAACGACTGATGGATCTTGGTCCGTGTGGACTCAGCATGAATGGATATCCCTATGCAGGATATGTCATCGTGCACCTAGAGTTCCCAGAAGTGGTGGGGGTAAGAGAGGAGGTAGACACAGCCGCCTTAATATGCCCTGACCCCAAGGGGATCTCTTGTGTGTCTGTACTAATAGGGACCAACTCCAGTCTCTTCAAAGTACTGGCGGACTACTGTAGACGACAGGCCAGGGACCAATACATGATCACCCTGATGATTCATATGCTTTGTGCTGAAGCCTACAAGAAAATTGAGGATGCTAAACAGGAGTCACCGAAACTGCCAAATGGACGCCCTGCAGTATGTGGACACAACTCCCTTAGTAGTCCTGCAAGGACGGAGTGAGAGGTGCTTGCCAGGAGTACCTGGCTAAAGAGCAGTGGAGGAGCTCTAGAGATGGTAGAGAAGCCAGTTGAAGAAGGACTCCCTGAAGGAATGTTGGTTCCTAGTGGAGTCATAGTCTTACCTCTGAAGCCCGGGAAAAGGTAACTATACTGATTGCTAATGAACGAGTCATGATATTGTGGTGAAGCAAGGGCGAAAGATAGCAGACCTTTTTGATCCCAAATCAGGGGTGAGGCTTCACTGTGGCACTCAGGCCCCAATGATAGATCCAGTGAGATTTGACTTTGGAGATTCACCACTGTCTGAAGAGTGGAAGATGTGGCTAAGGAAGAAGCTTTGCGAGAGATCGGAGGTATTCTCACTGCACGAGTGGGATGTGCAAAAGGGGTCGAGCATAACATCAGACTGCATGATTCTCAACCTTGTTGGGAGAGATCTAGAAAGATCACTCTATCTAAGATGGAAGATGTGCGACGGTATCTTCAAAAGCTGGCTGACAATGGCATTATTACAGAATCCCATATCCTTCACCCGTTGTGGTGGTCTGTAAAAAGAATGAGAAAATTCAGATGTGTATTGATTACCGCACCCTAAACAGCTGTACTGTGGTTGACAAGTACACTAGGCCTTGGATTCAAGATGCCTTAGATTGCCTGCTGGGAAGCCAGTGGTTTTCAGTTTAGACCTTCGAAGTGGATATCATCAGATTCCTCTGGGAGCAGAAGATAAGGAGAAGACAGCCTTCATCTTCCCATTAGGGTTCTACCAGTCTGAATGCAGGGTTCAAGGGATTTCTGGGTCACCTGCCACATTCCAGTGTCTTATGCAGAAAGTTGTGGCAGACAGGAACTTACTGCAAGTCTTTATTTATTGGGATGACCTAATCATATTTGGAAGAACATTGGAGGAGCATGAAGAAAGACTTCTTAAGGTCCTCAGCTGGTTGGAGGCCTATGTGTTGAAGTTTTCTGTGGACAAGCGCCAGTTCTGTAGAACATCGGTGAAGCATGGGGGTCACATTGTGTCCCAGGAAGGTGTGAGTACTGAACCAGTTAAAATAGAGGCACTTGTCACATGGCCACATCCGAACAATTAAAGGGAGCTTAAAACCTTTCTAGGATTTAGTTGATACTACCATAGATTTGTGAAGAATTATGCTACCGTTGTCAAGCCTTTGAATGATCTCACCCGCAGATACATGCTCAGCAAGAGCAAGACTAAGACCAGGGGTAAGTGGAGGCCCTCAAGGCTTCCAGAGCAGAAGTGCCGTGGTCCTCTAGAGCCTTTTGGATCACAATGGGATGAGAGGTGTGAGAGAGCTTTCTGAGAGATTATTAACTGCCTAACTCATGCTGCAGTACTACTGTTTGCTGACCCACACAAACTCTTTATTTTACATATTGATGCCAGTCTGGAAGGTTTAGGAGTGGTTTTAATACCAAGAAGTGGCTGGCAAACATAGACCTGTGGCCCTTGCCAGGAGACCCCATCCACAAGCTGGAGTTCTTGGCCTTGAAGTGGGCCATCACTGAGAAGTTTGGTGACTACCTGTATGACGCTAAGTTCAAAGTATGGACAGACAACAATCCATTGACATATGTATTGACAAGTGCTAAGCTGGAAACTACTGGGCAGAGATGGGTAGCTGTCTTGACCAGTTAGGAGTTCAGCATACAGTAGCAATCTGGGAGAAGCAATGTCGATGCAGATGCATTGTCATGGTGCCCACAGCCATCAGAAATTGCTGAGATTCTTTTAGATGGAGTAAGAGCCACTTGCAATGGAAGTTGTCACAAGTCTGAGGCCCCCTAAGAGTCGTATTGCTGAAACTTTGGGTTTACCACCCAAGAGCATGCCATCAGCCTCTGTGAACTATATTGTGTTGGACCAGTCTCCACTGCCCAGGCTCAATGCTGTGGATGGGCAAAAAACCCAACTGCAAGATGCTGACATCTGTGACACCCTACTTGCAAAAACAGAGGGCAAAACCCTATGAGCATTGTTCCCTCCACTCTTGGAAGTAAACAACTATTGAGGGAATGGAACAAACTGAGATTGGTACAAGGCGTGTTGCACCAGGTCACAGTAGATCCATTGCAAAATTGACGAACACAACTGGTACTGCCAACAGAGTACAGAGCCCTGGCCATGAGGGCTCTGCACAATGATTGTGGGTATTTGGGTATGGAAAGAACCCTTGAGTTCATCTGCAATAGGTTCTATTGGCCCCAGATGGCCAAGGATGTACGCAGGAAAAGTGAGATGTGTGCTCAATGTGTGCAATGGAAAACTCTGCCCATTGCAGAACATTATGATCAGAAAACCCTTGGAGTTGGTATTCATTGATTTCTTGTCTCTAGAACTGGATAGGAAGAATATTGGAAACATCTTAGTGGTGACTGACCACTATACCCGGTACACTCAGGCCTACCCCATGCATGACCAGAAACCCCCCACTGTAGCACAAGTATTCTGAGAAGAGTACTTTTGAGTGTTCATACTCCAAACTCGGATACACTCTGACCGGGGCGAGACTTTGAGAGTCACCTACAAGAGGAGGTGCTGAAGGTGGCAGGAATAAAAAAATCCAGGACAATCCCTTACCACCCTCAAGGTGATCCTCAGCCAGAATGATTTAACTGAACTCTATTGGATATACTGGGGACATTGCGCCCTGAGCAGAAGGCATCCTGGAGTCAACATGCCGCATTTTTGATGCATGCCTACAAAGCCACCAAGAACAACTCTACCAGAGCCACCCCGTACTTGCTGATGTTTGGATGAGAGCCCAGACTACCCATAGACCTATGCTTTGGGGTGTCAGAGGATGGGGAAAGCTAAAAACTGCAGGATGCCTACCATTTGGCTATGGCAGCTGCCCGCAAGAACACAGATCATAACAAATACTGGTATGATGCAAGAGTGCACCTGCCGGAGCTCCAGCCTGGTGATAGATTTCTGCTGCAAAATCTAGGTGTTGCTGACAAACACAAGATTGCTGATAGATGGAAGGCAACCCTCTACCTGGTGGTGGAAAGACTTAGGGACCTGCCAGTCTACAGGATTAAACCCAAGAGTGGATCAGTGCCAATGAAGACAGTACATAGAAATATCCTATTGCCCGTGGGAGAATTGGTTAGTGCCCCTTCTGAGGTGGACTATGACATGGGACTGGGACGAGAAGAAAGTGCAAGGCCACATCCACTACTTAACACAGGCAACGGGCAATGCAGGACTAATCTATCCTTACCCAGCACCTTCGAGAGTGAATCTGAAGAGGATGAGGCTCCCATGGAGCATCTTAGAATGGGAACCAGATCCCGCTGGATCCTATCAAGTGAGCATGGGGAAAGTTCAACATCTTCAGTGCTAAATCCCAGGGCAGAAGTGTTTAGGGCTGTGGCTGGAAACCCTCCTCCCACAACAAGACTAGACTCGGGTGAAGAATTTGTCCCATTTACAGACAGTCTGGAGGAGAACCAAGCATGTATAGATACGTCTCAATTAGAGGATGGAGATGATATGCAAGTCGAAGGTGTCACTGATGGCCAGGACAACCCTGTGTATGAGCAAGAGATACAAGGTTATGCCAGTACAAAGGGAATCCTTGGGAGGGTCCCCACTTGATCCTTTCCTCAGAAGAAGCTCCCACAGCCTCTGTTATGCCCACGCTCAATAGGAGAGATAGAGTTATAAAGCCCGTATAAATAGACTAACTTACAAGGCACCTGGTGTGGTTGGGGATGATGTAATACACCTGGCGCACAGGCTCGTGGAAGCCATAGTGGGTCTTCTCAGACACTTAGAAGGAAATTCACATGGATGGTGTAATCAGAAGTCTGATTTGCTGGGACGACAAATTCTCAGCGGGGGGAAGATGTAAGGAATGTACCAGCAGGAGCTCAATACTGCTGAAGGAGTTGGGAAATGTGTTCTGCAGAGATAATTTGCATGAAAATGCAAATATATGGATTAGAGAGGGCTCCTCCTCTCAAAGCATTGTGTGAGTGAAGGGGGGCGGGAGATGCATAGTGGTTGAACCAGCTGGCTGGAAGCCTTTTGGCTGTACAGCTGTAAGACTGCTTTGACTAGATCTCCCAACACAGTTCAAAGGTATACCTAAAGACAGGTCTATAGTTTTTCTATAGGCTCACAGCTGAATGCCACTTTGAGCTGAAATCACTGAGAGCTGAAATAACAGTGTTTTGCCTACAGCAAAACCCACAAGACAGCAGTGGATGGACGGACGGCATGACTTGCGGCTGGCTGGTAGGAGGAGCAGCGGACAAACAGCACAACTGGCAGCCAGCTGGTAGAAGGAGCAGCAGCGGATGGACAAACGGCACGACCCGTGGCCGGCCGGTAGGAGGAGCAGCAGGCAGACGGCAGGCCTGACTGGTTGACAGCCAGTGGGGCAGCTGGCAGGGAGCAAGTGGAGCACCGAACCAGCGTAAAGGTGGCATTGCCTCAGATTCAGTGCGGGAATGCATCAGGGTGGTGTGTCAGGGCCTGCACGGACTGCAATGAGTTGTAAGTGGAGCATTTGAAAAGGTGGGTAGAAAGAAAGTTTGGGTGTGTGGATTCACTGGTTACAGTATTGGACTGGTGAGCCTGAGAAACAAGGGAAACTGCTCAATCCATTTGAGCTGGGACAGTTACTTGAGGGTTGACTATGAACCCTGGGGCTACGTCTACACGTGAAGCCTACATCAAAGTAGCCTATTTTGATGTGGCGACATCGAAATAGGCTATTTCGATGAATAACATCTACACGTCCTCCAGGGCTGGCAACGTCGATGTTCAACATCGACGTTGCACAGCACCACATCGAAATAGGCGCTGCGAGGGAACGTCTACACGCCAAAGTAGCACACATCGAAATAAGGGTGCCAGGCACAGCTGCAGACAGGGTCACAGGGTGGACTCAACAGCAAGCCACTCCCTTAAAGGGCCCCTCCCAGACACAGTTGCACTAAACAACACAATATCCACAGAGCCAACAACTGGTTGCAGACCCTGTGCATGCAGCACGGATCCCCAGCTGCCGCAGCAGCAGCCTGAAGCCCTGGGCTAAGGGCTGCTGCACACGGTGACCATAGAGCCCCGCAGAGGCTGGAGAGAGAGCGTCTCTCAACCCCTCAGCTGATGGCCACCATGGCGGACCCCGCTATTTCGAAGTTGCGGGACGCGCAACGACTACACGGTCCCTACTTCGACGTTCAACGTCGAAGTAGGGCGCTATTCCCATCCCCTCATGGGGTTAGCGGCTTCGACGTCTCGCCGCCTAACGTTGATGTTAACATCGAAATAGCGCCCAACACGTGTAGCCGTGACGGGCGCTATTTCGAAGTTAGTGCCGCTACTTCGAAGTAGCGTGCACGTGTAGACACGGCTTGGGTGTGGTATTTTCCCAAGCATATGCCATGTGACTTTTCTGCCTCTTTCTTTAGAAGTTTCTTTTCTACACTCAGCCTCTGTGCTTGCAAGTGGGGAAGCATTGCGTCTCTGAGGCTCCCAGGGGTGTGTGAATTTCCCAGGCTACTGGGTGGAAGCTTGAGCCCGTTCTCTGTGAGATGGATGAAAAGGAACCCCTAGATATTGAACCCGACCCTGGTTGCTGCCAACTCTTTCTGGCAGAAGGATTACACAATAAAGACTGACAAATCAAAAATACATCTTTTTTGAGAAATGAGGCCAGAGTGACAGTTTTTGCTGAGTAGATTATGGGGTATATGGATTAGCAAACTCTGAATTCCAGGTTTCCAGAGGCATGTTGCTGAGTTTGTAGGTGGAAACCTGGAAAGTATTACAAACAATTCCATATATGTTTAGGTTTCAGTGCATCTTTGTGCTTCAGATATGAGATCAAATTCTGCTACCACCCATTATAGTGCTCTAATTTCAAGAGTAGTACTGCATGCTTAAGACAGTAATTCAACTGAGCTACTGCCTGTGTTCTTGCAAATCTTGTAAGGAGCTGGTTGAGGAATAAGGCAGGGGCTGAATTTCCTTTAAATTTAATTTTAACTGTAAATTTCTGACCTTTCTACAAATAGTTATGGAATCCCTAGCTCACTTTGATTTAGGAATTTAACCCTTAAATTACTCATGCACATAGACACATTTAACTGCAGTTCAGTGAAATTCTTTGCCTGTAGTACTAACGATAGTTCTACCAAACTAGAGAATATAAAGAACTGTGTAGCTCTGAAGGTACGTGGTTAAAAATTAAACGTACCGTTGGCTGAAAACTGGAGTTTTTTTCTGTACAAGAATTTGCGCAGAATATTTTATTGCCTTTATTCTCTCAACAGGAAAACTAAAAGAGTAGCACTGAACTTTTTACTCCTGAGAATAACGTCTTGCCTCTTGAAAAAGTTACGTATGATGTGATCATGAAAGTGATCCCTCTCCTGACATCCATTTCCACCCTCTGACAAACTGAGTGAAAATGAGACAGACTGCAATTTTGCTTCAGGTTAGCTACTCCCACCCTTGTCTCTTCAAACACACTTTCTCTGAGAGGCTGAGCTGGAAATTGAGGCATAAATGACTCAGGATTCTCAGAATTCATGGGAGTAGCAACAGCAGGAAGTTTGTGCTATGTGTAGAGGTTGTTTAGCCATTAAAAGAAAGCTTGTAATTTTAGGTAACAGCTGACACCACACTTAGCTACAAAAACACATTCTTTGTTGTGTCATTTCTCTGGCCTTGGCATGGGAAGTGAGTTTACAAAGAAGTCACTTGTAGACCCTTGTTCTTTTTACTTGTCTAGGCTTCCCCTGTCTCTGAAGTTTTGAATAGACCAGAGGCTGCTCTAACTTGTACAGCTGGCAAAGGCCACCTAAAGACTATCTGCTTAGAATAGCTAGAACACAACAGCTTTTTGCCTGCGTCAGGAGCTGCCTATGCTACTGGATGATTTCTTATCCTGGGAGACATCTCATCTTGAAGAAATGTAGGCAGTTTTGGCTGCTTTGTGTTGCCAGAGTGGCACAAAGGACTCAGAGAAAGCCAGAGAATCTGCTCTACTAAATCTGATTCCAATCTCATTTACACCACTGTTAGTCCATTGGCTTCACAGGAGTGAAAAAATGTAAGTTAGATAGTTCAGTTTAGAAGGTAATCAGAGATACGCATTTTCTGTGCATTGCTGTCTCTGAGTCTCTGAGATAAGTTCAGGGTAGAAGCTTTGCTTGAAATTATTGTAAAGAAAGCAAATAGTGGCTTAATTCAAGTTAGTAAATACAGTTCGCCTGAGACAGATTGAAATTAATATTACTTCTTTCACTTCACAGAAGATGGGCTTGTTTTGCTTGTTCTACCTCTGCATCTTCATCTATCTATGGTTATAATTTTTGATTAAACACTTAAGCAGGACAAGGTACAAACATAATAGGTTTATTTGAAACAAGATATAAATAGCAAGAACCTCAGTTACAGACAAGTAATAATGGCTCAGATGTTAACAATGATGATGTGGATGTGAAGTCCACATCCACCAAACTCTTACACAATAGGGGAAACTGAAAGACCATAAAAAGGTAACCACAATACCATCTCTCTCTCACCAGCCCAGGGGATAAAGCGGTTAATGATGAGACCCCTGGACTGGAACTGGAAACGGGGCACGTAGGAAGACAAAGTGGAACACAGGAACACTCCAACCAGTGATCACTCAGGTACATGGCCAATGTTGTCTTCTGTCTTCTGTTCTTGAAGGCATCATCCTGCGTTTGGCGTGCAGACACTTCTTTCTTAGAGGTGTGACAGGTGCATGCAGGTAATGCTGGAAGCTGGAAGCTAGATGAAATCTGACATCACAAGGCTACATCTACACTACCCCAGAAGACTGACCTGCTCAGGTTGATCTGCTCAGGTCAATCTTCCAGGGTTCAATTTCGCACATCTAGTATGAACAAACAAAATCGACCTCTCAGGGATTGCAGTCAACCTCTGTAATTCTCATGAGGCATGAAAAGTAAGTGAGGTCAACAGGAGAAACACTTTTGTCATCCTTTCCCATTATGCACAGCCAAATTAGCTGAGCACAGATACGTCAATTTTAGCTAAGCAATTGCCATAGCTAGAATTGCATTATCTGTGGTCGACTTACTTTGCCTAATGTAGACATAGCCTAAGAAGTCCTGGTTTGGCTGGGCTCTAGTTCTTGGTTGCTCATGAATGCCATTCTATGGACAGCCCAGAATAACTGTTACCGTGCCCTGGAAACCTCTGCAGTTGCTGGGCAGGTTGGGCTGTCACACAAATTTCCCTTTCCTTTTCCTGCTCTAATCTGAAAGAGGCCAAAAGAGCACCAAACTTTCCATGAAGGAGGATGTCCAAGATGGAGACCTAGTTGTTCAAATGCAGCATGATGAATGGGGAAATGCTAACAAAACAAGTATTTCCCTAACAATACCAGCATCCATTACATCTCTTTCCATTGCCATAATGCAAGCAATGTAGTACAAGAGTATGTACAGTGTCTCCTGTAGTCTGTGTGTGTGTAGCTTGGCTTGTCATTTCTGAGCTAGCAGAATAGAGGAATTAGCAACTTCAAATGCAAGTTTTTTCAATGATCAGTCTCATCCTCCTGCTTGTTAATTTTGCTAATGTCCATCCAATGACAATGAGAGAGAGAAGAAGATTGACAGAACAAACAAAATACTTGCTGTCATACTCCCTGGGCCAGATCCTTAGTTACTGTAAACTGGTGTGTGCTGAGGATCTGATCTGATATCATACCTGGCAGGCAGAATTTGGATGGTAAATCATTTCAACATTATAGGAGGTTATGAGGTATGTGACATTGTCCTATATAATTAAAATGTACTTGCAGCATCCTTTTACTTTTATTTTCTGTATCATTATAAGGACTCTTTTACATACTTTGCTTTATCTAATTCTTGGCTTCCCCCTTCCTTCTGCCCCTCTGCTCTCTGATTTGCTCACCTTGATAATAGTTTTTCTGATTTGTCAACCTTGATTACTATTTTTGGTTCTCTGTCCCTAAAATATTGAGTCTGTTCTGGTATAGCTATGATCTGAAGACGTGGGTCTCTCCCACAAAAGCTCACCACCTAATACATTATTTTGTTAGTCTTTAAAGTGCTACTGGGTTGCTTTTTTGTTTTGATAATGTATAGACTAGCACAGCTATCTCTCTGTTACCATCCATTTACTTGTTGGGGAAACTGCCACAAAGAAGTGGGAGCCCCTTAAAGTCTGAGAAGAAGTGTCTAAAACAGAATGTTACTGAATATCATCTGCAAATACTCAGGACATGTTTAAGTATGGTGGCTGATATTTCTCACAGAAGCTGCATTAGGTATGCAATGAATTTTGCAGGTAATTTCACTTCAGTGGGTCTGTCCCTTGAAAGCTCATTACCTAATAAATAATATTGTTAGTCTTTAAGGTGCTACAGGACTGCTTGCTTTGTTTTGCAAAGATACAGACAAACACAGCTACCTCCCTGAGACTGTTCATTTCAGGTATTTAAGTAGTTTTTGCAGAACAATGAACCAGTATTTCTTCCTAGGGATCTAGAAGAATAACAACTCTGACACAACCCCATTTATTTTTAAGTTATCTGACTGGCCTTTTTATCTTTATTTTTTCTATTTTAAGACTGCTTCCAAACAGTAACTCATGCCAGAAAAAACAAAGACACTTTCTGAGTGACAACAATGCCCATTGTGCTTTGAGTAACAGCTGCCAGAATTTTATCTGCAGGCCAGACATTAACCCTGTTGGCCACAGTCTGAAAGGAACCATTGGTGCCCAGTGATGTTTTCTGTTCCCTATAGTGCTTCATTATGTCTCCCACCTTTTGTAGCACCATATACATTTCCTTGCCCTGTATATCATGAAGACATAAAAAGTTAACTGTCTATTTTTAAAAAAGTAGAACTTATTTTTCTTTTTGTTTTTCAAGTTGGAGAAGATAAGAAATAATTGTTATTTTTTTTTCTGCTAGAGCAAAGAAAATAATTTGGTGAGCACACTAGTGTGTAGCAAGTTTTCAAGCTGCTGGGCAAGAACACTAGAGCTGATCAGAAACATTTGGTGATTCTGTGCACAATGGGTTATATTTTAATGCTACCAAACAGGAGAGTGCGCTTCTGCATTTTCACTGCTGATAGCACAAGTAATCCTGTTCTCTGGAAGGGGATTGCTCAGTATGAATGTGTGCTATTCAACATGCTACAAATTGCAGTGTCTGGTCCTAAAATGTACTTAATACAAAATTCACCTCTCATGCTTTGCTCAGGCTTAGCCATGAAGAACAATGAGCTCTGTGAGACATACATGGTCTCTGTGTGTGTGCATTTGTGTATAGAAAGAGGGAGGAACAGGGAGTGACTTCCACAAGGGGAGAGTTTTTTTGATTTTATTTTTGTTTTTTTTCAAAACAAGGGTAATTTTTCTTTTGGAAAGGAGAGGAGCTAGATGAGGTATAATACAACCGTATCAAATACAGTTGAAAGAAAATCAGTAGGAAGATTTTTTGAATCCCATTCTATAAAAAAATTCAATGAATCACATATGTAGTCCAGATAACGTAAAAGAAGGTGCCAAGTAGAATTAGTTTGTGGAACTCATTGCCACTTGATCTCATGAAGGGAAATAGATTAGTAAGACCTGAAAAGAAGCACTCATGAATAAGCATATAATTTGCAGTTATACTAGATAGGATAACAATGACCTCTTCTCAGACTTCAGGGTATCGGCTGATAGCCAGCTGGGGAAAGGATTATATTTTCCCCCAGGGGATAGTATTATACAATAGCCAGGTTCATCATGGAAATATTATTCTTTTCTCTGAAACATCTGCTATAAAACACTCTATGAGAGAGGATACTGGACTAGACAGACCATCAATCTATTTCAGTACAGCAATTACTATGTGATAAGTCTGAAAATAATTTTAACAGAATTATGTATAATATTCCTTTGCAAATATTTTGACCCAGAAGGACAAGAGATGGCTGTGAAAGAGTTTTTAGGGCACATGATGTTTTCAAAGAACATATTTGTTTTTTGTTTTAGTTTCTAAACCAAGCAGAAGAAATTTGGGCTTGCTTAAGGCATATGTAAGGGCAACTGTGTATTACTTTAATATTAAACATGAGATCCACTCTGTGAGCTATCACAGCTCAGAATGGTAAAATGGGGAAAAATTATTCTGTGATTTTTATTATATTAAAAAGCTGCTTTTCCATAAATATATGGTGATGATAACATAATAATAAACTGCCTAGCCAGTTTGTTGCAGCAATTATCTCCCTTCTGTCTTACCCATTTCTGATGTCTGAGGCAGAGCTGATAAGAAATGCCACCTTTGGGATCCCCAGGGATTATTTTTATCCACTGCACAGTGACAGCCAGTCCTTGAGAACTGGAAAGCAGTTCTGTTGTCCATGCTGGGTAGTTGCTCTTCTTCCTCCAGCAGGAGAACAGAAATGGATGCATCTGCCATTGCATGAAAGATGGAAATTTCATTATTCACAAAGTTCAAGCAGCACTGGTTTCCTAGGTCAGGGGAGGGCATCTTCCTGGGATCTCTTTGAAGAGACAAAGGAAAGAGTGAAAGGGGAGGGAGTCAATGGATTAAATGAACTCTGAGCTCCCAAGGTGGCTGTTGAGGAAAGCAGAAGGAGCTGGTGAGAGAGAAACACAAAAATTGAATGTATTAATGGTTACTATCTGTTTAATCCTCTCCTGCTTTTCACCAAAACCACCAGGATCCTGCCCAGGGCTGCCTGCACCATTCCCTGAAACCTTGGAAGCACCCAGATGTGATGGTCTAGAACAACCACACTAAAGACAAAGAGAGATGCTGCTGTGTAGAGTGCAAGGCCTGTTGAGGGAAGCCAGCTGAGAGCTATACCATAACTTGTGCTCATGCCCAATGTGCTGGGGCTGTGAAGACTATTGTGACGTGGAGTTTGGGTGTGCAGACATAAGTGACTGCTGAGCACTCACTTATTCATCCTTCCAATGGGCCAACTACAGTAGGGGTGGCAAATGGGAGAATGTCATCCCATTTCCACTCTTCCTGTGGATTAGCCAGTACAGCCATCATTGCATGGGGTGTGTTGTGATTTGCTGTTATTATAAACACCCACCAGCCAAGTACTACCCTTGTGTCATCCTACCAAAGAGCAATGGGGAAGCAGGGGTGAAATTGCATCTGTTATGCCTGGAGCTACTCAAGGGGCAGGGGGTGATACAGTTTGTGCAACACTCCTTGCTCAAGGATCTGACTTATTCTGGGTCAAATACCTTAGATCATTACCCAGGGTCAATTTCTGCCACCCTTACTCACAGTGGCTATGTCTACACTTGCCCCTTTCTTTGAAGGGGACATGGTAATCAGCCTGATTGGAGAATACTAATGAAGTGCTGCAGTGCATATACAGCACTTCATTAGGCTAATTTCTCCCCGTGGCAACTTTGAAGCGTCAAACTTCAAAGTGCTGGCTTGCGTGTAGCCCCAGGCACTTCGAAGTACTCACGTGCCTTCACTCACCAAAATTTTGAGGAGCTGTCCTATGAATCTGGGTCGTCAGTTTTCATTTCATTTTTTGTTTGTTTGTATCCCTCTGTTATACATTTGTCATGCCAATTCACTTTCAGCACTATTTCCAGTATGGCGCTGTGTCCAGATCTGAAGAAGTGGAAAGCTCATCACTTAATACATTATTTTGTTAGTCTTTATAGTGCTACAGGACTGCTGGTTTGTTTTGTTAAGCAAGGTAAGACAAAGTTAAGGGATGTCTCTGCCTGCCTAAGATTAAATTAGAACACACTCTTGCAGAATAGCTTGGGATCTCCGGGGTGTGATGACTTAGTTTGGCCTTGAGTTTAGCCTGGGTTAGTGCTTGAGAACACGTAAACAGCTAAAGTCTTCATTTTATCCTGCCCAAAAGGACCACCTTGTTCTGCCTTCCTGTATTTGGATCATTTATCAGTAATCCTGGATTTTCACAATCATAACTGAGGAACTATCAATGACAAATCAGTTGGGATACACCAGATAAATGAGACAGCTTTGTGGCTGGGCAAAGTAAGGTGCATTAGTTGCAGTGCTTCCAGAGGCATCCCTAGAGGCTCTGTGCCTTGGATATGCCCCTGTGAACTACATTCCTCTTTTTCTTCCTCCTAGCTCCCAGTGCAGTGGAGTGGAGTGGTTTTTAAAATAGCACCCTTCTGGCCAACACCAGCAACATGTTTTGATTCAGAGCACACTGGCTCTGCAGCCTAGACAGAAGAAGAGAGGACATAGGACCATGCTCAGCCAATTTTCCTCCCCCACCCTCCTGCTCAACAACAGGTTTTTTTCTTCACTTGTGCATAGGACTTAACCTAAGAGGGCATCACTCGTTCAGCATGTGTGGATGGAAGGTGCCTGCTGCATGCACATTTTCTCCCTCTCACTTCAATGTTACCATCTCCCCTTACCCCATATCCCCAGGAGGAATGCCCAAAGGTTCATGTATCTTTGTACAGCAGAGGGCAGAAGAGGGAAGCCAAGTGTGAGCTGGGGTCAGCACCAGTGGGGAGTAGCTCTGGCAACCAGCATTAGTCCCCCCTAAAACATTCCATGACTCCACTATTCTGTGCTGCAGGATTGGGGTTTGGGGCAGTCAAGGAAAGCCTGGCCAGCAGTATTGACAACTAAGAAAGGGCTGAAAGTTCTCCCAAGTGTGGTAGAACATTAACTCAAAATTAAGTTCAAACTTTTAAATGTCTCATTTGCTTCCATGAAGCCCCGGTGGCAATTGCTGATTTGCTAACCAGGTCACAGAGTACATCACGTGGTACAGTCATATAGCAGTAAAAAGAGAAGTGGATAAATGATCCTCAGCTAAACTTCATATTCCCCAAATGAAAAGTGGGTAAACTCACTTTATCTGTCTTGATCTTGACCTACAGCACTACTTTTGTGCTGTTGTGTATAGCAAGAGCCACGTGGTAACCCTTGCTGTCACAGACTGTCCCGGGATAATGATATCACAGAGTGTTGTGAACTGGGATGTCTTTAGAGGATGTGAGATCACTAGAAGATTTCATCCTGGGATTTTTCTTTTTTACAAATCTATTGCAAACATGTTCCTTTGCTGCATGTTCCCCCACTTCTCTTAGGGGCAATCAACAAATATTTCTGGCCTTAACCTCATTTGAGCTCTGCAATTCATCTTTGATATTTATTCCTTATGCTTTTTATGTAAGCATCATTTGACTTTGGATAAAGTTCTTTTGCCACTCTGTAAATACAGTATGTGTGAGCTAAAGCAGGCGTGTGCAAAGTGGGAGGCATGACATTTTGTGGGGGGGGGATACAGTGTGACTGGCTCTCCCCACTCCCCCCTACAGCTTCCACTACTTCCTCAGCCTTCTGCTTTCTCCCATGCTGCTGTCTCCAAGAGAATTCCTCCCCCCGCACCCGCCGCTGCTGGGCGAATCAGAATGCACAGATGCCCCGGGTCAAGTGGCAGGGGCACCTGGTGAGTTCCCAGCTTGATAAGGTACCCACCTGAGGTCCCTCCTTGGTACCCTTCCAGTGGACTGGAGGGGTTTTTAAAATAATATCCTTCTGGCCTAGACCAGCACCACATTTGGATTCAGAGCACACCGGCTCTGCAGCCTAGACAGAAGAAGAAAGGACACAGGGCTGTGGAAAAACCCTTCTGGGGTCCTCCCCCTGAGCACATCTCCAGGACACCCTCTGGAGCATTCTGAGCATCTCACGCCTTCCCTGAGCACCCCACCGGGTTCCTTCCTGTGGTCCTTCCACAAGTTAGGGGTCCTGGGTAATTGCAGAGCTAACAAGTGGGGCCCATTGTAAAAAGTTTGCTCACCTCTGCTCTAAAGCTTTCTGTCATGAATCATGATAAGATTCCGGAAGGAAGCTGCTGTCTTTTTTCTATACTACTTGGCATCCATATACACTGGTGTTTCTCATTTGGCTCACATTAGCTAATGCCAGTCATGTAGCAGCTTTTTGAAAGGAAGTTCATATAAGAAATCCTAGATGCATAAACACATCCATTTTTGCTTTTGTGTTTATCAGCCTGCTCAGTTTTAACATTAGCTACGAAAAAGGATGAAGAGGAAAATAACTGAGCCAGATAAAATATCCTATTTGTACACTGTTACAGATTCAATATTACAAGAAACAAAAGGTGGGAGGAGGAAGGAAAGAACAGGAAAATGACACATTGATAGTTTTGTTGGATTTGGACAGAATGGTTAAACCACACCTTGAAAGCAAACTAAGTTTTGCTTGTGGGCAGCTATGTCTGGAAAGGCTTTTTCCTCAAAATGATAAAGAATAGATGTTTTGAAAAAACAAAATCTTTTTCAAATATTTATTGAAATCGTTCCAAATTTTCCTGAACAATAGCTGGTTGTTGCAAGGGAGTGTGCTAATCTCAGGGGAGATATAGGGCCAGAACGGCTACTGTAATTGATTTGAACATCTGTTTCCAGACTGTACACAGAGGTCATCTTTTGAAAGGGTTACTCATTCTTCCTCTTTGTAAGCAGACTTTCTTGTTTCCCTACATTTTCAGCGTATGCAAATGAATTTAGGGTAAAAGGACAGAGGAGAAGATGAAGAGAGATGGGGAACAACTATGACTCAATTTGAAAAATATCTAGTGGGTAAAAGGTGACTTTTTATTTCTCTGTGGTTCAGTTTCAAGTAGGTTTAAAGCTGCTCTACACTGTGTTGACTGATAATGTTTGCCAAAGGGCTATTCTGCCCAGCAGGTGTCCACAGAGTGCAGTGTCCACCTTTCCCCATTTAGTCCCTGATGACTCCTACAGCAGGGTGAGTGGCATGGAACCAACAAATCTGGCCTCACGCCACTTGCTCTCAGGGACTTCACAAACAGGCTTTTCAGATACTTTGCACTGTCACGAGTGCAACAGGAGATGGAACAGGGGTGGGGAATTGCATATGACTCATGTGATCTGCCATTGAGTCAAAAACATTTCCATCGCAATATTTTGAGAGAAAATGATCTTTTTTATTGAGAAGCGAAACAGGTCAATTTGTATTCAAAATTTTCATTTTTCATTTATTTTGGCCAACCAAAACGTTTTACCAAAATCCAAAAACACAACCAAAACCAAAAACACAACAAAAAACAAAAAAATTGACAAAACTGAGACCAAATTTTTTGTCAGGTTTTGTGATGCAAAACCATAATTTCCCAGCCAGCTGTAGATCTACTGTATAGCATAGCATTGTTGGTGTGCATTTAGTACACTGACACAACTTATTCAGATCATAGGCATATTCCCTTTTCAAAAGATAAATTCTAAATAAGATGTTTGGCCCATCTGTTGTTTGTATTGTGAGACCAAATGCTCACTACAAGATTCAGTAAGTAGAAATCAGAGCAGATTTTAGTAGCTAATAGAATCATAGACTACTAAACTGGAAGGGGTCTTGAGAGGTCATCAAGTGGTGCGGGGGTGGGATGGGAGGATGGGGGCTAGCCTACCAGCTGCATGGCTGTTCGGGCGGGACAGCGCCATAAAATATACATTGTTAAATGCTGTAGGGAACATCCTCTTTTCGGCTTAGCATGGTAACTGTAGTATTTCTTGTTAGCCCTTGGAGGGAACCACAAGGGTAAGCCCTCTCAAGCACTGAAGCCCCATGCAGGACAGGGCAAGGCACTGTCTGCAAGCATGGTCTACACTGCCCGGCAGCCACATGGTGCACGCGTGGGGGTAGGGACTAGCCATGTAGTGGGGGGAAGGGGTCTAGCTCGCCAGCCACATGGCATCTTGGGATGGACAGCCCCTTAAAATGTGAAATTCAGAAAAAAGGTTTCTCAGCCTCTCCTGCTAAATCCTGTGCAGGGAAGAAGTCTCTCAAGCATTGAAACCCTGCACAAGGCAGGACATAGTCCACACAGCCCTGCAGTCATGTGGGGTGTGTGTGGGGGGGGCTGAGCTTGATTCTCACCCGGTACTGCTGAGCATCCCTCATGTTTACTTAGAACAGATTCACCCACCCACACAGCAAGGAGATCTTGTATCTCCTGATGGTTCCAAGTTGGGGCTCTTTTGTGACCCTGAGAAATCATGGCTAGATGGGTTTGCTTCTGAGGTCTACTAGCCATGCTGGACAGAAAGACAATGAATTCAAATTGCTGGGTTTATTTTTACCTACTTCCTGCACAGCTGGAAAGCAGTGGCATTGGAAGCTTCCAGAATGGACACATTTGGGGCAGTGTGGGATACCTCTGGAGGCCAATAAAGTCGATTTAAAGTTATGCTGTTTCCACACTAGTATTAAATTGACCTTTTAAATTTGAACTTGGAATTATTCCACATGGGAGGGGCAGCATGAGTAAGTCGAGCTTAGAGCCCCTTAAAAATAACCTAATGATGTTTGCAGTGAAGACAGTCACATTGTAAAACTGAGCTAAGGCCTTAAAATTGACTTTATGCTCTAGTATAGACAGAGCCTAAATTTAGTGGTCTTTGCATTAAATCTTTTTGTTACAGTGCAAATCTTGTCAGTTTCATTATGAATGTGGATTCAAGATTCCTCTCGTTAGCAACAATCAGCTTGACTTCCAAGGTAATTTGCAAAATTTAGAGTTGTAGAGTAAACTATGTTTGGTATACCTTGACGATCTTATAATCTAAAACAATCTATCTGAAAAGGTAACAAAAGGTTCATAAAGTAAAAAATTTAGATCTTCCAGTAAAACCTCCCACAAGAGCATGAGAACTGTATGTTTCTGAGTGTCAGCAGACGGATTAATAAAAAGTTTTTACAACTCATATTTTAACTTTTAGGTCTGTTGCTGGAGGGAAAAAGATTTTAATATCCAAATTCAGAGACCCTGAGAGGTTCACAACTGTTTTATAGCAACAAACTTCAGACAGTAAGTAAGATCAATAAGCTGGTTGAAAGGCAAAAGAGAACATAAATATTAGCTACATATGCAGAAGATAGAGAAAATGCGTGCTGAAAAAATAGATCTGTTGTTCATAACTGAATACGTATCCACTGTACACAGCAATCTAGATAATGTTTTAACAATCACATAGTTAAGTTTTCCATAGGGAAAATTATACAGTTAGATAGTGGTCTAATAATACATTCATGCATGACTAAGTGCTGGTATAGAATATGGATATTAATGCTGGCTTTGTGGCTGTTGGTTATATGGCTCTGTGTGTATGTGTGATTGAATATGATAATGCTTTGATGCACTCGGGTAATTACATTCAGTAACAGGAGTATTTCTTTGTAACATAATTTTTGTAATAATCACGTTTGCATTGTTCTAAATATCATGAGAAGTATAGAGGGAGTCTGTGTGTGTTTTTTTTTCCTGAGTTGAGCTGCAGGAAAAGTTGCTTCCAATATTCAATTACGTGTTGTCTGCTGCTTTCTTTCAGAGTATATTTCTATCTGTTTTAGAGCCTGCTTTTTCTGCATTAGTATAATTTCTTTCAGAATTTGAATAAGAAAATCACTGATCTTCATGCACTGATTCCTTTCACCACCTCACTCACAGGATAACAAAAGAACAAGCTCCAGAGAACATAGAAATCTAGATGATTTTGCATTTCAACAGAACAACAGAATTATTACACATACTGACGTCTCAGTCATTGAAGACTCATGTTTGACTGGAAAGATACATTGTTCCTCAAAAAATATTGTGTGTTTACTTTTCAGGTTGTAGGAACCATTTCCCAAGATTTTAGGATCGTGTACTTCCCTTTCTATTAAGGTCAGTAAAAGTAGGTACTTGGAAAATAGGGGGAGCATAAGAAAATATAGATCATAATATGTAAAACTGTGTTTATTAAAAACAATAGAAAACTGGGATAAATCTCTTGGAGAGCTCAGGATATTTGGGTAATATTTTGCATGCATGAAAAGAGAACATCATGAGACTCAAAGATGTTAATGCTGTTCACTAGTGCTGAGCTATCTTCACAAGAAATAGTTGTCGTGGCTCAGTCAATGTGTGATCCAAGAACCTCTGGATGCCAACTGGCACAGGACACTTGGGGTATGCCTAGATGGTGCCGTAAGCTTGAAATAAGCTATGTAATTTGCACTACACAAATTGTGGAGCTTATTTCAAGCAGATTTCAAAATAGGCTTATTTGGCATGTGATGCTGTCTAAACAGTGGCCACATGCTGAAGTAAAGCCCGATTTCAAGATGTCCCTGTTATCCTCATGTGATGAGGTATACAGGGATGCTAGAATAGTGCACCCATTGTCTCGAAAACTGTTTTGAGACAATGGGCACATTGCAAAGATGTGGGTAGCTATTTCAGGATACCACCATACCCTGAAATAGCACCCACCATGTAGACATAGCCTTGGATATGTGGAAGAATACATAGGGGTACAGAGATCCCTGGGGATCACAAACAGAATCACAAGTAAGGTCTCATGTCACATAGGTCACCATAACCACTGCAAGAGAATATATCACCAGAAACAATAGTTTCCCCTTGTCAGCAGATGTCATAAAGGTACCAGCTATTTTTCTGTCTACACATCTGTATTATTCCTGTGCCATCTCACATGAATCACCATTCTGTACTCATGAGAGAGTGATTCATATCTCAGAACATGGGGGAGAGAGCTCTCTGGCAGCATCTGTTGGTGAGCAAGAAGAAATGACTGGACCAGGCCACATTTGCAGTTTAGTTATGTGACAGTTTGGGACATTTTGATCCAAATTCTGTTAAGTGTTACATTTTCAGGTAATAAAGCTTCATCATTCTTGTCATGTAATGAAAGGGCACTGGAGCTATACCAGCTGTGCCTAGATTAAGGGGTCACCCTAACCAGAACCTCAGTGTAGCATTCTTGGGTACTGGCATCTGGACAAAATCAAAGGGAGAAGGCAATGATCTTCTGTTTCAGGTGTGTGCTGGGGGGTAAGGACTTTGTCTGGGGTCCTTCATGCTACTGATTTCTTCCTGAAAACTTTCAGAGGGGTAGCTTTGTGACTTGAGATAGCATAGAAGACAGTAGCATAGCTGAGGAAATCTGCTGAAGACACACCTACCAATCGTTATGAGGCTAAAATTACTAGGTTACGTGGTAGAGACTCGGAGCAAGACAGAGAGAAAGCTGTGCTAATCTATATACTATCAAAACAAAAAACAGTAAAGTAACACTTTAAAGACTAACAAAATAATTTATTAGGTGAGCTTTTGTGGGACAGACCCACTTCTTCAGACCGTAGCCATACCAGAACAGACTCAATATTTAAGACATAGAGAACCAAAAATAGTAATCAAGGTTAACAAATCGGAAAAAAAAATGATCAAGGTGAGCAAATCAGAGAGCAGAGAGGCGAGGGCGGGGGGCGGGAAGTCAAGAATTAGATTAAGCTAAATATGCAGAAGAGCCCCTATAGTGTCTCAGAAAATTTGCATCCCGGTTCAAACCACGTGTTAATGAGTCGAATTTGAATATGAAAGAGAGTTCAGCAGTCTCTGTTTCCAAAGCAGTGTGAAAATTCTTCTTCAATAAGACGCAAACTCCTAAGTAATTAACAGAATGGCCCACTCCATTAAGATGTAGACTAACCGGTTTGTGGATCAGGAGTGTTTTGATGTCTGTTTTGTG